>NW_027211893.1:2500000-3125000 GCF_036971445.1 Narcine bancroftii
TGGGAATCAGAGGCAGGGAATCAGAGGCGGGGAAACAGAGGCGGGGAATCAGATATGGGGAATCAGAGGTGGCGAATCAAAGGCGTTGAAACAGAGATGGGGAATCAGGGCAGGGAATCAGAGGCAGGGAATCAAACACGGGGAATCAGAGCTGGGGAACCAGAGGCGGGGAATTAGAGTTGGGGAATCAGAGGAGGGGAATCAGAGGCGGGGAAACAGAGACGGGGAATCAGATATGGGGAATCAGAGGTGGAGAATCAGATGTTGGGAATCAGAGGCAGGGAATCAGAGTCGGGGAATCAGAGGCGGGGAATCAGAGGCAGGGAATCAGATGTGCGGAATCGGAGATGGGGAATCAGAGGCAGGGAATCAGAGGCGGGGAATCAGAGGCGGGGAATCAGAGGCCGGGAATCAGATATGGGGAAACAGAGGCGGGGAATCAGAGGCGGGGAAACAGAGGCGGGGAATCAGATATGGGGAATCAGAGGTGGGGAATCAGAGGTTGGGAATCAGATGCAGGGAATCAGAGGCTTGGAATCAGATGCAGGGAATCAGATGCGGGGAATCAGAGGCGGGGAATCAGAGTTGGGGAATCAGAGTCGGGGACTTAGATATGGGGAAACAGAGGCGGGGAATCAGAGGTGGGGAACAGAAGGCGGGGAATCAGATATGGGGAATCAGAGATGGGGAATCAGAGGCAGGGAATTAGATGTGCGGAATCAGAGATAGGGAATCAGAGGTGGGGAATCAGAATCAGAAGCAGGGAATCAGAGGCAGGGAATCAGAGTTGGGGATTCAGAGGCGGGGAATCAGATATGGGGAAACAGAGGCGGGGAATCAGAGGCGGGAAAACAGAGGCGGGGAATTAGATATGGGGAATCAGAGGTGGGGAATCAGAGGTGGTGAATCAGAGATGGGGAATCACAGGCGGGGAATCAGAGGCAGGGAATAGAACGCGGGGAATCAGAGGCAGGGAATCAGAGTTGGGGCATCAGAGGTTCGGAATTAGATATGGGGAAACAGAGGCGGGGAATCAGAGGCGGGGAATCAGATGCGTGGAATCAGAGGCGGGGAATCAGAGCTGGGGAATCAGAGGCGGGGAATCAGAGTTGGGGAATCAGAGGCGGGGACTTAGATATGGGGAAACAGAGGCGGGGAATCAGAGGCGGGGAAACAGAGGCGGGTAATCAGATATGGGGAATCAGAGGTGGGGAATCAGAGGCAGGGAATCAGATGTGCGGAATCAGAGATGGGGAATCAGAGGCAGGGAAACAGAATCAGAAGCAGGGAATAAGACGCGGGGAATCTGAGGCGGGGAATCAGAGCTGGGGAATCAGAGGCTGTGAATCAGAGGCGGGGAATCAGAAGCAGGGAATCGGATGTGCGGAATCAGAGATGGGGAATCAGAGGTGGGGAATCAGAGGCGGTGAATCAGACACGGGGAATTTGAGGCGGGGAATCAGAGGCGGGGAATCAGAGGCAGGGAATGGGATGTTCGGAATCAGAGATGGGGAATCAGAGGTGGGGAATCATAGGCGGTGAATCAGACATGGGTAATCAGAGGCGTGGAATCAGAGGCAGGAAATCAGACACGGGGAATCAGAGGCGGGGAATCAGAGCTGGGGAATTAGATGCAGGGAATCGGAGTTGGGGATTCAGAGGCGGGGAATCAGATATGGGGAAACTGAGGTGGGGAATCAGAGGTGGGCAAATAGAGGCGGGGAATCATATATGGGGAAACAGAGGCGGGGAATCAGAGGCGGGGAAACAGAGGCGGGGAATCAGATATGGGGAATCAGAGGTGGGGAATCAGAGGTTGGGAATCACAGGCAGGGAATCAGAGGCTGGGAATCAGATGCAGGGAATCAGATGCGGGGAATCAGAGGCGGGGAATCAGAGCTGGGGATTCAGAGGTGGGGAATCAGAGTTGGGGAATCAGTGGCGGGGACTTAGATATGGGGAAACAGAGGCGGGGAATCAGAGCTGGAGAATCAGAGGTGGGGAATCAGAGTTGGGGAATCAGAGGCGGGGACTTAGATATTGGGAAACAGAGGCGGGGAATCAGAGGCGGGGAAACAGAGGCGGGGAATCAGATATGGGGTATCAGAGGTGGGGAATCAGAGGCAGGGAATCAGATGTGCGCAATCAGAGATGGGGAATCAGAGGCAGGGAATCAGAATCAGAAGCAGGGAATCAGAGGCCGGGAATCAGAGGCCGGAATCAGATGCCGGGAAAAAGAGGCCGGGAATCAGAGGTGGGGAATCAGAGTCCGGGAATCAGAGATGGGGATTCAGAGGCGGGGAATGAGATATGGGGAATCAGAGGCGGGTAATCAGAGGCGGGGAAACAGAGACGGGGAATCAGATATGGGGAATCAGAGGTGGCGAATCAAAGGCGGTGAATCAGAGATGGGGAATCAGAGGCGGGCAATCAGAGGCAGGGAATCAAACACGGGGAATCAGAGGCGGGGAATCAGAGCTGGGGAATCAGAGGCGGGGAATCAGGGTTGGGGAATCAGAGGCGGGGAATCAGATATGGGGAAACAGGGGCGGGGAATCAGAGGTGGGGAAACACAGGCGGGGAATCAGATATGGGGAATCAGAGGTGTGGAATCAGAGGTTGGGAATCAGAGGCAGGGAATCAGAGGCGGGGAAACAGAGGCGGGGAATAAGATATGGGGAATCAGAGGTGGCGAATCAAAGGCGTTGAAACAGAGATGGGGAATCAGGGCAGGGAATCAGAGGCAGGGAATCAAACACGGGGAATCAGAGCTGGGGAATCAGAGGCGGGGAATTAGAGTTGGGGAATCAGAGGAGGGGAATCAGAGGCGGGGAAACAGAGGCGGGGAATCAGATATGGGGAATCAGAGGTGGAGAATCAGATGTTGGGAATCAGAGGCAGGGAATCAGAGGCGGGGAATCAGAGGCGGGGAATCAGAGGCAGGGAATCAGATGTGCGGAATCGGAGATGGGGAATCAGAGGCAGGGAATCAGAGGCGGGGAATCAGAGGCGGGGAATCAGAGGCCGGGAAAAAGATATGGGGAAACAGAGGCGGGGAATCAGAGGCGGGGAAACAGAGGCGGGGAATCAGATATGGGGAATCAGAGGTGGGGAATCAGAGGTTGGGAATCAGATGCAGGGAATCAGAGGCTTGGAATCAGATGCAGGGAATCAGATGCGGGGAATCAGTGGCGGGGAATCAGAGTTGGGGAATCAGAGTCGGGGACTTAGATATGGGGAAACAGAGGCGGGGAATCAGAGGTGGGGAACAGAAGGCGGGGAATCAGATATGGGGAATCAGAGATGGGGAATCAGAGGCAGGGAATTAGATGTGCGGAATCAGAGATAGGGAATCAGAGGTGGGGAATCAGAATCAGAAGCAGGGAATCAGAGGCAGGGAATCAGAGTTGGGGATTCAGAGGCGGGGAATCAGATATGGGGAAACAGAGGCGGGGAATCAGAGGCGGGAAAACAGAGGCGGGGAATTAGATATGGGGAATCAGAGGTGGGGAATCAGAGGTGGTGAATCAGAGATGGGGAATCACAGGCGGGGAATCAGAGGCAGGGAATAGAACGCGGGGAATCAGAGGCAGGGAATCAGAGTTGGGGCATCAGAGGTTGTGAATTAGATATGGGGAAACAGAGGCGGGAATCAGAGGCGGGGAAACAGAGGCGGGGAATCAGATATGGGGAATCAGAGGTGGGGAATCAGAGGTTGGGAATCAGAGGCAGGGAATCAGAGGCTTGGAATCAGATGCAGGGAATCAGATGCGGGGAATCAGAGGCGGGGAATCAGAGCTGGGGAATCAGAGGCGGGGAATCAGAGTTGGGGAATCAGAGGCGGGGAATCAGATATGGGGAATCAGAGGCGGGGAATCAGAGGCGGGGAAACAGAGGCGGGGTATCAGATATGGGGAATCTGAGGTGGGGAATCAGGGGCGGGGTATCAGTGGCAGGGAATCAGAGGCGGGAAATCAGAGGCCGGGAATCAGAGGCGGTGAATCAGGGGCGGGGAATCAGAGGCAGGGAATCGGATGTGCGGAATCAGAGATGGGGAATCAGAGGTGGGGAATCAGAATCAGAAGCAGGGAATCAGAGGCCGGGAATTAGAGGCCGGAATCAGATGCCGGGAATAAGAGGCCGGGAATCAGAGGTTGGGAATCAGAGTCCGGGAATCAGAGATGGGGAATCAGAGGCGGGGAATGAGATATGGGGAATCAGAGGCGGGGAATCAGAGGCGGGGAAACAGAGGCGAGGAATCAGATATGGGGATTCAGAGGTGGCGAATCAAAGGCGGTGAATCAGAGGCGGGGAATCAGAGCTGGGGAATCAGAGGCGGGGAATCAGAGTTGGGGAATCAGAGGCGGGGAATCAGAGCTGGGGAATCAGAGTCGGGGAATCAGAGGCAGTGAATCAGATGAGCGGAATCAGAGATGGGGAATCAGAGGCGGGGAATCAGAGCTGGAGAATCAGAGGTGGGGAATCAGAGTTGGGGAATCAGAGGCGGGGACTTAGATATTGGGAAACAGAGGCGGGGAATCAGAGGCGGGGAAACAGAGGCGGGGAATCAGATATGGGGAATCAGAGGTGGGGAATCAGAGGCAGGGAATCAGATGTGCGCAATCAGAGATGGGGAATCAGAGGCAGGGAATCAGAATCAGAAGCAGGGAATCAGAGGCCGGGGATCAGAGGCCGGAATCAGATGCCGGGAATAAGAGGCCGGGAATCAGAGGTGGGGAATCAGAGTCCGGGAATCAGAGATGGGGATTCAGAGGTGGGGAATGAGATATGGGGAATCAGAGGCGGGGAATCAGAGGCGGGGAAACAGAGGCGGGGAATCAGATATGGGGAATCAGAGGTGGCGAATCAAAGGCGGTGAATCAGAGATGGGGAATCAGAGGCCGGGAATCAGAGGCAGGGAATGAAACACGGGGAATCAGAGGCGGGGAATCAGAGCTGGGGAATCAGAGGTGGGGAATCATAGCTGGCGAATCAGAGGCGGGGAATCAGAGGTGGGGAATCAGAGGCGGGGAATCAGATATTGTTAATCAGAGGTGGGGAATCAGAGGCGGGGAAACAGAGGCGGGGAATCAGATATGGGGAATCAGAGGTGGGGAATCAGAGGTTGTGAATCAGAGATGGAGAATCAGAGGCGGGGAATCAGAGGCCGGTAATGAGACGCGGGGAATCAGAGGCGGGGATTCAGAGCTGGGGAATCAGAGGCGGGGAATCAGAGTTGGGGAATCAGAGGCGGGGAATCAGATATGGGGAATCAGAGGCGGGGAATCAGAGGCGGGGAAACAGAGGCGGGGAATCAGATATGGGGAATCAGAGGTGGGGAATCAGGGGCGGGGTATCAGTGGCAGGGAATCAGAGGCAGGAAATCAGAGGCCGGGAATCAGAGGCGGTGAATCAGAGGCGGGGAATCAGAGGCAGGGAATCGGATGTGCGGAATCAGAGATGGGGAATCAGAGGTGGGGAATCAGAGGCGGTGAATCAGACATGGGTAATCAGAGGCGGGGAATCAGAGGCAGGAAATCAGACACGGGGAATCAGAGGCGGGGAATCAGAGCTGGGGAATTAGATGCAGGGAATCAGAGTTGGGGATTCAGAGGCGGGGAATCAGATATGGGGAAACAGTGGCGGGGAATCAGAGGCGGGGAAACAGAGGCGGGGAATCAGATATGGGGAATCAGAGGTGGGGAATCAGAGCTGGGGAATCAGAGGTGGGGAATCAGAGTTGGGGAATCAGAGGCGGGGACTTAGATATGGAGAAACAGAGGCAGGGAATCAGAGGCAGGGAAACAGAGGCGGGGAATCAGATATGGGGAATCAGAGGTGGGGAATCAGAGGCAGGGAATCAGATGTGCGGAATCAGAGATGGGGAATCAGAGGCAGGGAATCAGAATCAGAAGCAGGGAATAAGACGCGGGGAATCTGATGCGGGGAATCAGAGCTGTGGAATCAGAGGCTGTGAATCAGAGGCGGGGAATCAGAAGCAGGGAATCGGATGTGCGGAATCAGAGATGGGGAATCAGAGGTGGGGAATCAGAGGCGGTGAATCAGACACGGGGAATTTGAGGCGGGGAATCAGAGGCGGGGAATCAGAGGCAGGGAATGGGATGTGCGGAATCAGAGATGGGGAATCAGAGGTGGGGAATCAGAGGCGGTGAATCAGACATGGGTAATCAGAGGCATGGAATCAGAGGCAGGAAATCAGACACGGGGAATCAGAGGCGGGGAATCAGAGCTGGGGAATTAGATGCAGGGAATCAGAGTTGGGGATTCAGAGGCGGGGAATCAGATATGGGGAAACTGAGGTGGGGAATCAGAGGTGGGCAAATAGAGGCGGGGAATCAGATATGGGGAAACAGAGGCGGGGAATCAGAGGCGGGGAAACAGAGGCGGGGAATCAGATATGGGGAATCAGAGGTGGGGAATCAGAGGTTGGGAATCACAGGCAGGGAATCAGAGGCTGGGAATCAGATGCAGGGAATCAGATGCGGGGAATCAGAGGCGGGGAATCAGAGCTGGGGATTCAGAGGTGGGGAATCAGAGTTGGGGAATCAGTGGCGGGGACTTAGATATGGGGAAACAGAGGTGGGGAATCAGAGCTGGAGAATCAGAGGTGGGGAATCAGAGTTGGGGAATCAGAGGCGGGGACTTAGATATTGGGAAACAGAGGCGGGGAATCAGAGGCGGGGAAACAGAGGCGGGGAATCAGATATGGGGAATCAGAGGTGGGGAATCAGAGGCAGGGAATCAGATGTGCGCAATCAGAGATGGGGAATCAGAGGCAGGGAATCAGAATCAGAAGCAGGGAATCAGAGGCCGGGAATCAGAGGCCGGAATCAGATGCCGGGAATCAGAGGTGGGGAATCAGAGTCCGGGAATCAGAGATGGGGATTCAGAGGCGGGGAATGAGATATGGGGAATCAGAGGCGGGTAATCAGAGGCGGGGAAACAGAGACGGGGAATCAGATATGGGGAATCAGAGGTGGCGAATCAAAGGCGGTGAATCAGAGATGGGGAATCAGAGGCGGGCAATCAGAGGCAGGGAATCAAACACGGGGAATCAGAGGCGGGGAATCAGAGCTGGGGAATCAGAGGCGGGGAATCAGGGTTGGGGAATCAGAGGCGGGGAATCAGATATGGGGAAACAGGGGCGGGGAATCAGAGGTGGGGAAACACAGGCGGGAATCAGATATGGGGAATCAGAGGTGTGGAATCAGAGGTTGGGAATCAGAGGCAGGGAATCAGAGGCGGGGAAACAGAGGCGGGGAATCAGATATGGGGAATCAGAGGTGGCGAATCAAAGGCGTTGAAACAGAGATGGGGAATCAGGGCAGGGAATCAGAGGCAGGGAATGAAACACGGGGAATCAGAGCTGGGGAATCAGAGGCGGGGAATTAGTGTTGGCGAATCAGAGGAGGGGAATCAGAGGCGGGGAAACAGAGGCGGGGAATCATATATGGGGAATCAGAGATGGAGAATCAGATGTTGGGAATCAGAGGCAGGGAATCAGAGGCGGGGAATCAGAGGCGGGGAATCAGAGGCAGGGAATCAGATGTGCGGAATCGGAGATGGGGAATCAGAGGCAGGGAATCAGAGGCGGGGAATCAGAGGCGGGGAATCAGAGGCCGGGAATCAGATATGGGGAAACAGAGGTGGGGAATCAGAGGCGGGGAAACAGAGGCGGGGAATCAGATATGGGGAATCAGAGGTGGGGAATCAGAGGTTGGGAATCAGATGCAGGGAATCAGAGGCTTGGAATCAGATGCAGGGAATCAGATGCGGGGAATCAGAGGCGGGGAATCAGAGTTGGGGAATCAGAGTCGGGGACTTAGATATGGGGAAACAGAGGCGGGGAATCAGAGGTGGGGAACAGAAGGCGGGGAATCAGATATGGGGAATCAGAGATGGGGAATCAGAGGCAGGGAATTAGATGTGCGGAATCAGAGATAGGGAATCAGAGGTGGGGAATCAGAATCAGAAGCAGGGAATCAGAGGCAGGGAATCAGAGTTGGGGATTCAGAGGCGGGGAATCAGATATGGGGAAACAGAGGCGGGGAATCAGAGGCAGGGAATCAGATGTGCGGAATCGGAGATGGGGAATCAGAGGCAGGGAATCAGAGGCGGGGAATCAGAGGCGGGGAATCAGAGGCCGGGAAAAAGGTATGGGGAAACAGAGGCGGGGAATCAGAGGCGGGGAAACAGAGGCGGGGAATCAGATATGGGGAATCAGAGGTGGGGAATCAGAGGTTGGGAATCAGATGCAGGGAATCAGAGGCTTGGAATCAGATGCAGGGAATCAGATGCGGGGAATCAGAGGCGGGGAATCAGAGTTGGGGAATCAGAGTCGGGGACTTAGATATGGGGAAACAGAGGCGGGGAATCAGAGGTGGGGAACAGAAGGCGGGGAATCAGATATGGGGAATCAGAGATGGGGAATCAGAGGCAGGGAATTAGATGTGCAGAATCAGAGATAGGGAATCAGAGGTGGGGAATCAGAATCAGAAGCAGGGAATCAGAGGCAGGGAATCAGAGTTGGGGATTCAGAGGCGGGGAATCAGATATGGGGAAACAGAGGCGGGGAATCAGAGGCGGGAAAACAGAGGCGGGGAATTAGATATGGGGAATCAGAGGTGGGGAATCAGAGGTGGTGAATCAGAGATGGGGAATCACAGGCGGGGAATCAGAGGCAGGGAATAGAACGCGGGGAATCAGAGGCAGGGAATCAGAGTTGGGGATTCAGAGGCGGGGAATCAGATATGGGGAAACAGAGGCAGGGAATCAGAGGCGGGAAAACAGAGGCGGGGAATTAGATATGGGGAAACAGAGGCGGGAATCAGAGGCGGGGAAACAGATATGGGGAATCAGAGGCGGGGAATCAGAGTTGGGGAATCAGAGGCGGGGAATCAGATATGGGGAATCAGAGGCGGGGAATCAGAGGCGGGGAAACAGAGGCGGGGTATCAGATATGGGGAATCAGAGGTGGGGAATCAGGGGCGGGGTATCAGTGGCAGGGAATCAGAGGCGGGAAATCAGAGGCCGGGAATCAGAGGCGGTGAATCAGGGGCGGGGAATCAGAGGCAGGGAATCGGATGTGCGGAATCAGAGATGGGGAATCAGAGGTGGGGAATCAGTGGCGGGGACTTAGATATGGGGAAACAGAGGTGGGGAATCAGAGCTGGAGAATCAGAGGTGGGGAATCAGAGTTGGGGAATCAGAGGCGGGGACTTAGATATTGGGAAACAGAGGAGGGGAATCAGAGGCGGGGAAACAGAGGCGGGGAATCAGATATGGGGAATCAGAGGTGGGGAATCAGAGGCAGGGAATCAGATGTGCGCAATCAGAGATGGGGAATCAGAGGCAGGGAATCAGAATCAGAAGCAGTGAATCAGAGGCCGGGAATCAGAGGCCGGAATCAGATGCCGGGAATAAGAGGCCGGGAATCAGAGGTGGGGAATCAGAGTCCGGGAATCAGAGATGGGGATTCAGAGGCGGGGAATGAGATATGGGGAATCAGAGGCGGGTAATCAGAGGCGGGGAAACAGAGACGGGGAATCAGATATGGGGAATCAGAGCTGGGGAATCAGAGGCGGGGAATCAGGGTTGGGGAATCAGAGGCGGGGAATCAGATATGGGGAAACAGGGGCGGGGAATCAGAGGTGGGGAAACACAGGCGGGAATCAGATATGGGGAATCAGAGGTGTGGAATCAGAGGTTGGGAATCAGAGGCAGGGAATCAGAGGCGGGGAAACAGAGGCGGGGAATCAGATATGGGGAATCAGAGGTGGCGAATCAAAGGCGTTGAAACAGAGATGGGGAATCAGGGCAGGGAATCAGAGGCAGGGAATGAAACACGGGGAATCAGAGCTGGGGAATCAGAGGCGGGGAATTAGTGTTGGCGAATCAGAGGAGGGGAATCAGAGGCGGGGAAACAGAGGCGCGGAATCAGATATGGGGAATCAGAGATGGAGAATCAGATGTTGGGAATCAGAGGCAGGGAATCAGAGGCGGGGAATCAGAGGCGGGGAATCAGAGGCAGGGAATCAGATGTGCGGAATCGGAAATGGGGAATCAGAGGCAGGGAATCAGAGGCGGGGAATCAAAGGCGGGGAATCAGAGGCCGGGAATCAGATATGGGGAAACAGAGGTGGGGAATCAGAGGCGGGGAAACAGAGGCGGGGAATCAGATATGGGGAATCAGATGTGGGGAATCAGAGGTTGGGAATCAGATGCAGGGAATCAGAGGCTTGGAATCAGATGCAGGGAATCAGATGCGGGGAATCAGAGGCGGGGAATCAGAGTTGGGGAATCAGAGTCGGGGACTTAGATATGGGGAAACAGAGGCGGGGAATCAGAGGTGGGGAACAGAAGGCGGGGAATCAGATATGGGGAATCAGAGATGGGGAATCAGAGGCAGGGAATTAGATGTGCGGAATCAGAGATAGGGAATCAGAGGTGGGGAATCAGAATCAGAAGCAGGGAATCAGAGGCAGGGAATCAGAGTTGGGGATTCAGAGGCGGGGAATCAGATATGGGGAAACAGAGGCGGGGAATCAGAGGCGGGAAAACAGAGGCGGGGAATTAGATATGGGGAATCAGAGGTGGGGAATCAGAGGTGGTGAATCAGAGATGGGGAATCACAGGCGGGGAATCAGAGGCAGGGAATAGAACGCGGGGAATCAGAGGCAGGGAATCAGAGTTGGGGCATCAGAGGTTGGGAATTAGATATGGGGAAACAGAGGCGGGAATCAGAGGCGGGGAAACAGAGGCGGGGAATCAGATATGGGGAATCAGAGGTGGGGAATCAGAGGTTGGGAATCAGAGGCAGGGAATCAGAGGCTTGGAATCAGATGCAGGAAATCAGATGCGGGGAATCAGAGGCGGGGAATCAGAGCTGGGGAATCAGAGGCTGGGAATCAGAGTTGGGGAATCAGAGGCGGGGAATCAGATATGGGGAATCAGAGGCGGGGAATCAGAGGCGGGGAAACAGAGGCGGGGAATCAGATATGGGGAATCAGAGGTGGGGAATCAGGGGCCGGGAATCAGAGGCGGTGAATCAGGGGCGGGGAATCAGAGGCAGGGAATCGGATGTGCGGAATCAGAGATGGGGAATCAGAGGTGGGGAATCAGAATCAGAAGCAGGGAATCAGAGGCCGGGAATCAGAGGCGGGGAATCAGAGCTGGGGATTCAGAGGTGGGGAATCAGAGTTGGGGAATCAGTGGCGGGGACTTAGATATGGGGAATCAGAGGCGGGGAATCAGAGGCGGGGAAACAGAGGCGGGGAATCAGATATGGGGAATCAGAGGTGGGGAATCAGGGGCGGGGTATCAGTGGCAGGGAATCAGAGGCAGGAAATCAGAGGCGGGAATCAGAGGCGGGGAAACAGATATGGGGAATCAGAGGCGGGGAATCAGAGTTGGGGAATCAGAGGCGGGGAATCAGATATGGGGAATCAGAGGCGGGGAATCAGAGGCGGGAAAACAGAGGCGGGGAATTAGATATGGGGAATCAGAGGTGGGGAATCAGAGGTGGTGAATCAGAGATGGGGAATCACAGGCGGGGAATCAGAGGCAGGGAATAGAACGCGGGGAATCAGAGGCAGGGAATCAGAGTTGGGGATTCAGAGGCGGGGAATCAGATATGGGGAAACAGAGGCAGGGAATCAGAGGCGGGAAAACAGAGGCGGGGAATTAGATATGGGGAAACAGAGGCGGGAATCAGAGGCGGGGAAACAGATATGGGGAATCAGAGGCGGGGAATCAGAGTTGGGGAATCAGAGGCGGGGAATCAGATATGGGGAATCAGAGGCGGGGAATCAGAGGCGGGGAAACAGAGGCGGGGTATCAGATATGGGGAATCAGAGGTGGGGAATCAGGGGCGGGGTATCAGTGGCAGGGAATCAGAGGCGGGAAATCAGAGGCCGGGAATCAGAGGCGGTGAATCAGGGGCGGGGAATCAGAGGCAGGGAATCGGATGTGCGGAATCAGAGATGGGGAATCAGAGGTGGGGAATCAGTGGCGGGGACTTAGATATGGGGAAACAGAGGTGGGGAATCAGAGCTGGAGAATCAGAGGTGGGGAATCAGAGTTGGGGAATCAGAGGCGGGGACTTAGATATTGGGAAACAGAGGAGGGGAATCAGAGGCGGGGAAACAGAGGCGGGGAATCAGATATGGGGAATCAGAGGTGGGGAATCAGAGGCAGGGAATCAGATGTGCGCAATCAGAGATGGGGAATCAGAGGCAGGGAATCAGAATCAAAAGCAGGGAATCAGAGGCCGGGAATCAGAGGCCGGAATCAGATGCCGGGAATAAGAGGCCGGGAATCAGAGGTGGGGAATCAGAGTCCGGGAATCAGAGATGGGGATTCAGAGGCGGGGAATGAGATATGGGGAATCAGAGGCGGGTAATCAGAGGCGGGGAAACAGAGACGGGGAATCAGATATGGGGAATCAGAGCTGGGGAATCAGAGGCGGGGAATCAGGGTTGGGGAATCAGAGGCGGGGAATCAGATATGGGGAAACAGGGGCGGGGAATCAGAGGTGGGGAAACACAGGCGGGAATCAGATATGGGGAATCAGAGGTGTGGAATCAGAGGTTGGGAATCAGAGGCAGGGAATCAGAGGCGGGGAAACAGAGGCGGGGAATCAGATATGGGGAATCAGAGGTGGCGAATCAAAGGCGTTGAAACAGAGATGGGGAATCAGGGCAGGGAATCAGAGGCAGGGAATGAAACACGGGGAATCAGAGCTGGGGAATCAGAGGCGGGGAATTAGTGTTGGCGAATCAGAGGAGGGGAATCAGAGGCGGGGAAACAGAGGCGGGGAATCAGATATGGGGAATCAGAGATGGAGAATCAGATGTTGGGAATCAGAGGCAGGGAATCAGAGGCGGGGAATCAGAGGCGGGGAATCAGAGGCAGGGAATCAGATGTGCGGAATCGGAGATGGGGAATCAGAGGCAGGGAATCAGAGGCGGGGAATCAGAGGCGGGGAATCAGAGGCCGGGAATCAGATATGGGGAAACAGAGGTGGGGAATCAGAGGCGGGGAAACAGAGGCGGGGAATCAGATATGGGGAATCAGAGGTGGGGAATCAGAGGTTGGGAATCAGATGCAGGGAATCAGAGGCTTGGAATCAGATGCAGGGAATCAGATGCGGGGAATCAGAGGCGGGGAATCAGAGTTGGGGAATCAGAGTCGGGGACTTAGATATGGGGAAACAGAGGCGGGGAATCAGAGGTGGGGAACAGAAGGCGGGGAATCAGATATGGGGAATCAGAGATGGGGAATCAGAGGCAGGGAATTAGATGTGCGGAATCAGAGATAGGGAATCAGAGGTGGGGAATCAGAATCAGAAGCAGGGAATCAGAGGCAGGGAATCAGAGTTGGGGATTCAGAGGCGGGGAATCAGATATGGGGAAACAGAGGCGGGGAATCAGAGGCGGGAAAACAGAGGCGGGGAATTAGATATGGGGAATCAGAGGTGGGGAATCAGAGGTGGTGAATCAGAGATGGGGAATCACAGGCGGGGAATCAGAGGCAGGGAATAGAACGCGGGGAATCAGAGGCAGGGAATCAGAGTTGGGGCATCAGAGGTTGGGAATTAGATATGGGGAAACAGAGGCGGGAATCAGAGGCGGGGAAACAGAGGCGGGGAATCAGATATGGGGAATCAGAGGTGGGGAATCAGAGGTTGGGAATCAGAGGCAGGGAATCAGAGGCTTGGAATCAGATGCAGGGAATCAGATGCGGGGAATCAGAGGCGGGGAATCAGAGCTGGGGAATCAGAGGCGGGGAATCAGAGTTGGGGAATCAGAGGCGGGGAATCAGATATGGGGAATCAGAGGCGGGGAATCAGAGGCGGGGAAACAGAGGCGGGGAATCAGATATGGGGAATCAGAGGTGGGGAATCAGGGGCCGGGAATCAGAGGCGGTGAATCAGGGGCGGGGAATCAGAGGCAGGGAATCGGATGTGCGGAATCAGAGATGGGGAATCAGAGGTGGGGAATCAGAATCAGAAGCAGGGAATCAGAGGCCGGGAATCAGAGGCGGGGAATCAGAGCTGGGGATTCAGAGGTGGGGAATCAGAGTTGGGGAATCAGTGGCGGGGACTTAGATATGGGGAATCAGAGGCGGGGAATCAGAGGCGGGGAAACAGAGGCGGGGAATCAGATATGGGGAATCAGAGGTGGGGAATCAGGGGCGGGGTATCAGTGGCAGGGAATCAGAGGCAGGAAATCAGAGGCCGGGAATCAGAGGCAGTGAATCAGAGGCGGGGAATCAGAGGCAGGGAATCGGATGTGCGGAATCAGAGATGGGGAATCAGAGGTGGGGAATCAGAGGCGGTGAATCAGACATGGGTAATCAGAGGCGGGGAATCAGAGGCAGGAAATCAGACACGGGGAATCAGAGGCGGGGAATCAGAGCTGGGGAATTAGATGCAGGGAATCAGAGTTGGGGATTCAGAGGCGGGGAATCAGATATGGGGAAACAGTGGCGGGGAATCAGAGGCGGGGAAACAGAGGCGGGGAATCAGATATGGGGAATCAGAGGTGGGGAATCAGAGCTGGGGAATCAGAGGTGGGGAATCAGTGTTGGGGAATCAGAGGCGGGGACTTAGATATGGGGAAACAGAGGCAGGGAATCAGAGGCAGGGAAACAGAGGCGGGGAATCAGATATGGGGAATCAGAGGTGGGGAATCAGAGGCAGGGAATCAGATGTGCGGAATCAGAGATGGGGAATCAGAGGCAGGGAATCAGAATCAGAAGCAGGGAATAAGACGCGGGGAATCTGATGCGGGGAATCAGAGCTGGGGAATCAGAGGCTGTGAATCAGAGGCGGGGAATCAGAAGCAGGGAATCGGATGTGCGGAATCAGAGATGGGGAATCAGAGGTGGGGAATCAGAGGCGGTGAATCAGACACGGGGAATTTGAGGCGGGGAATCAGAGGCGGGGAATCAGAGGCAGGGAATGGGATGTGCGGAATCAGAGATGGGGAATCAGAGGTGGGGAATCAGAGGCGGTGAATCAGACATGGGTAATCAGAGGCATGGAATCAGAGGCAGGAAATCAGACACGGGGAATCAGAGGCGGGGAATCAGAGCTGGGGAATTAGATGCAGGGAATCAGAGTTGGGGATTCAGAGGCGGGGAATCAGATATGGGGAAACTGAGGTGGGGAATCAGAGATGGGCAAATAGAGGCGGGGAATCAGATATGGGGAAACAGAGGCGGGGAATCAGAGGCGGGGAAACAGAGGCGGGGAATCAGATATGGGGAATCAGAGGTGGGGAATCAGAGGTTGGGAATCACAGGCAGGGAATCAGAGGCTGGGAATCAGATGCAGGGAATCAGATGCGGGGAATCAGAGGCGGGGAATCAGAGCTGGGGATTCAGAGGTGGGGAATCAGAGTTGGGGAATCAGTGGCGGGGACTTAGATATGGGGAAACAGAGGTGGGGAATCAGAGCTGGAGAATCAGAGGTGGGGAATCAGAGTTGGGGAATCAGAGGCGGGGACTTAGATATTGGGAAACAGAGGCGGGGAATAAGAGGCGGGGAAACAGAGGCGGGGAATCAGATATGGGGAATCAGAGGTGTGGAATCAGAGGCAGGGAATCAGATGTGCGCAATCAGAGATGGGGAATCAGAGGCAGGGAATCAGAATCAGAAGCAGGGAATCAGAGGCCGGGAATCAGAGGCCGGAATCAGATGCCGGGAATAAGAGGCCGGGAATCAGAGGTGGGGAATCAGAGTCCGGGAATCAGAGATGGGGATTCAGAGGCGGGGAATGAGATATGGGGAATCAGAGGCGGGTAATCAGAGGCGGGGAAACAGAGACGGGGAATCAGATATGGGGAATCAGAGGTGGCGAATCAAAGGCGGTGAATCAGAGATGGGGAATCAGAGGCGGGCAATCAGAGGCAGGGAATCAAACACGGGGAATCAGAGGCGGGGAATCAGAGCTGGGGAATCAGAGGCGGGGAATCAGGGTTGGGGAATCAGAGGCGGGGAATCAGATATGGGGAAACAGGGGCGGGGAATCAGAGGTGGGGAAACACAGGCGGGAATCAGATATGGGGAATCAGAGGTGTGGAATCAGAGGTTGGGAATCAGAGGCAGGGAATCAGAGGCGGGGAAACAGAGGCGGGGAATCAGATATGGGGAATCAGAGGTGGCGAATCAAAGGCGTTGAAACAGAGATGGGGAATCAGGGCAGGGAATCAGAGGCAGGGAATGAAACACGGGGAATCAGAGCTGGGGAATCAGAGGCGGGGAATTAGTGTTGGCGAATCAGAGGAGGGGAATCAGAGGCGGGGAAACAGAGGCGGGGAATCAGATATGGGGAATCAGAGATGGAGAATCAGATGTTGGGAATCAGAGGCAGGGAATCAGAGGCGGGGAATCAGAGGCGGGGAATCAGAGGCAGGGAATCAGATGTGCGGAATCGGAGATGGGGAATCAGAGGCAGGGAATCAGAGGCGGGGAATCAGAGGCGGGGAATCAGAGGCCGGGAATCAGATATGGGGAAACAGAGGTGGGGAATCAGAGGCGGGGAAACAGAGGCGGGGAATCAGATATGGGGAATCAGAGGTGGGGAATCAGAGGTTGGGAATCAGATGCAGGGAATCAGAGGCTTGGAATCAGATGCAGGGAATCAGATGCGGGGAATCAGAGGCGGGGAGTCAGAGTTGGGGAATCAGAGTCGGGGACTTAGATATGGGGAAACAGAGGCGGGGAATCAGAGGTGGGGAACAGAAGGCGGGGAATCAGATATGGGGAATCAGAGATGGGGAATCAGAGGCAGGGAATTAGATGTGCGGAATCAGAGATAGGGAATCAGAGGTGGGGAATCAGAATCAGAAGCAGGGAATCAGAGGCAGGGAATCAGAGTTGGGGATTCAGAGGCGGGGAATCAGATATGGGGAAACAGAGGCGGGGAATCAGAGGCAGGGAATCAGATGTGCGGAATCGGAGATGGGGAATCAGAGGCAGGGAATCAGAGGCGGGGAATCAGAGGCGGGGAATCAGAGGCCGGGAAAAAGATATGGGGAAACAGAGGCGGGGAATCAGAGGCGGGGAAACAGAGGCGGGGAATCAGATATGGGGAATCAGAGGTGGGGAATCAGAGGTTGGGAATCAGATGCAGGGAATCAGAGGCTTGGAATCAGATGCAGGGAATCAGATGCGGGGAATCAGAGGCGGGGAATCAGAGTTGGGGAATCAGAGTCGGGGACTTAGATATGGGGAAACAGAGGCGGGGAATCAGAGGTGGGGAACAGAAGGCGGGGAATCAGATATGGGGAATCAGAGATGGGGAATCAGAGGCAGGGAATTAGATGTGCAGAATCAGAGATAGGGAATCAGAGGTGGGGAATCAGAATCAGAAGCAGGGAATCAGAGGCAGGGAATCAGAGTTGGGGATTCAGAGGCGGGGAATCAGATATGGGGAAACAGAGGCGGGGAATCAGAGGCGGGAAAACAGAGGCGGGGAATTAGATATGGGGAATCAGAGGTGGGGAATCAGAGGTGGTGAATCAGAGATGGGGAATCACAGGCGGGGAATCAGAGGCAGGGAATAGAACGCGGGGAATCAGAGGCAGGGAATCAGAGTTGGGGCATCAGAGGTTGTGAATTAGATATGGGGAAACAGAGGCGGGAATCAGAGGCGGGGAAACAGAGGCGGGGAATCAGATATGGGGAATCAGAGGTGGGGAATCAGAGGTTGGGAATCAGAGGCAGGGAATCAGAGGCTTGGAATCAGATGCAGGGAATCAGATGCGGGGAATCAGAGGCGGGGAATCAGAGCTGGGGAATCAGAGGCGGGGAATGAGAGTTGGGGAATCAGAGGCGGGGAATCAGATATGGGGAATCAGAGGCGGGGAATCAGAGGCGGGGAAACAGAGGCGGGGTATCAGATATGGGGAATCAGAGGTGGGGAATCAGGGGCGGGGTATCAGTGGCAGGGAATCAGAGGCGGGAAATCAGAGGCCGGGAATCAGAGGCGGTGAATCAGGGGCGGGGAATCAGAGGCAGGGAATCGGATGTGCGGAATCAGAGATGGGGAATCAGAGGTGGGGAATCAGAATCAGAAGCAGGGAATCAGAGGCCGGGAATTAGAGGCCGGAATCAGATGCCGGGAATCGGATGTGCGGAATCAGAGATGGGGAATCAGAGGTGGGGAATCAGAGGCGGTGAATCAGACACGGGGAATTTGAGGCGGGGAATCAGAGGCGGGGAATCAGAGGCAGGGAATGGGATGTGCGGAATCAGAGATGGGGAATCAGAGGTGGGGAATCAGAGGCGGTGAATCAGACATGGGTAATCAGAGGCATGGAATCAGAGGCAGGAAATCAGACACGGGGAATCAGAGGCGGGGAATCAGAGCTGGGGAATTAGATGCAGGGAATCAGAGTTGGGGATTCAGAGGCGGGGAATCAGATATGGGGAAACTGAGGTGGGGAATCAGAGGTGGGCAAATAGAGGCGGGGAATCAGATATGGGGAAACAGAGGCGGGGAATCAGAGGCGGGGAAACAGAGGCGGGGAATCAGATATGGGGAATCAGAGGTGGGGAATCAGAGGTTGGGAATCACAGGCAGGGAATCAGAGGCTGGGAATCAGATGCAGGGAATCAGATGCGGGGAATCAGAGGCGGGGAATCAGAGCTGGGGATTCAGAGGTGGGGAATCAGAGTTGGGGAATCAGTGGCGGGGACTTAGATATGGGGAAACAGAGGTGGGGAATCAGAGCTGGAGAATCAGAGGTGGGGAATCAGAGTTGGGGAATCAGAGGCGGGTACTTAGATATTGGGAAACAGAGGCGGGGAATCAGAGGCGGGGAAACAGAGGCGGGGAATCAGATATGGGGAATCAGAGGTGGGGAATCAGAGGCAGGGAATCAGATGTGCGCAATCAGAGATGGGGAATCAGAGGCAGGGAATCAGAATCAGAAGCAGGGAATCAGAGGCCGGGAATCAGAGGCCGGAATCAGATGCCGGGAATAAGAGGCCGGGAATCAGAAGTGGGGAATCAGAGTCCGGGAATCAGAGATGGGGATTCAGAGGCGGGGAATGAGATATGGGGAATCAGAGGCGGGTAATCAGAGGCGGGGAAACAGAGACGGGGAATCAGATATGGGGAATCAGAGGTGGCGAATCAAAGGCGGTGAATCAGAGATGGGGAATCAGAGGCGGGCAATCAGAGGCAGGGAATCAAACACGGGGAATCAGAGGCGGGGAATCAGAGCTGGGGAATCAGAGGCGGGGAATCAGGGTTGGGGAATCAGAGGCGGGGAATCAGAT
This sequence comes from Narcine bancroftii, assembly GCF_036971445.1. NCBI lineage: Eukaryota > Metazoa > Chordata > Chondrichthyes > Torpediniformes > Narcinidae > Narcine > Narcine bancroftii. The sequence goes on from NW_027211893.1 coordinate 2,519,313, forward strand.
ATGGGGAAACAGGGGCGGGGAATCAGAGGTGGGGAAACACAGGCGGGAATCAGATATGGGGAATCAGAGGTGTGGAATCAGAGGTTGGGAATCAGAGGCAGGGAATCAGAGGCGGGGAAACAAAGGCGGGGAATCAGATATGGGGAATCAGAGGTGGCGAATCAAAGGCGTTGAAACAGAGATGGGGAATCAGGGCAGGGAATCAGAGGCAGGGAATGAAACACGGGGAATCAGAGCTGGGGAATCAGAGGCGGGGAATTAGTGTTGGCGAATCAGAGGAGGGGAATCAGAGGCGGGGAAACAGAGGCGGGGAATCAGATATGGGGAATCAGAGATGGGGAATCAGATGTTGGGAATCAGAGGCAGGGAATCAGAGGCGGGGAATCAGAGGCGGGGAATCAGAGGCAGGGAATCAGATGTGCGGAATCGGAGATGGGGAATCAGAGGCAGGGAATCAGAGGCGGGGAATCAGAGGCGGGGAATCAGAGGCCGGGAATCAGATATGGGGAAACAGAGGTGGGGAATCAGAGGCGGGGAAACAGAGGCGGGGAATCAGATATGGGGAATCAGAGGTGGGGAATCAGAGGTTGGGAATCAGATGCAGGGAATCAGAGCTTTGGAATCAGATGCAGGGAATCAGATGCGGGGAATCAGAGGCGGGGAATCAGAGTTGGGGAATCAGAGTCGGGGACTTAGATATGGGGAAACAGAGGCGGGGAATCAGAGGTGGGGAACAGAAGGCGGGGAATCAGATATGGGGAATCAGAGATGGGGAATCAGAGGCAGGGAATTAGATGTGCGGAATCAGAGATAGGGAATCAGAGGTGGGGAATCAGAATCAGAAGCAGGGAATCAGAGGCAGGGAATCAGAGTTGGGGATTCAGAGGCGGGGAATCAGATATGGGGAAACAGAGGCGGGGAATCAGAGGCAGGGAATCAGATGTGCGGAATCGGAGATGGGGAATCAGAGGCAGGGAATCAGAGGCGGGGAATCAGAGGCGGGGAATCAGAGGCCGGGAAAAAGATATGGGGAAACAGAGGCGGGGAATCAGAGGCGGGGAAACAGAGGCGGGGAATCAGATATGGGGAATCAGAGGTGGGGAATCAGAGGTTGGGAATCAGATGCAGGGAATCAGAGGCTTGGAATCAGATGCAGGGAATCAGATGCGGGGAATCAGAGGCGGGGAATCAGAGTTGGGGAATCAGAGTCGGGGACTTAGATATGGGGAAACAGAGGCGGGGAATCAGAGGTGGGGAACAGAAGGCGGGGAATCAGATATGGGGAATCAGAGATGGGGAATCAGAGGCAGGGAATTAGATGTGCGGAATCAGAGATAGGGAATCAGAGGTGGGGAATCAGAATCAGAAGCAGGGAATCAGAGGCAGGGAATCAGAGTTGGGGATTCAGAGGCGGGGAATCAGATATGGGGAAACAGAGGCGGGGAATCAGAGGCGGGAAAACAGAGGCGGGGAATTAGATATGGGGAATCAGAGGTGGGGAATCAGAGGTGGTGAATCAGAGATGGGGAATCACAGGCGGGGAATCAGAGGCAGGGAATAGAACGCGGGGAATCAGAGGCAGGGAATCAGAGTTGGGGCATCAGAGGTTGTGAATTAGATATGGGGAAACAGAGGCGGGAATCAGAGGCGGGGAAACAGAGGCGGGGAATCAGATATGGGGAATCAGAGGTGGGGAATCAGAGGTTGGGAATCAGAGGCAGGGAATCAGAGGCTTGGAATCAGATGCAGGGAATCAGATGCGGGGAATCAGAGGCGGGGAATCAGAGCTGGGGAATCAGAGGCGGGGAATCAGAGTTGGGGAATCAGAGGCGGGGAATCAGATATGGGGAATCAGAGGCGGGGAATCAGAGGCGGGGAAACAGAGGCGGGGTATCAGATATGGGGAATCAGAGGTGGGGAATCAGGGGCGGGGTATCAGTGGCAGGGAATCAGAGGCGGGAAATCAGAGGCCGGGAATCAGAGGCGGTGAATCAGGGGCGGGGAATCAGAGGCAGGGAATCGGATGTGCGGAATCAGAGATGGGGAATCAGAGGTGGGGAATCAAAATCAGAAGCAGGGAATCAGAGGCCGGGAATTAGAGGCCGGAATCAGATGCCGGGAATAAGAGGCCGGGAATCAGAGGTTGGGAATCAGAGTCCGGGAATCAGAGATGGGGAATCAGAGGCGGGGAATGAGATATGGGGAATCAGAGGCGGGGAATCAGAGGCGGGGAATCAGAGGCGAGGAATCAGAGTTGGGGAATCAGAGGCGGGGAATCAGAGCTGGGGAATCAGAGTCGGGGAATCAGAGGCAGTGAATCAGATGAGCGGAATCAGAGATGGGGAATCAGAGGCGGGGAATCAGAGCTGGAGAATCAGAGGTGGGGAATCAGAGTTGGGGAATCAGAGGCGGGGACTTAGATATTGGGAAACAGAGGCGGGGAATCAGAGGCGGGGAAACAGAGGCGGGGAATCAGATATGGGGAATCAGAGGTGGGGAATCAGAGGCAGGGAATCAGATGTGCGCAATCAGAGATGGGGAATCAGAGGCAGGGAATCAGAATCAGAAGCAGGGAATCAGAGGCCGGGGATCAGAGGCCGGAATCAGATGCCGGGAATAAGAGGCCGGGAATCAGAGGTGGGGAATCAGAGTCCGGGAATCAGAGATGGGGATTCAGAGGTGGGGAATGAGATATGGGGAATCAGAGGCGGGGAATCAGAGGCGGGGAAACAGAGGCGGGGAATCAGATATGGGGAATCAGAGGTGGCGAATCAAAGGCGGTGAATCAGAGATGGGGAATCAGAGGCCGGGAATCAGAGGCAGGGAATGAAACACGGGGAATCAGAGGCGGGGAATCAGAGCTGGGGAATCAGAGGCGGGGAATCATAGCTGGCGAATCAGAGGCGGGGAATCAGAGGTGGGGAATCAGAGGCGGGGAATCAGATATTGTTAATCAGAGGTGGGGAATCAGAGGCGGGGAAACAGAGGCGGGGAATCAGATATGGGGAATCAGAGGTGGGGAATCAGAGGTTGTGAATCAGAGATGGAGAATCAGAGGCGGGGAATCAGAGGCCGGTAATGAGACGCGGGGAATCAGAGGCGGGGATTCAGAGCTGGGGAATCAGAGGCGGGGAATCAGAGTTGGGGAATCAGAGGCGGGGAATCAGATATGGGGAATCAGAGGCGGGGAATCAGAGGCGGGGAAACAGAGGCGGGGAATCAGATATGGGGAATCAGAGGTGGGGAATCAGGGGCGGGGTATCAGTGGCAGGGAATCAGAGGCAGGAAATCAGAGGCCGGGAATCAGTGGCGGTGAATCAGAGGCGGGGAATCAGAGTCAGGGAATCGGATGTGCGGAATCAGAGATGGGGAATCAGAGGTGGGGAATCAGAGGCGGTGAATCAGACATGGGTAATCAGAGGCGGGGAATCAGAGGCAGGAAATCAGACACGGGGAATCAGAGGCGGGGAATCAGAGCTGGGGAATTAGATGCAGGGAATCAGAGTTGGGGATTCAGAGGCGGGGTATCAGATATGGGAAAACAGTGGCGGGGAATCAGAGGCGGGGAAACAGAGGCGGGGAATCAGATATGGGGAATCAGAGGTGGGGAATCAGAGCTGGGGAATCAGAGGTGGGGAATCAGAGTTGGGGAATCAGAGGCGGGGACTTAGATATGGGGAAACAGAGGCAGGGAATCAGAGGCAGGGAAACAGAGGCGGGGAATCAGATATGGGGAATCAGAGGTGGGGAATCAGAGGCAGGGAATCAGATGTGCGGAATCAGAGATGGGGAATCAGAGGCAGGGAATCAGAATCAGAAGCAGGGAATAAGACGCGGGGAATCTGATGCGGGGAATCAGAGCTGGGGAATCAGAGGCTGTGAATCAGAGGCAGGGAATCGGATGTGCGGAATCAGAGATGGGGAATCAGAGGTGGGGAATCAGAGGCGGTGAATCAGACACGGGGAATTTGAGGCGGGGAATCAGAGGCGGGGATTCAGAGGCAGGGAATGGGATGTGCGGAATCAGAGATGGGGAATCAGAGGTGGGGAATCAGAGGCGGTGAATCAGACATGGGTAATCAGAGGCATGGAATCAGAGGCAGGAAATCAGACACGGGGAATCAGAGGCGGGGAATCAGAGCTGGGGAATTAGATGCAGGGAATCAGAGTTGGGGATTCAGAGGCGGGGAATCAGATATGGGGAAACTGAGGTGGGGAATCAGAGGTGGGAAAATAGAGGCGGGGAATCAGATATGGGGAAACAGAGGCGGGGAATCAGAGGCGGGGAAACAGAGGCGGGGAATCAGATATGGGGAATCAGAGGTGGGGAATCAGAGGTTGGGAATCACAGGCAGGGAATCAGAGGCTGGGAATCAGATGCAGGGAATCAGATGCGGGGAATCAGAGGCGGGGAATCAGAGCTGAGGATTCAGAGGTGGGGAATCAGAGTTGGGGAATCAGTGGCGGGGACTTAGATATGGGGAAACAGAGGTGGGGAATCAGAGCTGGAGAATCAGAGGTGGGGAATCAGAGTTGGGGAATCAGAGGCGGGGACTTAGATATTGGGAAACAGAGGCGGGGAATCAGAGGCGGGGAAACAGAGGCGGGGAATCAGATATGGGGAATCAGAGGTGGGGAATCAGAGGCAGGGAATCAGATGTGCGCAATCAGAGATGGGGAATCAGAGGCAGGGAATCAGAATCAGAAGCAGGGAATCAGAGGCCGGGAATCAGAGGCTGAATCAGATGCCGGGAATAAGAGGCCGGGAATCAGAGGTGGGGAATCAGAGTCCGGGAATCAGAGATGGGGATTCAGAGGCGGGGAATGAGATATGGGGAATCAGAGGCGGGTAATCAGAGGCTGGGAAACAGAGACGGGGAATCAGATATGGGGAATCAGAGGTGGCGAATCAAAGGCGGTGAATCAGAGATGGGGAATCAGAGGCGGGCAATCAGAGGCAGGGAATCAAACACGGGGAATCAGAGGCGGGGAATCAGAGCTGGGGAATCAGAGGCGGGGAATCAGGGTTGGGGAATCAGAGGCGGGGAATCAGATATGGGGAAACAGGGGCGGGGAATCAGAGGTGGGGAAACACAGGCGTGAATCAGATATGGGGAATCAGAGGTGTGGAATCAGAGGTTGGGAATCAGAGGCAGGGAATCAGAGGCGGGGAAACAGAGGCGGGGAATCAGATATGGGGAATCAGAGGTGGCGAATCAAAGGCGTTGAAACAGAGATGGGGAATCAGGGCAGGGAATCAGAGGCAGGGAATGAAACACGGGGAATCAGAGCTGGGGAATCAGAGGCGGGGAATTAGTGTTGGCGAATCAGAGGAGGGGAATCAGAGGCGGGGAAACAGAGGCGGGGAATCAGATATGGGGAATCAGAGATGGAGAATCAGATGTTGGGAATCAGAGGCAGGGAATCAGAGGCGGGGAATCAGAGGCGGGGAATCAGAGGCAGGGAATCAGATGTGCGGAATCGGAGATGGGGAATCAGAGGCAGGGAATCAGAGGCGGGGAATCAGAGGCGGGGAATCAGAGGCGGGGAATGAGATATGGGGAATCAGAGGCGGGGAATCAGAGGCGGGGAATCAGAGGCGAGGAATCAGAGTTGGGGAATCAGAGGCGGGGAATCAGAGCTGGGGAATCAGAGTCGGGGAATCAGAGGCAGTGAATCAGATGAGCGGAATCAGAGATGGGGAATCAGAGGCGGGGAATCAGAGCTGGAGAATCAGAGGTGGGGAATCAGAGTTGGGGAATCAGAGGCGGGGAATCAGAGGCTGAATCAGATGCCGGGAATAAGATGCGGGGAATCAGAGGCGGGGAATCAGAGTTGGGGAATCAGAGTCGGGGACTTAGATATGGGGAAACAGAGGCGGGGAATCAGAGGTGGGGAACAGAAGGCGGGGAATCAGATATGGGGAATCAGAGATGGGGAATCAGAGGCAGGGAATTAGATGTGCGGAATCAGAGATAGGGAATCAGAGGTGGGGAATCAGAATCAGAAGCAGGGAATCAGAGGCAGGGAATCAGAGTTGGGGATTCAGAGGCGGGGAATCAGATATGGGGAAACAGAGGCGGGGAATCAGAGGCGGGAAAACAGAGGCGGGGAATTAGATATGGGGAATCAGAGGTGGGGAATCAGAGGTGGTGAATCAGAGATGGGGAATCACAGGCGGGGAATCAGAGGCAGGGAATAGAACGCGGGGAATCAGAGGCAGGGAATCAGAGTTGGGGCATCAGAGGTTGGGAATTAGATATGGGGAAACAGAGGCGGGAATCAGAGGCGGGGAAACAGAGGCGGGGAATCAGATATGGGGAATCAGAGGTGGGGAATCAGAGGTTGGGAATCAGAGGCAGGGAATCAGAGGCTTGGAATCAGATGCAGGGAATCAGATGCGGGGAATCAGAGGCGGGGAATCAGAGCTGGGGAATCAGAGGCGGGGAATCAGAGTTGGGGAATCAGAGGCGGGGAATCAGATATGGGGAATCAGAGGCGGGGAATCAGAGGCGGGGAAACAGAGGCGGGGAATCAGATATGGGGAATCAGAGGTGGGGAATCAGGGGCCGGGAATCAGAGGCGGTGAATCAGGGGCGGGGAATCAGAGGCAGGGAATCGGATGTGCGGAATCAGAGATGGGGAATCAGAGGTGGGGAATCAGAATCAGAAGCAGGGAATCAGAGGCCGGGAATCAGAGGCGGGGAATCAGAGCTGGGGATTCAGAGGTGGGGAATCAGAGTTGGGGAATCAGTGGCGGGGACTTAGATATGGGGAATCAGAGGCGGGGAATCAGAGGCGGGGAAACAGAGGCGGGGAATCAGATATGGGGAATCAGAGGTGGGGAATCAGGGGCGGGGTATCAGTGGCAGGGAATCAGAGGCAGGAAATCAGAGGCCGGGAATCAGAGGCGGTGAATCAGAGGCGGGGAATCAGAGGCAGGGAATCGGATGTGCGGAATCAGAGATGGGGAATCAGAGGTGGGGAATCAGAGGCGGTGAATCAGACATGGGTAATCAGAGGCGGGGAATCAGAGGCAGGAAATCAGACACGGGGAATCAGAGGCGGGGAATCAGAGCTGGGGAATTAGATGCAGGGAATCAGAGTTGGGGATTCAGAGGCGGGGAATCAGATATGGGGAAACAGTGGCGGGGAATCAGAGGCGGGGAAACAGAGGCGGGGAATCAGATATGGGGAATCAGAGGTGGGGAATCAGAGCTGGGGAATCAGAGGTGGGGAATCAGAGTTGGGGAATCAGAGGCGGGGACTTAGATATGGGGAAACAGAGGCAGGGAATCAGAGGCAGGGAAACAGAGGCGGGGAATCAGATATGGGGAATCAGAGGTGGGGAATCAGAGGCAGGGAATCAGATGTGCGGAATCAGAGATGGGGAATCAGAGGCAGGGAATCAGAATCAGAAGCAGGGAATAAGACGCGGGGAATCTGATGCGGGGAATCAGAGCTGGGGAATCAGAGGCTGTGAATCAGAGGCGGGGAATCAGAAGCAGGGAATCGGATGTGCGGAATCAGAGATGGGGAATCAGAGGTGGGGAATCAGAGGCGGTGAATCAGACACGGGGAATTTGAGGCGGGGAATCAGAGGCGGGGAATCAGAGGCAGGGAATGGGATGTGCGGAATCAGAGATGGGGAATCAGAGGTGGGGAATCAGAGGCGGTGAATCAGACATGGGTAATCAGAGGCATGGAATCAGAGGCAGGAAATCAGACACGGGGAATCAGAGGCGGGGAATCAGAGCTGGGGAATTAGATGCAGGGAATCAGAGTTGGGGATTCAGAGGCGGGGAATCAGATATGGGGAAACTGAGGTGGGGAATCAGAGGTGGGCAAATAGAGGCGGGGAATCAGATATGGGGAAACAGAGGCGGGGAATCAGAGGCGGGGAAACAGAGGCGGGGAATCAGATATGGGGAATCAGAGGTGGGGAATCAGAGGTTGGGAATCACAGGCAGGGAATCAGAGGCTGGGAATCAGATGCAGGGAATCAGATGCGGGGAATCAGAGGCGGGGAATCAGAGCTGGGGATTCAGAGGTGGGGAATCAGAGTTGGGGAATCAGTGGCGGGGACTTAGATATGGGGAAACAGAGGTGGGGAATCAGAGCTGGAGAATCAGAGGTGGGGAATCAGAGTTGGGGAATCAGAGGCGGGGACTTAGATATTGGGAAACAGAGGCGGGGAATAAGAGGCGGGGAAACAGAGGCGGGGAATCAGATATGGGGAATCAGAGGTGTGGAATCAGAGGCAGGGAATCAGATGTGCGCAATCAGAGATGGGGAATCAGAGGCAGGGAATCAGAATCAGAAGCAGGGAATCAGAGGCCGGGAATCAGAGGCCGGAATCAGATGCCGGGAATAAGAGGCCGGGAATCAGAGGTGGGGAATCAGAGTCCGGGAATCAGAGATGGGGATTCAGAGGCGGGGAATGAGATATGGGGAATCAGAGGCGGGTAATCAGAGGCGGGGAAACAGAGACGGGGAATCAGATATGGGGAATCAGAGGTGGCGAATCAAAGGCGGTGAATCAGAGATGGGGAATCAGAGGCGGGCAATCAGAGGCAGGGAATCAAACACGGGGAATCAGAGGCGGGGAATCAGAGCTGGGGAATCAGAGGCGGGGAATCAGAGTTGGGGAATCAGAGGCGGGGAATCAGAGCTGGGGAATCAGAGTCGGGGAATCAGAGGCAGTGAATCAGATGAGCGGAATCAGAGATGGGGAATCAGAGGCGGGGAATCAGAGCTGGAGAATCAGAGGTGGGGAATCAGAGTTGGGGAATCAGAGGCGGGGACTTAGATATTGGGAAACAGAGGCGGGGAATCAGAGGCGGGGAAACAGAGGCGGGGAATCAGATATGGGGAATCAGAGGTGGGGAATCAGAGGCAGGGAATCAGATGTGCGCAATCAGAGATGGGGAATCAGAGGCAGGGAATCAGAATCAGAAGCAGGGAATCAGAGGCCGGGGATCAGAGGCCGGAATCAGATGCCGGGAATGAGAGGCCGGGAATCAGAGGTGGGGAATCAGAGTCCGGGAATCAGAGATGGGGATTCAGAGGTGGGGAATGAGATATGGGGAATCAGAGGCGGGGAATCAGAGGCGGGGAAACAGAGGCGGGGAATCAGATATGGGGAATCAGAGGTGGCGAATCAAAGGCGGTGAATCAGAGATGGGGAATCAGAGGCCGGGAATCAGAGGCAGGGAATGAAACACGGGGAATCAGAGGCGGGGAATCAGAGCTGGGGAATCAGAGGCGGGGAATCATAGCTGGCGAATCAGAGGCGGGGAATCAGAGGTGGGGAATCAGAGGCGGGGAATCAGATATTGTTAATCAGAGGTGGGGAATCAGAGGCGGGGAAACAGAGGCGGGGAATCAGATATGGGGAATCAGAGGTGGGGAATCAGAGGTTGTGAATCAGAGATGGAGAATCAGAGGCGGGGAATCAGAGGCCGGTAATGAGACGCGGGGAATCAGAGGCGGGGATTCAGAGCTGGGGAATCAGAGGCGGGGAATCAGAGTTGGGGAATCAGAGGCGGGGAATCAGATATGGGGAATCAGAGGCGGGGAATCAGAGGCGGGGAAACAGAGGCGGGGAATCAGATATGGGGAATCAGAGGTGGGGAATCAGGGGCGGGGTATCAGTGGCAGGGAATCAGAGGCGGGAAATCAGAGGCCGGGAATCAGAGGCGGTGAATCAGAGGCGGGGAATCAGAGTCAGGGAATCGGATGTGCGGAATCAGAGATGGGGAATCAGAGGTGGGGAATCAGAGGCGGTGAATCAGACATGGGTAATCAGAGGCGGGGAATCAGAGGCAGGAAATCAGACACGGGGAATCAGAGGCGGGGAATCAGAGCTGGGGAATTAGATGCAGGGAATCAGAGTTGGGGATTCAGAGGCGGGGAATCAGATATGGGGAAACAGTGGCGGGGAATCAGAGGCGGGGAAACAGAGGCGGGGAATCAGATATGGGGAATCAGAGGTGGGGAATCAGAGCTGGGGAATCAGAGCTGGGGAATCAGAGTTGGGGAATCAGAGGCGGGGACTTAGATATGGGGAAACAGAGGCAGGGAATCAGAGGCAGGGAAACAGAGGCGGGGAATCAGATATGGGGAATCAGAGGTGGGGAATCAGAGGCAGGGTATCAGATGTGCGGAATCAGAGATGGGGAATCAGAGGCAGGGAATCAGAATCAGAAGCAGGGAATAAGACGCGGGGAATCTGATGCGGGGAATCAGAGCTGGGGAATCAGAGGCTGTGAATCAGAGGCGGGGAATCAGAAGCAGGGAATCGGATGTGCGGAATCAGAGATGGGGAATCAGAGGTGGGGAATCAGAGGCGGTGAATCAGACACGGGGAATTTGAGGCGGGGAATCAGAGGCGGGGAATCAGAGGCAGGGAATGGGATGTGCGGAATCAGAGATGGGGAATCAGAGGTGGGGAATCAGAGGCGGTGAATCAGACATGGGTAATCAGAGGCATTGAATCAGAGGCAGGAAATCAGACACGGGGAATCAGAGGCGGGGAATCAGAGCTGGGGAATTAGATGCAGGGAATCAGAGTTGGGGATTCAGAGGCGGGGAATCAGATATGGGGAAACTGAGGTGGGGAATCAGAGGTGGGAAAATAGAGGCGGGGAATCAGATATGGGGAAACAGAGGCGGGGAATCAGAGGCGGGGAAACAGAGGCGGGGAATCAGATATGGGGAATCAGAGGTGGGGAATCAGAGGTTGGGAATCACAGGCAGGGAATGAGAGGCTGGGAATCAGATGCAGGGAATCAGATGCGGGGAATCAGAGGCGGGGAATCAGAGCTGAGGATTCAGAGGTGGGGAATCAGAGTTGGGGAATCAGTGGCGGGGACTTAGATATGGGGAAACAGAGGTGGGGAATCAGAGCTGGAGAATCAGAGGTGGGGAATCAGAGTTGGGGAATCAGAGGCGGGGACTTAGATATTGGGAAACAGAGGCGGGGAATCAGAGGCGGGGAAACAGAGGCGGGGAATCAGATATGGGGAATCAGAGGTGGGGAATCAGAGGCAGGGAATCAGATGTGCGCAATCAGAGATGGGGAATCAGAGGCAGGGAATCAGAATCAGAAGCAGGGAATCAGAGGCCGGGAATCAGAGGCTGAATCAGATGCCGGGAATAAGAGGCCGGGAATCAGAGGTGGGGAATCAGAGTCCGGGAATCAGAGATGGGGATTCAGAGGCGGGGAATGAGATATGGGGAATCAGAGGCGGGTAATCAGAGGCGGGGAAACAGAGACGGGGAATCAGATATGGGGAATCAGAGGTGGCGAATCAAAGGCGGTGAATCAGAGATGGGGAATCAGAGGCGGGCAATCAGAGGCAGGGAATCAAACACGGGGAATCAGAGGCGGGGAATCAGAGCTGGGGAATCAGAGGCGGGGAATCAGGGTTGGGGAATCAGAGGCGGGGAATCAGATATGGGGAAACAGGGGCGGGGAATCAGAGGTGGGGAAACACAGGCGGGAATCAGATATGGGGAATCAGAGGTGTGGAATCAGAGGTTGGGAATCAGAGGCAGGGAATCAGAGGCGGGGAAACAGAGGCGGGGAATCAGATATGGGGAATCAGAGGTGGCGAATCAAAGGCGTTGAAACAGAGATGGGGAATCAGGGCAGGGAATCAGAGGCAGGGAATGAAACACGGGGAATCAGAGCTGGGGAATCAGAGGCGGGGAATTAGTGTTGGCGAATCAGAGGAGGGGAATCAGAGGCGGGGAAACAGAGGCGGGGAATCAGATATGGGGAATCAGAGATGGAGAATCAGATGTTGGGAATCAGAGGCAGGGAATCAGAGGCGGGGAATCAGAGGCGGGGAATCAGAGGCAGGGAATCAGATGTGCGGAATCGGAGATGGGGAATCAGAGGCAGGGAATCAGAGGCGGGGAATCAGAGGCGGGGAATCAGAGGCCGGGAATCAGATATGGGGAAACAGAGGTGGGGAATCAGAGGCGGGGAAACAGAGGCGGGGAATCAGATATGGGGAATCAGAGGTGGGGAATCAGAGGTTGGGAATCAGATGCAGGGAATCAGAGGCTTGGAATCAGATGCAGGGAATCAGATGCGGGGAATCAGAGGCGGGGAATCAGAGTTGGGGAATCAGAGTCGGGGACTTAGATATGGGGAAACAGAGGCGGGGAATCAGAGGTGGGGAACAGAAGGCGGGGAATCAGATATGGGGAATCAGAGATGGGGAATCAGAGGCAGGGAATTAGATGTGCGGAATCAGAGATAGGGAATCAGAGGTTGGGAATCAGAATCAGAAGCAGGGAATCAGAGGCAGGGAATCAGAGTTGGGGATTCAGAGGCGGGGAATCAGATATGGGGAAACAGAGGCGGGGAATCAGAGGCGGGAAAACAGAGGCGGGGAATTAGATATGGGGAATCAGAGGTGGGGAATCAGAGGTGGTGAATCAGAGATGGGGAATCACAGGCGGGGAATCAGAGGCAGGGAATAGAACGCGGGGAATCAGAGGCAGGGAATCAGAGTTGGGGCATCAGAGGTTGGGAATTAGATATGGGGAAACAGAGGCGGGAATCAGAGGCGGGGAAACAGAGGCGGGGAATCAGATATGGGGAATCAGAGGTGGGGAATCAGAGGTTGGGAATCAGAGGCAGGGAATCAGAGGCTTGGAATCAGATGCAGGGAATCAGATGCGGGGAATCAGAGGCGGGGAATCAGAGCTGGGGAATCAGAGGCGGGGAATCAGAGTTGGGGAATCAGAGGCGGGGAATCAGATATGGGGAATCAGAGGCGGGGAATCAGAGGTGGGGAAACAGAGGCGGGGAATCAGATATGGGGAATCAGAGGTGGGGAATCAGGGGCCGGGAATCAGAGGCGGTGAATCAGGGGCGGGGAATCAGAGGCAGGGAATCGGATGTGAGGAATCAGAGATGGGGAATCAGAGGTGGGGAATCAGAATCAGAAGCAGGGAATCAGAGGCCGGGAATCAGAGGCGGGGAATCAGAGCTGGGGATTCAGAGGTGGGGAATCAGAGTTGGGGAATCAGTGGCGGGGACTTAGATATGGGGAATCAGAGGCGGGGAATCAGAGGCGGGGAAACAGAGGCGGGGAATCAGATATGGGGAATCAGAGGTGGGGAATCAGGGGCGGGGTATCAGTGGCAGGGAATCAGAGGCAGGAAATCAGCGGCCGGGAATCAGAGGCGGTGAATCAGAGGCGGGGAATCAGAGGCAGGGAATCGGATGTGCGGAATCAGAGATGGGGAATCAGAGGTGGGGAATCAGAGGCGGTGAATCAGACATGGGTAATCAGAGGCGGGGAATCAGAGGCAGGAAATCAGACACGGGGAATCAGAGGCGGGGAATCAGAGCTGGGGAATTAGATGCAGGGAATCAGAGTGGGGGATTCAGAGGCGGGGAATCAGATATGGGGAAACAGTGGCGGGGAATCAGAGGCGGGGAAACAGAGGCGGGGAATCAGATATGGGGAATCAGAGGTGGGGAATCAGAGCTGGGGAATCAGAGGTGGGGAATCAGAGTTGGGGAATCAGAGGCGGGGACTTAGATATGGGGAAACAGAGGCAGGGAATCAGAGGCAGGGAAACAGAGGCGGGGAATCAGATATGGGGAATCAGAGGTGGGGAATCAGAGGCAGGGAATCAGATGTGCGGAATCAGAGATGGGGAATCAGAGGCAGGGAATCAGAATCAGAAGCAGGGAATAAGACGCGGGGAATCTGATGCGGGGAATCAGAGCTGGGGAATCAGAGGCTGTGAATCAGAGGCGGGGAATCAGAAGCAGGGAATCGGATGTGCGGAATCAGAGATGGGGAATCAGAGGTGTGGAATCAGAGGCGGTGAATCAGACACGGGGAATTTGAGGCGGGGAATCAGAGGCGGGGAATCAGAGGCAGGGAATGGGATGTGCGGAATCAGAGATGGGGAATCAGAGGTGGGGAATCAGAGGCGGTGAATCAGACATGGGTAATCAGAGGCATGGAATCAGAGGCAGGAAATCAGACACGGGGAATCAGAGGCGGGGAATCAGAGCTGGGGAATTAGATGCAGGGAATCAGAGTTGGGGATTCAGAGGCGGGGAATCAGATATGGGGAAACTGAGGTGGGGAATCAGAGGTGGGCAAATAGAGGCGGGGAATCAGATATGGGGAAACAGAGGCGGGGAATCAGAGGCGGGGAAACAGAGGCGGGGAATCAGATATGGGGAATCAGAGGTGGGGAATCAGAGGTTGGGAATCAGATGCAGGGAATCAGATGCGGGGAATCAGAGGCGGGGAATCAGAGCTGGGGATTCAGAGGTGGGGAATCAGAGTTGGGGAATCAGTGGCGGGGACTTAGATATGGGGAAACAGAGGTGGGGAATCAGAGCTGGAGAATCAGAGGTGGGGAATCAGAGTTGGGGAATCAGAGGCGGGGACTTAGATATTGGGAAACAGAGGCGGGGAATAAGAGGCGGGGAAACAGAGGCGGGGAATCAGATATGGGGAATCAGAGGTGTGGAATCAGAGGCAGGGAATCAGATGTGCGCAATCAGAGATGGGGAATCAGAGGCAGGGAATCAGAATCAGAAGCAGGGAATCAGAGGCCGGGAATCAGAGGCCGGAATCAGATGACGGGAATAAGAGGCCGGGAATCAGAGGTGGGGAATCAGAGTCCGGGAATCAGAGATGGGGATTCAGAGGCGGGGAATGAGATATGGGGAATCAGAGGCGGGTAATCAGAGGCGGGGAAACAGAGACGGGGAATCAGATATGGGGAATCAGAGGTGGCGAATCAAAGGCGGTGAATCAGAGATGGGGAATCAGAGGCGGGCAATCAGAGGCAGGGAATCAAACACGGGGAATCAGAGGCGGGGAATCAGAGCTGGGGAATCAGAGGCGGGGAATCAGGGTTGGGGAATCAGAGGCGGGGAATCAGATATGGGGAAACAGGGGCGGGGAATCAGAGGTGGGGAAACACAGGCGGGAATCAGATATGGGGAATCAGAGGTGTGGAATCAGAGGTTGGGAATCAGAGGCAGGGAATCAGAGGCGGGGAAACAGAGGCGGGGAATCAGATATGGGGAATCAGAGGTGGCGAATCAAAGGCGTTGAAACAGAGATGGGGAATCAGGGCAGGGAATCAGAGGCAGGGAATGAAACACGGGGAATCAGAGCTGGGGAATCAGAGGCGGGGAATTAGTGTTGGCGAATCAGAGGAGGGGAATCAGAGGCGGGGAAACAGAGGCGGGGAATCAGATATGGGGAATCAGAGATGGAGAATCAGATGTTGGGAATCAGAGGCAGGGAATCAGAGGCGGGGAATCAGAGGCGGGGAATCAGAGGCAGGGAATCAGATGTGCGGAATCGGAGATGGGGAATCAGAGGCAGGGAATCAGAGGCGGGGAATCAGAGGCGGGGAATCAGAGGCCGGGAATCAGATATGGGGAAACAGAGGTGGGGAATCAGAGGCGGGGAAACAGAGGCGGGGAATCAGATATGGGGAATCAGAGGTGGGGAATCAGATGTTGGGAATCAGATGCAGGGAATCAGAGGCTTGGAATCAGATGCAGGGAATCAGATGCGGGGAATCAGAGGCGGGGAATCAGAGTTGGGGAATCAGAGTCGGGGACTTAGATATGGGGAAACAGAGGCGGGGAATCAGAGGTGGGGAACAGAAGGCGGGGAATCAGATATGGGGAATCAGAGATGGGGAATCAGAGGCAGGGAATTAGATGTGCGGAATCAGAGATAGGGAATCAGAGGTGGGGAATCAGAATCAGAAGCAGGGAATCAGAGGCAGGGAATTAGAGGCCGGAATCAGATGCCGGGAATCGGATGTGCGGAATCAGAGATGGGGAATCAGAGGTGGGGAGTCAGAGGCGGTGAATCAGACACGGGGAATTTGAGGCGGGGAATCAGAGGCGGGGAATCAGAGGCAGGGAATGGGATGTGCGGAATCAGAGATGGGGAATCAGAGGTGGGGAATCAGAGGCGGTGAATCAGACATGGGTAATCAGAGGCATGGAATCAGAGGCAGGAAATCAGACAAGGGGAATCAGAGGCGGGGAATCAGAGCTGGGGAATTAGATGCAGGGAATCAGAGTTGGGGATTCAGAGGCGGGGAATCAGATATGGGGAAACTGAGGTGGGGAATCAGAGGTGGGCAAATAGAGGCGGGGAATCAGATATGGGGAAACAGAGGCGGGGAATCAGAGGCGGGGAAACAGAGGCGGGGAATCAGATATGGGGAATCAGAGGTGGGGAATCAGAGGTTGGGAATCACAGGCAGGGAATCAGAGGCTGGGAATCAGATGCAGGGAATCAGATGCGGGGAATCAGAGGCGGGGAATCAGAGCTGGGGATTCAGAGGTGGGGAATCAGAGTTGGGGAATCAGTGGCGGGGACTTAGATATGGGGAAACAGAGGTGGGGAATCAGAGCTGGAGAATCAGAGGTGGGGAATCAGAGTTGGGGAATCAGAGGCGGGGACTTAGATATTGGGAAACAGAGGCGGGGAATCAGAGGCGGGGAAACAGAGGCGGAGAATCAGATATGGGGAATCAGAGGTGGGGAATCAGAGGCAGGGAATCAGATGTGCGCAATCAGAGATGGGGAATCAGAGGCAGGGAATCAGAATCAGAAGCAGGGAATCAGAGGCCGGGAATCAGAGGCCGGAATCAGATGCCGGGAATAAGAGGCCGGGAATCAGAAGTGGGGAATCAGAGTCCGGGAATCAGAGATGGGGATTCAGAGGCGGGGAATGAGATATGGGGAATCAGAGGCGGGTAATCAGAGGCGGGGAAACAGAGACGGGGAATCAGATATGGGGAATCAGAGGTGGCGAATCAAAGGCGGTGAATCAGAGATGGGGAATCAGAGGCGGGCAATCAGAGGCAGGGAATCAAACACGGGGAATCAGAGGCGGGGAATCAGAGCTGGGGAATCAGAGGCGGGGAATCAGGGTTGGGGAATCAGAGGCGGGGAATCAGATATGGGGAAACAGGGGCGGGGAATCAGAGGTGGGGAAACACAGGCGGGAATCAGATATGGGGAATCAGAGGTGTGGAATCAGAGGTTGGGAATCAGAGGCAGGGAATCAGAGGCGGGGAAACAAAGGCGGGGAATCAGATATGGGGAATCAGAGGTGGCGAATCAAAGGCGTTGAAACAGAGATGGGGAATCAGGGCAGGGAATCAGAGGCAGGGAATGAAACACGGGGAATCAGAGCTGGGGAATCAGAGGCGGGGAATTAGTGTTGGCGAATCAGAGGAGGGGAATCAGAGGCGGGGAAACAGAGGCGGGGAATCAGATATGGGGAATCAGAGATGGGGAATCAGATGTTGGGAATCAGAGGCAGGGAATCAGAGGCGGGGAATCAGAGGCGGGGAATCAGAGGCAGGGAATCAGATGTGCGGAATCGGAGATGGGGAATCAGAGGCAGGGAATCAGAGGCGGGGAATCAGAGGCGGGGAATCAGAGGCCGGGAATCAGATATGGGGAAACAGAGGTGGGGAATCAGAGGCGGGGAAACAGAGGCGGGGAATCAGATATGGGGAATCAGAGGTTGGGAATCAGAGGTTGGGAATCAGATGCAGGGAATCAGAGGCTTGGAATCAGATGCAGGGAATCAGATGCGGGGAATCAGAGGCGGGGAATCAGAGTTGGGGAATCAGAGTCGGGGACTTAGATATGGGGAAACAGAGGCGGGGAATCAGAGGTGGGGAACAGAAGGCGGGGAATCAGATATGGGGAATCAGAGATGGGGAATCAGAGGCAGGGAATTAGATGTGCGGAATCAGAGATAGGGAATCAGAGGTGGGGAATCAGAATCAGAAGCAGGGAATCAGAGGCAGGGAATCAGAGTTGGGGATTCAGAGGCGGGGAATCAGATATGGGGAAACAGAGGCGGGGAATCAGAGGCAGGGAATCAGATGTGCGGAATCGGAGATGGGGAATCAGAGGCAGGGAATCAGAGGCGGGGAATCAGAGGCGGGGAATCAGAGGCCGGGAAAAAGATATGGGGAAACAGAGGCGGGGAATCAGAGGCGGGGAAACAGAGGCGGGGAATCAGATATGGGGAATCAGAGGTGGGGAATCAGAGGTTGGGAATCAGATGCAGGGAATCAGAGGCTTGGAATCAGATGCAGGGAATCAGATGCGGGGAATCAGAGGCGGGGAATCAGAGTTGGGGAATCAGAGTCGGGGACTTAGATATGGGGAAACAGAGGCGGGGAATCAGAGGTGGGGAACAGAAGGCGGGGAATCAGATATGGGGAATCAGAGATGGGGAATCAGAGGCAGGGAATTAGATGTGCGGAATCAGAGATAGGGAATCAGAGGTGGGGAATCAGAATCAGAAGCAGGGAATCAGAGGCAGGGAATCAGAGTTGGGGATTCAGAGGCGGGGAATCAGATATGGGGAAACAGAGGCGGGGAATCAGAGGCGGGAAAACAGAGGCGGGGAATTAGATATGGGGAATCAGAGGTGGGGAATCAGAGGTGGTGAATCAGAGATGGGGAATCACAGGCGGGGAATCAGAGGCAGGGAATAGAACGCGGGGAATCAGAGGCAGGGAATCAGAGTTGGGGCATCAGAGGTTGTGAATTAGATATGGGGAAACAGAGGCGGGAATCAGAGGCGGGGAAACAGAGGCGGGGAATCAGATATGGGGAATCAGAGGTGGGGAATCAGAGGTTGGGAATCAGAGGCAGGGAATCAGAGGCTTGGAATCAGATGCAGGGAATCAGATGCGGGGAATCAGAGGCGGGGAATCAGAGCTGGGGAATCAGAGGCGGGGAATCAGAGTTGGGGAATCAGAGGCGGGGAATCAGATATGGGGAATCAGAGGCGGGGAATCAGAGGCGGGGAAACAGAGGCGGGGTATCAGATATGGGGAATCAGAGGTGGGGAATCAGGGGCGGGGTATCAGTGGCAGGGAATCAGAGGCGGGAAATCAGAGGCCGGGAATCAGAGGCGGTGAATCAGGGGCGGGGAATCAGAGGCAGGGAATCGGATGTGCGGAATCAGAGATGGGGAATCAGAGGTGGGGAATCAAAATCAGAAGCAGGGAATCAGAGGCCGGGAATTAGAGGCCGGAATCAGATGCCGGGAATAAGAGGCCGGGAATCAGAGGTTGGGAATCAGAGTCCGGGAATCAGAGATGGGGAATCAGAGGCGGGGAATGAGATATGGGGAATCAGAGGCGGGGAATCAGAGGCGGGGAATCAGAGGCGAGGAATCAGATATGGGGATTCAGAGGTGGCGAATCAAAGGCGGTGAATCAGAGGCGGGGAATCAGAGCTGGGGAATCAGAGGCGGGGAATCAGAGTTGGGGAATCAGAGGCGGGGAATCAGAGCTGGGGAATCAGAGTCGGGGAATCAGAGGCAGTGAATCAGATGAGCGGAATCAGAGATGGGGAATCAGAGGCGGGGAATCAGAGCTGGAGAATCAGAGGTGGGGAATCAGAGTTGGGGAATCAGAGGCGGGGACTTAGATATTGGGAAACAGAGGCGGGGAATCAGAGGCGGGGAAACAGAGGCGGGGAATCAGATATGGGGAATCAGAGGTGGGGAATCAGAGGCAGGGAATCAGATGTGCGCAATCAGAGATGGGGAATCAGAGGCAGGGAATCAGAATCAGAAGCAGGGAATCAGAGGCCGGGGATCAGAGGCCGGAATCAGATGCCGGGAATAAGAGGCCGGGAATCAGAGGTGGGGAATCAGAGTCCGGGAATCAGAGATGGGGATTCAGAGGTGGGGAATGAGATATGGGGAATCAGAGGCGGGGAATCAGAGGCGGGGAAACAGAGGCGGGGAATCAGATATGGGGAATCAGAGGTGGCGAATCAAAGGCGGTGAATCAGAGATGGGGAATCAGAGGCCGGGAATCAGAGGCAGGGAATGAAACACGGGGAATCAGAGGCGGGGAATCAGAGCTGGGGAATCAGAGGCGGGGAATCATAGCTGGCGAATCAGAGGCGGGGAATCAGAGGTGGGGAATCAGAGGCGGGGAATCAGATATTGTTAATCAGAGGTGGGGAATCAGAGGCGGGGAAACAGAGGCGGGGAATCAGATATGGGGAATCAGAGGTGGGGAATCAGAGGTTGTGAATCAGAGATGGAGAATCAGAGGCGGGGAATCAGAGGCCGGTAATGAGACGCGGGGAATCAGAGGCGGGGATTCAGAGCTGGGGAATCAGAGGCGGGGAATCAGAATTGGGGAATCAGAGGCGGGGAATCAGATATGGGGAATCAGAGGCGGGGAATCAGAGGCGGGGAAACAGAGGCGGGGAATCAGATATGGGGAATCAGAGGTGGGGAATCAGGGGCGGGGTATCAGTGGCAGGGAATCAGAGGCAGGAAATCAGAGGCCGGGAATCAGAGGCGGTGAATCAGAGGCGGGGAATCAGAGTCAGGGAATCGGATGTGTGGAATCAGAGATGGGGAATCAGAGGTGGGGAATCAGAGGCGGTGAATCAGACATGGGTAATCAGAGGCGGGGAATCAGAGGCAGGAAATCAGACACGGGGAATCAGAGGCGGGGAATCAGAGCTGGGGAATTAGATGCAGGGAATCAGAGTTGGGGATTCAGAGGCAGGGAATCAGATATGGGGAAACAGTGGCGGGGAATCAGAGGCGGGGAAACAGAGGCGGGGAATCAGATATGGGGAATCAGAGGTGGGGAATCAGAGCTGGGGAATCAGAGGTGGGGAATCAGAGTTGGGGAATCAGAGGCGGGGACTTAGATATGGGGAAACAGAGGCAGGGAATCAGAGGCAGGGAAACAGAGGCGGGGAATCAGATATGGGGAATCAGAGGTGGGGAATCAGAGGCAGGGAATCAGATGTGCGGAATCAGAGATGGGGATTCAGAGGCAGGGAATCAGAATCAGAAGCAGGGAATAAGACGCGGGGAATCTGATGCGGGGAATCAGAGCTGGGGAATCAGAGGCTGTGAATCAGAGGCGGGGAATCAGAAGCAGGGAATCGGATGTGCGGAATCAGAGATGGGGAATCAGAGGTGGGGAATCAGAGGCGGTGAATCAGACACGGGGAATTTGAGGCGGGGAATCAGAGGCGGGGAATCAGAGGCAGGGAATGGGATGTGCGGAATCAGAGATGGGGAATCAGAGGTGGGGAATCAGAGGTGGTGAATCAGACATGGGTAATCAGAGGCATGGAATCAGAGGCAGGAAATCAGACACGGGGAATCAGAGGCGGGGAATCAGAGCTGGGGAATTAGATGCAGGGAATCAGAGTTGGGGATTCAGAGGCGGGGAATCAGATATGGGGAAACTGAGGTGGGGAATCAGAGGTGGGAAAATAGAGGCGGGGAATCAGATATGGGGAAACAGAGGCGGGGAATCAGAGGCGGGGAAACAGAGGCGGGGAATCAGATATGGGGAATCAGAGGTGGGGAATCAGAGGTTGGGAATCACAGGCAGGGAATCAGAGGCTGGGAATCAGATGCAGGGAATCAGATGCGGGGAATCAGAGGCGGGGAATCAGAGCTGGGGATTCAGAGGTGGGGAATCAGAGTTGGGGAATCAGTGGCGGGGACTTAGATATGGGGAAACAGAGGTGGGGAATCAGAGCTGGAGAATCAGAGGTGGGGAATCAGAGTTGGGGAATCAGAGGCGGGGACTTAGATATTGGGAAACAGAGGCGGGGAATCAGAGGCGGGGAAACAGAGGCGGGGAATCAGATATGGGGAATCAGAGGTGGGGAATCAGAGGCAGGGAATCAGATGTGCGCAATCAGAGATGGGGAATCAGAGGCAGGGAATCAGAATCAGAAGCAGGGAATCAGAGGCCGGGAATCAGAGGCTGAATCAGATGCCGGGAATAAGAGGCCGGGAATCAGAGGTGGGGAATCAGAGTCCGGGAATCAGAGATGGGGATTCAGAGGCGGGGAATGAGATATGGGGAATCAGAGGCGGGTAATCAGAGGCGGGGAAACAGAGACGGGGAATCAGATATGGGGAATCAGAGGTGGCGAATCAAAGGCGGTGAATCAGAGATGGGGAATCAGAGGCGGGCAATCAGAGGCAGGGAATCAAACACGGGGAATCAGAGGCGGGGAATCAGAGCTGGGGAATCAGAGGCGGGGAATCAGGGTTGGGGAATCAGAGGCGGGGAATCAGATATGGGGAAACAGGGGCGGGGAATCAGAGGTGGGGAAACACAGGCGGGAATCAGATATGGGGAATCAGAGGTGTGGAATCAGAGGTTGGGAATCAGAGGCAGGGAATCAGAGGCGGGGAAACAGAGGCGGGGAATCAGATATGGGGAATCAGAGGTGGCGAATCAAAGGCGTTGAAACAGAGATGGGGAATCAGGGCAGGGAATCAGAGGCAGGGAATGAAACACGGGGAATCAGAGCTGGGGAATCAGAGGCGGGGAATTAGTGTTGGCGAATCAGAGGAGGGGAATCAGAGGCGGGGAAACAGAGGCGGGGAATCAGATATGGGGAATCAGAGATGGAGAATCAGATGTTGGGAATCAGAGGCAGGGAATCAGAGGCGGGGAATCAGAGGCGGGGAATCAGAGGCAGGGAATCAGATGTGCGGAATCGGAGATGGGGAATCAGAGGCAGGGAATCAGAGGCGGGGAATCAGAGGCGGGGAATCAGAGGCCGGGAATCAGATATGGGGAAACAGAGGTGGGGAATCAGAGGCGGGGAAACAGAGGCGGGGAATCAGATATGGGGAATCAGAGGTGGGGAATCAGAGGTTGGGAATCAGATGCAGGGAATCAGAGGCTTGGAATCAGATGCAGGGAATCAGATGCGGGGAATCAGAGGCGGGGAATCAGAGTTGGGGAATCAGAGTCGGGGACTTAGATATGGGGAAACAGAGGCGGGGAATCAGAGGTGGGGAACAGAAGGCGGGGAATCAGATATGGGGAATCAGAGATGGGGAATCAGAGGCAGGGAATTAGATGTGCGGAATCAGAGATAGGGAATCAGAGGTGGGGAATCAGAATCAGAAGCAGGGAATCAGAGGCAGGGAATCAGAGTTGGGGATTCAGAGGCCGGGAATCAGATATGGGGAAACAGAGGTGGGGAATCAGAGGCGGGGAAACAGAGGCGGGGAATCAGATATGGGGAATCAGAGGTGGGGAATCAGAGGTTGGGAATCAGATGCAGGGAATCAGAGGCTTGGAATCAGATGCAGGGAATCAGATGCGGGGAATCAGAGGCGGGGAATCAGAGTTGGGGAATCAGAGTCGGGGACTTAGATATGGGGAAACAGAGGCGGGGAATCAGAGGTGGGGAACAGAAGGCGGGGAATCAGATATGGGGAATCAGAGATGGGGAATCAGAGGCAGGGAATTAGATGTGCGGAATCAGAGATAGGGAATCAGAGGTGGGGAATCAGAATCAGAAGCAGGGAATCAGAGGCAGGGAATCAGAGTTGGGGATTCAGAGGCGGGGAATCAGATATGGGGAAACAGAGGCGGGGAATCAGAGGCGGGAAAACAGAGGCGGGGAATTAGATATGGGGAATCAGAGGTGGGGAATCAGAGGTGGTGAATCAGAGATGGGGAATCACAGGAGGGGAATCAGAGGCAGGGAATAGAACGCGGGGAATCAGAGGCAGGGAATCAGAGTTGGGGCATCAGAGGTTGGGAATTAGATATGGGGAAACAGAGGCGGGAATCAGAGGCGGGGAAACAGAGGCGGGGAATCAGATATGGGGAATCAGAGGTGGGGAATCAGAGGTTGGGAATCAGAGGCAGGGAATCAGAGGCTTGGAATCAGATGCAGGGAATCAGATGCGGGGAATCAGAGGCGGGGAATCAGAGCTGGGGAATCAGAGGCGGGGAATCAGAGTTGGGGAATCAGAGGCGGGGAATCAGATATGGGGAATCAGAGGCGGGGAATCAGAGGCGGGGAAACAGAGGCGGGGAATCAGATATGGGGAATCAGAGGTGGAGAATCAGGGGCCGGGAATCAGAGGCGGTGAATCAGGGGCGGGGAATCAGAGGCAGGGAATCGGATGTGCGGAATCAGAGATGGGGAATCAGAGGTGGGGAATCAGAATAAGAAGCAGGGAATCAGAGGCCGGGAATCAGAGGCGGGGAATCAGAGCTGGGGATTCAGAGGTGGGGAATCAGAGTTAGGGAATCAGTGGCGGGGACTTAGATATGGGGAATCAGAGGCGGGGAATCAGAGGCGGGGAAACAGAGGCGGGGAATCAGATATGGGGAATCAGAGGTGGGGAATCAGGGGCGGGGTATCAGTGGCAGGGAATCAGAGGCAGGAAATCAGAGGCCGGGATTCAGAGGCGGTGAATCAGAGGCGGGGAATCAGAGGCAGGGAATCGGATGTGCGGAATCAGAGATGGGGAATCAGAGGTGGGGAATCAGAGGCGGTGAATCAGACATGGGTAATCAGAGGCGGGGAATCAGAGGCAGGAAATCAGACACGGGGAATCAGAGGCGGGGAATCAGAGCTGGGGAATTAGATGCAGGGAATCAGAGTTGGGGATTCAGAGGCGGGGAATCAGATATGGGGAAACAGTGGCGGGGAATCAGAGGCGGGGAAACAGAGGCGGGGAATCAGATATGGGGAATCAGAGGTGGGGAATCAGAGCTGGGGAATCAGAGGTGGGGAATCAGAGTTGGGGAATCAGAGGCGGGGACTTAGATATGGGGAAACAGAGGCAGGGAATCAGAGGCAGGGAAACAGAGGCGGGGAATCAGATATGGGGAATCAGAGGTGGGGAATCAGAGGCAGGGAATCAGATGTGCGGAATCAGAGATGGGGAATCAGAGGCAGGGAATCAGAATCAGAAGCAGGGAATAAGACGCGGGGAATCTGATGCGGGGAATCAGAGCTGGGGAATCAGAGGCTGTGAATCAGAGGCGGGGAATCAGAAGCAGGGAATCGGATGTGCGGAATCAGAGATGGGGAATCAGAGGTGGGGAATCAGAGGCGGTGAATCAGACACGGGGAATTTGAGGCGGGGAATCAGAGGCGGGGAATCAGAGGCAGGGAATGGGATGTGCGGAATCAGAGATGGGGAATCAGAGGTGGGGAATCAGAGGCGGTGAATCAGACATGGGTAATCAGAGGCATGGAATCAGAGGCAGGAAATCAGACACGGGGAATCAGAGGCGGGGAATCAGAGCTGGGGAATTAGATGCAGGGAATCAGAGTTGGGGATTCAGAGGCGGGGAATCAGATATGGGGAAACTGAGGTGGGGAATCAGAGGTGGGCAAATAGAGGCGGGGAATCAGATATGGGGAAACAGAGGCGGGGAATCAGAGGCGGGGAAACAGAGGCGGGGAATCAGATATGGGGAATCAGAGGTGGGGAATCAGAGGTTGGGAATCACAGGCAGGGAATCAGAGGCTGGGAATCAGATGCAGGGAATCAGATGCGGGGAATCAGAGGCGGGGAATCAGAGCTGGGGATTCAGAGGTGGGGAATCAGAGTTGGGGAATCAGTGGCGGGGACTTAGATATGGGGAAACAGAGGTGGGGAATCAGAGCTGGAGAATCAGAGGTGGGGAATCAGAGTTGGGGAATCAGAGGCGGGGACTTAGATATTGGGAAACAGAGGCGGGGAATAAGAGGCGGGGAAACAGAGGCGGGGAATCAGATATGGGGAATCAGAGGTGTGGAATCAGAGGCAGGGAATCAGATGTGCGCAATCAGAGATGGGGAATCAGAGGCAGGGAATCAGAATCAGAAGCAGGGAATCAGAGGCCGGGAATCAGAGGCCGGAATCAGATGCCGCGAATAAGAGGCCGGGAATCAGAGGTGGGGAATCAGAGTCCGGGAATCAGAGATGGGGATTCAGAGGCGGGGAATGAGATATGGGGAATCAGAGGCGGGTAATCAGAGGCGGGGAAACAGAGACGGGGAATCAGATATGGGGAATCAGAGGTGGCGAATCAAAGGCGGTGAATCAGAGATGGGGAATCAGAGGCGGGCAATCAGAGGCAGGGAATCAAACACGGGGTATCAGAGGCGGGGAATCAGAGCTGGGAAATCAGAGGCGGGTAATCAGGGTTGGGGAATCAGAGGCGGGGAATCAGATATGGGGAAACAGGGGCGGGGAATCAGAGGTGGGGAAACACAGGCGGGAATCAGATATGGGGAATCAGAGGTGTGGAATCAGAGGTTGGGAATCAGAGGCAGGGAATCAGAGGCGGGGAAACAGAGGCGGGGAATCAGATATGGGGAATCAGAGGTGGCGAATCAAAGGCGTTGAAACAGAGATGGGGAATCAGGGCAGGGAATCAGAGGCAGGGAATGAAACACGGGGAATCAGAGCTGGGGAATCAGAGGCGGGGAATTAGTGTTGGCGAATCAGAGGAGGGGAATCAGAGGCGGGGAAACAGAGGCGGGGAATCAGATATGGGGAATCAGAGATGGAGAATCAGATGTTGGGAATCAGAGGCAGGGAATCAGAGGCGGGGAATCAGAGGCGGGGAATCAGAGGCAGGGAATCAGATGTGCGGAATCGGAGATGGGGAATCAGAGGCAGGGAATCAGAGGCGGGGAATCAGAGGCGGGGAATCAGAGGCCGGGAATCAGATATGGGGAAACAGAGGTGGGGAATCAGAGGCGGGGAAACAGAGGCGGGGAATCAGATATGGGGAATCAGAGGTGGGGAATCAGAGGTTGGGAATCAGATGCAGGGAATCAGAGGCTTGGAATCAGATGCAGGGAATCAGATGCGGGGAATCAGAGGCGGGGAATCAGAGT
Source organism: Narcine bancroftii (assembly GCF_036971445.1). Taxonomy (NCBI): domain Eukaryota; kingdom Metazoa; phylum Chordata; class Chondrichthyes; order Torpediniformes; family Narcinidae; genus Narcine; species Narcine bancroftii. The sequence continues at coordinate 2,546,029 of NW_027211893.1, forward strand.
TGGGGAATCAGAGTCGGGGACTTAGATATGGGGAAACAGAGGCGGGGAATCAGAGGTGGGGAACAGAAGGCGGGGAATCAGATATGGGGAATCAGAGATGGGGAATCAGAGGCAGGGAATTAGATGTGCGGAATCAGAGATAGGGAATCAGAGGTGGGGAATCAGAATCAGAAGCAGGGAATCAGAGGCAGGGAATCAGAGTTGGGGATTCAGAGGAGGGGAATCAGATATGGGGAAACAGAGGCGGGGAATCAGAGGCAGGGAATCAGATGTGCGGAATCGGAGATGGGGAATCAGAGGCAGGGAATCAGAGGCGGGGAATCAGAGGCGGGGAATCAGAGGCCGGGAAAAAGATATGGGGAAACAGAGGCGGGGAATCAGAGGCGGGGAAACAGAGGCGGGGAATCAGATATGGGGAATCAGAGGTGGGGAATCAGAGGTTGGGAATCAGATGCAGGGAATCAGAGGCTTGGAATACGATGCAGGGAATCAGATGCGGGGAATCAGAGGCGGGGAATCAGAGTTGGGGAATCAGAGTCGGGGACTTAGATATGGGGAAACAGAGGCGGGGAATCAGAGGTGGGGAACAGAAGGCGGGGAATCCGATATGGGGAATCAGAGATGGGGAATCAGAGGCAGGGAATTAGATGTGCGGAATCAGAGATAGGGAATCAGAGGTGGGGAATCAGAATCAGAAGCAGGGAATCAGAGGCAGGGAATCAGAGTTGGGGATTCAGAGGCGGGGAATCAGATATGGGGAAACAGAGGCGGGGAATCAGAGGCGGGAAAACAGAGGCGGGGAATTAGATATGGGGAATCAGAGGTGGGGAATCAGAGGTGGTGAATCAGAGATGGGGCATCACAGGCGGGGAATAAGAGGCAGGGAATAGAACGCGGGGAATCAGAGGCAGGGAATCAGAGTTGGGGCATCAGAGGTTGTGAATTAGATATGGGGAAACAGAGGCGGGAATCAGAGGCGGGGAAACAGAGGCGGGGAATCAGATATGGGGAATCAGAGGTGGGGAATCAGAGGTTGGGAATCAGAGGCAGGGAATCAGAGGCTTGGAATCAGATGCAGGGAATCAGATGCGGGGAATCAGAGGCGGGGAATCAGAGCTGGGGAATCAGAGGCGGGGAATCAGAGTTGGGGAATCAGAGGCGGGGAATCAGATATGGGGAATCAGAGGCGGGGAATCAGAGGCGGGGAAACAGAGGCGGGGTATCAGATATGGGGAATCAGAGGTGGGGAATCAGGGGCGGGGTATCAGTGGCAGGGAATCAGAGGCGGGAAATCAGAGGCCGGGAATCAGAGGCGGTGAATCAGGGGCGGGGAATCAGAGGCAGGGAATCGGATGTGCGGAATCAGAGATGGGGAATCAGAGGTGGGGAATCAGAATCAGAAGCAGGGAATCAGAGGCCGGGAATTAGAGGCCGGAATCAGATGCCGGGAATCGGATGTGCGGAATCAGAGATGGGGAATCAGAGGTGGGGAATCAGAGGCGGTGAATCAGACACGGGGAATTTGAGGCGGGGAATCAGAGGCGGGGAATCAGAGGCAGGGAATGGGATGTGCGGAATCAGAGATGGGGAATCAGAGGTGGGGAATCAGAGGCGGTGAATCAGACATGGGTAATCAGAGGCATGGAATCAGAGGCAGGAAATCAGACACGGGGAATCAGAGGCGGGGAATCAGAGCTGGGGAATTAGATGCAGGGAATCAGAGTTGGGGATTCAGAGGCGGGGAATCAGATATGGGGAAACTGAGGTGGGGAATCAGAGGTGGGCAAATAGAGGCGGGGAATCAGATATGGGGAAACAGAGGCGGGGAATCAGAGGCGGGGAAACAGAGGCGGGGAATCAGATATGGGGAATCAGAGGTGGGGAATCAGAGGTTGGGAATCACAGGCAGGGAATCAGAGGCTGGGAATCAGATGCAGGGAATCAGATGCGGGGAATCAGAGGCGGGGAATCAGAGCTGGGGATTCAGAGGTGGGGAATCAGAGTTGGGGAATCGGTGGCGGGGACTTAGATATGGGGAAACAGAGGTGGGGAATCAGAGCTGGAGAATCAGAGGTGGGGAATCAGAGTTGGGGAATCAGAGGCGGGGACTTAGATATTGGGAAACAGAGGCGGGGAATCAGAGGGGGGGAAACAGAGGCGGGGAATCAGATATGGGGAATCAGAGGTGGGGAATCAGAGGCAGGGAATCAGATGTGCGCAATCAGAGATGGGGAATCAGAGGCAGGGAATCAGAATCAGAAGCAGGGAATCAGAGGCCGGGAATCAGAGGCCGGAATCAGATGCCGGGAATAAGAGGCCGGGAATCAGAAGTGGGGAATCAGAGTCCGGGAATCAGAGATGGGGATTCAGAGGCGGGGAATGAGATATGGGGAATCAGAGGCGGGTAATCAGAGGCGGGGAAACAGAGACGGGGAATCAGATATGGGGAATCAGAGGTGGCGAATCAAAGGCGGTGAATCAGAGATGGGGAATCAGAGGCGGGCAATCAGAGGCAGGGAATCAAACACGGGGAATCAGAGGCGGGGAATCAGAGCTGGGGAATCAGAGGCGGGGAATCAGGGTTGGGGAATCAGAGGCGGGGAATCAGATATGGGGAAACAGGGGCGGGGAATCAGAGGTGGGGAAACACAGGCGGGAATCAGATATGGGGAATCAGAGGTGTGGAATCAGAGGTTGGGAATCAGAGGCAGGGAATCAGAGGCGGGGAAACAGAGGCGGGGAATCAGATATGGGGAATCAGAGGTGGCGAATCAAAGGCGTTGAAACAGAGGTGGGGAATCAGGGCAGGGAATCAGAGGCAGGGAATGAAACACGGGGAATCAGAGCTGGGGAATCAGAGGCGGGGAATTAGTGTTGGCGAATCAGAGGAGGGGAATCAGAGGCGGGGAAACAGAGGCGGGGAATCAGATATGGGGAATCAGAGATGGGGAATCAGATGTTGGGAATCAGAGGCAGGGAATCAGAGGCGGGGAATCAGAGGCGGGGAATCAGAGGCAGGGAATCAGATGTGCGGAATCGGAGATGGGGAATCAGAGGCAGGGAATCAGAGGCGGGGAATCAGAGGCGGGGAATCAGAGGCCGGGAATCAGATATGGGGAAACAGAGGTGGGGAATCAGAGGCGGGGAAACAGAGGCGGGGAATCAGATATGGGGAATCAGAGGTGGGGAATCAGAGTTTGGGAATCAGATGCAGGGAATCAGAGGCTTGGAATCAGATGCAGGGAATCAGATGCGGGGAATCAGAGGCGGGGAATCAGAGTTGGGGAATCAGAGTCGGGGACTTAGATATGGGGAAACAGAGGCGGGGAATCAGAGGTGGGGAACAGAAGGCGGGGAATCAGATATGGGGAATCAGAGATGGGGAATCAGAGGCAGGGAATTAGATGTGCGGAATCAGAGATAGGGAATCAGAGGTGGGGAATCAGAATCAGAAGCAGGGAATCAGAGGCAGGGAATCAGAGTTGGGGATTCAGAGGCGGGGAATCAGATATGGGGAAACAGAGGCGGGGAATCAGAGGCAGGGAATCAGATGTGCGGAATCGGAGATGGGGAATCAGAGGCAGGGAATCAGAGGCGGGGAATCAGAGGCGGGGAATCAGAGACCGGGGAAAAGATATGGGGAAACAGAGGCGGGGAATCAGAGGCGGGGAAACAGAGGCGGGGAATCAGATATGGGGAATCAGAGGTGGGGAATCAGAGGTTGGGAATCAGATGCAGGGAATCAGAGGCTTGGAATCAGATGCAGGGAATCAGATGCGGGGAATCAGAGGCGGGGAATCAGAGTTGGGGAATCAGAGTCGGGGACTTAGATATGGGGAAACAGAGGCGGGGAATCAGAGGTGGGGAACAGAAGGCGGGGAATCAGATATGGGGAATCAGAGATGGGGAATCAGAGGCAGGGAATTAGATGTGCGGAATCAGAGATAGGGAATCAGAGGTGGGGAATCAGAATCAGAAGCAGGGAATCAGAGGCAGGGAATCAGAGTTGGGGATTCAGAGGCGGGGAATCAGATATGGGGAAACAGAGGCGGGGAATCAGAGGCGGGAAAACAGAGGCGGGGAATTAGATATGGGGAATCAGAGGTGGGGAATCAGAGGTGGTGAATCAGAGATGGGGAATCACAGGCGGGGAATCAGAGGCAGGGAATAGAACGCGGGGAATCAGAGGCAGGGAATCAGAGTTGGGGCATCAGAGGTTGTGAATTAGATATGGGGAAACAGAGGCGGGAATCAGAGGCGGGGAAACAGAGGCGGGGAATCAGATATGGGGAATCAGAGGTGGGGAATCAGAGGTTGGGAATCAGAGGCAGGGAATCAGAGGCTTGGAATCAGATGCAGGGAATCAGATGCGGGGAATCAGAGGCGGGGAATCAGAGCTGGGGAATCAGAGGCGGGGAATCAGAGTTGGGGAATCAGAGGCGGGGAATCAGATATGGGGAATCAGAGGCGGGGAATCAGAGGCGGGGAAACAGAGGCGGGGTATCAGATATGGGGAATCAGAGGTGGGGAATCAGGGGCGGGGTATCAGTGGCAGGGAATCAGAGGCGGGAAATCAGAGGCCGGGAATCAGAGGCGGTGAATCAGGGGCGGGGAATCAGAGGCAGGGAATCGGATGTGCGGAATCAGAGATGGGGAATCAGAGGTGGGGAATCAGAATCAGAAGCAGGGAATCAGAGGCCGGGAATTAGAGGCCGGAATCACATGCCGGGAATAAGAGGCCGGGAATCAGAGGTTGGGAATCAGAGTCCGGGAATCAGAGATGGGGAATCAGAGGCGGGGAATGAGATATGGGGAATCAGAGGCGGGGAATCAGAGGATGGGAAACAGAGGCGAGGAATCAGATATGGGGATTCAGAGGTGGCGAATCAAAGGTGGTGAATCAGAGGCGGGGAATCAGAGCTGGGGAATCAGAGGCGGGGAATCAGAGTTGGGGAATCAGAGGCGGGGAATCAGAGCTGGGGAATCAGAGTCGGGGAATCAGAGGCAGTGAATCAGATGAGCGGAATCAGAGATGGGGAATCAGAGGCGGGGAATCAGAGCTGGAGAATCAGAGGTGGGGAATCAGAGTTGGGGAATCAGAGGCGGGGACTTAGATATTGGGAAACAGAGGCGGGGAATCAGAGGCGGGGAAACAGAGGCGGGGAATCAGATATGGGGAATCAGAGGTGGGGAATCAGAGGCAGGGAATCAGATGTGCGCAATCAGAGATGGGGAATCAGAGGCAGGGAATCAGAATCAGAAGCAGGGAATCAGAGGCCGGGGATCAGAGGCCGGAATCAGATGCCGGGAATAAGAGGCCGGGAATCAGAGGTGGGGAATCAGAGTCCGGGAATCAGAGATGGGGATTCAGAGGTGGGGAATGAGATATGGGGAATCAGAGGCGGGGAATCAGAGGCGGGGAAACAGAGGCGGGGAATCAGATATGGGGAATCAGAGGTGGCGAATCAAAGGCGGTGAATCAGAGATGGGGAATCAGAGGCCGGGAATCAGAGGCAGGGAATGAAACACGGGGAATCAGAGGCGGGGAATCAGAGCTGGGGAATCAGAGGCGGGGAATCATAGCTGGCGAATCAGAGGCGGGGAATCAGAGGTGGGGAATCAGAGGCGGGGAATCAGATATTGTTAATCAGAGGTGGGGAATCAGAGGCGGGGAAACAGAGGCGGGGAATCAGATATGGGGAATCAGAGGTGGGGAATCAGAGGTTGTGAATCAGAGATGGAGAATCAGAGGCGGGGAATCAGAGGCCGGTAATGAGACGCGGGGAATCAGAGGCGGGGATTCAGAGCTGGGGAATCAGAGGCGGGGAATCAGAGTTGGGGAATCAGAGGCGGGGAATCAGATATGGGGAATCAGAGGCGGGGAATCAGAGGCGGGGAAACAGAGGCGGGGAATCAGATATGGGGAATCAGAGGTGGGGAATCAGGGGCGGGGTATCAGTGGCAGGGAATCAGAGGCAGGAAATCAGAGGCCGGGAATCAGAGGCGGTGAATCAGAGGCGGGGAATCAGAGTCAGGGAATCGGATGTGCGGAATCAGAGATGGGGAATCAGAGGTGGGGAATCAGAGGCGGTGAATCAGACATGGGTAATCAGAGGCGGGGAATCAGAGGCAGGAAATCAGACACGGGGAATCAGAGGCGGGGAATCAGAGCTGGGGAATTAGATGCAGGGAATCAGAGTTAGGGATTCAGAGGCGGGGAATCAGATATGGGGAAACAGTGGCGGGGAATCAGAGGCGGGGAAACAGAGGCGGGGAATCAGATATGGGGAATCAGAGGTGGGGAATCAGAGCTGGGGAATCAGAGGTGGGGAATCAGAGTTGGGGAATCGGAGGCGGGGACTTAGATATGGGGAAACAGAGGCAGGGAATCAGAGGCAGGGAAACAGAGGCGGGGAATCAGATATGGGGAATCAGAGGTGGGGAATCAGAGGCAGGGAATCAGATGTGCGGAATCAGAGATGGGGAATCAGAGGCAGGGAATCAGAATCAGAAGCAGGGAATAAGACGCGGGGAATCTGATGCGGGGAATCAGAGCTGGGGAATCAGAGGCTGTGAATCAGAGGCGGGGAATCAGAAGCAGGGAATCGGATGTGCGGAATCAGAGATGGGGAATCAGAGGTGGGGAATCAGAGGCGGTGAATCAGACACGGGGAATTTGAGGCGGGGAATCAGAGGCGGGGAATCAGAGGCAGGGAATGGGATGTGCGGAATCAGAGATGGGGAATCAGAGGTGGGGAATCAGAGGCGGTGAATCAGACATGGGTAATCAGAGGCATGGAATCAGAGGCAGGAAATCAGACACGGGGAATCAGAGGCGGGGAATCAGAGCTGGGGAATTAGATGCAGGGAATCAGAGTTGGGGATTCAGAGGCGGGGATCAGATATGGGGAAACTGAGGTGGGGAATCAGAGGGGGGCAAATAGAGGCGGGGAATCAGATATGGGGAAACAGAGGCGGGGAATCAGAGGCGGGGAAACAGAGGCGGGGAATCAGATATGGGGAATCAGAGGTGGGGAATCAGAGGTTGGGAATCACAGGCAGGGAATCAGAGGCTGGGAATCAGATGCAGGGAATCAGATGCGGGGAATCAGAGGCGGGGAATCAGAGCTGGGGATTCAGAGGTGGGGAATCAGAGTTGGGGAATCAGTGGCGGGGACTTAGATATGGGGAAACAGAGGTGGGGAATCAGAGCTGGAGAATCAGAGGTGGGGAATCAGAGTTGGGGAATCAGAGGCGGGGACTTAGATATTGGGAAACAGAGGCGGGGAATCAGAGGCGGGGAAACAGAGGCGGGGAATCAGATATGGGGAATCAGAGGTGGGGAATCAGAGGCAGGGAATCAGATGTGCGCAATCAGAGATGGGGAATCAGAGGCAGGGAATCAGAATCAGAAGCAGGGAATCAGAGGCCGGGAATCAGAGGCCGGAATCAGATGCCGGGAATAAGAGGCCGGGAATCAGAGGTGGGGAATCAGAGTCCGGGAATCAGAGATGGGGATTCAGAGGCGGGGAATGAGATATGGGGAATCAGAGGCGGGTAATCAGAGGCGGGGAAACAGAGACGGGGAATCAGATATGGGGAATCAGAAGTGGCGAATCAAAGGCGGTGAATCAGAGATGGGGAATCAGAGGCGGGCAATCAGAGGCAGGGAATCAAACACGGGGAATCAGAGGCGGGGAATCAGAGCTGGGGAATCAGAGGCGGGGAATCAGGGTTGAGGAATCAGAGGCGGGGAATCAGATATGGGGAAACAGGGGCGGGGAATCAGAGGTGGGGAAACACAGGCGGGAATCAGATATGGGGAATCAGAGGTGTGGAATCAGAGGTTGGGAATCAGAGGCAGGGAATCAGAGGCGGGGAAACAGAGGCGGGGAATCAGATATGGGGAATCAGAGGTGGCGAATCAAAGGCGTTGAAACAGAGATGGGGAATCAGGGCAGGGAATCAGAGGCAGGGAATGAAACACGGGGAATCAGAGCTGGGGAATCAGAGGCGGGGAATTAGTGTTGGCGAATCAGAGGAGGGGAATCAGAGGCGGGGAAACAGAGGCGGGGAATCAGATATGGGGAATCAGAGATGGAGAATCAGATGTTGGGAATCAGAGGCAGGGAATCAGAGGCGGGGAATCAGAGGCGGGGAATCAGAGGCAGGGAATCAGATGTGCGGAATCGGAGATGGGGAATCAGAGGCAGGGAATCAGAGGCGGGGAATCAGAGGCGGGGAATCAGAGGCCGGGAATCAGATATGGGGAAACAGAGGTGGGGAATCAGAGGCGGGGAAACAGAGGCGGGGAATCAGATATGGGGAATCAGAGGTGGGGAATCAGAGGTTGGGAATCAGATGCAGGGAATCAGAGGCTTGGAATCAGATGCAGGGAATCAGATGCGGGGAATCAGAGGCGGGGAATCAGAGTTGGGGAATCAGAGTCGGGGACTTAGATATGGGGAAACAGAGGCGGGGAATCAGAGGTGGGGAACAGAAGGCGGGGAATCAGATATGGGGAATCAGAGATGGGGAATCAGAGGCAGGGAATTAGATGTGCGGAATCAGAGGCAGGGAATCAGAGTTGGGGATTCAGAGGCGGGGAATCAGATATGGGGAAACAGAGGCGGGGAATCAGAGGCAGGGAATCAGATGTGCGGAATCGGAGATGGGGCATCAGAGGCAGGGAATCAGAGGCGGGGAATCAGAGGCGGGGAATCAGAGGCCGGGAAAAAGATATGGGGAAACAGAGGCGGGGAATCAGAGGCGGGGAAACAGAGGCGGGGAATCAGATATGGGGAATCAGAGGTGGGGAATCAGAGGTTGGGAATCAGATGCAGGGAATCAGAGGCTTGAAATCAGATGCAGGGAATCAGATGAGGGGAATCAGAGGCGGGGAATCAGAGTTGGGGAATCAGAGTCGGGGACTTAGATATGGGGAAACAGAGGCGGGGAATCAGAGGTGGGGAACAGAAGGCGGGGAATCAGATATGGGGAATCAGAGATGGGGAATCAGAGGCAGGGAATTAGATGTGCGGAATCAGAGATAGGGAATCAGAGGTGGGGAATCAGAATCAGAAGCAGGGAATCAGAGGCAGGGAATCAGAGTTGGGGATTCAGAGGCGGGGAATCAGATATGGGGAAACAGAGGCGGGGAATCAGAGGCGGGAAAACAGAGGCGGGGAATTAGATATGGGGAATCAGAGGTGGGGAATCAGAGGTGGTGAATCAGAGATGGGGAATCACAGGCGGGGAATCAGAGGCAGGGAATAGAACGCGGGGAATCAGAGGCAGGGAATCAGAGTTGGGGCATCAGAGGTTGGGAATTAGATATGGGGAAACAGAGGCGGGAATCAGAGGCGGGGAAACAGAGGCGGGGAATCAGATATGGGGAATCAGAGGTGGGGAATCAGAGGTTGGGAATCAGATGCAGGGAATCAGAGGCTTGGAATCAGATGCAGGGAATCAGATGCGGGGAATCAGAGGCGGGGAATCAGAGTTGGGGAATCAGAGTCGGGGACTTAGATATGGGGAAACAGAGGCGGGGAATCAGAGGTGGGGAACAGAAGGCGGGGAATCAGATATGGGGAATCAGAGATGGGGAATCAGAGGCAGGGAATTAGATGTGCGGAATCAGAGATAGGGAATCAGAGGTGGGGAATCAGAATCAGAAGCAGGGAATCAGAGGCAGGGAATCAGAGTTGGGGATTCAGAGGCGGGGAATCAGATATGGGGAAACAGAGGCGGGGAATCAGAGGCGGGAAAACAGAGGCGGGGAATTAGATATGGGGAATCAGAGGTGGGGAATCAGAGGTGGTGAATCAGAGATGGGGAATCACAGGCGGGGAATCAGAGGCAGGGAATAGAACGCGGGGAATCAGAGGCAGGGAATCAGAGTTGGGGCATTAGAGGTTGTGAATTAGATATGGGGAAACAGAGGCGGGAATCAGAGGCGGGGAAACAGAGGCGGGGAATCAGATATGGGGAATCAGAGGTGGGGAATCAGAGGTTGGGAATCAGAGGCAGGGAATCAGAGGCTTGGAATCAGATGCAGGGAATCAGATGCGGGGAATCAGAGGCGGGGAATCAGAGCTGGGGAATCAGAGGCGGGGAATCAGAGTTGGGGAATCAGAGGCGGGGAATCAGATATGGGGAATCAGAGGCGGGGAATCAGAGGCGGGGAAACAGAGGCGGGGTATCAGATATGGGGAATCAGAGGTGGGGAATCAGGGGCGGGGTATCAGTGGCAGGGAATCAGAGGCGGGAAATCAGAGGCCGGGAATCAGAGGCGGTGAATCAGGGGCGGGGAATCAGAGGCAGGGAATCGGATGTGCGGAATCAGAGATGGGGAATCAGAGGTGGGGAATCAGAATCAGAAGCAGGGAATCAGAGGCCGGGAATTAGAGGCCGGAATCACATGCCGGGAATAAGAGGCCGGGAATCAGAGGTTGGGAATCAGAGTCCGGGAATCAGAGATGGGGAATCAGAGGCGGGGAATGAGATATGGGGAATCAGAGGCGGGGAATCAGAGGATGGGAAACAGAGGCGAGGAATCAGATATGGGGATTCAGAGGTGGCGAATCAAAGGTGGTGAATCAGAGGCGGGGAATCAGAGCTGGGGAATCAGAGGCGGGGAATCAGAGTTGGGGAATCAGAGGCGGGGAATCAGAGCTGGGGAATCAGAGTCGGGGAATCAGAGGCAGTGAATCAGATGAGCGGAATCAGAGATGGGGAATCAGAGGCGGGGAATCAGAGCTGGAGAATCAGAGGTGGGGAATCAGAGTTGGGGAATCAGAGGCGGGGACTTAGATATTGGGAAACAGAGGCGGGGAATCAGAGGCGGGGAAACAGAGGCGGGGAATCAGATATGGGGAATCAGAGGTGGGGAATCAGAGGCAGGGAATCAGATGTGCGCAATCAGAGATGGGGAATCAGAGGCAGGGAATCAGAATCAGAAGCAGGGAATCAGAGGCCGGGGATCAGAGGCCGGAATCAGATGCCGGGAATAAGAGGCCGGGAATCAGAGGTGGGGAATCAGAGTCCGGGAATCAGAGATGGGGATTCAGAGGTGGGGAATGAGATATGGGGAATCAGAGGCGGGGAATCAGAGGCGGGGAAACAGAGGCGGGGAATCAGATATGGGGAATCAGAGGTGGCGAATCAAAGGCGGTGAATCAGAGATGGGGAATCAGAGGCCGGGAATCAGAGGCAGGGAATGAAACACGGGGAATCAGAGGCGGGGAATCAGAGCTGGGGAATCAGAGGCGGGGAATCATAGCTGGCGAATCAGAGGCGGGGAATCAGAGGTGGGGAATCAGAGGCGGGGAATCAGATATTGTTAATCAGAGGTGGGGAATCAGAGGCGGGGAAACAGAGGCGGGGAATCAGATATGGGGAATCAGAGGTGGGGAATCAGAGGTTGTGAATCAGAGATGGAGAATCAGAGGCGGGGAATCAGAGGCCGGTAATGAGACGCGGGGAATCAGAGGCGGGGATTCAGAGCTGGGGAATCAGAGGCGGGGAATCAGAGTTGGGGAATCAGAGGCGGGGAATCAGATATGGGGAATCAGAGGCGGGGAATCAGAGGCGGGGAAACAGAGGCGGGGAATCAGATATGGGGAATCAGAGGTGGGGAATCAGGGGCGGGGTATCAGTGGCAGGGAATCAGAGGCAGGAAATCAGAGGCCGGGAATCAGAGGCGGTGAATCAGAGGCGGGGAATCAGAGTCAGGGAATCGGATGTGCGGAATCAGAGATGGGGAATCAGAGGTGGGGAATCAGAGGCGGTGAATCAGACATGGGTAATCAGAGGCGGGGAATCAGAGGCAGGAAATCAGACACGGGGAATCAGAGGCGGGGAATCAGAGCTGGGGAATTAGATGCAGGGAATCAGAGTTAGGGATTCAGAGGCGGGGAATCAGATATGGGGAAACAGTGGCGGGGAATCAGAGGCGGGGAAACAGAGGCGGGGAATCAGATATGGGGAATCAGAGGTGGGGAATCAGAGCTGGGGAATCAGAGGTGGGGAATCAGAGTTGGGGAATCGGAGGCGGGGACTTAGATATGGGGAAACAGAGGCAGGGAATCAGAGGCAGGGAAACAGAGGCGGGGAATCAGATATGGGGAATCAGAGGTGGGGAATCAGAGGCAGGGAATCAGATGTGCGGAATCAGAGATGGGGAATCAGAGGCAGGGAATCAGAATCAGAAGCAGGGAATAAGACGCGGGGAATCTGATGCGGGGAATCAGAGCTGGGGAATCAGAGGCTGTGAATCAGAGGCGGGGAATCAGAAGCAGGGAATCGGATGTGCGGAATCAGAGATGGGGAATCAGAGGTGGGGAATCAGAGGCGGTGAATCAGACACGGGGAATTTGAGGCGGGGAATCAGAGGCGGGGAATCAGAGGCAGGGAATGGGATGTGCGGAATCAGAGATGGGGAATCAGAGGTGGGGAATCAGAGGCGGTGAATCAGACATGGGTAATCAGAGGCATGGAATCAGAGGCAGGAAATCAGACACGGGGAATCAGAGGCGGGGAATCAGAGCTGGGGAATTAGATGCAGGGAATCAGAGTTGGGGATTCAGAGGCGGGGATCAGATATGGGGAAACTGAGGTGGGGAATCAGAGGGGGGCAAATAGAGGCGGGGAATCAGATATGGGGAAACAGAGGCGGGGAATCAGAGGCGGGGAAACAGAGGCGGGGAATCAGATATGGGGAATCAGAGGTGGGGAATCAGAGGTTGGGAATCACAGGCAGGGAATCAGAGGCTGGGAATCAGATGCAGGGAATCAGATGCGGGGAATCAGAGGCGGGGAATCAGAGCTGGGGATTCAGAGGTGGGGAATCAGAGTTGGGGAATCAGTGGCGGGGACTTAGATATGGGGAAACAGAGGTGGGGAATCAGAGCTGGAGAATCAGAGGTGGGGAATCAGAGTTGGGGAATCAGAGGCGGGGACTTAGATATTGGGAAACAGAGGCGGGGAATCAGAGGCGGGGAAACAGAGGCGGGGAATCAGATATGGGGAATCAGAGGTGGGGAATCAGAGGCAGGGAATCAGATGTGCGCAATCAGAGATGGGGAATCAGAGGCAGGGAATCAGAATCAGAAGCAGGGAATCAGAGGCCGGGAATCAGAGGCCGGAATCAGATGCCGGGAATAAGAGGCCGGGAATCAGAGGTGGGGAATCAGAGTCCGGGAATCAGAGATGGGGATTCAGAGGCGGGGAATGAGATATGGGGAATCAGAGGCGGGTAATCAGAGGCGGGGAAACAGAGACGGGGAATCAGATATGGGGAATCAGAAGTGGCGAATCAAAGGCGGTGAATCAGAGATGGGGAATCAGAGGCGGGCAATCAGAGGCAGGGAATCAAACACGGGGAATCAGAGGCGGGGAATCAGAGCTGGGGAATCAGAGGCGGGGAATCAGGGTTGAGGAATCAGAGGCGGGGAATCAGATATGGGGAAACAGGGGCGGGGAATCAGAGGTGGGGAAACACAGGCGGGAATCAGATATGGGGAATCAGAGGTGTGGAATCAGAGGTTGGGAATCAGAGGCAGGGAATCAGAGGCGGGGAAACAGAGGCGGGGAATCAGATATGGGGAATCAGAGGTGGCGAATCAAAGGCGTTGAAACAGAGATGGGGAATCAGGGCAGGGAATCAGAGGCAGGGAATGAAACACGGGGAATCAGAGCTGGGGAATCAGAGGCGGGGAATTAGTGTTGGCGAATCAGAGGAGGGGAATCAGAGGCGGGGAAACAGAGGCGGGGAATCAGATATGGGGAATCAGAGATGGAGAATCAGATGTTGGGAATCAGAGGCAGGGAATCAGAGGCGGGGAATCAGAGGCGGGGAATCAGAGGCAGGGAATCAGATGTGCGGAATCGGAGATGGGGAATCAGAGGCAGGGAATCAGAGGCGGGGAATCAGAGGCGGGGAATCAGAGGCCGGGAATCAGATATGGGGAAACAGAGGTGGGGAATCAGAGGCGGGGAAACAGAGGCGGGGAATCAGATATGGGGAATCAGAGGTGGGGAATCAGAGGTTGGGAATCAGATGCAGGGAATCAGAGGCTTGGAATCAGATGCAGGGAATCAGATGCGGGGAATCAGAGGCGGGGAATCAGAGTTGGGGAATCAGAGTCGGGGACTTAGATATGGGGAAACAGAGGCGGGGAATCAGAGGTGGGGAACAGAAGGCGGGGAATCAGATATGGGGAATCAGAGATGGGGAATCAGAGGCAGGGAATTAGATGTGCGGAATCAGAGGCAGGGAATCAGAGTTGGGGATTCAGAGGCGGGGAATCAGATATGGGGAAACAGAGGCGGGGAATCAGAGGCAGGGAATCAGATGTGCGGAATCGGAGATGGGGCATCAGAGGCAGGGAATCAGAGGCGGGGAATCAGAGGCGGGGAATCAGAGGCCGGGAAAAAGATATGGGGAAACAGAGGCGGGGAATCAGAGGCGGGGAAACAGAGGCGGGGAATCAGATATGGGGAATCAGAGGTGGGGAATCAGAGGTTGGGAATCAGATGCAGGGAATCAGAGGCTTGAAATCAGATGCAGGGAATCAGATGAGGGGAATCAGAGGCGGGGAATCAGAGTTGAGGAATCAGAGTCGGGGACTTAGATATGGGGAAACAGAGGCGGGGAATCAGAGGTGGGGAACAGAAGGCGGGGAATCAGATATGGGGAATCAGAGATGGGGAATCAGAGGCAGGGAATTAGATGTGCGGAATCAGAGATAGGGAATCAGAGGTGGGGAATCAGAATCAGAAGCAGGGAATCAGAGGCAGGGAATCAGAGTTGGGGATTCAGAGGCGGGGAATCAGATATGGGGAAACAGAGGCGGGGAATCAGAGGCGGGAAAACAGAGGCGGGGAATTAGATATGGGGAATCAGAGGTGGGGAATCAGAGGTGGTGAATCAGAGATGGGGAATCACAGGCGGGGAATCAGAGGCAGGGAATAGAACGCGGGGAATCAGAGGCAGGGAATCAGAGTTGGGGCATCAGAGGTTGGGAATTAGATATGGGGAAACAGAGGCGGGAATCAGAGGCGGGGAAACAGAGGCGGGGAATCAGATATGGGGAATCAGAGGTGGGGAATCAGAGGTTGGGAATCAGAGGCAGGGAATCAGAGGCTTGGAATCAGATGCAGGGAATCAGATGCGGGGAATCAGAGGTGGGGAATCAGAGCTGGGGAATCAGAGGCGGGGAATCAGAGTTGGGGAATCAGAGGCGGGGAATCAGATATGGGGAATCAGAGGCGGGGAATCAGAGGCGGGGAAACAGAGGCGGGGAATCAGATATGGGGAATCAGAGGTGGGGAATCAGGGGCCGGGAATCAGAGGCGGTGAATCAGGGGCGGGGAATCAGAGGAAGGGAATCGGATGTGCGGAATCAGAGATGGGGAATCAGAGGTGGGGAATCAGAATCAGAAGCAGGGAATCAGAGGCCGGGAATCAGAGGCGGGGAATCAGAGCTGGGGATTCAGAGGTGGGGAATCAGAGTTGGGGAATCAGTGGCGGGGACTTAGATATGGGGAATCAGAGGCGGGGAATCAGAGGCGGGGACACAGAGGCGGGGAATCAGATATGGGGAATCAGAGGTGGGGAATCAGGGGCGGGGTATCAGTGGCAGGGAATCAGAGGCAGGAAATCAGAGGCCGGGAATCAGAGGCGGTGAATCAGAGGCGGGGAATCAGAGGCAGGGAATCGGATGTGCGGAATCAGAGATGGGGAATCAGAGGTGGGGAATCAGAGGCGGTGAATCAGACATGGGTAATCAGAGGCGGGGAATCAGAGGCAGGAAATCAGACACGGGGAATCAGAGGCGGGGAATCAGAGCTGGGGAATTAGATGCAGGGAATCAGAGTTGGGGATTCAGAGGCGGGGAATCAGATATGGGGAAACAGTGGCGGGGAATCAGAGGCGGGGAATCAGAGGCAGGGAATGGGATGTGCGGAATCAGAGATGGGGAATCAGAGGTGGGGAATCAGAGGCGGTGAATCAGACATGGGTAATCAGAGGCATGGAATCAGAGGCAGGAAATCAGACACGGGGAATCAGAGGCGGGGAATCAGAGCTGGGGAATTAGATGCAGGGAATCAGAGTTGGGGATTCAGAGGCGGGGAATCAGATATGGGGAAACTGAGGTGGGGAATCAGAGGGGGGCAAATAGAGGCGGGGAATCAGATATGGGGAAACAGAGGCGGGGAATCAGAGGCGGGGAAACAGAGGCGGGGAATCAGATATGGGGAATCAGAGGTGGGGAATCAGAGGTTGGGAATCACAGGCAGGGAATCAGAGGCTGGGAATCAGATGCAGGGAATCAGATGCGGGGAATCAGAGGCGGGGAATCAGAGCTGGGGATTCAGAGGTGGGGAATCAGAGTTGGGGAATCAGTGGCGGGGACTTAGATATGGGGAAACAGAGGTGGGGAATCAGAGCTGGAGAATCAGAGGTGGGGAATCAGAGTTGGGGAATCAGAGGCGG
This sequence comes from Narcine bancroftii, assembly GCF_036971445.1. Taxonomy (NCBI): domain Eukaryota; kingdom Metazoa; phylum Chordata; class Chondrichthyes; order Torpediniformes; family Narcinidae; genus Narcine; species Narcine bancroftii. Next base: position 2,562,527 of record NW_027211893.1, read on the forward strand.
GGACTTAGATATTGGGAAACAGAGGCGGGGAATCAGAGGCGGGGAAACAGAGGCGGGGAATCAGATATGGGGAATCAGAGGTGGGGAATCAGAGGCAGGGAATCAGATGTGCGCAATCAGAGATGGGGAATCAGAGGCAGGGAATCAGAATCAGAAGCAGGGAATCAGAGGCCGGGAATCAGAGGCCGGAATCAGATGCCGGGAATAAGAGGCCGGGAATCAGAGGTGGGGAATCAGAGTCCGGGAATCAGAGATGGGGATTCAGAGGCGGGGAATGAGATATGGGGAATCAGAGGCGGGTAATCAGAGGCGGGGAAACAGAGACGGGGAATCAGATATGGGGAATCAGAAGTGGCGAATCAAAGGCGGTGAATCAGAGATGGGGAATCAGAGGCGGGCAATCAGAGGCAGGGAATCAAACACGGGGAATCAGAGGCGGGGAATCAGAGCTGGGGAATCAGAGGCGGGGAATCAGGGTTGAGGAATCAGAGGCGGGGAATCAGATATGGGGAAACAGGGGCGGGGAATCAGAGGTGGGGAAACACAGGCGGGAATCAGATATGGGGAATCAGAGGTGTGGAATCAGAGGTTGGGAATCAGAGGCAGGGAATCAGAGGCGGGGAAACAGAGGCGGGGAATCAGATATGGGGAATCAGAGGTGGCGAATCAAAGGCGTTGAAACAGAGATGGGGAATCAGGGCAGGGAATCAGAGGCAGGGAATGAAACACGGGGAATCAGAGCTGGGGAATCAGAGGCGGGGAATTAGTGTTGGCGAATCAGAGGAGGGGAATCAGAGGCGGGGAAACAGAGGCGGGGAATCAGATATGGGGAATCAGAGATGGAGAATCAGATGTTGGGAATCAGAGGCAGGGAATCAGAGGCGGGGAATCAGAGGCGGGGAATCAGAGGCAGGGAATCAGATGTGCGGAATCGGAGATGGGGAATCAGAGGCAGGGAATCAGAGGCGGGGAATCAGAGGCGGGGAATCAGAGGCCGGGAATCAGATATGGGGAAACAGAGGTGGGGAATCAGAGGCGGGGAAACAGAGGCGGGGAATCAGATATGGGGAATCAGAGGTGGGGAATCAGAGGTTGGGAATCAGATGCAGGGAATCAGAGGCTTGGAATCAGATGCAGGGAATCAGATGCGGGGAATCAGAGGCGGGGAATCAGAGTTGGGGAATCAGAGTCGGGGACTTAGATATGGGGAAACAGAGGCGGGGAATCAGAGGTGGGGAACAGAAGGCGGGGAATCAGATATGGGGAATCAGAGATGGGGAATCAGAGGCAGGGAATTAGATGTGCGGAATCAGAGATAGGGAATCAGAGGTGGGGAATCAGAATCAGAAGCAGGGAATCAGAGGCAGGGAATCAGAGTTGGGGATTCAGAGGCGGGGAATCAGATATGGGGAAACAGAGGCGGGGAATCAGAGGCAGGGAATCAGATGTGTGGAATCGGAGATGGGGAATCAGAGGCAGGGAATCAGAGGCGGGGAATCAGAGGCGGGGAATCAGAGGCCGGGAAAAAGATATGGGGAAACAGAGGCGGGGAATCAGAGGCGGGGAAACAGAGGCGGGGAATCAGATATGGGGAATCAGAGGTGGGGAATCAGAGGTTGGGAATCAGATGCAGGGAATCAGAGGCTTGAAATCAGATGCAGGGAATCAGATGCGGGGAATCAGAGGCGGGGAATCAGAGTTGGGGAATCAGAGTCGGGGACTTAGATATGGGGAAACAGAGGCGGGGAATCAGAGGTGGGGAACAGAAGGCGGGGAATCAGATATGGGAAATCAGAGATGGGGAATCAGAGGCAGGGAATTAGATGTGCGGAATCAGAGATAGGGAATCAGAGGTGAGGAATCAGAATCAGAAGCAGGGAATCAGAGGCAGGGAATCAGAGTTGGGGATTCAGAGGCGGGGAATCAGATATGGGGAAACAGAGGCGGGGAATCAGAGGCGGGAAAACAGAGGCGGGGAATTAGATATGGGGAATCAGAGGTGGGGAATCAGAGGTGGTGAATCAGAGATGGGGAATCACAGGCGGGGAATCAGAGGCAGGGAATAGAACGCGGGGAATCAGAGGCAGGGAATCAGAGTTGGGGCATCAGAGGTTGGGAATTAGATATGGGGAAACAGAGGCGGGAATCAGAGGCGGGGAAACAGAGGCGGGGAATCAGATATGGGGAATCAGAGGTGGGGAATCAGAGGTTGGGAATCAGAGGCAGGGAATCAGAGGCTTGGAATCAGATGCAGGGAATCAGATGCGGGGAATCAGAGGCGGGGAATCAGAGCTGGGGAATCAGAGGCGGGGAATCAGAGTTGGGGAATCAGAGGCGGGGAATCAGATATGGGGAATCAGAGGCGGGGAATCAGAGGCGGGGAAACAGAGGCGGGGAATCAGATATGGGGAATCAGAGGTGGGGAATCAGGGGCCGGGAATCAGAGGCGGTGAATCAGGGGCGGGGAATCAGAGGCAGGGAATCGGATGTGCGGAATCAGAGATGGGGAATCAGAGGTGGGGAATCAGAATCAGAAGCAGGGAATCAGAGGCCGGGAATCAGAGGCGGGGAATCAGAGCTGGGGATTCAGAGGTGGGGAATCAGAGTTGGGGAATCAGTGGCGGGGACTTAGATATGGGGAATCAGAGGCGGGGAATCAGAGGCGGGGACACAGAGGCGGGGAATCAGATATGGGGAATCAGAGGTGGGGAATCAGGGGCGGGGTATCAGTGGCAGGGAATCAGAGGCAGGAAATCAGAGGCCGGGAATCAGAGGCGGTGAATCAGAGGCGGGGAATCAGAGGCAGGGAATCGGATGTGCGGAATCAGAGATGGGGAATCAGAGGTGGGGAATCAGAGGCGGTGAATCAGACATGGGTAATCAGAGGCGGGGAATCAGAGGCAGGAAATCAGACACGGGGAATCAGAGGCGGGGAATCAGAGCTGGGTAATTAGATGCAGGGAATCAGAGTTGGGGATTCAGAGGCGGGGAATCAGATATGGGGAAACAGTGGCGGGGAATCAGAGGCGGGGAAACAGAGGCGGGGAATCAGATATGGGGAATCAGAGGTGGGGAATCAGAGCTGGGGAATCAGAGGTGGGGAATCAGAGTTGGGGAATCAGAGGCGGGGACTTAGATATGGGGAAACAGAGGCAGGGAATCAGAGGCAGGGAAACAGAGGCGGAGAATCAGATATGGGGAATCAGAGGTGGGGAATCAGAGGCAGGGAATCAGATGTGCGGAATCAGAGATGGGGAATCAGAGGCAGGGAATCAGAATCAGAAGCAGGGAATAAGACGCGGGGAATCTGATGCGGGGAATCAGAGCTGGGGAATCAGAGGCTGTGAATCAGAGGCGGGGAATCAGAAGCAGGGAATCGGATGTGCGGAATCAGAGATGGGGAATCAGAGGTGGGGAATCAGAGGCGGTGAATCAGACACGGGGAATTTGAGGCGGGGAATCAGAGGCGGGGAATCAGAGGCAGGGAATGGGATGTGCGGAATCAGAGATGGGGAATCAGAGGTGGGGAATCAGAGGCGGTGAATCAGACATGGGTAATCAGAGGCATGGAATCAGAGGCAGGAAATCAGACACGGGGAATCAGAGGCGGGGAATCAGAGCTGGGGAATTAGATGCAGGGAATCAGAGTTGGGGATTCAGAGGCGGGGAATCAGATATGGGGAAACTGAGGTGGGGAATCAGAGGTGGGCAAATAGAGTCGGGGAATCAGATATGGGGAATCAGAGATGGAGAATCAGATGTTGGGAATCAGAGGCAGGGAATCAGAGGCGGGGAATCAGAGGCAGGGAATGAAACACGGGGAATCAGAGCTGGGGAATCAGAGGCGGGGAATTAGTGTTGGCGAATCAGAGGAGGGGAATCAGAGGCGGGGAAACAGAGGCGGGGAATCAGATATGGGGAATCAGAGATGGAGAATCAGATGTTGGGAATCAGAGGCAGGGAATCAGAGGCGGGGAATCAGAGGCGGGGAATGAGAGGCAGGGAATCAGATGTGCGGAATCGGAGATGGGGAATCAGAGGCAGGGAATCAGAGGCGGGGAATCAGAGGCGGGGAATCAGAGGCCGGGAATCAGATATGGGGAAACAGAGGTGGGGAATCAGAGGCGGGGAAACAGAGGCGGGGAATCAGATATGGGGAATCAGAGGTGGGGAATCAGAGGTTGGGAATCAGATGCAGGGAATCAGAGGCTTGGAATCAGATGCAGGGAATCAGATGCGGGGAATCAGAGGCGGGGAATCAGAGTTGGGGAATCAGAGTCGGGGACTTACATATGGGGAAACAGAGGCGGGGAATCAGAGGTGGGGAACAGAAGGCGGGGAATCAGATATGGGGAATCAGAGATGGGGAATCAGAGGCAGGGAATTAGATGTGCGGAATCAGAGATAGGGAATCAGAGGTGGGGAATCAGAATCAGAAGCAGGGAATCAGAGGCAGGGAATCAGAGTTGGGGATTCAGAGGCGGGGAATCAGATATGGGGAAACAGAGGCGGGGAATCAGAGGCGGGAAAACAGAGGCGGGGAATTAGATATGGGGAATCAGAGGTGGGGAATCAGAGGTGGTGAATCAGAGATGGGGAATCACAGGCGGGGAATCAGAGGCAGGGAATAGAACGCGGGGAATCAGAGGCAGGGAATCAGAGTTGGGGCATCAGAGGTTGTGAATTAGATATGGGGAAACAGAGGCGGGAATCAGAGGCGGGGAAACAGAGGCGGGGAATCAGATATGGGGAATCAGAGGTGGGGAATCAGAGGTTGGGAATCAGAGGCAGGGAATCAGAGGCTTGGAATCAGATGCAGGGAATCAGATGCGGGGAATCAGAGGCGGGGAATCAGAGCTGGGGAATCAGAGGCGGGGAATCAGAGTTGGGGAATCAGAGGCGGGGAATCAGATATGGGGAATCAGAGGCGGGGAATCAGAGGCGGGGAAACAAAGGCGGGGTATCAGATATGGGGAATCAGAGGTGGGGAATCAGGGGCGGGGTATCAGTGGCAGGGAATCAGAGGCGGGAAATCAGAGGCCGGGAATCAGAGGCGGTGAATCAGGGGCTGGGAATCAGAGGCAGGGAATCGGATGTGCGGAATCAGAGATGGGGAATCAGAGGTGGGGAATCAGAATCAGAAGCAGGGAATCAGAGGCCGGGAATTAGAGGCCGGAATCAGATGCCGGGAATCGGATGTGCGGAATCAGAGATGGGGAATCAGAGGAGGGGAATCAGAGGCGGGGAAACAGAGGCGGGGAATCAGATATGGGGAATCAGAGATGGAGAATCAGATGTTGGGAATCAGAGGCAGGGAATCAGAGGCGGGGAATCAGAGGCGGGGAATCAGAGGCAGGGAATCAGATGTGCGGAATCGGAGATGGGGAATCAGAGGCAGGGAATCAGAGGCGGGGAATCAGAGGCGGGGAATCAGAGGCCGGGAATCAGATATGGGGAAACAGAGGTGGGGAATCAGAGGCGGGGAAACAGAGGCGGGGAATCAGATATGGGGAATCAGAGGTGGGGAATCAGAGGCGGGTAATCAGAGGCGGGGAAACAGAGACGGGGAATCAGATATGGGGAATCAGAGGTGGCGAATCAAAGGCGGTGAATCAGAGATGGGGAATCAGAGGCGGGCAATCAGAGGCAGGGAATCAAACACGGGGAATCAGAGGCGGGGAATCAGAGCTGGGGAATCAGAGGCGGGGAATCAGGGTTGGGGAATCAGAGGCGGGGAATCAGATATGGGGAAACAGGGGCGGGGAATCAGAGGTGGGGAAACACAGGCGGGAATCAGATATGGGGAATCAGAGGTGTGGAATCAGAGGTTGGGAATCAGAGGCAGGGAATCAGAGGCGGGGAAACAGAGGCGGGGAATCAGATATGGGGAATCAGAGGTGGCGAATCAAAGGCGTTGAAACAGAGATGGGGAATCAGGGCAGGGAATCAGAGGCAGGGAATGAAACACGGGGAATCAGAGCTGGGGAATCAGAGGCGGGGAATTAGTGTTGGCGAATCAGAGGAGGGGAATCAGAGGCGGGGAAACAGAGGCGGGGAATCAGATATGGGGAATCAGAGATGGAGAATCAGATGTTGGGAATCAGAGGCAGGGAATCAGAGGCGGGGAATCAGAGGCGGGGAATCAGAGGCAGGGAATCAGATGTGCGGAATCGGAGATGGGGAATCAGAGGCAGGGAATCAGAGGCGGGGAATCAGAGGCGGGGAATCAGAGGCCGGGAATCAGATATGGGGAAACAGAGGTGGGGAATCAGAGGCGGGGAAACAGAGGCGGGGAATCAGATATGGGGAATCAGAGGTGGGGAATCAGAGGTTGGGAATCAGATGCAGGGAATCAGAGGCTTGGAATCAGATGCAGGGAATCAGATGCGGGGAATCAGAGGCGGGGAATCAGAGTTGGGGAATCAGAGTCGGGGACTTAGATATGGGGAAACAGAGGCGGGGAATCAGAGGTGGGGAACAGAAGGCGGGGAATCAGATATGGGGAATCAGAGATGGGGAATCAGAGGCAGGGAATTAGATGTGCGGAATCAGAGATAGGGAATCAGAGGTGGGGAATCAGAATCAGAAGCAGGGAATCAGAGGCAGGGAATCAGAGTTGGGGATTCAGAGGCGGGGAATCAGATATGGGGAAACAGAGGCGGGGAATCAGAGGCGGGAAAACAGAGGCGGGGAATTAGAAATGGGGAATCAGAGGTGGGGAATCAGAGGTGGTGAATCAGAGATGGGGAATCACAGGCGGGGAATCAGAGGCAGGGAATAGAACGCGGGGAATCAGAGGCAGGGAATCAGAGTTGGGGCATCAGAGGTTGGGAATTAGATATGGGGAAACAGAGGCGGGAATCAGAGGCGGGGAAACAGAGGCGGGGAATCAGATATGGGGAATCAGAGGTGGGGAATCAGAGGTTGGGAATCAGAGGCAGGGAATCAGAGGCTTGGAATCAGATGCAGGGAATCAGATGCGGGGAATCAGAGGCGGGGAATCAGAGCTGGGGAATCAGAGGCGGGGAATCAGAGTTGGGGAATCAGAGGCGGGGAATCAGATATGGGGAATCAGAGGCGGGGAATCAGAGGCGGGGAAACAGAGGCGGGGAATCAGATATGGGGAATCAGATGTGGGGAATCAGGGGCCGGGAATCAGAGGCGGTGAATCAGGGGCGGGGAATCAGAGGCAGGGAATCGGATGTGCGGAATCAGAGATGGGGAATCAGAGGTGGGGAATCAGAATCAGAAGCAGGGAATCAGAGGCCGGGAATCAGAGGCGGGGAATCAGAGCTGGGGATTCAGAGGTGGGGAATCAGAGTTGGGGAATCAGTGGCGGGGACTTAGATATGGGGAAACAGAGGCAGGGAATCAGAGCTGGAGAATCAGAGGTGGGGAATCAGAGTTGGGGAATCAGAGGCGGGGACTTAGATATTGGGAAACAGAGGCGGTGAATCAGAGGCGGGGAAACAGAGGCGGGGAATCAGATATGGGGAATCAGAGGTGGGGAATCAGAGGCAGGGAATCAGATGTGCGCAATCAGAGATGGGGAATCAGAGGCAGGGAATCAGAATCAGAAGCAGGGAATCAGAGGCCGGGAATCAGAGGCCGGAATCAGATGCCGGGAATAAGAGGCCGGGAATCAGAGGTGGGGAATCAGAGTCCGGGAATCAGAGATGGGGATTCAGAGGCGGGGAATGAGATATGGGGAATCAGAGGCGGGTAATCAGAGGCGGGGAAACAGAGACGGGGAATCAGATATGTGGAATCAGAGGTGGCGAATCAAAGGCGGTGAATCAGAGATGGGGAATCAGAGGCGGGCAATCAGAGGCAGGGAATCAAACACGGGGAATCAGAGGCGGGGAATCAGAGCTGGGGAATCAGAGGCGGGGAATCAGGGTTGGGGAATCAGAGGCGGGGAATCAGATATGGGGAAACAGGGGCGGGGAATCAGAGGTGGGGAAACACAGGCGGGGAATCAGATATGGGGAATCAGAGGTGTGGAATCAGAGGTTGGGAATCAGAGGCAGGGAATCAGAGGCGGGGAAACAGAGGCGGGGAATAAGATATGGGGAATCAGAGGTGGCGAATCAAAGGCGTTGAAACAGAGATGGGGAATCAGGGCAGGGAATCAGAGGCAGGGAATCAAACACGGGGAATCAGAGCTGGGGAATCAGAGGTGGGGAATCAGAGGCAGGGAATCAGATGTGCGCAATCAGAGATGGGGAATCAGAGGCAGGGAATCAGAATCAGAAGCAGGGAATCAGAGGCCGGGGATCAGAGGCCGGAATCAGATGCCGGGAATAAGAGGCCGGGAATCAGAGGTGGGGAATCAGAGTCCGGGAATCAGAGATGGGGATTCAGAGGTGGGGAATGAGATATCGGGAATCAGAGGCGGGGAATCAGAGGCGGGGAAACAGAGGTGGGGAATCAGATATGGGGAATCAGAGGTGGCGAATCAAAGGCGGTGAATCAGAGATGGGGAATCAGAGGCCGGGAATCAGAGGCAGGGAATGAAACACGGGGAATCAGAGGCGGGGAATCAGAGCTGGGGAATCAGAGGCGGGGAATCATAGCTGGCGAATCAGAGGCGGGGAATCAGAGGTGGGGAATCAGAGGCGGGGAATCAGATATTGTTAATCAGAGGTGGGGAATCAGAGGCGGGGAAACAGAGGCGGGGAATCAGATATCGGGAATCAGAGGTGGGGAATCAGAGGTTGTGAATCAGATATGGAGAATCAGAGGCGGGGAATCAGAGGCCGGTAATGAGACGCGGGGAATCAGAGGCGGGGATTCAGAGCTGGGGAATCAGAGGCGGGGAATCAGAGTTGGGGAATCAGAGGCGGGGAATCAGATATGGGGAATCAGAGGTGGGGAATCAGAGGCGGGGAAACAGAGGCGGGGAATCAGATATGGGGAATCAGAGGTGGGGAATCAGGGGCGGGGTATCAGTGGCAGGGAATCAGAGGCAGGAAATCAGAGGCCGGGAATCAGAGGCGGTGAATCAGAGGCGGGGAATCAGAGGCAGGGAATCGGATGTGCGGAATCAGAGATGGGGAATCAGAGGTGGGGAATCAGAGGCGGTGAATCAGACATGGGTAATCAGAGGCGGGGAATCAGAGGCAGGAAATCAGACACGGGGAATCAGAGGCGGGGAATCAGAGCTGGGGAATTAGATGCAGGGAATCAGAGTTGGGGATTCAGAGGCGGGGAATCAGATATGGGGAAACAGTGGCGGGGAATCAGAGGCGGGGAAACAGAGGCGGGGAATCAGATATGGGGAATCAGAGGTGGGGAATCAGAGCTGGGGAATCAGAGGTGGGGAATCAGAGTTGGGGAATCAGAGGCAGGGACTTAGATATGGGGAAACAGAGGCGGGGAATCAGAGGCGGGGAAACAGAGGCGGGGAATCAGATATGGGGAATCAGAGGTGGGGAATCAGAGGCAGGGAATCAGATGTGCGGAATCAGAGATGGGGAATCAGAGGCAGGGAATCAGAATCAGAAGCAGGGAATAAGACGCGGGGAATCTGAGGCGGGGAATCAGAGCTGGGGAATCAGAGGCTGTGAATCAGAGGCGGGGAATCAGAAGCAGGGAATCGGATGTGCGGAATCAGAGATGGGGAATCAGAGGTGGGGAATCAGAGGCGGTGAATCAGACACGGGGAATTTGAGGCGGGGAATCAGAGGCGGGGAATCAGAGGCAGGGAATGGGATGTGCGGAATCAGAGATGGGGAATCAGAGGTGGGGAATCAGAGGCGGTGAATCAGACATGGGTAATCAGAGGCGTGGAATCAGAGGCAGGAAATCAGACACGGGGAATCAGAGGCGGGGAATCAGAGCTGGGGAATTAGATGCAGGGAATCAGAGTTGGGGATTCAGAGGCGGGGAATCAGATATGGGGAAACTGAGGTGGGGAATCAGAGGTGGGCAAATAGAGGCGGGGAATCAGATATGGGGAAACAGAGGCGGGGAATCAGAGGCGGGGAAACAGAGGCGGGGAATCAGATATGGGGAATCAGAGGTGGGGAATCAGAGGTTGGGAATCACAGGCAGGGAATCAGAGGCTGGGAATCAGATGCAGGGAATCAGATGCGGGGAATCAGAGGCGGGGAATCAGAGCTGGGGATTCAGAGGTGGGGAATCAGAGTTGGGGAATCAGTGGCGGGGACTTAGATATGGGGAAACAGAGGCGGGGAATCAGAGCTGGAGAATCAGAGGTGGGGAATCAGAGTTGGGGAATCAGAGGCGGGGACTTAGATATTGGGAAACAGAGGCGGGGAATCAGAGGCGGGGAAACAGAGGCGGGGAATCAGATATGGGGAATCAGAGGTGGGGAATCAGAGGCAGGGAATCAGATGTGCGCAATCAGAGATGGGGAATCAGAGGCAGGGAATCAGAATCAGAAGCAGGGAATCAGAGGCCGGGAATCAGAGGCCGGAATCAGATGCCGGGAATAAGAGTCCGGGAATCAGAGGTGGGGAATCAGAGTCCGGGAATCAGAGATGGGGATTCAGAGGCGGGGAATGAGATATGGGGAATCAGAGGCGGGTAATCAGAGGCGGGGAAACAGAGACGGGGAATCAGATAATGGGAATCAGAGGTGGCGAATCAAAGGCGGTGTATCAGAGATGGGGAATCAGAGGCTTGGAATCAGATGCAGGGAATCAGATGCGGGGAATCAGAGGCGGGGAATCAGAGTTGGGGAATCAGAGTCGGGGACTTAGATATGGGGAAACAGAGGCGGGGAATCAGAGGTGGGGAACAGAAGGCGGGGAATCAGATATGGGGAATCAGAGATGGGGAATCAGAGGCAGGGAATTAGATGTGCGGAATCAGAGATAGGGAATCAGAGGTGGGGAATCAGAATCAGAAGCAGGGAATCAGAGGCAGGGAATCAGAGTTTGGGATTCAGAGGCGGGGAATCAGATATGGGGAAACAGAGGCGGGGAATCAGAGGCGGGAAAACAGAGGCGGGGAATTAGATATGGGGAATCAGAGGTGGGGAATCAGAGGTGGTGAATCAGAGATGGGGAATCACAGGCGGGGAATCAGAGGCAGGGAATAGAACGCGGGGAATCAGAGGCAGGGAATCAGAGTTGGGGCATCAGAGGTTGGGAATTAGATATGGGGAAACAGAGGCGGGAATCAGAGGCGGGGAAACAGAGGCGGGGAATCAGATATGGGGAATCAGAGGTGGGGAATCAGAGGTTGGGAATCAGAGGCAGGGAATCAGAGGCTTGGAATCAGATGCAGGGAATCAGATGCGGGGAATCAGAGGCGGGGAATCAGAGCTGGGGAATCAGAGGCGGGGAATCAGAGTTGGGGAATCAGAGGCGGGGAATCAGATATGGGGAATCAGAGGCGGGGAATCAGAGGCGGGGAAACAGAGGCGGGGAATCAGATATGGGGAATCAGAGGTGGGGAATCAGGGGCCGGGAATCAGAGGCGGTGAATCAGGGGCGGGGAATCAGAGGCAGGGAATCGGATGTGCGGAATCAGAGATGGGGAATCAGAGGTGGGGAATCAGAATCAGAAGCAGGGAATCAGAGGCCGGGAATCAGAGGCGGGGAATCAGAGCTGGGGATTCAGAGGTGGGGAATCAGAGTTGGGGAATCAGTGGCGGGGACTTAGATATGGGGAAACAGAGGCGGGGAATCAGAGCTGGAGAATCAGAGGTGGGGAATCAGAGTTGGGGACTCAGAGGCGGGGACTTAGATATTGGGAAACAGAGGCGGGGAATCAGAGGCGGGGAAACAGAGGCGGGGAATCAGATATGGGGAATCAGAGGCCGGGAATCAGAGGCCGGAATCAGATGCCGCGAATAAGAGGCCGGGAATCAGAGGTGGGGAATCAGAGTCCGGGAATCAGAGATGGGGATTCAGAGGCGGGGAATGAGATATGGGGAATCAGAGGCGGGTAATCAGAGGCGGGGAAACAGAGACGGGGAATCAGATATGGGGAATCAGAGGTGGCGAATCAAAGGCGGTGAATCAGAGATGGGGAATCAGAGGCGGGCAATCAGAGGCAGGGAATCAAACACGGGGAATCAGAGGCGGGGAATCAGAGCTGGGGAATCAGAGGCGGGGAATCAGGGTTGGGGAATCAGAGGCGGGGAATCAGATATGGGGAAACAGGGGCGGGGAATCAGAGGTGGGGAAACACAGGCGGGGAATCAGATATGGGGAATCAGAGGTGTGGAATCAGAGGTTGGGAATCAGAGGCAGGGAATCAGAGGCGGGGAAACAGAGGCGGGGAATAAGATATGGGGAATCAGAGGTGGCGAATCAAAGGCGTTGAAACAGAGATGGGGAATCAGGGCAGGGAATCAGAGGCAGGGAATCAAACACGGGGAATCAGAGCTGGGGAATCAGAGGTGGGGAATCAGAGGCTGGGAATCAGATGTGCGCAATCAGAGATGGGGAATCAGAGGCAGGGAATCAGAATCAGAAGCAGGGAATCAGAGGCCGGGGATCAGAGGCCGGAATCAGATGCCGGGAATAAGAGGCCGGGAATCAGAGGTGGGGAATCAGAGTCCGGGAATCAGAGATGGGGATTCAGAGGTGGGGAATGAGATATGGGGAATCAGAGGCGGGGAATCAGAGGCGGGGAAACAGAGGCGGGGAATCAGATATGGGGAATCAGAGGTGGCGAATCAAAGGCGGTGAATCAGAGATGGGGAATCAGAGGCCGGGAATCAGAGGCAGGGAATGAAACACGGGGAATCAGAGGCGGGGAATCAGAGCTGGGGAATCAGAGGCGGGGAATCATAGCTGGCGAATCAGAGGCGGGGAATCAGAGGTGGGGAATCAGAGGCGGGGAATCAGATATTGTTAATCAGAGGTGGGGAATCAGAGGCGGGGAAACAGAGGCGGGGAATCAGATATGGGGAATCAGAGGTGGGGAATCAGAGGTTGTGAATCAGAGATGGAGAATCAGAGGCGGGGAATCAGAGGCCGGTAATGAGACGCGGGGAATCTGAGGCGGGGATTCAGAGCTGGGGAATCAGAGGCGGGGAATCAGAGTTGGGGAATCAGAGGCGGGGAATCAGATATGGGGAATCAGAGGCGGGGAATCAGAGGCGGGGAAACAGAGGCGGGGAATCAGATATGGGGAATCAGAGGTGGGGAATCAGGGGCGGGGTATCAGTGGCAGGGAATCAGAGGCAGGAAATCAGAGGCCGGGAATCAGAGGCGGTGAATCAGAGGCGGGGAATCAGAGGCAGGGAATCGGATGTGCGGAATCAGAGATGGGGAATCAGAGGTGGGGAATCAGAGGCGGTGAATCAGACATGGGTAATCAGAGGCGGGGAATCAGAGGCAGGAAATCAGACACGGGGAATCAGAGGCGGGGAATCAGAGCTGGGGAATTAGATGCAGGGAATCAGAGTTGGGGATTCAGAGGCGGGGAATCAGATATGGGGAAACAGTGGCGGGGAATCAGAGGCGGGGAAACAGAGGCGGGGAATCAGATATGGGGAATCAGAGGTGGGGAATCAGAGCTGGGGAATCAGAGGTGGGGAATCAGAGTTGGGGAATCAGAGGCAGGGACTTAGATATGGGGAAACAGAGGCGGGGAATCAGAGGCGGGGAAACAGAGGCGGGGAATCAGATATGGGGAATCAGAGGTGGGGAATCAGAGGCAGGGAATCAGATGTGCGGAATCAGAGATGGGGAATCAGAGGCAGGGAATCAGAATCAGAAGCAGGGAATAAGACGCGGGGAATCTGAGGCGGGGAATCAGAGCTGGGGAATCAGAGGCTGTGAATCAGAGGCGGGGAATCAGAAGCAGGGAATCGGATGTGCGGAATCAGAGATGGGGAATCAGAGGTGGGGAATCAGAGGCAGTGAATCAGACACGGGGAATTTGAGGCGGGGAATCAGAGGCGGGGAATCAGAGGCAGGGAATGGGATGTGCGGAATCAGAGATGGGGAATCAGAGGTGGGGAATCAGAGGCGGTGAATCAGACATGGGTAATCAGAGGCGTGGAATCAGAGGCAGGAAATCAGACACGGGGAATCAGAGGCGGGGAATCAGAGCTGGGGAATTAGATGCAGGGAATCAGAGTTGGGGATTCAGAGGCGGGGAATCAGATATGGGGAAACTGAGGTGGGGAATCAGAGGTGGGCAAATAGAGGCGGGGAATCAGATATGGGGAAACAGAGGCGGGGAATCAGAGGCGGGGAAACAGAGGCGGGGAATCAGATATGGGGAATCAGAGGTGGGGAATCAGAGGTTGGGAATCACAGGCAGGGAATCAGAGGCTGGGAATCAGATGCAGGGAATCAGATGCGGGGAATCAGAGGCGGGGAATCAGAGCTGGGGATTCATAGGTGGGGAATCAGAGTTGGGGAATCAGTGGCGGGGACTTAGATATGGGGAAACAGAGGCGGGGAATCAGAGCTGGAGAATCAGAGGTGGGGAATCAGAGTTGGGGAATCAGAGGCGGGGACTTAGATATTGGGAAACAGAGGCGGGGAATCAGAGGCGGGGAAACAGAGGCGGGGAATCAGATATGGGGAATCAGAGGTGGGGAATCAGAGGCAGGGAATCAGATGTGCGCAATCAGAGATGGGGAATCAGAGGCAGGGAATCAGAATCAGAAGCAGGGAATCAGAGGCCGGGAATCAGAGGCCGGAATCAGATGCCGGGAATAAGAGGCCGGGAATCAGAGGTGGGTAATCAGAGTCCGGGAATCAGAGATGGGGATTCAGAGTCGGGGAATGAGATATGGGGAATCAGAGGCGGGTAATCAGAGGCGGGGAAACAGAGACGGGGAATCAGATAATGGGAATCAGAGGTGGCGAATCAAAGGCGGTGAATCAGAGATGGGGAATCAGAGGCGGGCAATCAGAGGCAGGGAATCAAACACGGGGAATCAGAGGCGGGGAATCAGAGCTGGAGAATCAGAGGCGGGGAATCAGGGTTGGGGAATCAGAGGCGGGGAATCAGATATGGGGAAACAGGGGCGGGGAATCAGAGGTGGGGAAACACAGGCGGGAATCAGATATGGGGAATCAGAGGTGTGGAATCAGAGGTTGGGAATCAGAGGCAGGGAATCAGAGGCGGTGAAACAGAGGCGGGGAATCAGATATGGGGAATCAGAGGTGGCGAATCAAAGGCGTTGAAACAGAGATGGGGAATCAGGGCAGGGAATCAGAGGCAGGGAATGAAACACGGGGAATCAGAGCTGGGGAATCAGAGGCGGGGAATTAGTGTTGGCGAATCAGAGGAGGGGAATCAGAGGCGGGGAAACAGAGGCGGGGAATCAGATATGGGGAATCAGAGATGGAGAATCAGATGTTGGGAATCAGAGGCAGGGAATCAGAGGCGGGGAATCAGAGGCGGGGAATCAGAGGCAGGGAATCAGATGTGCGGAATCGGAGATGGGGAATCAGAGGCAGGGAATCAGAGGCGGGGAATCAGAGG
The DNA here is from genome assembly GCF_036971445.1 of Narcine bancroftii. NCBI lineage: Eukaryota > Metazoa > Chordata > Chondrichthyes > Torpediniformes > Narcinidae > Narcine > Narcine bancroftii. Next base: position 2,577,956 of record NW_027211893.1, read on the forward strand.
CGGGGAATCAGAGGCCGGGAATCAGATATGGGGAAACAGAGGCGGGGAATCAGAGGCGGGGAAACAGAGGCGGGGTATCAGATATGGGGAATCAGAGGTGGGGAATCAGAGGTTGGGAATCAGATGCAGGGAATCAGAGGCTTGGAATCAGATGCAGGGAATCAGATGCGGGGAATCAGAGGCGGGGAATCAGAGTTGGGGAATCAGAGTCGGGGACTTAGATATGGGGAAACAGAGGCGGGGAATCAGAGGTGGGGAACAGAAGGCGGGGAATCAGATATGGGGAATCAGAGATGGGGAATCAGAGGCAGGGAATTAGATGTGCGGAATCAGAGATAGGGAATCAGAGGTGGGGAATCAGAATCAGAAGCAGGGAATCAGAGGCAGGGAATCAGAGTTGGGGATTCAGAGGCGGGGAATCAGATATGGGGAAACAGAGGCGGGGAATCAGAGGTGGTGAATCAGAGATGGGGAATCACAGGCGGGGAATCAGAGGCAGGGAATAGAACGCGGGGAATCAGAGGCAGGGAATCAGAGTTGGGGCATCAGAGGTTGGGAATTAGATATGGGGAAACAGAGGCGGGAATCAGAGGCGGGGAAACAGAGGCGGGGAATCAGATGTGGGGAATCAGAGGTGGGGAATCAGAGGTTGGGAATCAGAGGCAGGGAATCAGAGGCTTGGAATCAGATGCAGGGAATCAGATGCGGGGAATCAGAGGCGGGGAATCAGAGCTGGGGAATCAGAGGCGGGGAATCAGAGTTGGGGAATCAGAGGCGGGGAATCAGATATGGGGAATCAGAGGCGGGGAATCAGAGGCGAGGAAACAGAGGCGGGGAATCAGATATGGGGAATCAGAGGTGGGGAATCAGGGGCGGGGTATCAGTGGCAGGGAATCAGAGGCGGGAAATCAGAGGCCGGGAATCAGAGGCGGTGAATCAGGGGCGGGGAATCAGAGGCAGGGAATCGGATGTGCGGAATCAGAGATGGGGAATCAGAGGTGGGGAATCAGAATCAGAAGCAGGGAATCAGAGGCCAGGAATTAGAGGCCGGAATCAGATGCCGGGAATAAGAGGCCGGGAATCAGAGGTTGGGAATCAGAGTCCGGGAATCAGAGATGGGGAATCAGAGGCGGGGAATGAGATATGGGGAATAAGAGGCGGGGAATCAGAGGCGGGGAAACAGAGGCGGGGAATCAGATATGGGGAATCAGAGGTGGCGAATCAAAGGCGGTGAATCAGAGATGGGGAATCAGAGGCCGGGAATCAGAGGCAGGGAATCAAACACGGGGAATCAGAGGCAGGGAATCAGAGCTGGGGAATCAGAGGCGGGGAATCATAGCTGGCGAATCAGAGGCGGGGAATCAGAGGTGGGGAATCAGATATTTTTAATCAGAGCTGGGGAATCAGAGGCGGGGATACAGAGGCGGGGAATCAGATATGGGCAATCAGAGGTGGGGAATCAGAGGTTGTGAATCAGAGATGGAGAATCAGAGGCGGGGAATCAGAGGCCGGTAATCAGACGCGGGGAATCAGAGGCGGGGTTTCAGAGCTGGGGAATCAGAGGCGGGGAATCAGAGTTGGGGAATCAGAGGCGGTGAATCAGATATGGGGAATCAGAGGCGGGGAATCAGAGGCGGGGAAACAGAGGCGGGGAATCAGATATGGGGAATCAGAGGTGGGGAATCAGAGTTGGGGAATCAGAGGCGGGGACTTAGATATTGGGAAACAGAGGCGGGGAATCAGAGGCGGGGAAACAGAGGCTGGAAATCAGATATGGGGAATCAGAGGTGGGGAATCAGAGGCAGGGAATCAGATGTGCGCAATCAGAGATGGGGAATCAGAGGCAGGGAATCAGAATCAGAAGCAGGGAATCAGAGGCCAGGAATCAGAGGCCGGAATCAGATGCCGGGAATAAGAGTCCGGGAATCAGAGGTGGGGAATCAGAGTCCGGGAATCAGAGATGGGGATTCAGAGGCGGGGAATGAGATATGGGGAATCAGAGGCGGGGAATCAGAGGCGGGGAAACAGAGGCGGGGAATCAGAGGCGGGGAATCAGAGGTGGCGAATGAAAGGCGGTGAATCAGAGATGGGGAATCAGAGGACGGGAATCAGAGGCAGGGAATCAAACACGGGGAATAAGAGGCGGGGAATCAGAGCTGGGGAATCAGAGGCGGGGAATCAGAGTTGGGGAATCAGAGGCGGGGAATCAGAGGCAGGGAATCAAACACGGGGAATCAGAGCTGGGGAATCAGAGGCGGGGAATTAGAGTTGGGGAATCAGAGGAGGGGAATCAGAGGCGGGGAAACAGAGGCGGGGAATCAGAGGCAGGGAATCAGATGTGCGGAATCAGAGATGGGGAATCAGAGGCAGGGAATCAGAATCAGAAGCAGGGAATAAGACGCGGGGAATCTGAGGCGGGGAATCAGAGCTGGGGAATCAGAGGCTGTGAATCAGAGGCGGGGAATCAGAAGCAGGGAATCGGATGTGCGGAATCAGAGATGGGGAATCAGAGGTGGGGAATCAGAGGCGGTGAATCAGACACGGGGAATCTGAGGCGGGGAATCAGAGGCGGGGAATCAGAGGCAGGGAATGGGATGTGCGGAATCAGAGATGGGGAATCAGAGGTGGGGAATCAGAGGCGGTGAATCAGACATGGGTAATCAGAGGCGTGGAATCAGAGGCAGGAAATCAGACACGGGGAATCAGAGGCGGGGAATCAGAGCTGGGGAATTAGATGCAGGGAATCAGAGTTGGGGATTCAGAGGCGGGGAATCAGATATGGGGAAACTGAGGTGGGGAATCAGAGGTGGGCAAATAGAGGCGGGGAATCAGATATGGGGAAACAGAGGCGGGGAATCAGAGGCGGGGAAACAGAGGCGGGGAATCAGATATGGGGAATCAGAGGTGGGGAATCAGAGGTTGGGAATCACAGGCAGGGAATCAGAGGCTGGGAATCAGATGCAGGGAATCAGATGCGGGGAATCAGAGGCGGGGAATCAGAGCTGGGGAATCAGAGGTGGGGAATCAGAGTTGGGGAATCAGAGGCGGGGACTTAGATATGGGGAAACAGAGGCGGGGAATCAGAGCTGGAGAATCAGAGGTGGGGAATCAGAGTTGGGGAATCAGAGGCGGGGACTTAGATATTGGGAAACAGAGGCGGGGAATCAGAGGCGGGGAAACAGAGGCGGGGAATCAGATATGGGGAATCAGAGGTGGGGAATCAGAGGCAGGGAATCAGATGTGCGCAATCAGAGATGGGGAATCAGAGGCAGGGAATCAGAATCAGAAGCAGGGAATCAGAGGCCGTGAATCAGAGGCCGGAATCAGATGCCGGGAAAAAGAGGCCGGGAATCAGAGGTGGGGAATCAGAGTCCGGGAATCAGAGATGGGGATTCAGAGGCGGGGAATGAGATATGGGGAATCAGATATGGGGAATCAGAGGTGGCGAATCAAAGGTGGTGAATCAAAGATGGGGAATCAGAGGCGGGCAATCAGAGGCAGGGAATCAAACACGGGGAATCAGAGGCGGGGAATCAGAGCTGGGGAATCAGAGGCGGGGAATCAGGGTTGGGGAATCAGAGGCGGGGAATCAGATATGGGGAAACAGGGGCGGGGAATCAGAGGTGGGGAAACACAGGCGGGGAATCAGATATGGGGAATCAGAGGTGTGGAATCAGAGGTTGGGAATCAGAGGCAGGGAATCAGAGGCGGGGAAACAGAGGCGGGGAATCAGATAAGGGGAATCAGAGGTGGCGAATCAAAGGCGGTGAAACAGAGATGGGGAATCAGGGCAGGGAATCAGAGGCAGGGAATCAAACACGGGGAATCAGAGCTGGGGAATCAGAGGCGGGGAATTAGAGTTGGGGAATCAGAGGAGGGGAATCAGAGGCGGGGAAACAGAGGCGGGGAATCAGATATGGGGAATCAGAGGTGGGGAATCAGATGTTGGGAATCAGAGGCAGGGAATCAGATGTGCGGAATCGGAGATGGGGAATCAGAGGCAGGGAATCAGAGGCGGGGAATCAGAGGCGGGCAATCAGAGGCAGGGAATCAAACACGGGGAATCAGAGGCGGGGAATCAGAGCTGGGGAATCAGAGGCGGGGAATCAGAGGCGGGGAAACAAGAGGCGAGGAATCAGATATGGGGAATCAGAGGTGTGGAATCAGAGGTTGGGAATCAGAGGCAGGGAATCAGAGGCGGGGAAACAGAGGAGGGGAATCAGATATGGGGAATCAGAGGTGGCGAAACAAAGGCGGTGAAACAGAGATGGGGAGTCAGGGCAGGGAATCAGAGGCAGGGAATCAAACACGGGGAATCAGAGCTGGGGAATCAGAGGCGGGGAATTAGAGTTGGGGAATCAGAGGAGGGGAGTCAGAGGCGGGGAAACAGGCGGGGAATCAGATATGGGGAATCAGAGGTGGGGAATCAGATGTTGGGAATCAGAGGCAGGGAATCAGAGGCGGGGAATCAGAGGCGGGGAATCAGAGGCAGGGAATCAGATGTGCGGAATCGGAGATGGGGAATCAGAGGCAGGGAATCAGAGGCGGGGAATCAGAGGCGGGGAATCAGAGGCCGGGAATTAGATATGGGGAAACAGAGGCGGGGAATCAGAGGCGGGGAAACAGAGGCGGGGAATCAGATATGGGAAATCAGAGGTGGGGAATCAGAGTTTGGGAATCAGAGGCAGGGAATCAGAGGCTTGGAATCAGATGCAGGGAATCAGATGCGGGGAATCAGAGGCGGGGAATCAGAGCTGGAGAATCAGAGGTGGGGAATCAGAGTTGGGGAATCAGAGGCGGGGACTTAGATATTGGGAAACAGAGGCGGGGAATCAGAGGCGGGGAAACAGAGGCGGGGAATCAGATATTGGGAATCAGAGGTGGGGAATCAGAGGCAGGGAATCAATGTGCGCAATCAGAGATGGAGAATCAGAGGCAGGGAATCAGAATCAGAAGCAGGGAATCAGAGGCCGGGGATCAGAGGCCGGAATCAGATGCCGGGAATAAGAGGCCGGGAATCAGAGGTGGGGAATCAGAGTCCGGGAATCAGAGATGGGGATTCAGAGGCGGGGAATGAGATATGGGGAATCAGAAGCGGGGAATCAGAGGCGGGGAAACAGAGGCGGGGAATCAGATATGGGGAATCAGAGGTGGCGAATCAAAGGCGGTGAATCAGAGATGGGGAATCAGAGGCCGGGAATCAGAGGCAGGGAATCAAACACGGGGAATCAGAGGCGGGGAATCAGAGCTGGGGAATCAGAGGCGGGGAATCATAGCTGGCGAATCAGAGGCGGGGAATCAGAGGTGGGGAATCAGAGGCGGGGAATCAGATATTGTTAATCAGAGCTGGGGAATCAGAGGCGGGGAAACAGAGGCGGGGAATCAGATATGGGCAATCAGAGGTGGGGAATCAGAGGTTGTGAATCAGAGATGGAGAATCAGAGGTGGGGAATCAGAGGCCGGTAATCAGACGCGGGGAATCAGAGGCGGGGATTCAGAGCTGGGGAATCAGAGGCGGGGAATCAGAGTTGGGGAATCAGAGGCGGGGAATCAGATATGGGGAATCAGAGGCGGGGAATCAGAGGCGGGGAAACAGAGGCGGGGAATCAGATATGGGGAATCAGAGGTGGGGAATCAGGTGCGGGGTATCAGTGGCAGGGAATCAGAGGCGGGAAATCAGAGGCCGGGAATCAGAGGCGGTGAATCAGAGGCGGGGAATCAGAGGCAGGGAATCGGATGTGCGGAATCAGAGATGGGGAATCAGAGGTGGGGAATCAGAGGCGGTGAATCAGACATGGGTAATCAGAGGCGGGGAATCAGAGGCAGGAAATCAGACACGGGGAATCAGAGGCGGGGAATCAGAGCTGGGGAATCAGAGGTGGGGAATCAGAGTTGGGGAATCAGAGGCGGGGTCTTAGATATGGGGAAACAGAGGCGGGGAATCAGAGGCGGGGAAACAGAGGCGGGGAATCAGATATTGGGAATCAGAGGTGGGGAATCAGAGGCAGGGAATCAGATGTGCGGTATCAGAGATGGGGAATCAGAGGCAGGGAATCAGAATCAGAAGCAGGGAATAAGACGCGGGGAATCTGAGGCGGGGAATCAGAGCTGGGGAATCAGAGGCTGTGAATCAGAGGCGGTGAATCAGACATGGGTAATCAGAGGTGGGGAATCAGAGGCAGGAAATCAGACACGGGGAATCTGAGGCGGGGAATCAGAGGCGGGGAATCAGAGGCAGGGAATGGGATGTGCGGAATCAGAGATGGGGAATCAGAGGTGGGGAATCAGAGGCGGTGAATCAGACATGGGTAATCAGAGGCGGGGAATCAGAGGCAGGAAATCAGACACAGGGAATCAGAGGCGGGGAATCAGAGCTGGGGAATTAGATGCAGGGAATCAGAGTTGGGGATTCAGAGGCGGGGAATCAGATATGGGGAAACTGAGGTGGGGAATCAGAGGTGGGCAAATAGAGGCGGGGAATCAGATATGGGGAAACAGAGGCGGGGAATCAGAGGTGGGGAAACAGAGGCGGGGAATCAGATATGGGGAATCAGAGGTGGGGAATCAGAGGTTGGGAATCACAGGCAGGGAATCAGAGGCTGGGAATCAGATGCAGGGAATCAGATGCGGGGAATCAGAGGCGGGGAATCAGAGCTGGGGAATCAGAGGTGGGGAATCAGAGTTGGGGAATCAGAGGCGGGGACTTAGATATGGGGAAACAGAGGCGGGGAATCAGAGGCGGGGAAACAGAGGCGGGGATTCAGATATGGGGAATCAGAGGTGGGGAATCAGAGGCAGGGAATCAGATGTGCGGAATCAGAGATGGGGAATCAGAGGCAGGGAATCAGAATCAGAAGCAGGGAATAAGATGCGGGGAATCTGAGGCGGGGAATCAGAGCTGGGGAATCAGAGGCTGTGAATCAGAGGCGGGGAATCAGAAGCAGGGAATCGGATGTGCGGAATCAGAGATGGGGAATCAGAGGTGGGGAATCAGAGGCGGTGAATCAGACACGGGGAATCTGAGGTGGGGAATCAGAGGCTGGGAATCAGAGGCAGGGAATGGGATATGCGGAATCAGAGATGGGGAATCAGAGGTGGGGAATCAGAGGCGGTGAATCAGACATGGGTAATCAGAGGCGTGGAATCAGAGGCAGGAAATCAGACACGGGGAATCAGAGGCGGGGAATCAGAGCTGGGGAATTAGATGCAGGGAATCAGAGTTGGGGATTCAGAGGCGGGGAATCAGATATGGGGAAACTGAGGTGGGGAATCAGAGTTGGGGATTCAGAGGCGGGGAATCAGATATGGGGAAACTGAGGTGGGGAATCAGAGGCGGGGAAACAGAGGCGGGGAATCAGATATGGGGAATCAGAGGTGGGGAATCAGAGGTTGGGAATCACAGGCAGGGAATCAGAGGCTGGGAATCAGATGCAGGGAATCAGATGCGGGGAATCAGAGGCGGGGAATCAGAGCTGGGGAATCAGAGGTGGGGAATCAGAGTTGGGGAATCAGAGGCGGGGACTTAGATATTGGGAAACAGAGGCGGGGAATCAGAGGCGGGGAAACAGAGGCGGGGAATCAGATATGGGGAATCAGAGGTGGGGAATCAGAGGCAGGGAATCAGATGTGCGCAATCAGAGATGGGGAATCAGAGGCAGGGAATCAGAATCAGAAGCAGGGAATCAGAGGCCGGGAATCAGAGGCCGGAATCAGATGCCGGGAATAAGAGGCCGGGAATCAGAGGTGGGGAATCAGAGTCCGGGAATCAGAGATGGGGATTCAGAGGCGGGGAATGAGATATGGGGAATCAGAGGCGGGGAATCAGAGGCGGGGAAACAGAGACAGGGAATCAGATATGGGGAATCAGAGGTGGCGAATCAAAGGCGGTGAATCAGAGATGGGGAATCAGAGGCGGGCAATCAGAGGCAGGGAATCAAACACGGGGAATCAGAGGCGGGGAATCAGAGCTGGGGAATCAGAGGCGGGGAATCAGGGTTGGGGAATCAGAGGCGGGGAATCAGATATGGGGAAACAGGGGCGGGGAATCAGAGGTGGGGAAACACAGGCGGGGAATCAGATATGGGGAATCAGAGGTGTGGAATCAGAGGTTGGGAATCAGAGGCAGGGAATCAGAGGCGGGGAAACAGAGGCGGGGAATCAGATAAGGGGAATCAGAGGTGGCGAATCAAAGGCGGTGAAACAGAGATGGGGAATCAGGGCAGGGAATCAGAGGCAGGGAATCAAACACGGGGAATCAGAGCTGGGGAATCAGAGGCGGGGAATTAGAGTTGGGGAATCAGAGGAGGGGAATCAGAGGCGGGGAAACAGAGGCGGGGAATCAGATATGGGGAATCAGAGGTGGGGAATCAGATGTTGGGAATCAGAGGCAGGGAATCAGAGGCGGGGAATCAGAGGCGGGGAATCAGAGGCAGGGAATCAGATGTGCGGAATCGAAGATGGGGAATCAGAGGCAGGGAATCAGAGGCGGGGAATCAGAGGCGGGGAATCAGAGGCCGGGAATCAGATATGGGGAAACAGAGGCGGGGAATCAGAGGCGGGGAAACAGAGGTGGGGAATCAGATATGGGGAATCAGCGGTGGGGAATCAGAGGTTGGGAATCAGATGCAGGGAATCAGAGGCTTGGAATCAGATGCAGGGAATCAGATGCGGGGAATCAGAGGCGGGGAATCAGAGCTGGGGAATCAGAGGTGGGGAATCAGAGTTGGGGAATCAGAGGCGGGGACTTAGATATTGGGAAACAGAGGCGGGGAATCAGAGGCGGGGAAACAGAGGCTGGAAATAAGATATGGGGAATCAGAGGTGGGGAATCAGAGGCAGGGAATCAGATGTGCGCAATCAGAGATGGGGAATCAGAGGCAGGGAATCAGAATCAGAAGCATGGAATCAGAGGCCAGGAATCAGAGGCCGGAATCAGATGCCGGGAATAAGAGTCCGGGAATCAGAGGTGGGGAATCAGAGTCCGGGAATCAGAGATGGGGATTCAGAGGCGGGGAATGAGATATGGGGAATCAGAGGCGGGGAATCAGAGGCGGGGAAACAGAGGCGGGGAGTCAGAGGCGGGGAATCAGAGGTGGCGAATGAAAGGCGGTGAATCAGAGATGGGGAATCAGAGGCCGGGAATCAGAGGCAGGGAATCAAACACGGGGAATAAGAGGCGGGGAATCAGAGCTGGGGAATCAGAGGCGGGGAATCAGAGTTGGGGAATCAGAGGCGGGGAATCAGAGGCAGGGAATCAATATGGGAATTCAGAGGTGCGGAATCAGATGTTGGGAATCAGAGGCAGGGAATCAGAGGCGAGGATTCAGAGCTGGGGAATCAGAGGCGGGGAATCAGAATTGGGGAATCAGAGATGGGGAATCAGAGATGGGGAATCAGAGATGGGGAATCAGAGGCGGGGAATCAGACGCTGGGAATCAGAGGTGGTGAATCAGAGATGTGGAATCAGAGGCGGGGAATCAGAGGCAGGGAATCAGACGCGGGGAATCAGAGGTGGGGAATCATAGCTGGCGAATCAGTGGCGGGGAATCAGAGGTGGGGAATCAGAGGCGGGGAATCAGATATTGTTAATCAGAGGTGGGGAATCAGAGGCGGGGAAACAGAGGCGGGGAATCAGATATGGGGAATCAGAGGTGGGGAATCAGAGGCCGGTAATCAGACGCGGGGAATCAGAGGCGGGGATTCAGAGCTGGGGAATCAGAGGCGGGGAATCAGAGTTGGGGAATCAGAGGCGGGGAATCAGATATGGGGAATCAGAGGCGGGGAATCAGAGGCGGGGAAACAGAGGCGGGGAATCAGATATGGGGAATCAGAGGTGGGGAATCAGGGGCGGGGTATCAGTGGCAGGGAATCAGAGGCGGGAAATCAGAGGCCGGGAATCAGAGGCGGTGAATCAGAGGCGGTGAATCAGAGGCGGGGAATCAGAGGCAGGGAATCTGATGTGCGGAATCAGAGATGGGGAATCAGAGGTGGGGAATCAGAGGCGGTGAATCAGACATGGGTAATCAGAGGCGGGGAATCAGAGGCAGGAAATCAGACACGGGGAATCAGATATGGGGAATCAGAGGTGGGGAATCAGAGGTGGTGAATCAGAGATGGGGAATCACAGGCGGGGAATCAGAGGCAGGGAATAGAACGCGGGGAATCAGAGGCAGGGAATTAGAGTTGGGGCATCAGAGGTTGGGAATTAGATATGGGGAAACAGAGGCGGGGAATCAGAGGCGGGGAAACAGAGGCGGGGAATCAGATATGTGGAATCAGAGGTGGGGAATCAGAGGCAGGGAATCAGATGTGCGGAATCAGAGATGGGGAATCAGAGGCAGGGAATCAGAATCAGAAGCGGGGAATCAGAGGCCGGGAATCAGAGGCCGGGAATCAGATGCTGGGAATAAGAGGCCGGGAATCAGAGGTGGGGAATCAGAGTCCGGGAATCAGAGATGGGGATTCAGAGGCGGAGAATGAGATATGGAGAATCAGAGGCGGGGAATCAGAGGCGGGGAAACAGAGGTGGGGAATCAGATATGGGGAATCAGTGGTGGCGAATCAAAGGCGGTGAATCAGAGATGGGGAATCAGAGGCGGGCAATCAGAGGCAGGGAATCAAACACGGGGAATCAGAGGCGGGGAATCAGAGCTGGGGAATCAGAGGCGGGGAATCAGAGTTGGGGAATCAGAGGCGGGGAATCAGATATGGGGAAACAGGGGCGGGGAATCAGAGGCGGGGAAACAAGAGGCGAGGAATCAGATATGGGGAATCAGAGGTGTGGAATCAGAGGTTGGGAATCAGAGGCAGGGAATCAGAGGCGGGGAAACAGAGGACGGGAATCAGATATGGGGAATCAGAGGTGGCGAATCAAAGGCGGTGAAACAGAGATGGGGAATCAGAGGCGGGCAATCAGAGGCAGGGAATCAAACACGGGGAATCAGAGCTGGGGAATCAGAGGTGGGGAATCAGAGGCGGTGAATCAGACATGGGTAATCAGAGGCGTGGAATCAGAGGCAGGAAATCAGACACGGGGAATCAGAGGCGGGGAATCAGAGCTGGGGAATTAGATGCAGGGAATCAGAGTTGGGGATTCAGAGGCGGGGAATCAGATATGGGGAAACTGAAGTGGGGAATCAGAGTTGGGGATTCAGAGGCGGGGAATCAGATATGGGGAAACTGAGGTGGGGAATCAGAGGCGGGGAAACAGAGGCGGGGAATCAGATATGGGGAATCAGAGGTGGGGAATCAGAGGTTGGGAATCACAGGCAGGGAATCAGAGGCTGGGAATCAGATGCAGGGAATCAGATGCGGGGAATCAGAGGCGGGGAATCAGAGCTGGGGAATCAGAGGTGGGGAATCAGAGTTGGGGAATCAGAGGCGGGGACTTAGATATTGGGAAACAGAGGCGGGGAATCAGAGGCGGGGAAACAGAGGCGGGGAATCAGATATGGGGAATCAGAGGTGGGGAATCAGAGGCAGGGAATCAGATGTGCGCAATCAGAGATGGGGAATCAGAGGCAGGGAATCAGAATCAGAAGCAGGGAATCAGAGGCCGGGAATCAGAGGCCGGAATCAGATGCCGGGAATAAGAGGCCGGGAATCAGAGGTGGGGAATCAGAGTCCGGGAATCAGAGATGGGGATTCAGAGGCGGGGAATGAGATATGGGGAATCAGAGGCGGGGAATCAGAGGCGGGGAAACAGAGACAGGGAATCAGATATGGGGAATCAGAGGTGGCGAATCAAAGGCGGTGAATCAGAGATGGGGAATCAGAGGCGGGCAATCAGAGGCAGGGAATCAAACACGGGGAATCAGAGGCGGGGAATCAGAGCTGGGGAATCAGAGGCGGGGAATCAGGGTTGGGGAATCAGAGGCGGGGAATCAGATATGGGGAAACAGGGGCGGGGAATCAGAGGTGGGGAAACACAGGCGGGGAATCAGATATGGGGAATCAGAGGTGTGGAATCAGAGGTTGGGAATCAGAGGCAGGGAATCAGAGGCGGGGAAACAGAGGCGGGGAATCAGATAAGGGGAATCAGAGGTGGCGAATCAAAGGCGGTGAAACAGAGATGGGGAATCAGGGCAGGGAATCAGAGGCAGGGAATCAAACACGGGGAATCAGAGCTGGGGAATCAGAGGCGGGGAATTAGAGTTGGGGAATCAGAGGAGGGGAATCAGAGGCGGGGAAACAGAGGCGGGGAATCAGATATGGGGAATCAGAGGTGGGGAATCAGATGTTGGGAATCAGAGGCAGGGAATCAGAGGCGGGGAATCAGAGGCGGGGAATCAGAGGCAGGGAATCAGATGTGCGGAATCGGAGATGGGGAATCAGAGGCAGGGAATCAGAGGCGGGGAATCAGAGGCGGGGAATCAGATAAGGGGAATCAGAGGTGGCGAATCAAAGGCGGTGAAACAGAGATGGGGAATCAGGGCAGGGAATCAGAGGCGGGGAAACAGAGGCGGGGAATCAGATATGGGGAATGAGAGGTGGGGAATCAGATGTGCGCAATCAGAGATGGGGAATCAGAGGCAGGGAATCAGAATCAGAAGCAGGGAATCAGAGGCCGTGAATCAGAGGCCGGAATCAGATGCCGGGAAAAAGAGGCCGGGAATCAGAGGTGGGGAATCAGAGTCCGGGAATCAGAGATGGGGATTCAGAGGCGGGGAATGAGATATGGGGAATCAGATATGGGGAATCAGAGGTGGCGAATCAAAGGCGGTGAATCAGAGATGGGGAATCAGAGGCGGGCAATCAGAGGCAGGGAATCAAACACGGGGAATCAGAGGCGGGGAATCAGAGCTGGGGAATCAGAGGCGGGGAATCAGGGTTGGGGAATCAGAGGCGGGGAATCAGATATGGGGAAACAGGGGCGGGGAATCAGAGGTGGGGAAACACAGGCGGGGAATCAGATATGGGGAATCAGAGGTGTGGAATCAGAGGTTGGGAATCAGAGGCAGGGAATCAGAGGCGGGGAAACAGAGGCGGGGAATCAGATAAGGGGAATCAGAGGTGGCGAATCAAAGGCGGTGAAACAGAGATGGGGAATCAGGGCAGGGAATCAGAGGCAGGGAATCAAACACGGGGAATCAGAGCTGGGGAATCAGAGGCGGGGAATTAGAGTTGGGGAATCAGAGGAGGGGAATCAGAGGCGGGGAAACAGAGGCGGGGAATCAGATATGGGGAATCAGAGGTGGGGAATCAGATGTTGGGAATCAGAGGCAGGGAATCAGAGGCGGGGAATCAGAGGCGGGGAATCAGAGGCAGGGAATCAGATGTGCGGAATCGGAGATGGGGAATCAGAGGCAGGGAATCAGAGGCGGGGAATCAGAGGCGGGCAATCAGAGGCAGGGAATCAAACACGGGGAATCAGAGGCGGGGAATCAGAGCTGGGGAATCAGAGGCGGGGAATCAGAGTTGGGGAATCAGAGGCGGGGAATCAGATATGGGGAAACAGGGGCGGGGAATCAGAGGCGGGGAAACAGAGGCGGGGAATCAGATATGGGAAATCAGAGGTGGGGAATCAGAGGTTGGGAATCAGAGGCAGGGAATCAGAGGCTTGGAATCAGATGCAGGGAATCAGATGCGGGGAATCAGAGGCGGGGAATCAGAGCTGGAGAATCAGAGGTGGGGAATCAGAGTTGGGGAATCAGAGGCGGGGACTTAGGTATTGGGAAACAGAGGCGGGGAATCAGAGGCGGGGAAACAGAGGCGGGGAATATGATATGGGGAATCAGAGGTGGGGAATCAGAGGCAGGGAATCAGATGTGCGCAATCAGAGATGGGGATTCAGAGGCAGGGAATCAGAATCAGAAGCAGGGAATCAGAGGCCGGGGATCAGAGGCCGGAATCAGATGCCGGGAATAAGAGGCCGGGAATCAGAGGTGGGGAATCAGAGTCCGGGAATCAGAGATGGGGATTCAGAGGCGGGGAATGAGATATGGGGAAACAGAGGCGGGGAATCAGATATGGGGAATCAGAGGTGGCGAATCAAAGGCGGTGAATCAGAGATGGGGAATCAGAGGCCGGGAATCAGAGGCAGGGAATCAAACACGGGGAATCAGAGGCAGGGAATCAGAGCTGGGGAATCAGAGGCGGGGAATCATAGCTGGCGAATCAGAGGCGGGGAATCAGAGGTGGGGAATCAGAGGTGGGGAATCAGATATTTTTAATCAGAGCTGGGGAATCAGAGGCGGGGATACAGAGGCGGGGAATCAGATATGGGCAATCAGAGGTGGGGAATCAGAGGTTGTGAATCAGAGATGGAGAATCAGAGGCGGGGAATCAGAGGCCGGTAATCAGACGCGGGGAATCAGAGGCGGGGTTTCAGAGCTGGGGAATCAGAGGCGGGGAATCAGAGTTGGGGAATCAGAGGCGGGGAATCAGATATGGGGAATCAGAGGCGGGGAATCAGAGGCGGGGAAACAGAGGCGGGGAATCAGATATGGGGAATCAGAGGTGGGGAATCAGAGTTGGGGAATCAGAGGCGGGGACTTAGATATTGGGAAACAGAGGCGGGGAATCAGAGGCGGGGAAACAGAGGCTGGAAATCAGATATGGGGAATCAGAGGTGGGGAATCAGAGGCAGGGAATCAGATGTGCGCAATCAGAGATGGGGAATCAGAGGCAGGGAATCAGATTCAGAAGCAGGGAATCAGAGGCCAGGAATCAGAGGCCGGAATCAGATGCCTGGAATAAGAGTCCGGGAATCAGAGGTGGGGAATCAGGATCCGGGAATCAGAGATGGGGATTCAGAGGCGGGGAATGAGATATGGGGAATCAGAGGCGGGGAATCAGAGGTGGGGAATCAGAGGCGGGGAATCAGATATTGTTAATCAGAGGTGGGGAATCAGAGGCAGGGAAACAGAGGCGGGGAATCAGATATGGGGAATCAGAGGTGGGGAATCAGAGGCCGGTAATCAGACGCGGGGAATCAGAGGCGGGGATTCAGAGCTGGGGAATCAGAGGCGGGGAATCAGAGTTGGGGAATCAGAGGCGGGGAATCAGATATGGGGAATCAGAGGCGGGGAATCAGAGGCGGGGAAACAGAGGCGGGGAATCAGATATGGGGAATCAGAGGTGGGGAATCAGGGGCGGGGTATCAGTGGCAGGGAATCAGAGGCGGGAAATCAGAGGCCGGGAATCAGAGGCGGTGAATCAGAGGCGGTGAATCAAAGGCGGGGGATCAGAGGCAGGGAATCTGATGTGCGGAATCAGAGATGGGGAATCAGAGGTGGGGAATCAGAGGCGGTGAATCAGACATGGGTAATCAGAGG
The DNA here is from genome assembly GCF_036971445.1 of Narcine bancroftii. Lineage (NCBI taxonomy): Eukaryota > Metazoa > Chordata > Chondrichthyes > Torpediniformes > Narcinidae > Narcine > Narcine bancroftii. The sequence goes on from NW_027211893.1 coordinate 2,593,231, forward strand.
CGGGGAATCAGAGGCAGGAAATCAGACACGGGGAATCAGATATGGGGAATCAGAGGTGGGGAATCAGAGGTGCTGAATCAGAGATGGGGAATCACAGGCGGGGAATCAGAGGCAGGGAATAGAGCGCGGGGAATCAGAGGCAGGGAATTAGAGTTGGGGCATCAGAGGTTGGGAATTAGATATGGGGAAACAGAGGCGGGGAATCAGAGGCGGGGAAACAGAGGCGGGGAATCAGATATGGGGAATCAGAGGTGGGGAATCAGAGGCAGGGAATCAGATGTGCGGAATCAGAGATGGGGAATCAGAGGCAGGGAATCAGAATCAGAAGCGGGGAATCAGAGGCCGGGAATCAGAGGCCGGGAATCAGATGCTGGGAATAAGAGGCCGGGAATCAGAGGTGGGGAATCAGAGTCCGGGAATCAGAGATGGGGATTCAGAGGCGGAGAATGAGATATGGAGAATCAGAGGCGGGGAATCAGAGGCGGGGAAACAGAGGTGGGGAATCAGATATGGGGAATCAGTGGTGGCGAATCAAAGGCGGTGAATCAGAGATGGGGAATCAGAGGCGGGCAATCAGAGGCAGGGAATCAAACACGGGGAATCAGAGGCGGGGAATCAGAGCTGGGGAATCAGAGGCGGGGAATCAGAGTTGGGGAATCAGAGGAGGGGAATCAGATATGGGGAAACAGGGGCGGGGAATCAGAGGCGGGGAAACAAGAGGCGAGGAATCAGATATGGGGAATCAGAGGTGTGGAATCAGAGGTTGGGAATCAGAGGCAGGGAATCAGAGGCGGGGAAACAGAGGACGGGAATCAGATATGGGGAATCAGAGGTGGCGAATCAAAGGCGGTGAAACAGAGATGGGGAATCAGGGCAGGGAATCAGAGGCAGGGAATCAAACACGGGGAATCAGAGGTGGGAAATCAGAGTCCGGGAATCAGAGATGGGGATTCAGAGGCGGGGAATGAGATATGGGGAATAAGAGGCGGGGAATCAGAGGCGGGGAAACAGAGGCGGGGAATCAGATATGGGGAATCAGAGGTGGCGAATCAAAGGCGGTGAATCAGAGATGGGGAATCAGAGGCCGGGAATCAGAGGCAGGGAATCAAACACGGGGAATCAGAGGCAGGGAATCAGAGCTGGGGAATCAGAGGCGGGGAATCATAGCTGGCGAATCAGAGGCGGGGAATGAGAGGTGGGGAATCAGAGGCGGGGAATCAGATATTTTTAATCAGAGCTGGGGAATCAGAGACGGGGATACAGAGGCGGGGAATCAGATATGGGCAATCAGAGGTGGGGAATCAGAGGTTGTGAATCAGAGATGGAGAATCAGAGGCGGGGAATCAGAGGCCGGTAATCAGACGCGGGGAATCAGAGGCGGGGTTTCAGAGCTGGGGAATCAGAGGCGGGGAATCAGAGTTGGGGAATCAGAGGCGGTGAATCAGATATGGGGAATCAGAGGCGGGGAATCAGAGGCGGGGAAACAGAGGCGGGGAATCAGATATGGGGAATCAGAGGTGGGGAATCAGAGTTGGGGAATCAGAGGCGGGGACTTAGATATTGGGAAACAGAGGCGGGGAATCAGAGGCGGGGAAACAGAGGCTGGAAATCAGATATGGGGAATCAGAGGTGGGGAATCAGAGGCAGGGAATCAGATGTGCGCAATCAGAGATGGGGAATCAGAGGCAGGGAATCAGAATCAGAAGCAGGGAATCAGAGGCCAGGAATCAGAGGCCGGAATCAGATGCCGGGAATAAGAGTCCGGGAATCAGAGGTGGGGAATCAGAGTCCGGGAATCAGAGATGGGGATTCAGAGGCGGGGAATGAGATATGGGGAATCAGAGGCGGGGAATCAGAGGAGGGGAAACAGAGGCGGGGAATCAGAGGCGGGGAATCAGAGGTGGCGAATGAAAGGCGGTGAATCAGAGATGGGGAATCAGAGGCCGGGAATCAGAGGCAGGGAATCAAACACGGGGAATAAGAGGCGGGGAATCAGAGCTGGGGAATCAGAGGCGGGGAATCAGAGTTGGGGAATCAGAGGCGGGGAATCAGAGGCAGGGAATCAAACACGGGGAATCAGAGCTGGGGAATCAGAGGCGGGGAATTAGAGTTGGGGAATCAGAGGAGGGGAATCAGAGGCGGGGAAACAGAGGCGGGGAATCAGAGGCAGGGAATCAGATGTGCGGAATCAGAGATGGGGAATCAGAGGCAGGGAATCAGAATCAGAAGCAGGGAATAAGACGCGGGGAATCTGAGGCGGGGAATCAGAGCTGGGGAATCAGAGGCTGTGAATCAGAGGCGGGGAATCAGAAGCAGGGAATCGGATGTGCGGAATCAGAGATGGGGAATCAGAGGTAGGGAATCAGAGGCGGTGAATCAGACACGGGGAATCTGAGGCGGGGAATCAGAGGCGGGGAATCAGAGGCAGGGAATGGGATGTGCGGAATCAGAGATGGGGAATCAGAGGTGGGGAATCAGAGGCGGTGAATCAGACATGGGTAATCAGAGGCGTGGAATCAGAGGCAGGAAATCAGACACGGGGAATCAGAGGCGGGGAATCAGAGCTGGGGAATTAGATGCAGGGAATCAGAGTTGGGGATTCAGAGGCGGGGAATCAGATATGGGGAAACTGAGGTGGGGAATCAGAGGTGGGCAAATAGAGGCGGGGAATCAGATATGGGGAAACAGAGGCGGGGAATCAGAGGCGGGGAAACAGAGGCGGGGAATCAGATATGGGGAATCAGAGGTGGGGAATCAGAGGTTGGGAATCACAGGCAGGGAATCAGAGGCTGGGAATCAGATGCAGGGAATCAGATGCGGGGAATCAGAGGCGGGGAATCAGAGCTGGGGAATCAGAGGTGGGGAATCAGAGTTGGGGAATCAGAGGCGGGGACTTAGATATGGGGAAACAGAGGCGGGGAATCAGAGCTGGAGAATCAGAGGTGGGGAATCAGAGTTGGGGAATCAGAGGCGGGGACTTAGATATTGGGAAACAGAGGCGGGGAATCAGAGGCGGGGAAACAGAGGCGGGGAATCAGATATGGGGAATCAGAGGTGGGGAATCAGAGGCAGGGAATCAGATGTGCGCAATCAGAGATGGGGAATCAGAGGCAGGGAATCAGAATCAGAAGCAGGGAATCAGAGGCCGTGAATCAGAGGCCGGAATCAGATGCCGGGAAAAAGAGGCCGGGAATCAGAGGTGGGGAATCAGAGTCCGGGAATCAGAGATGGGGATTCAGAGGCGGGGAATGAGATATGGGGAATCAGATATGGGGAATCAGAGGTGGCGAATCAAAGGTGGTGAATCAAAGATGGGGAATCAGAGGCGGGCAATCAGAGGCAGGGAATCAAACACGGGGAATCAGAGGCGGGGAATCAGAGCTGGGGAATCAGAGGCGGGGAATCAGGGTTGGGGAATCAGAGGCGGGGAATCAGATATGGGGAAACAGGGGCGGGGAATCAGAGGTGGGGAAACACAGGCGGGGAATCAGATATGGGGAATCAGAGGTGTGGAATCAGAGGTTGGGAATCAGAGGCAGGGAATCAGAGGCGGGGAAACAGAGGCGGGGAATCAGATAAGGGGAATCAGAGGTGGCGAATCAAAGGCGGTGAAACAGAGATGGGGAATCAGGGCAGGGAATCAGAGGCAGGGAATCAAACACGGGGAATCAGAGCTGGGGAATCAGAGGCGGGGACTTAGATATGGGGAAACAGAGGCGGGGAATCAGAGGCGGGGAAACAGAGGCGGGGATTCAGATATGGGGAATCAGAGGTGGGGAATCAGAGGCAGGGAATCAGATGTGCGGAATCAGAGATGGGGAATCAGAGGCAGGGAATCAGAATCAGAAGCAGGGAATAAGATGCGGGGAATCTGAGGCGGGGAATCAGAGCTGGGGAATCAGAGGCTGTGAATCAGAGGCGGGGAATCAGAAGCAGGGAATCGGATGTGCGGAATCAGAGATGGGGAATCAGAGGTGGGGAATCAGAGGCGGTGAATCAGACACGGGGAATCTGAGGTGGGGAATCAGAGGCTGGGAATCAGAGGCAGGGAATGGGATGTGCGGAATCAGAGATGGGGAATCAGAGGTGGGGAATCAGAGGCGGTGAATCAGACATGGGTAATCAGAGGCGTGGAATCAGAGGCAGGAAATCAGACACGGGGAATCAGAGGCGGGGAATCAGAGCTGGGGAATTAGATGCAGGGAATCAGAGTTGGGGATTCAGAGGCTGGGAATCAGATATGGGGAAACTGAGGTGGGGAATCAGAGTTGGGGATTCAGAGGCAGGGAATCAGATATGGGGAAACTGAGGTGGGGAATCAGAGGCGGGGAAACAGAGGCGGGGAATCAGATATGGGGAATCAGAGGTGGGGAATCAGAGGTTGGGAATCACAGGCAGGGAATCAGAGGCTGGGAATCAGACGCAGGGAATCAGATGCGGGGAATCAGAGGCGGGGAATCAGAGCTGGGGAATCAGAGGTGGGGAATCAGAGTTGGGGAATCAGAGGCGGGGACTTAGATATTGGGAAACAGAGGCGGGGAATCAGAGGCGGGGAAACAGAGGCGGGGAATCAGATATGGGGAATCAGAGGTGGGGAATCAGAGGCAGGGAATCAGATGTGCGCAATCAGAGATGGGGAATCAGAGGCAGGGAATCAGAATCAGAAGCAGGGAATCAGAGGCCGGGAATCAGAGGCCGGAATCAGATGCCAGGAATAAGAGGCCGGGAATCAGAGGTGGGGAATCAGAGTCCGGGAATCAGAGATGGGGATTCAGAGGCGGGGAATGAGATATGGGGAATCAGAGGCGGGGAATCAGAGGCGGGGAAACAGAGACAGGGAATCAGATATGGGGAATCAGAGGTGGCGAATCAAAGGCGGTGAATCAGAGATGGGGAATCAGAGGCGGGCAATCAGAGGCAGGGAATCAAACACGGGGAATCAGAGGCGGGGAATCAGAGCTGGGGAATCAGAGGCGGGGAATCAGGGTTGGGGAATCAGAGGCGGGGAATCAGATATGGGGAAACAGGGGCGGGGAATCAGAGGTGGGGAAACACAGGCGGGGAATCAGATATGGGGAATCAGAGGTGTGGAATCAGAGGTTGGGAATCAGAGGCAGGGAATCAGAGGCGGGGAAACAGAGGCGGGGAATCAGATAAGGGGAATCAGAGGTGGCGAATCAAAGGCGGTGAAACAGAGATGGGGAATCAGGGCAGGGAATCAGAGGCAGGGAATCAAACACGGGGAATCAGAGCTGGGGAATCAGAGGCGGGGAATTAGAGTTGGGGAATCAGAGGAGGGGAATCAGAGGCGGGGAAACAGAGGCGGGGAATCAGATATGGGGAATCAGAGGTGGGGAATCAGATGTTGGGAATCAGAGGCAGGGAATCAGAGGCGGGGAATCAGAGGCGGGGAATCAGAGGCCGGGAATCAGATATGGGGAAACAGAGGCGGGGAATCAGAGGCGGGGAAACAGAGGTGGGGAATCAGATATGGGGAATCAGCGGTGGGGAATCAGAGGTTGGGAATCAGATGCAGGGAATCAGAGGCTTGGAATCAGATGCAGGGAATCAGATGCGGGGAATCAGAGGCGGGGAATCAGAGCTGGGGAATCAGAGGTGGGGAATCAGAGTTGGGGAATCAGAGGCGGGGACTTAGATATTGGGAAACAGAGGCGGGGAATCAGAGGCGGGGAAACAGAGGCAGGAAATAAGATATGGTGAATCAGAGGTGGGGAATCAGAGGCAGGGAATCAGATGTGCGCAATCAGAGATGGGGAATCAGAGGCAGGGAATCAGAATCAGAAGCAGGGAATCAGAGGCCAGGAATCAGAGGCCGGAATCAGATGCCGGGAATAAGAGTCCGGGAATCAGAGGTGGGGAATCAGAGTCCGGGAATCAGAGATGGGGATTCAGAGGCGGGGAATGAGATATGGGGAATCAGAGGCGGGGAATCAGAGGCGGGGAAACAGAGGCGGGGAATCCGAGGCGGGGAATCAGAGGTGGCGAATGAAAGGCGGTGAATCAGAGATGGGGAATCAGAGGCCGGGAATCAGAGGCAGGGAATCAAACACGGGGAATAAGAGGCGGGGAATCAGAGCTGGGGAATCAGAGGCGGGGAATCAGAGTTGGGGAATCAGAGGCGGGGAATCAGAGGCAGGGAATCAATATGGGAATTCAGAGGTGCGGAATCAGATGTTGGGAATCAGAGGCAGGGAATCAGAGGCGAGGATTCTGAGCTGGGGAATCAGAGGCGGGGAATCAGAATTGGGGAATCAGAGATGGGGAATCAGAGATGGGGAATCAGAGATGGGGAATCAGAGGCGGGGAATCAGACGCTGGGAATCAGAGGTGGTGAATCAGAGATGTGGAATCAGAGGCGGGGAATCAGAGGCAGGGAATCAGACGCGGGGAATCAGAGGTGGGGAATCATAGCTGGCGAATCAGAGGCGGGGAATCAGAGGTGGGGAATCAGAGGCGGGGAATCAGATATTGTTAATCAGAGGTGGGGAATCAGAGGCGGGGAAACAGAGGCGGGGAATCAGATATGGGGAATCAGAGGTGGGGAATCAGAGGCCGGTAATCAGACGCGGGGAATCAGAGGCGGGGATTCAGAGCTGGGGAATCAGAGGCGGGGAATCAGAGTTGGGGAATCAGAGGCGGGGAATCAGATATGGGGAATCAGAGGCGGGGAATCAGAGGCGGGGAAACAGAGGCGGGGAATCAGATATGGGGAATCAGAGGTGGGGAATCAGGGGCGGGGTATCAGTGGCAGGGAATCAGAGGCGGGAAATCAGAGGCCGGGAATCAGAGGCGGTGAATCAGAGGCGGTGAATCAGAGGCGGGGAATCAGAGGCAGGGAATCTGATGTGCGGAATCAGAGATGGGGAATCAGAGGTGGGGAATCAGAGGCGGTGAATCAGACATGGGTAATCAGAGGCGGGGAATCAGAGGCAGGAAATCAGACACGGGGAATCAGATATGGGGAATCAGAGGTGGGGAATCAGAGGTGGTGAATCAGAGATGGGGAATCACAGGCGGGGAATCAGAGGCAGGGAATAGAACGCGGGGAATCAGAGGCAGGGAATTAGAGTTGGGGCATCAGAGGTTGGGAATTAGATATGGGGAAACAGAGGCGGGGAATCAGAGGCGGGGAAACAGAGGCGGGGAATCAGATATGGGGAATCAGAGGTGGGGAATCAGAGGCAGGGAATCAGATGTGCGGAATCAGAGATGGGGAATCAGAGGCAGGGAATCAGAATCAGAAGCGGGGAATCAGAGGCCGGGAATCAGAGGCCGGGAATCAGATGCTGGGAATAAGAGGCCGGGAATCAGAGGTGGGGAATCAGAGTCCGGGAATCAGAGATGGGGATTCAGAGGCGGAGAATGAGATATGGAGAATCAGAGGCGGGGAATCAGAGGCGGGGAAACAGAGGTGGGGAATCAGATATGGGGAATCAGTGGTGGCGAATCAAAGGCGGTGAATCAGAGATGGGAAATCAGAGGCGGGCAATCAGAGGCAGGGAATCAAACACGGGGAATCAGAGGCGGGGAATCAGAGCTGGGGAATCAGAGGCGGGGAATCAGAGTTGGGGAATCAGAGGCGGGGAATCAGATATGGGGAAACAGGGGCGGGGAATCAGAGGCGGGGAAACAAGAGGCGAGGAATCAGATATGGGGAATCAGAGGTGTGGAATCAGAGGTTGGGAATCAGAGGCAGGGAATCAGAGGCGGGGAAACAGAGGACGGGAATCAGATATGGGGAATCAGAGGTGGCGAATCAAAGGCGGTGAAACAGAGATGGGGAATCAGAGGCGGGCAATCAGAGGCAGGGAATCAAACACGGGGAATCAGAGCTGGGGAATCAGAGGTGGGGAATCAGAGGCGGTGAATCAGACATGGGTAATCAGAGGCGTGGAATCAGAGGCAGGAAATCAGACACGGGGAATCAGAGGCGGGGAATCAGAGCTGGGGAATTAGATGCAGGGAATCAGAGTTGGGGATTCAGAGGCGGGGAATCAGATATGGGGAAACTGAAGTGGGGAATCAGAGTTGGGGATTCAGAGGCGGGGAATCAGATATGGGGAAACTGAGGTGGGGAATCAGAGGCGGGGAAACAGAGGCGGGGAATCAGATATGGGGAATCAGAGGTGGGGAATCAGAGGTTGGGAATCACAGGCAGGGAATCAGAGGCTGGGAATCAGATGCAGGGAATCAGATGCGGGGAATCAGAGGCGGGGAATCAGAGCTGGGGAATCAGAGGTGGGGAATCAGAGTTGGGGAATCAGAGGCGGGGACTTAGATATTGGGAAACAGAGGCGGGGAATCAGAGGCGGGGAAACAGAGGCGGGGAATCAGATATGGGGAATCAGAGGTGGGGAATCAGAGGCAGGGAATCAGAATCAGAAGCAGGGAATCAGAGGCCGGGAATCAGAGGCCGGAATCAGATGCCGGGAATAAGAGGCCGGGAATCAGAGGTGGGGAATCAGAGTCCGGGAATCAGAGATGGGGATTCAGAGGCGGGGAATGAGATATGGGGAATCAGAGGCGGGGAATCAGTGGCGGGGAAACAGAGACAGGGAATCAGATATGGGGAATCAGAGGTGGCGAATCAAAGGCGGTGAATCAGAGATGGGGAATCAGAGGCGGGCAATCAGAGGCAGGGAATCAAACACGGGGAATCAGAGGCGGGGAATCAGAGCTGGGGAATCAGAGGCGGGGAATCAGGGTTGGGGAATCAGAGGCGGGGAATCAGATATGGGGAAACAGGGGCGGGGAATCAGAGGTGGGGAAACACAGGCGGGGAATCAGATATGGGGAATCAGAGGTGTGGAATCAGAGGTTGGGAATCAGAGGCAGGGAATCAGAGGCGGGGAAACAGAGGCGGGGAATCAGATAAGGGGAATCAGAGGTGGCGAATCAAAGGCGGTGAAACAGAGATGGGGAATCAGGGCAGGGAATCAGAGGCAGGGAATCAAACACGGGGAATCAGAGCTGGGGAATCAGAGGCGGGGAATTAGAGTTGGGGAATCAGAGGAGGGGAATCAGAGGCGGGGAAACAGAGGCGGGGAATCAGATATGGGGAATCAGAGGTGGGGAATCAGATGTTGGGAATCAGAGGCAGGGAATCAGAGGCGGGGAATCAGAGGCGGGGAATCAGAGGCAGGGAATCAGATGTGCGGAATCGGAGATGGGGAATCAGAGGCAGGGAATCAGAGGCGGGGAATCAGAGGCGGGGAATCAGAGGCCGGGAATCAGATATGGGGAAACAGAGGCGGGGAATCAGAGGCGGGGAAACAGAGGTGGGGAATCAGATATGGGGAATCAGCGGTGGGGAATCAGAGGTTGGGAATCAGATGCAGGGAATCAGAGGCTTGGAATCAGATGCAGGGAATCAGATGCGGGGAATCAGAGGCGGGGAATCAGAGCTGGAGAATCAGAGGTGGGGAATCAGAGTTGGGGAATCAGAGGCGGGGACTTAGATATTGGGAAACAGAGGCGGGGAATCAGAGGCGGGGAAACAGAGGCTGGAAATCAGATATGGGGAATCAGAGGTGGGGAATCAGAGGCAGGGAATCAGATGTGCGCAATCAGAGATGGGGAATCAGAGGCAGGGAATCAGAATCAGAAGCAGGGAATCAGAGGCCAGGAATCAGAGGCCGGAATCAGATGCCGGGAATAAGAGTCCGGGAATCAGAGGTGGGGAATCAGAGTCCGGGAATCAGGGATGGGGATTCAGAGGCGGGGAATGAGATATGGGGAATCAGAGGCGGGGAATCAGAGGTGGGGTATCAGAGGCGGGGAATCAGATATTGTTAATCAGAGGTGGGGAATCAGAGGCGGGGAAACAGAGGCGGGGAATCAGATATGGGGAATCAGAGGTGGGGAATCAGAGGCCGGTAATCAGACGCGGGGAATCAGAGGCGGGGATTCAGAGCTGGGGAATCAGAGGCGGGGAATCAGAGTTGGGGAATCAGAGGCGGGGAATCAGATATGGGGAATCAGAGGCGGGGAATCAGAGGCGGGGAAACAGAGGCGGGGAATCAGATATGGGGAATCAGAGGTGGGGAATCAGGGGCGGGGTATCAGTGGCAGGGAATCAGAGGTGGGAAATCAGAGGCCGGGAATCAGAGGCGGTGAATCTGAGGCGGTGAATCAGAGGCGGGGAATCAGAGGCAGGGAATCTGATGTGCGGAATCAGAGATGGGGAATCAGAGGTGGGGAATCAGAGGCGGTGAATCAGACATGGGTAATCAGAGGCGGGGAATCAGAGGCAGGAAATCAGACACGGGGAATCAGATATGGGGAATCAGAGGTGGGGAATCAGAGGTGGTGAATCAGAGATGGGGAATCACAGGCGGGGAATCAGAGGCAGGGAATAGAACGCGGGGAATCAGAGGCAGGGAATTAGAGTTGGGTCATCAGAGGTTGGGAATTAGATATGGGGAAACAGAGGCGGGGAATCAGAGGCGGGGAAACAGAGGCGGGGAATCAGATATGGGGAATCAGAGGTGGGGAATCAGAGGCAGGGAATCAGATGTGCGGAATCAGAGATGGGGAATCAGAGGTGGGGAATCAGAGTCCGGGAATCAGAGATGGGGATTCAGAGGCGGAGAATGAGATATGGAGAATCAGAGGCGGGGAATCAGAGGCGGGGAAACAGAGGTGGGGAATCAGAGTCCGGGAATCAGAGATGGGGATTCAGAGGCGGAGAATGAGATATGGAGAATCAGAGGCGGGGAATCAGAGGCGGGGAAACAGAGGTGGGGAATCAGATATGGGGAATCAGTGGTGGCGAATCAAAGGCGGTGAATCAGAGATGGGGAATCAGAGGCGGGCAATCAGAGGCAGGGAATCAAACACGGGGAATCAGAGGCGGGGAATCAGAGCTGGGGAATCAGAGGCGGGGAATCAGAGTTGGGGAATCAGAGGCGGGGAATCAGATATGGGGAAACAGGGGCGGGGAATCAGAGGCGGGGAAACAAGAGGCGAGGAATCAGATATGGGGAATCAGAGGTGTGGAATCAGAGGTTGGGAATCAGAGGCAGGGAATCAGAGGCGGGGAAACAGAGGACGGGAATCAGATATGGGGAATCAGAGGTGGCGAATCAAAGGCGGTGAAACAGAGATGGGGAATCAGGGTAGGGAATCAGAGGCAGGGAATCAAACACGGGGAATCAGAGCTGGGGAATCAGAGGCGGGGAATTAGAGTTGGGGAATCAGAGGAGGGGAGTCAGAGGCGGGGAAACAGGCGGGGAACCAGATATGGGGAATCAGAGGTGGAGAATCAGATGTTGGGAATCAGAGGCAGGGAATCAGAGGCGGGGAATCAGAGGCGGGGAATCAGAGGCAGGGAATCAGATGTGCGGAATCGGAGATGGGGAATCAGAGGCAGGGAATCAGAGGCGGGGAATCAGAGGCGGGGAATCAGAGGCCGGGAATCAGATATGGGGAAACAGAGGCGGGGAATCAGAGGCGGGGAAACAGAGGCGGGGAATCAGATATGGGAAATCAGAGGTGGGGAATCAGAGGTTGGGAATCAGAGGCAGGGAATCAGAGGCTTGGAATCAGATGCAGGGAATCAGATGCGGGGAATCAGAGGCGGGGAATCAGAGCTGGAGAATCAGAGGTGGGGAATCAGAGTTGGGGAATCAGAGGCGGGGACTTAGATATTGGGAAACAGAGGCGGGGAATCAGAGGCGGGGAAACAGAGGCGGGGAATCAGATATGGGGAATCAGAGGTGGGGAATCAGAGGCAGGGAATCAGATGTGCGCAATCAGAGATGGGGAATCAGAGGCAGGGAATCAGAATCAGAAGCAGGGAATCAGAGGCCGGGGATCAGAGGCCAGAATCAGATGCCGGGAATAAGAGGCCGGGAATCAGAGGTGGGGAATCAGAGTCCGGGAATCAGAGATGGGGATTCAGAGGCGGGGAATGAGATATGGGGAAACAGAGGCGGGGAATCAGATATGGGGAATCAGAGGTGGCGAATCAAAGGCGGTGAATCAGAGATGGGGAATCAGAGGCCGGGAATCAGAGGCAGGGAATCAAACACGGGGAATCAGAGGCAGGGAATCAGAGCTGGGGAATCAGAGGTGGGGAATCATAGCTGGCGAATCAGAGGCGGGGAATCAGAGGTGGGGAATCAGAGGCGGGGAATCAGATATTTTTAATCAGAGCTGGGGAATCAGAGGCGGGGATACAGAGGCGGGGAATCTGATATGGGCAATCAGAGGTGGGGAATCAGAGGTTGTGAATCAGAGATGGAGAATCAGAGGCGGGGTATCAGAGGCCGGTAATCAGACGCGGGGAATCAGAGGCGGGGTTTCAGAGCTGGGGAATCAGAGGCGGGGAATCAGAGTTGGGGAATCAGAGGCGGGGAATCTGATATGGGGAATCAGAGGCGGGGAATCAGAGGCGGGGAAACAGAGGCGGGGAATCAGATATGGGGAATCAGAGGTGGGGAATCAGAGTTGGGGAATCAGAGGCGGGGATTAGATATTGGGAAACAGAGGCGGGGAATCAGAGGCGGGGAAACAGAGGCTGGAAATCAGATATGGGGAATCAGAGGTGGGGAATCAGAGGCAGGGAATCAGATGTGCGCAATCAGAGATGGGGAATCAGAGGCAGGGAATCAGATTCAGAAGCAGGGAATCAGAGGCCAGGAATCAGAGGCCGAAATCAGATGCCTGCAATAAGAGTCCGGGAATCAGAGGTGGGGAATCAGAGTCCGGGAATCAGAGATGGGGATTCAGAGGCGGGGAATGAGATATGGGGAATCAGAGGCGGGGAATCAGAGGTGGGGAATCAGAGGCGGGGAATCAGATATTGTTAATCAGAGGTGGGGAATCAGAGGCGGGGAAACAGAGGCGGGGAATCAGATATGGGGAATCAGAGGTGGGGAATCAGAGGCCGGTAATCAGACGCGGGGAATCAGAGGCGGGGATTCAGAGCTGGGGAATCAGAGGCGGGGAATCAGAGTTGGGGAATCAGAGGCGGGGAATCAGATATGGGGAATCAGAGGCGGGGAATCAGAGGCGGGGAAACAGAGGCGGGGAATCAGATATGGGGAATCAGAGGTGGGGAATCAGGGGCGGGGTATCAGTGGCAGGGAATCAGAGGCGGGGAATCAGAGGCAGGGAATCTGATGTGCGGAATCAGAGATGGGGAATCAGAGGTGGGGAATCAGAGGCGGTGAATCAGACATGGGTAATCAGAGGCGGGGAATCAGAGGCAGGAAATCAGACACGGGGAATCAGATATGGGGAATCAGAGGTGGGGAATCAGAGGTGGTGAATCAGAGATGGGGAATCACTGGCGGGGAATCAGAGGCAGGGAATAGAACGCGGGGAATCAGAGGCAGGGAATTAGAGTTGGGGCATCAGTGGTTGGGAATTAGATATGGGGAAACAGAGGCGGGGAATCAGAGGCGGGGAAACAGAGGCGGGGAATCAGATAAGGGGAATCAGAGGTGGGGAATCAGAGGCAGGGAATCAGATGTGCGGAATCAGAGATGGGGAATCAGAGGCAGGGAATCAGAATCAGAAGCGGGGAATCAGAGGCCGGGAATCAGAGGCCGGGAATCAGATGCTGGGAATAAGAGGCCGGGAATCAGAGGTGGGGAATCAGAGTCCGGGAATCAGAGATGGGGATTCAGAGGCGGAGAATGAGATATGGAGAATCAGAGGCGGGGAATCAGAGGCGGGGAAACAGAGGTGGGGAATCAGATATGGGGAATCAGTGGTGGCGAATCAAAGGCGGTGAATCAGAGATGGGGAATCAGAGGCGGGCAATCAGAGGCAGGGAATCAAACACGGGGAATCAGAGGCGGGGAATCAGAGCTGGGGAATCAGAGGCGGGGAATCAGAGTTGGGGAATCAGAGGCGGGGAATCAGATATGGGGAAACAGGGGCGGGGAATCAGAGGCGGGGAAACAAGAGGCGAGGAATCAGATATGGGGAATCAGAGGTGTGGAATCAGAGGTTGGGAATCAGAGGCAGGGAATCAGAGGCGGGGAAACAGAGGACGGGAATTAGATATGGGGAATCAGAGGTGGCGAATCAAAGGCGGTGAAACAGAGATGGGGAATCAGGGCAGGGAATCAGAGGCAGGGAATCAAACACGGGGAATCAGAGGTGGGGAATCAGAGTCCGGGAATCAGAGATGGGGATTCAGAGGCGGGGAATGAGATATGGGGAATAAGAGGCGGGGAATCAGAGGCGGGGAAACAGAGGCGGGGAATCAGATATGGGGAATCAGAGGTGGCGAATCAAAGGCGGTGAATCAGAGATGGGGAATCAGAGGCCGGGAATCAGAGGCAGGGAATCAAACACGGGGAATCAGAGGCAGGGAATCAGAGCTGGGGAATCAGAGGCGGGGAATCATAGCTGGCGAATCAGAGGCGGGGAATCAGAGGTGGGGAATCAGAGGCGGGGAATCAGATATTTTTAATCAGAGCTGGGGAATCAGAGGCGGGGATACAGAGGCGGGGAATCAGATATGGGCAATCAGAGGTGGGGAATCAGAGGTTGTGAATCAGAGATGGAGAATCAGAGGCGGGGAATCAGAGGCCGGTAATCAGACGCGGGGAATCAGAGGCGGGGTTTCAGAGCTGGGGAATCAGAGGCGGGGAATCAGAGTTGGGGAATCAGAGGCGGGGAATCAGATATGGGGAATCAGAGGCGGGGAATCAGAGGCGGGGAAACAGAGGCGGGGAATCAGATATGGGGAATCAAAGGTGGGGAATCAGAGTTGGGGAATCAGAGGCGGGGACTTAGATATTGGGAAACAGAGGCGGGGAATCAGAGGCGGGGAAACAGAGGCTGGAAATCAGATATGGGGAATCAGAGGTGGGGAATCAGAGGCAGGGAATCAGATGTGCGCAATCAGAGATGGGGAATCAGAGGCAGGGAATCAGAATCAGAAGCAGGGAATCAGAGGCCAGGAATCAGAGGCCGGAATCAGATGCCGGGAATAAGAGTCCGGGAATCAGAGGTGGGGAATCAGAGTCCGGGAATCAGAGATGGGGATTCAGAGGCGGGGAATGAGATACGGGGAATCAGAGGCGGGGAATCAGAGGCGGGGAAACAGAGGCGGGGAATCAGAGGCGGGGAATCAGAGGTGGCGAATGAAAGGCGGTGAATCAGAGATGGGGAATCAGAGGCCGGGAATCAGAGGCAGGGAATCAAACACGGGGAATAAGAGGCGGGGAATCAGAGCTGGGGAATCAGAGGCGGGGAATCAGAGTTGGGGAATCAGAGGCGGGGAATCAGAGGCAGGGAATCAATATGGGAATTCAGAGGTGCGGAATCAGATGTTGGGAATCAGAGGCAGGGAATCAGAGGCGAGGATTCAGAGCTGGGGAATCAGAGGCGGGGAATCAGAATTGGGGAATCAGAGATGGGGAATCAGAGATGGGGAATCAGAGATGGGGAATCAGAGGCGGGGAATCAGACGCTGGGAATCAGAGGTGGTGAATCAGAGATGTGGAATCAGAGGCGGGGTATCAGAGGCAGGGAATCAGACGCGGGGAATCAGAGGTGGGGAATCATAGCTGGCGAATCAGAGGCGGGGAATCAGAGGTGGGGAATCAGAGGCGGGGAATCAGATATTGTTAATCAGAGGTGGGGAATCAGAGGCGGGGAAACAGAGGCGGGGAATCAGATATGGGGAATCAGAGGTGGGGAATCAGAGGCCGGTAATCAGACGCGGGGAATCAGAGGCGGGGATTCAGAGCTGGGGAATCAGAGGCGGGGAATCAGAGTTGGGGAATCAGAGGCGGGGAATCAGATATGGGGAATCAGAGGCGGGGAATCAGAGGCGGGGAAACAGAGGCGGGGAATCAGATATGGGGAATCAGAGGTGGGGAATCAGGGGCGGGGTATCAGTGGCAGGGAATCAGAGGCGGGAAATCAGAGGCCGGGAATCAGAGGCGGTGAATCAGAGGCGGTGAATCAGAGGCGGGGAATCAGAGGCAGGGAATCTGATGTGCGGAATCAGAGATGGGGAATCAGAGGTGGGGAATCAGAGGCGGTGAATCAGACATGGGTAATCAGAGGCGGGGAATCAGAGGCAGGAAATCAGACACGGGGAATCAGATATGGGGAATCAGAGGTGGGGAATCAGAGGTGGTGAATCAGAGATGGGGAATCACAGGCGGGGAATCAGAGGCAGGGAATAGAACGCGGGGAATCAGAGGCAGGGAATTAGAGTTGGGGCATCAGAGGTTGGGAATTAGATATGGGGAAACAGAGGCGGGGAATCAGAGGCGGGGAAACAGAGGCGGTGAATCAGATATGGGGAATCAGAGGTGGGGAATCAGAGGCAGGGAATCAGATGTGCGGAATCAGAGATGGGGAATCAGAGGCAGGGAATCAGAATCAGAAGCGGGGAATCAGAGGCCGGGAATCAGAGGCCGGGAATCAGATGCTGGGAATAAGAGGCCGGGAATCAGAGGTGGGGAATCAGAGTCCGGGAATCAGAGATGGGGATTCAGAGGCGGAGAATGAGATATGGAGAATCAGAGGCGGGGAATCAGAGGCGGGGAAACAGAGGTGGGGAATCAGATATGGGGAATCAGTGGTGGCGAATCAAAGGCGGTGAATCAGAGATGGGGAATCAGAGGCGGGCAATCAGAGGCAGGGAATCAAACACGGGGAATCAGAGGCGGGGAATCAGAGCTGGGGAATCAGAGGCGGGGAATCAGAGTTGGGGAATCAGAGGAGGGGAATCAGATATGGGGAAACAGGGGCGGGGAATCAGAGGCGGGGAAACAAGAGGCGAGGAATCAGATATGGGGAATCAGAGGTGTGGAATCAGAGGTTGGGAATCAGAGGCAGGGAATCAGAGGCGGGGAAACAGAGGACGGGAATCAGATATGGGGAATCAGAGGTGGCGAATCAAAGGCGGTGAAACAGAGATGGGGAATCAGGGCAGGGAATCAGAGGCAGGGAATCAAACACGGGGAATCAGAGCTGGGGAATCAGAGGCGGGGAATTAGAGTTGGGGAATCAGAGGAGGGGAGTCAGAGGCGGGGAAACAGGCGGGGAATCAGATATGGGGAATCAGATGTGGAGAATCAGATGTTGGGAATCAGAGGCAGGGAATGAGAGGCGGGGAATCAGAGGCGGGGAATCAGAGGCAGGGAATCAGATGTGCGGAATCGGAGATGGGGAATCAGAGGCAGGGAATCAGAGGCGGGGAATCAGAGGCGGGGAATCAGAGGCCGAGAATCAGATATGGGGAAACAGAGGCGGGGAATCAGAGGCGGGGAAACAGAGGCGGGGAATCAGATATGGGAAATCAGAGGTGGGGAATCAGAGGTTGGGAATCAGAGGCAGGGAATCAGAAGCTTGGAATCAGATGCAGGGAATCAGATGTGGGGAATCAGAGGCGGGGAATCAGAGCTGGAGAATCAGAGGTGGGGAATCAGAGTTGGGGAATCAGAGGCGGGGAAACAGAGGCGGGGAATCAGATATGGGGAATCAGAGGTGGGGAATCAGAGGCAGGGAATCAGATGTGCACAATCAGAGATGGGGAATCAGAGGCAGGGAATCAGAATCAGAAGCAGGGAATCAGAGGCCGGGGATCAGAGGCCGGAATCAGATGCCGGGAATAAGAGGCCGGGAATCAGAGGTGGGGAATCAGAGTCCGGGAATCAGAGATGGGGATTCAGAGGCGGGGAATGAGATATGGGGAATAAGAGGCGGGGAATCAGAGGCGGGGAAACAGAGGCGGGGAATCAGATATGGGGAATCAGAGGTGGCGAATCAAAGGCGGTGAATCAGAGATGGGGAATCAGAGGCCAGGAATCAGAGGCAGGGAATCAAACACGGGGATCAGAGGCAGGGAATCAGAGCTGGGGAATCAGAGGCGGGGAATCATAGCTGGCGAATCAGAGGCGGGGAATCAGAGGTGGGGAATCAGAGGCGGGGAATCAGATATTTTTAATCAGAGCTGGGGAATCAGAGGCGGGGATACAGAGGCGGGGAATCAGATATGGGCAATCAGAGGTGGGGAATCAGAGGTTGTGAATCAGAGATGGAGAATCAGAGGCGGGGAATCAGAGGCCGGTAATCAGACGCGGGGAATCAGAGGCGGGGTTTCAGAGCTGGGGAATCAGAGGCGGGGAATCAGAGTTGGGGAATCAGAGGCGGGGAATCAGATATGGGGAATCAGAGGCGGGGAATCAGAGGCGGGGAAACAGAGGCGGGGAATCAGATATGGGGAATCAGAGGTGGGGAATCAGAGTTGGGGAATCAGAGGCGGGGACTTAGATATTGGGAAACAGAGGCGGGGAATCAGAGGCGGGGAAACAGAGGCTGGAAATCAGATATGGGGAATCAGAGGTGGGGAATCAGAGGCAGGGAATCAGATGTGCGCAATCAGAGATGGGGAATCAGAGGCAGGGAATCAGAATCAGAAGCAGGGAATCAGAGGCCAGGAATCAGAGGCCGGAATCAGATGCCGGGAATAAGAGTCCGGGAATCAGAGGTGGGGAATCAGAGTCCGGGAATCAGAGATGGGGATTCAGAGGCGGGGAATGAGATATGGGGAATCAGAGGCGGGGAATCAGAGGCGGGGAAACAGAGGCGGGGAATCAGAGGCGGGGAATCAGAGGTGGCGAATGAAAGGCGGTGAATCAGAGATGGGGAATCAGAGGCCGGGAATCAGAGGCAGGGAATCAAACACGGGGAATAAGAGGCGGGGAATCAGAGCTGGGGAATCAGAGGCGGGGAATCAGTGTTGGGGAATCAGAGGCGGGGAATCAGAGGCAGGGAATCAATATGGGAATTCAGAGGTGCGGAATCAGATGTTGGGAATCAGAGGCAGGGAATCAGAGGCGAGGATTCAGAGCTGGGGAATCAGAGGCGGGGAATCAGAATTGGGGAATCAGAGATGGGGAATCAGAGATGGGGAATCAGAGATGGGGAATCAGAGGCGGGGAATCAGACGCTGGGAATCAGAGGTGGTGAATCAGAGATGTGGAATCAGAGGCGGGGAATCAGAGGCAGGGAATCAGACGCGGGGAATCAGAGGTGGGGAATCATAGCTGGCGAATCAGAGGCGGGGAATCAGAGGTGGGGAATCAGAGGCCGGGAATCAGATATTGTTAATCAGAGGTGGGGAATCAGAGGCGGGGAAACAGAGGCGGGGAATCAGATATGGGGAATCAGAGGTGGGGAATCAGAGGCCGGTAATCAGACGCGGGGAATCAGAGGCGGGGATTCAGAGCTGGGGAATCAGAGGCGGGGAATCAGAGTTGGGGAATCAGAGGCGGGGAATCAGATATGGGGAATCAGAGGCGGGGAATCAGAGGCAAGGAAACAGAGGCGGGGAATCAGATATGGGGAATCAGAGGTGGGGAATCAGGGGCGGGGTATCAGTGGCAGGGAATCAGAGGCGGGAAATCAGAGGCCGGGAATCAGAGGCGGTGAATCAGAGGCGGTGAATCAGAGGCGGGGAATCAGAGGCAGGGAATCTGATGTGCGGAATGAGAGATGGGGAATCAGAGATGGGGAATCAGAGGCGGTGAATCAGACATGGGTAATCAGAGGCGGGGAATCAGAGGCAGGAAATCAGACACGGGGAATCAGATATGGGGAAACAGAGGTGGGGAATCAGAGGTGGTGAATCAGAGATGGGGAATCACAGGCGGGGAATCAGAGGCAGGGAATAGAACGCGGGGAATCAGAGGCAGGGAATTAAAGTTGGGGCATCAGAGGTTGGGAATTAGATATGGGGAAACAGAGGCGGGGAATCAGAGGCGGGGAAACAGAGGCGGGGAATCAGATATGGGGAATCAGAGGTGGGGAATCAGAGGCAGGGAATCAGATGTGCGGAATCAGAGATGGGGAATCAGAGGCAGGGAATCAGAATCAGAAGCGGGGAATCAGAGGCCGGGAATCAGAGGCCGGGAATCAGATGCTGGGAATAAGAGGCCGGGAATCAGAGGTGGGGAATCAGAGTCCGGGAATCAGAGATGGGGATTCAGAGGCGGAGAATGAGATATGGAGAATCAGAGGCGGGGAATCAGAGGCGGGGAAACAGAGGTGGGGAATCAGATATGGGGAATCAGTGGTGGCGAATCAAAGGCGGTGAATCAGAGATGGGGAATCAGAGGCGGGCAATCAGAGGCAGGGAATAAAACACGGGGAATCAGAGGCGGGGAATCAGAGCTGGGGAATCAGAGGCGGGGAATCAGAGTTGGGGAATCAGAGGCGGGGAATCAGATATGGGGAAACAGGGGCGGGGAATCAGAGGCGGGGAAACAAGAGGCGAGGAATCAGATATGGGGAATCAGAGGTGTGGAATCAGAGGTTGGGAATCAGAGGCAGGGAATCAGAGGCGGGGAAACAGAGGACGGGAATCAGATATGGGGAATCAGAGGTGGCGAATCAAAGGCGGTGAAACAGAGATGGGGAATCAGGGCAGGGAATCAGAGGCAGGGAATCAAACACGGGGAATCAGAGCTGGGGAATCAGAGGCGGGGAATTAGAGTTGGGGAATCAGAGGAGGGGAGTCAGAGGCGGGGAAACAGGCGGGGAATCAGATATGGGGAATCAGAGGTGGAGAATCAGATGTTGGGAATCAGAGGCAGGGAATCAGAGGCGGGGAATCAGAGGCGGGGAATCAGAGGCAGGGAATCAGATGTGCGGAATCGGAGATGGGGAATCAGAGGCAGGGAATCAGAGGCGGGGAATCAGAGGCGGGGAATCAGAGGCCGGGAATCAGATATGGGGAAACAGAGGCGGGGAATCAGAGGCGGGGAAACAGAGGCGGGGAATCAGATATGGGAAATCAGAGGTGGGGAATCAGAGGTTGGGAATCAGAGGCAGGGAATCAGAGGCTTGGAATCAGATGCAGGGAATCAGATGCGGGGAATCAGAGGCGGGGAATCAGAGCTGGAGAATCAGAGGTGGGGAATCAGAGTTGGGGAATCAGAGGCGGGGACTTAGATATTGGGAAACAGAGGCGGGGAATCAGAGGCGGGGAAACAGAGGCGGGGAATCAGATATGGGGAATCAGAGGTGGGGAATCAGAGGCAGGGAATCAGATGTGCGCATTCAGAGATGGGGAATCAGAGGCAGGGAATCAGAATCAGAAGCAGGGAATCAGAGGCCGGGGATCAGAGGCCGGAATCAGATGCCGGGAATAAGAGGCCGGGAATCAGAGGTGGGGAATCAGAGTCCGGGAATCAGAGATGGGGATTCAGAGGCGGGGAATGAGATATGGGGAATAAGAGGCGGGGAATCAGAGGCGGGGAAACAGAGGCGGGGAATCAGATATGGGGAATCAGAGGTGGCGAATCAAAGGCGGTGAATCAGAGATGGGGAATCAGAGGCCGGGAATCAGAGGCAGGGAATCAAACACGGGGAATCAGAGGCAGGGAATCAGAGCTGGGGAATCAGAGGCGGGGAATCATAGCTGGCGAATCAGAGGCGGGGAATCAGAGGTGGGGAATCAGAGGCGGGGAATCAGATATTTTTAATCAGAGCTGGGGAATCAGAGGCGGGGATACAGAGGCGGGGAATCAGATATGGGCAATCAGAGGTGGGGAATCAGAGGTTGTGAATCAGAGATGGAGAATCAGAGGCGGGGAATCAGAGGCCGGTAATCAGACGCGGGGAATCAGAGGCGGGGTTTCAGAGCTGGGGAATCAGAGGCGGGGAATCAGAGTTGGGGAATCAGAGGCGGGGAATCAGATATGGGGAATCAGAGGCGGGGAATCAGAGGCGGGGAAACAGAGGCGGGGAATCAGATATGGGGAATCAGAGGTGGGGAATCAGAGTTGGGGAATCAGAGGCGGGGACTTAGATATTGGGAAACAGAGGCGGGGAATCAGAGGCGGGGAAACAGAGGCTGGAAATCAGATATGGGGAATCAGAGGTGGGGAATCAGAGGCAGGGAATCAGATGTGCGCAATCAGAGATGGGGAATCAGAGGCAGGGAATCAGAATCAGAAGCAGGGAATCAGAGGCCAGGAATCAGTGGCCGGAATCAGATGCCGGGAATAAGAGTCCGGGAATCAGAGGTGGGGAATCAGAGTCCGGGAATCAGAGATGGGGATTCAGAGGCGGGGAATGAGATATGGGGAATCAGAGGCGGGGAATCAGAGGTGGGGAATCAGAGGCGGGGAATCAGATATTGTTAATCAGAGGTGGGGAATCAGAGGCGGGGAAACAGAGGCGGGGAATCAGATATGGGGAATCAGAGGTGGGGAATCAGAGGCCGGTAATCAGACGCGGGGAATCAGAGGCGGGGATTCAGAGCTGGGGAATCAGAGGCGGGGAATCAGAGTTGGGGAATCAGAGGCGGGGAATCAGATATGGGGAATCAGAGGCGGGGAATCAGAGGCGGGGAAACAGAGGCGGGGAATCAGATATGGGGAATCAGAGGTGGGGAATCAGGGGCGGGGTATCAGTGGCAGGGAATCAGAGGCGGGAAATCAGAGGCCGGGAATCAGAGGCGGTGAATCAGAGGCGGTGAATCAAAGGCGGGGAATCAGAGGCAGTGAATCTGATGTGCGGAATCAGAGATGGGGAATCAGAGGTGGGGAATCAGAGGCAGTGAATCAGACATGGGTAATCAGAGGCGGGGAATCAGAGGCAAGAAATCAGACACGGGGAATCAGATATGGGGAATCAGAGGTGGGGAATCAGAGGTGGTGAATCAGAGATGGGGAATCACAGGCGGGGAATCAGAGGCAGGGAATAGAACGCGGGGAATCAGAGGCAGGGAATTAGAGTTGGGGCATCAGAGGTTGGGAATTAGATATGGGGAAACAGAGGCGGGGAATCAGAGGCGGGGAAACAGAGGCGGGGAATCAGATATGGGGAATCAGAGGTGGGGAATCAGAGGCAGGGAATCAGATGTGCGGAATCAGAGATGGGGAATCAGAGGCAGGGAATCAGAATCAGAAGCGGGGAATCAGAGGCCGGGAATCAGAGGCCGGGAATCAGATGCTGGGAATAAGAGGCTGGGAATCAGAGGTGGGGAATCAGAGTCCGGGAATCAGAGATGGGGATTCAGAGGCGGAGAATGAGATATGGAGAATCAGAGGCGGGGAATCAGAGGCGGGGAAACAGAGGTGGGGAATCAGATATGGGGAATCAGTGGTGGCGAATCAAAGGCGGTGAATCAGAGATGGGGAATCAGAGGCGGGCAATCAGAGGCAGGGAATCAAACACGGGGAATCAGAGGCGGGGAATCAGAGCTGGGGAATCAGAGGCGGGGAATCAGAGTTGGGGAATCAGAGGCGGGGAATCAGATATGGGGAAACAGGGGCGGGGAATCAGAGGCGGGGAAACAAGAGGCGAGGAATCAGATATGGGGAATCAGAGGTGTGGAATCAGAGGTTGGGAATCAGAGGCAGGGAATCAGATGCGGGGAATCAGAGGCGGGGAATCAGAGCTGGAGAATCAGAGGTGGGGAATCAGAGTTGGGGAATCAGAGGCGGGGACTTGATATTGGGAAACAGAGGCGGGGAATCAGAGGCGGGGAAACAGAGGCGGGGAATCAGATATGGGGAATCAGAGGTGGGGAATCAGAGGCAGGGAATCAGATGTGCGCAATCAGAGATGGGGAATCAGAGGCAGGGAATCAGAATCAGAAGCAGGGAATCAGAGGCCGGGGATCAGAGGCCGGAATGAGATGCCGGGAATAAGAGGCCGGGAATCAGAGGTGGGGAATCAGAGTCCGGGAATCAGAGATGGGGATTCAGAGGCGGGGAATGAGATATGGGGAATAAGAGGCGGGGAATCAGAGGCGGGGAAACAGAGGCGGGGAATCAGATATGGGGAATTAGAGGTGGCGAATCAAAGGCGGTGAATCAGAGATGGGGAATCAGAGGCCGGGAATCAGAGGCAGGGAATCAAACACAGGGAATCAGAGGCAGGGAATCAGAGCTGGGGAATCAGAGGCGGGGAATCATAGCTGGCGAATCAGAGGCGGGGAATCAGAGGTGGGGAATCAGAGGCGGGGAATCAGATATTTTTAATCAGAGCTGGGGAATCAGAGGCGGGGATACAGAGGCGGGGAATCAGATATGGGCAATCAGAGGTGGGGAATCAGAGGTTGTGAATCAGAGATGGAGAATCAGAGGCGGGGAATCAGAGGCCGGTAATCAGACGCGGGGAATCAGAGGCGGGGTTTCAGAGCTGGGGAATCAGAGGCGGGGAATCAGAGTTGGGGAATCAGAGGCGGGGAATCAGATATGGGGAATCAGAGGCGGGGAATCAGATGCGGGGAAACAGAGGCGGGGAATCAGATATGGGGAATCAGAGGTGGGGAATCAGAGTTGGGGAATCAGAGGCGGGGACTTAGATATTGGGAAACAGAGGCGGGGAATCAGAGGCGGGGAAACAGAGGCTGGAAATCAGATATGGGGAATCAGAGGTGGGGAATCAGAGGCAGGGAATCAGATGTGCGCAATCAGAGATGGGGAATCAGAGGCAGGGAATCAGAATCAGAAGCAGGGAATCAGAGGCCAGGAATCAGAGGCCGGAATCAGATGCCGGGAATAAGAGTCCGGGAATCAGAGGTGGGGAATCAGAGTCCGGGAATCAGAGATGGGGATTCAGAGGCGGGGAATGAGATATGGGGAATCAGAGGCGGGGAATCAGAGGTGGGGAATCAGAGGCGGGGAATCAGATATTGTTAATCAGAGGTGGGGAATCAGAGGCGGGGAAACAGAGGCGGGGAATCAGATATGGGGAATCAGAGGTGGGGAATCAGAGGCCGGTAATCAGACGCGGGGAATCAGAGGCGGGGATTCAGAGCTGGGGAATCAGAGGCGGGGAATCAGAGTTGGGGAATTAGAGGCGGGGAATCAGATATGGGGAATCAGAGGCGGGGAATCAGAGGCGGGGAAACAGAGGCGGGGAATCAGATATGGGGAATCATAGGTGGGGAATCAGGGGCGGGGTATCAGTGGCAGGGAATCAGAGGCGGGAAATCAGAGGCCGGGAATCAGAGGCGGTGAATCAGAGGCGGTGAATCAAAGGCGGGGAATATGAGGCAGGGAATCTGATGTGCGGAATCAGAGATGGG
This sequence comes from Narcine bancroftii, assembly GCF_036971445.1. NCBI lineage: Eukaryota > Metazoa > Chordata > Chondrichthyes > Torpediniformes > Narcinidae > Narcine > Narcine bancroftii. The sequence goes on from NW_027211893.1 coordinate 2,618,279, forward strand.
GAATCAGAGGTGGGGAATCAGAGGCGGTGAATCAGACATGGGTAATCAGAGGCGGGGAATCAGAGGCAGGAAATCAGACACGGGGAATCAGATATGGGGAATCAGAGGTGGGGAATCAGAGGTGGTGAATCAGAGATGGGGAATCACAGGCGGGGAATCAGAGGCAGGGAATAGAACGCGGGGAATCAGAGGCAGGGAATTAGAGTTGGGGCATCAGAGGTTGGGAATTAGATATGGGGAAACAGAGGCGGGGAATCAGAGGCGGGGAAACAGAGGCGGGGAATCAGATATGGGGAATCAGAGGTGGGGAATCAGAGGCAGGGAATCAGATGTGCGGAATCAGAGATGGGGAATCAGAGGCAGGGAATCAGAATCAGAAGCGGGGAATCAGAGGCCGGGAATCAGAGGCCGGGAATCAGATGCTGGGAATAAGAGGCCGGGAATCAGAGGTGGGGAATCAGAGTCCGGGAATCAGAGATGGGGATTCAGAGGCGGAGAATGAGATATGGAGAATCAGAGGCGGGGAATCAGAGGCGGGGAAACAGAGGTGGGGAATCAGATATGGGGAATCAGTGGTGGCGAATCAAAGGCGGTGAATCAGAGATGGGGAATCAGAGGCGGGCAATCAGAGGCAGGGAATCAAACACGGGGAATCAGAGGCGGGGAATCAGAGCTGGGGAATCAGAGGCGGGGAATCAGAGTTGGGGAATCAGAGGCGGGGAATCAGATATGGGGAAACAGGGGCGGGGAATCAGAGGCGGGGAAACAAGAGGCGAGGAATCAGATATGGGGAATCAGAGGTGTGGAATCAGAGGTTGGGAATCAGAGGCAGGGAATCAGAGGCGGGGAAACAGAGGACGGGAATCAGATATGGGGAATCAGAGGTGGCGAATCAAAGGCGGTGAAACAGAGATGGGGAATCAGGGCAGGGAATCAGAGGCAGGGAATCAAACACGGGGAATCAGAGGTGGGGAATCAGAGTCCGGGAATCAGAGATGGGGATTCAGAGGCGGGGAATGAGATATGGGGAATAAGAGGCGGGGAATCAGAGGCGGGGAAACAGAGGCGGGGAATCAGATATGGGGAATCAGAGGTGGCGAATCAAAGGCGGTGAATCAGAGATGGGGAATCAGAGGCCGGGAATCAGAGGCAGGGAATCAAACACGGGGAATCAGAGGCAGGGAATCAGAGCTGGGGAATCAGAGGCGGGGAATCATAGCTGGCGAATCAGAGGCGGGGAATCAGAGGTGGGGAATCAGAGGCGGGGAATCAGATATTTTTAATCAGAGCTGGGGAATCAGAGGCGGGGATACAGAGGCGGGGAATCAGATATGGGCAATCAGAGGTGGGGAATCAGAGGTTGTGAATCAGAGATGGAGAATCAGAGGCGGGGAATCAGAGGCCGGTAATCAGACGCGGGGAATCAGAGGCGGGGTTTCAGAGCTGGGGAATCAGAGGCGGGGAATCAGAGTTGGGGAATCAGAGGCGGGGAATCAGATATGGGGAATCAGAGGCGGGGAATCAGAGGCGGGGAAACAGAGGCGGGGAATCAGATATGGGGAATCAGAGGTGGGGAATCAGAGTTGGGGAATCAGAGGCGGGGACTTAGATATTGGGAAACAGAGGCGGGGAATCAGAGGCGGGGAAACAGAGGCTGGAAATCAGATATGGGGAATCAGAGGTGGGGAATCAGAGGCAGGGAATCAGATGTGCGCAATCAGAGATGGGGAATCAGAGGCAGGGAATCAGAATCAGAAGCAGGGAATCAGAGGCCAGGAATCAGAGGCCGGAATCAGATGCCGGGAATAAGAGTCCGGGAATCAGAGGTGGGGAATCAGAGTCCGGGAATCAGAGATGGGGATTCAGAGGCGGGGAATGAGATATGGGGAATCAGAGGCGGGGAATCAGAGGCGGGGAAACAGAGGCGGGGAATCAGAGGCGGGGAATCAGAGGTGGCGAATGAAAGGCGGTGAATCAGAGATGGGGAATCAGAGGCCGGGAATCAGAGGCAGGGAATCAAACACGGGGAATAAGAGGCGGGGAATCAGAGCTGGGGAATCAGAGGCGGGGAATCAGAGTTGGGGAATCAGAGGCGGGGAATCAGAGGCAGGGAATCAATATGGGAATTCAGAGGTGCGGAATCAGATGTTGGGAATCAGAGGCAGGGAATCAGAGGCGAGGATTCAGAGCTGGGGAATCAGAGGCGGGGAATCAGAATTGGGGAATCAGAGATGGGGAATCAGAGATGGGGAATCAGAGATGGGGAATCAGAGGCGGGGAATCAGACGCTGGGAATCAGAGGTGGTGAATCAGAGATGTGGAATCAGAGGCGGGGAATCAGAGGCAGGGAATCAGACGCGGGGAATCAGAGGTGGGGAATCATAGCTGGCGAATCAGAGGCGGGGAATCGGAGGTGGGGAATCAGAGGCGGGGAATCAGATATTGTTAATCAGAGGTGGGGAATCAGAGGCGGGGAAACAGAGGCGGGGAATCAGATATGGGGAATCAGAGGTGGGGAATCAGAGGCCGGTAATCAGACGCGGGGAATCAGAGGCGGGGATTCAGAGCTGGGGAATCAGAGGCGGGGAATCAGAGTTGGGGAATCAGAGGCGGGGAATCAGATATGGGGAATCAGAGGCGGGGAATCAGAGGCGGGGAAACAGAGGCGGGGAATCAGATATGGGGAATCAGAGGTGGGGAATCAGGGGCGGGGTATCAGTGGCAGGGAATCAGAGGCGGGAAATCAGAGGCCGGGAATCAGAGGCGGTGAATCAGAGGCGGTGAATCAGAGGCGGGGAATCAGAGGCGGTGAATCAGACATGGGTAATCAGAGGCGGGGAATCAGAGGCAGGAAATCAGACACGGGGAATCAGATATGGGGAATCAGAGGTGGGGAATCAGAGGTGGTGAATCAGAGATGGGGAATCACAGGCGGGGAATCAGAGGCAGGGAATAGAACGCGGGGAATCAGAGGCAGGTAATTAGAGTTGGGGCATCAGAGGTTGGGAATTAGATATGGGGAAACAGAGGCGGGGAATCAGAGGCGCGGAAACAGAGGCGGGGAATCAGATATGGGGAATCAGAGGTGGGGAATCAGAGGCAGGGAATCAGATGTGCGGAATCAGAGATGGGGAATCAGAGGCAGGGAATCAGAATCAGAAGCGGGGAATCAGAGGCCGGGAATCAGAGGCCGGGAATCAGATGCTGGGAATAAGAGGCCGGGAATCAGAGGTGGGGAATCAGAGTCCGGGAATCAGAGATGGGGATTCAGAGGCGGAGAATGAGATATGGAGAATCAGAGGCGGTTAATCAGAGGCGGGGAAACAGAGGTGGGGAATCAGATATGGGGAATCAGTGGTGGCGAATCAAAGGCGGTGAATCAGAGATGGGGAATCAGAGGCGGGCAATCAGAGGCAGGGAATCAAACACGGGGAATCAGAGGCGGGGAATCAGAGCTGGGGAATCAGAGGCGGGGAATCAGAGTTGGGGAATCAGAGGCGGGGAATCAGATATGGGGAAACAGGGGCGGGGAATCAGAGGCGGGGAAACAAGAGGCGAGGAATCAGATATGGGGAATCAGAGGTGTGGAATCAGAGGTTGGGAATCAGAGGCAGGGAATCAGAGGCGGGGAAACAGAGGACGGGAATCAGATATGGGGAATCAGAGGTGGCGAATCAAAGGCGGTGAAACAGAGATGGGGAATCAGGGCAGGGAATCAGAGGCAGGGAATCAAACACGGGGAATCAGAGCTGGGGAATCAGAGGCGGGGAATTAGAGTTGGGGAATCAGAGGAGGGGAGTCAGAGGCGGGGAAACAGGCGGGGAATCAGATATGGGGAATCAGAGGTGGAGAATCAGATGTTGGGAATCAGAGGCAGGGAATCAGAGGCGGGGAATCAGAGGCGGGGAATCAGAGGCAGGGAATCAGATGTGCGGAATCGGAGATGGGGAATCAGAGGCGGGGAATCAGAGGCGGGGAATCAGAGGCCGGGAATCAGATATGGGGAAACAGAGGCGGGGAATCAGAGGCGGGGAAACAGAGGCGGGGAATCAGATATGGGAAATCAGAGGTGGGGAATCAGAGGTTGGGAATCAGAGGCAGGGAATCAGAGGCTTGGAATCAGATGCAGGGAATCAGATGTGGGGAATCAGAGGCGGGGAATCAGAGCTGGAGAATCAGAGGTGGGGAATCAGAGTTGGGGAATCAGAGGCGGGGACTTAGATATTGGGAAACAGAGGCGGGGAATCAGAGGCGGGGAAACAGAGGCGGGGAATCAGATATGGGGAATCAGAGGTGGGGAATCAGAGGCAGGGAATCAGATGTGCGCAATCAGAGATGGGGAATCAGAGGCAGGGATTCAGAATCAGAAGCAGGGAATCAGAGGCCGGGGATCAGAGGCCGGAATAAGATGCCGGGAATAAGAGGCCGGGAATCAGAGGTGGGGAATCAGAGTCCGGGAATCAGAGATGGGGATTCAGAGGCGGGGAATGAGATATGGGGAATAAGAGGCGGGGAATCAGAGGCGGGGAAACAGAGGCGGGGAATCAGATATGGGGAATCAGAGGTGGCGAATCAAAGGCGGTGAATCAGAGATGGGGAATCAGAGGCCGGGAATCAGAGGCAGGGAATCAAACACGGGGAATCAGAGGCAGGGAATCAGAGCTGGGGAATCAGAGGCGGGGAATCAGATATTTTTAATCAGAGCTGGGGAATCAGAGGCGGGGATACAGAGGCGGGGAATCAGATATGGGCAATCAGAGGTGGGGAATCAGAGGTTGTGAATCAGAGATGGAGAATCAGAGGCGGGGAATCAGAGGCCGGTAATCAGACGCGGGGAATCAGAGGCGGGGTTTCAGAGCTGGGGAATCAGAGGCGGGGAATCAGAGTTGGGGAATCAGAGGCGGGGAATCAGATATGGGGAATCAGAGGCGGGGAATCAGAGGCGGGGAAACAGAGGCGGGGAATCAGATATGGGGAATCAGAGGTGGGTAATCAGAGTTGGGGAATCAGAGGCGGGGACTTAGATATTGAGAAACAGAGGCGGGGAATCAGAGGCGGGGAAACAGAGGCTGGAAATCAGATATGGGGAATCAGAGGTGGGGAATCAGAGGCAGGGAATCAGATGTGCGCAATCAGAGATGGGGAATCAGAGGCAGGGAATCAGAATCAGAAGCAGGGAATCAGAGGCCAGGAATCAGAGGCCGGAATCAGATGCCGGGAATAAGAGTCCGGGAATCAGAGGTGGGGAATCAGAGTCCGGGAATCAGAGATGGGGATTCAGAGGCGGGGAATGAGATATGGGGAATCAGAGGCGGGGAATCAGAGGCGGGGAAACAGAGGCGGGGAATCAGAGGCGGGGAATCAGAGGTGGCGAATGAAAGGCGGTGAATCAGAGATGGGGAATCAGAGGCCGGGAATCAGAGGCAGGGAATCAAACACGGGGAATAAGAGGCGGGGAATCAGAGCTGGGGAATCAGAGGCGGGGAATCAGTGTTGGGGAATCAGAGGCGGGGAATCAGAGGCAGGGAATCAATATGGGAATTCAGAGGTGCGGAATCAGATGTTGGGAATCAGAGGCAGGGAATCAGAGGCGAGGATTCAGAGCTGGGGAATCAGAGGCGGGGAATCAGAATTGGGGAATCAGAGATGGGGAATCAGAGATGGGGAATCAGAGATGGGGAATCAGAGGCGGGGAATCAGACGCTGGGAATCAGAGGTGGTGAATCAGAGATGTGGAATCAGAGGCGGGGAATCAGAGGCAGGGAATCAGACGCGGGGAATCAGAGGTGGGGAATCATAGCTGGCGAATCAGAGGCGGGGAATCAGAGGTGGGGAATTTGAGGCGGGGAATCAGATATTGTTAATCAGAGGTGGGGAATCAGAGGCGGGGAAACAGAGGCGGGGAATCAGATATGGGGAATCAGAGGTGGGGAATCAGAGGCCGGTAATCAGACGCGGGGAATCAGAGGCGGGGATTCAGAGCTGGGGAATCAGAGGCGGGGAATCAGAGTTGGGGAATCAGAGGCGGGGAATCAGATATGGGGAATCAGAGGCGGGGAATCAGAGGCGGGGAAACAGAGGCGGGGAATCAGATATGGGGAATCAGAGGTGGGGAATCAGGGGCGGGGTATCAGTGTTAGGGAATCAGAGGCGGGAAATCAGAGGCAGGGAATCAGAGGCGGTGAATCAGAGGCGGTGAATCAGAGGCGGGGAATCAGAGGCAGGGAATCTGATGTGCGGAATCAGAGATGGGTAATCAGAGGCGGGGAATCAGAGGCAGGAAATCAGACACGGGGAATCAGATATGGGGAATCAGAGGTGGGGAATCAGAGGTGGTGAATCAGAGATGGGGAATCACAGGCGGGGAATCAGAGGCAGGGAATTAGAGTTGGGGCATCAGAGGTTGGGAATTAGATATGGGGAAACAGAGGCGGGGAATCAGAGGCGGGGAAACAGAGGCGGGGTATCAGATATGGGGAATCAGAGGTGGGGAATCAGAGGCAGGGAATCAGATGTGCGGAATCAGAGATGGGGAATCAGAGGCAGGGAATCAGAATCAGAAGCGGGGAATCAGAGGCCGGGAATCAGAGGCCGGGAATCAGATGCTGGGAATAAGAGGCCGGGAATCAGAGGTGGGGAATCAGAGTCCGGGAATCAGAGATGGGGATTCAGAGGCGGAGAATGAGATATGGAGAATCAGAGGCGGGGAATCAGAGGCGGGGAAACAGAGGTGGGGAATCAGATATGGGGAATCAGTGGTGGCGAATCAAAGGCGGTGAATCAGAGATGGGGAATCAGAGGCGGGCAATCAGAGGCAGGGAATCAAACACGGGGAATCAGAGGCGGGGAATCAGAGCTGGGGAATCAGAGGCGGGGAATCAGAGTTGGGGAATCAGAGGCGGGGAATCAGATATGGGGAAACAGGGGCGGGGAATCAGAGGCGGGGAAACAAGAGGCGAGGAATCAGATATGGGGAATCAGAGGTGTGGAATCAGAGGTTGGGAATCAGAGGCAGGGAATCAGAGGCGGGGAAACAGAGGACGGGAATCAGATATGGGGAATCAGAGGTGGCGAATCAAAGGCGGTGAAACAGAGATGGGGAATCAGGGCAGGGAATCAGAGGCAGGGAATCAAACACGGGGAATCAGAGCTGGGGAATCAGAGGCGGGGAATTAGAGTTGGGGAATCAGAGGTGGGGAATCAGATGTTGGGAATCAGAGGCAGGGAATCAGAGGCGGGGAATCAGAGGCGGGGAATCAGAGGCAGGGAATCAGATGTGCGGAATCGGAGATGGGGAATCAGAGGCAGGGAATCAGAGGCGGGGAATCAGAGGCGGGGAATCAGAGGCCGGGAATCAGATATGGGGAAACAGAGGCGGGGAATCAGAGGCGGGGAAACAGAGGCGGGGAATCAGATATGGGGAATCAGAGGTGGGGAATCAGAGGTTGGGAATCAGATGCAGGGAATCAGAGGCTTGGAATCAGATGCAGGGAATCAGATGCGGGGAATCAGAGGCGGGGAATCAGAGCTGGAGAATCAGAGGTGGGGAATCAGAGTTGGGGTATCAGAGGCGGGGACTTAGATATTGGGAAACAGAGGCGGGGAATCAGAGGCGGGGAAACAGAGGCGGGAAATCAGATATGGGGAATCAGAGGTGGGGAATCAGAGGCAGGGAATCAGATGTGCGCAATCAGAGATGGGGAATCAGAGGCAGGGAATCAGAATCAGAAGCAGGGAATCAGAGGCCAGGAATCAGAGGCCGGAATCAGATGCCGGGAATAAGAGTCCGGGAATCAGAGGTGGGGAATCAGAGTCCGGGAATCAGAGATGGGGATTCAGAGGCGGGGAATGAGATATGGGGAATCAGAGGCGGGGAATCAGAGGCGGGGAAACAGAGGCGGGGAATCAGATATGGGGAATCAGAGGTGGCGAATGAAAGGCGGTGAATCAGAGATGGGGAATCAGAGGCCGGGAATCAGAGGCAGGGAATCAAACACGGGGAATAAGAGGCGGGGAATCAGAGCTGGGGAATCAGAGGCGGGGAATCAGAGTTGGGGAATCAGAGGCGGGGAATCAGAGGCAGGGAATCAATATGGGAATTCAGAGGTGGGGAATCAGATGTTGGGAATCAGAGGCAAGGAATCAGAGGCGAGGATTCAGAGCTGGGGAATCAGAGGCGGGGAATCAGAATTGGGGAATCAGAGATGGGGAATCAGAGATGGGGAATCAGAGATGGGGAATCAGAGGCGGGGAATCAGACGCTGGGAATCAGAGGTGGGGAATCATAGCTGGCGAATCAGAGGCGGGGAATCAGAGGTGGGGAATCAGAGGCGGGGAATCAGATATTGTTAATCAGAGGTGGGGAATCAGAGGCGGGGAAACAGAGGCGGGGAATCAGATATGGGGAATCAGAGGTGGGGAATCAGAGGCCGGTAATCAGACGCGGGGAATCAGAGGCGGGGATTCAGAGCTGGGGAATCAGAGGCGGGGAATCAGAGTTGGGGAATCAGAGGCGGGGAATCAGATATGGGAAATCAGAGGCGGGGAATCAGAGGCGGGGAAACAGAGGCGGGGAATCAGATATGGGGAATCAGAGGTGGGGAATCAGGGGCGGGGTATCAGTGGCAGGGAATCAGAGGCGGGAAATCAGAGGCCGGGAATCAGAGGCGGTGAATCAGAGGCGGGGAATCAGATGTGCGGAATCGGAGATGGGGAATCAGAGGCAGGGAATCAGAGGCGGGGAATCAGAGGCGGGGAATCAGAGGCCGGGAATCAGATATGGGGAAACAGAGGCGGGGAATCAGAGGCGGGGAAACAGAGGCGGGGAATCAGATATGGGGAATCAGAGGTGGGGAATCAGAGGTTGGGAATCAGATGCAGGGAATCAGAGGCTTGGAATCAGATGCAGGGAATCAGATGCGGGGAATCAGAGGCGGGGAATCAGAGCTGGAGAATCAGAGGTGGGGAATCAGAGTTGGGGTATCAGAGGCGGGGACTTAGATATTGGGAAACAGAGGCGGGGAATCAGAGGCGGGGAAACAGAGGCGGGAAATCAGATATGGGGAATCAGAGGTGGGGAATCAGAGGCAGGGAATCAGAATCAGAAGCAGGGAATCAGAGGCCAGGAATCAGAGGCCGGAATCAGATGCCGGGAATAAGAGTCCGGGAATCAGAGGTGGGGAATCAGAGTCCGGGAATCAGAGATGGGGATTCAGAGGCGGGGAATGAGATATGGGGAATCAGAGGCGGGGAATCAGAGGCGGGGAAACAGAGGCGGGGAATCAGATATGGGGAATCAGAGGTGGCGAATGAAAGGCGGTGAATCAGAGATGGGGAATCAGAGGCCGGGAATCAGAGGCAGGGAATCAAACACGGGGAATAAGAGGCGGGGAATCAGAGCTGGGGAATCAGAGGCGGGGAATCAGAGTTGGGGAATCAGAGGCGGGGAATCAGAGGCAGGGAATCAATATGGGAATTCAGAGGTGGGGAATCAGATGTTGGGAATCAGAGGCAAGGAATCAGAGGCGAGGATTCAGAGTTGGGGAATCAGAGGCGGGGAATCAGAATTGGGGAATCAGAGATGGGGAATCAGAGATGGGGAATCAGAGATGGGGAATCAGAGGCGGGGAATCAGACGCTGGGAATCAGAGGTGGGGAATCATAGCTGGCGAATCAGAGGCGGGGAATCAGAGGTGGGGAATCAGAGGCGGGGAATCAGATATTGTTAATCAGAGGTGGGGAATCAGAGGCGGGGAAACAGAGGCGGGGAATCAGATATGGGGAATCAGAGGTGGGGAATCAGAGGCCGGTAATCAGACGCGGGGAATCAGAGGCGGGGATTCAGAGCTGGGGAATCAGAGGCGGGGAATCAGAGTTGGGGAATCAGAGGCGGGGAATCAGATATGGGAAATCAGAGGCGGGGAATCAGAGGCGGGGAAACAGAGGCGGGGAATCAGATATGGGGAATCAGAGGTGGGGAATCAGGGGCGGGGTATCAGTGGCAGGGAATCAGAGGCGGGAAATCAGAGGCCGGGAATCAGAGGCGGTGAATCAGAGGCGGTGAATCAGAGGCGGGGAATCAGAGGCAGGGAATCTGATGTGCGGAATCAGAGATGGGGAATCAGAGGTGGGGAATCAGAGGCGGTGAATCAGACATGGGTAATCAGAGGCGGGGAATCAGAGGCAGGAAATCTGACACGGGGAATCAGAGGCGGGGAATCAGAGCTGGGGAATTAGATGCAGGGAATCAGAGTTGGGGATTCAGAGGCGGGGAATCAGATATGGGGAAACAGTGGCGGGGAATCAGAGGCGGGGAAACAGAGGCGGGGAATCAGATATGGGGAATCAGAGGTGGGTATTCAGAGCTGGGGAATCAGAGGTGTGGAATCAGAGTTGCGGAATCAGAGGCGGGGACTTAGATATGGGGAAACAGAGGCGGGGAATCAGAGGCGGGGAAATAGAGGCGGGGAATCAGATATGGGGAATCAGAGGTGGGGAATCAGAGGCAGGGAATCAGATGTGTGGAATCAGAGATGGGGAATCAGAGGCAGGGAATCAGAATCAGAAGCGGGGAATAAGACGCGGGGAATCTGAGGCGGGGAATCAGAGCTGGGGAATCAGAGGCTGTGAATCAGAGGCGGGGAATCAGAAGCAGGGAATCGGATGTGCGGAATCAGAGATGGGGAATCAGAGGTGTGGAATCAGAGGCGGTGAATCAGACATGGGTAATCAGAGGCGGGGAATCAGAGGCAGGAAATCAGACACGGGGATTCTGAGGCGGGGAATCAGAGGCGGGGAATCAGAGGCAGGGAATGGGATGTGCGGAATCAGAGATGGGGAATCAGAGGTGGGGAATCAGAGGCGGTGAATCAGACATGGGTAAACAGAGGCGGGGAATCAGAGGCAGGAAATCAGACACGGGGAATCAGAGGCGGGGAATCAGAGCTGGGGAATTAGTGCAGGGAATCAGAGTTGGGGATTCAGAGGCGGGGAATCAGATATGGGGAAACTGAGGTGGGGAATCAGAGGTGGGCAAATAGAGGCGGGGAATCAGATATGGGGAAACAGAGGCGGGGAATCAGAGGCGGGGAAACAGAGGCGGGGAATCAGATATGGGGAATCAGAGGTGGGGAATCAGAGTTTGGGAATCACAGGCAGGGAATCAGAGGCTGGGTATCAGATGCAGGGAATCAGATGCGGGGAATCAGAGGCGGGGAATCAGAGCTGGGGAATCAGAGGTGTGGAATCAGAGTTGGGGAATCAGAGGCGGGGACTTAGATATGGGGAAACAGAGGCGGGGTATCAGAGATGGGGAAACAGAGGCGGGGAATCAGATATGGGGAATCAGAGGTGGGGAATCAGAGGCAGGGAATCAGATGTGCGGAATCAGAGATGGGGAATCAGAGGCAGGGAATCAGAATCAGAAGCAGGGAATAAGACGCGGGTAATCAGAGGCGGGGAATCAGAGCTGGGGAATCAGAGTCAGTGAATCAGAGGCGGGGAATCAGAGGCAGGGAATCGGATGTGCCGAATCAGAGATGGGGAATCAGAGGTGGGGAATCAGAGGCGGTGAATCAGACATGGGTAATCAGAGGCGGGGAATCAGAGGCAGGAAATCAGACACGGGGAATCAGAGGCGGGGAATCAGAGCTGGGAAATTAGAGGCAGGGAATCAGAGTTGGGGATTCAGAGGCGGGGAATCTGATATGGGGAAAAAGAGGCGGGGAAACAGAGGCGGGCAAATAGAGGCGGGGATCAGATATGGGGAAACAGAGGAGGGGAATCAGAGGCGGGGAAACAGAGGCGGGGAATCAGATATGGGGAATCAGAGGTGGGGAATCAGAGGTTGGGAATCAGAGGCAGGGAATCAGAGGCTGGGAATCATATGCATGGAATCAGATGCGGGGAATCAGAGGCGGGGAATCAGAGCTGGGGAATCAGAGGTGGGGAATCAAAGTTGGGGAATCAGAGTCGGGGACCTAGATATGGGGAAACAGAGGCGGGGAATCAGAGGCGGGGAACAGAAGGCGGGGAATCAGATATGGGGAATCAGAGATGGGGAATCAGAGGCAGGGAATTAGATGTGCGGAATCAGAGATGGGGAATCAGAGGTGGGGAATCAGAATCAGAAGCAGGGAATCAGAGGCAGGGAATCAGAGTTGGGGATTCAGAGGCGGGGAATCAGATATGGGGAAACAGAGGCGGGGAATCTGAGGCGGGAAAACAGAGGCGGGGAATTAGATATGGGGAATCAGAGGTGGGGAATCAGAGGTGGTGAATCAGAGATGGGGAATCACAGGCGTGGAATCAGAGGCAGGGAATAGAACGCGGGGAATCAGAGGCAGGGAATCAGAGTTGGGGCATCAGAGGTTGGGAATTAGATATGGGGAAACAGTGGCGGGGAATCAGAGGCGGGGAAACAGAGGCGGGGAATCAGATATGGGGAATCAGAGGTGGGGAATCAGAGGTTGGGAATCAGAGGCAGGGAATCAGAGGCTTGGAATCAGATGCAGGGAATCAGATGCGGGGAATCAGAAATGGGGAATCAGAGGTGGGGAATCAGAGGTTGGGAATCAGATGCAGGGAATCAGAGGCTTGGAATCAGATGCAGGGAATCAGATGCGGGGAATCAGAGGCGGGGAATCATAGCTGGAGAATCAGAGGTGGGGAATCAGAGTTGGGGAATCAGAGGCGGGTCTTAGATATTGGGAAACAGAGGCGGGGAATCAGAGGCGGGGAAACAGAGGCGGGAAATCAGATATGGGGAATCAGAGGTGGGGAATCAGAGGCAGGGAATCAGATGTGCGCAATCAGAGATGGGGAATCAGAGGCAGGGAATCAGAATCAGAAGCAGGGAATCAGAGGCCGGGAATCAGAGGCCGGAATCAGATGACGGGAATAAGAGGCCGGGAATCAGAGGTGGGGAATCAGAGTCCGGGAATCAGAGATGGGGATTCAGAGTCGGGGAATGAGATATGGGGAATCAGAGGCGGGGAATCAGAGGCGTGGAAACAGAGGCGGGGAATCAGATATGGGGAATCAGAGGTGGGGAATCAGAGGTGGTGAATCAGAGATGGGGAATCACAGGCGGGGAATCAGAGGCAGGGAATAGAACGCGGGGAATCAGAGGCAGGGAATCAGAGTTGGGGCATCAGAGGTTGGGAATTAGATATGGGGAAACAGAGGCGGGGAATCAGAGGTGGGGAAACAGATGCGGGGAATCAGATGTGGGGAATCAGAGGTGGGGAATCAGAGGCAGGGAATCAGATGTGCGGAATCAGAGATGGGGAATCAGAGGCAGGGAATCAGAATCAGAAGCGGGGAATCAGATATGGGGAATCAGAGGCCAGGAATCAGATGCTGGGAATAAGAGGCCGGGAATCAGAGGTGGGGAATCAGAGTCCGGGAATCAGAGATGGGGATTCAAAGGCGGGGAATGAGATATGGAGAATCAGAGGCGGGGAATTTGAGGCGTGGAAACAGTGGTGGGGAATCAGATATGGGGAATCAGAGGTGGCGAATCTAAGGCAGTGAATCAGAGATGGGGAATCAGAGGCGGGGAATCAGAGGCAGGGAATCAAACACAGGGAATCAGAGGCGGGGAATCAGAGCTGGGGAATCAGAGGCGGGGAATCTGAGTTGGGGAATAAGAGGCGGGGAATCAGATATGGGGAAACAGGGGCCGGGAATCAGAGGCGGGGAAACAGATGCGGGGAATCAGATATGGGGAATCAGAGGTGTGGAATCAGAGGTTGGGAAACAGAGGCGGGGAATCAGATATGGGGAATCAGAGGTGGGGAATCAGAGGTGGTGAATCAGAGATGGGGAATCACAGGCGGGGAATCAGAGGCAGGGAATAGAACGCGGGGAATCAGAGGCAGGGAATTAGAGTTGGGGCACCAGAGGTTCGGAATTAGATATGGGGAAACAGAGGCGGGGAATCAGAGGCGGGGAAACAGAGGCGGGGAATCAGATATGGGGAATCAGAGATGGGGAATCAGAGGCAGGGAATCAGATGTGCGGAATCAGAGATGGGGAATCAGAGGCAGGGAATCAGAATCAGAAGCGGGGAATCAGAGGCCGGGAATCAGAGGCCGGGAATCAGATGCTGGGAATAAGAGGCCGGGAATCAGAGGTGGGGAGTCAGTGTCCGGGAATCAGAGATGGGGATTCAGAGGCGGAGAATGAGATATGGAGAATCAGAGGCGGGGAATCAGAGGCGGGGAAACAGAGGTGGTGAATCAGATATGGGGAATCAGAGGTGGCGAATCAAAGGCGGTTTATCAGAGATGGGGAATCAGAGGCGGGCAATCAGAGGCAGGGAAACAAACACGGGGAATCAGAGGCGGGGAATCAGAGCTGGGGAATCAGAGGCGGGGAATCAGAGTTGGGGAATCAGAGGCGGGGAATCAGATATGGGGAAAGAGGGGCGGGGAATCAGAGGCGGGGAAACAGAGGCGAGGAATCAGAGATGGGGAATCAGAGGTGTGGAATCAGAGGTTGGGAATCAGAGGCAGGGAATCAGAGGCGGGGAAACAGAGGAGGGGAATCAGATATGGGGAATCAGAGGTGGCGAATCAAAGGCGGTGAAACAGAGATGGAGAATCAGGGCAGTGAATCAGAGGCAGGGAATCAAACACGGGGAATCAGAGCTGGGGAATCAGAGGCGGGGAATTAGAGTTGGGGAATCAGAGGAGGGGAGTCAGAGGCGGGGAAACAGGCGGGGAATCAGATATGGGGAATAAGAGGTGGGGAATCAGATGTTGGGAATCAGAGGCAGGGAATCAGAGGTGGGGAATCACAGGCGGGGAATCAGAAGCAGGGAATCAGATGTGCGGAATCGGAGATGGGGAATCAGAGGCAGGGAATCAGAGGCGGGGAATCAGAGGCGGGGAATCAGAGGCCGGGAATCAGATATGGGGAAGCAGAGGCGGGGAATCAGAGGCGGGGAAACAGAGGCGGGGAATCAGATATGGAAAATCAGAGGTGGGGAATCAGAGGTTGGGAATCAGAGGCAGGGAATCAGAGGCTTGGAATCAGATGCAGGGAATCAGAGGCGGGGAATCAGAGGCGGGGAAACAGAGACAGGGAATCAGATATGGGGAATCAGAGGTGGCGAATCAAAGGCGGTGAATCAGAGATGGGGAATCAGAGGCGGGCAATCAGAGGCAGGGAATCAAACACGGGGAATCAGAGGCGGGGAATCAGAGCTGGGGAATCAGAGGCTGGGAATCAGGGTTGGGGAATCAGAGGCGGGGAATCAGATATGGGGAAACAGGGGCGGGGAATCAGAGGTGGGGAAACACAGGCGGGGAATCAGATATGGGGAATCAGAGGTGTGGAATCAGAGGTTGGGAATCAGAGGCAGGGAATCAGAGGCGGGGAAACAGAGGCGGGGAATCAGATAAGGGGAATCAGAGGTGGCGAATCAAAGGCGGTGAAACAGAGATGGGGAATCAGGGCAGGGAATCAGAGGCAGGGAATCAAACACGGGGAATCAGAGCTGGGGAATCAGAGGCGGGGAATTAGAGTTGGGGAATCAGAGGAGGGGAATCAGAGGCGGGGAAACAGAGGCGGGGAATCAGATATGGGGAATCAGAGGTGGGGAATCAGATGTTGGGAATCAGAGGCAGGGAATCAGAGGCGGGGAATCAGAGGCGGGGAATCAGAGGCAGGGAATCAGATGTGCGGAATCGGAGATGGGGAATCAGAGGCAGGGAATCAGAGGCGGGGAATCAGAGGCGGGGAATCAGATGTGCGGAATCAGAGATGGGGAATCAGAGGTGGGGAATCAGAGGCGGTGAGTCAGAGATGGGGAATCAGAGGCGGTGAATCAGAGGCAGGAAATCAGACACGGGGATTCAGAGGCTGGGAATCAGACGGGGGGAATCAAAGGTGGGGAATCAGAGCTGGGGAATCAGAGGCAGGGAATCAGAGTTGGGGATTCAGAGGCGGGGAATCAGATATGGGGAAACAGAGGCGGGGAATCAGAGGCGGGAAAACAGAGGCGAGGAATTTGATATGGGTAATCAGAGGTGGGGAATCAGAGGTGGTGAATCAGAGATGGGGAATCTCAGGGGGGGAATCAGAGGCAGGGAATAGAACGCGGGGAATCAGAGGCAGGGAATCAGAGTTGGGGCATCAGAGGTTGGGAATTAGATATGGGGAAACAGAGGCGGGGAATCAGAGGTGGGGAAACAGAGGAGGGGAATCAGATATGGGGAATCAGAGGTGGGGAATCAGAGGCAGGGAATCAGATGTGCGGAATCAGAGATGGGGAATCAGAGGCAGGGAATCAGAATCAGAAGCGGGGAATCAGATATGGGGAATCAGAGGCCAGGAATCAGATGCTGGGAATAAGAGGCCGGGAATCAGAGGTGGGGAATCAGAGTCCGGGAATCAGAGATGGGGATTCAAAGGCGGGGAATGAGATATGGAGAATCAGAGGCGGGGAATTTGAGGCGTGGAAACAGTGGTGGGGAATCAGATATGGGGAATCAGAGGTGGCGAATCAAAGGCAGTGAATCAGAGATGGGGAATCAGAGGCGGGGAATCAGAGGCAGGGAATCAAACACAGGGAATCAGAGGCGGGGAATCAGAGCTGGGGAATCAGAGGCGGGGAATCAGAGTTGGGGAATAAGAGGCGGGGAATCAGATATGGGGAAACAGGGGCCGGGAATCAGAGGCGGGGAAACAGAGGCGGGGAATCAGATATGGGGAATCAAAGGTGTGGAATCAGAGGTTGGGAAACAGAGGCGGGGAATCAGATATGGGGAATCAGAGGTGGGGAATCAGAGGTGGTGAATCAGAGATGGGGAATCACAGGCGGGGAATCAGAGGCAGGGAATAGAACGCGGGGAATCAGAGGCAGGGAATTAGAGTTGGGGCATCAGAGGTTCGGAATTAGATATGGGGAAACAGAGGCGGGGAATCAGAGGCGGGGAAACAGAGGCGGGGAATCAGATATGGGGAATCAGATGTGGGGAATCAGAGGCAGGGAATCAGAGGCGGGGAATCAGAGTTGGGGAATCAGAGGCGGGGAATCAGAGGCAGGGAATCAATATGGGAATTCAGAGGTGGGGAATCAGATGTTGGGAATCAGAGGCAAGGAATCAGAGGCGAGGATTCAGAGCTGGGGAATCAGAGGCGGGGAATCAGAATTGGGGAATCAGAGATGGGGAATCAGAGATGGGGAATCAGAGATGGGGAATCAGAGGCGGGGAATCAGAGGTTGGGAATCAGATGCAGGGAATCAGAGGCTTGGAATCAGATGCAGGGAATCAGATGCGGGGAATCAGAGGCGGGGAATCATAGCTGGAGAATCAGAGGTGGGGAATCAGAGTTGGGGAATCAGAGGCGGGTCTTAGATATTGGGAAACAGAGGCGGGGAATCAGAGGCGGGGAAACAGAGGCGGGAAATCAGATATGGGGAATCAGAGGTGGGGAATCAGAGGCAGGGAATCAGATGTGCGCAATCAGAGATGGGGAATCAGAGGCAGGGAATCAGAATCAGAAGCAGGGAATCAGAGGCCGGGAATCAGAGGCCGGAATCAGATGACGGGAATAAGAGGCCGGGAATCAGAGGTGGGGAATCAGAGTCCGGGAATCAGAGATGGGGATTCAGAGTCGGGGAATGAGATATGGGGAATCAGAGGCGGGGAATCAGAGGCGTGGAAACAGAGGCGGGGAATCAGATATGGGGAATCAGAGGTGGGGAATCAGAGGTGGTGAATCAGAGATGGGGAATCACAGGCGGGGAATCAGAGGCAGGGAATAGAACGCGGGGAATCAGAGGCAGGGAATCAGAGTTGGGGCATCAGAGGTTGGGAATTAGATATGGGGAAACAGAGGCGGGGAATCAGAGGTGGGGAAACAGATGCGGGGAATCAGATGTGGGGAATCAGAGGTGGGGAATCAGAGGCAGGGAATCAGATGTGCGGAATCAGAGATGGGGAATCAGAGGCAGGGAATCAGAATCAGAAGCGGGGAATCAGATATGGGGAATCAGAGGCCAGGAATCAGATGCTGGGAATAAGAGGCCGGGAATCAGAGGTGGGGAATCAGAGTCCGGGAATCAGAGATGGGGATTCAAAGGCGGGGAATGAGATATGGAGAATCAGAGGCGGGGAATTTGAGGCGTGGAAACAGTGGTGGGGAATCAGATATGGGGAATCAGAGGTGGCGAATCTAAGGCAGTGAATCAGAGATGGGGAATCAGAGGCGGGGAATCAGAGGCAGGGAATCAAACACAGGGAATCAGAGGCGGGGAATCAGAGCTGGGGAATCAGAGGCGGGGAATCTGAGTTGGGGAATAAGAGGCGGGGAATCAGATATGGGGAAACAGGGGCCGGGAATCAGAGGCGGGGAAACAGATGCGGGGAATCAGATATGGGGAATCAGAGGTGTGGAATCAGAGGTTGGGAAACAGAGGCGGGGAATCAGATATGGGGAATCAGAGGTGGGGAATCAGAGGTGGTGAATCAGAGATGGGGAATCACAGGCGGGGAATCAGAGGCAGGGAATAGAACGCGGGGAATCAGAGGCAGGGAATTAGAGTTGGGGCACCAGAGGTTCGGAATTAGATATGGGGAAACAGAGGCGGGGAATCAGAGGCGGGGAAACAGAGGCGGGGAATCAGATATGGGGAATCAGAGATGGGGAATCAGAGGCAGGGAATCAGATGTGCGGAATCAGAGATGGGGAATCAGAGGCAGGGAATCAGAATCAGAAGCGGGGAATCAGAGGCCGGGAATCAGAGGCCGGGAATCAGATGCTGGGAATAAGAGGCCGGGAATCAGAGGTGGGGAGTCAGTGTCCGGGAATCAGAGATGGGGATTCAGAGGCGGAGAATGAGATATGGAGAATCAGAGGCGGGGAATCAGAGGCGGGGAAACAGAGGTGGTGAATCAGATATGGGGAATCAGAGGTGGCGAATCAAAGGCGGTTTATCAGAGATGGGGAATCAGAGGCGGGCAATCAGAGGCAGGGAAACAAACACGGGGAATCAGAGGCGGGGAATCAGAGCTGGGGAATCAGAGGCGGGGAATCAGAGTTGGGGAATCAGAGGCGGGGAATCAGATATGGGGAAAGAGGGGCGGGGAATCAGAGGCGGGGAAACAGAGGCGAGGAATCAGAGATGGGGAATCAGAGGTGTGGAATCAGAGGTTGGGAATCAGAGGCAGGGAATCAGAGGCGGGGAAACAGAGGAGGGGAATCAGATATGGGGAATCAGAGGTGGCGAATCAAAGGCGGTGAAACAGAGATGGAGAATCAGGGCAGTGAATCAGAGGCAGGGAATCAAACACGGGGAATCAGAGCTGGGGAATCAGAGGCGGGGAATTAGAGTTGGGGAATCAGAGGAGGGGAGTCAGAGGCGGGGAAACAGGCGGGGAATCAGATATGGGGAATAAGAGGTGGGGAATCAGATGTTGGGAATCAGAGGCAGGGAATCAGAGGTGGGGAATCACAGGCGGGGAATCAGAAGCAGGGAATCAGATGTGCGGAATCGGAGATGGGGAATCAGAGGCAGGGAATCAGAGGCGGGGAATCAGAGGCGGGGAATCAGAGGCCGGGAATCAGATATGGGGAAGCAGAGGCGGGGAATCAGAGGCGGGGAAACAGAGGCGGGGAATCAGATATGGAAAATCAGAGGTGGGGAATCAGAGGTTGGGAATCAGAGGCAGGGAATCAGAGGCTTGGAATCAGATGCAGGGAATCAGAGGCGGGGAATCAGAGGCGGGGAAACAGAGACAGGGAATCAGATATGGGGAATCAGAGGTGGCGAATCAAAGGCGGTGAATCAGAGATGGGGAATCAGAGGCGGGCAATCAGAGGCAGGGAATCAAACACGGGGAATCAGAGGCGGGGAATCAGAGCTGGGGAATCAGAGGCTGGGAATCAGGGTTGGGGAATCAGAGGCGGGGAATCAGATATGGGGAAACAGGGGCGGGGAATCAGAGGTGGGGAAACACAGGCGGGGAATCAGATATGGGGAATCAGAGGTGTGGAATCAGAGGTTGGGAATCAGAGGCAGGGAATCAGAGGCGGGGAAACAGAGGCGGGGAATCAGATAAGGGGAATCAGAGGTGGCGAATCAAAGGCGGTGAAACAGAGATGGGGAATCAGGGCAGGGAATCAGAGGCAGGGAATCAAACACGGGGAATCAGAGCTGGGGAATCAGAGGCGGGGAATTAGAGTTGGGGAATCAGAGGAGGGGAATCAGAGGCGGGGAAACAGAGGCGGGGAATCAGATATGGGGAATCAGAGGTGGGGAATCAGATGTTGGGAATCAGAGGCAGGGAATCAGAGGCGGGGAATCAGAGGCGGGGAATCAGAGGCAGGGAATCAGATGTGCGGAATCGGAGATGGGGAATCAGAGGCAGGGAATCAGAGGCGGGGAATCAGAGGCGGGGAATCAGATGTGCGGAATCAGAGATGGGGAATCAGAGGTGGGGAATCAGAGGCGGTGAGTCAGAGATGGGGAATCAGAGGCGGTGAATCAGAGGCAGGAAATCAGACACGGGGATTCAGAGGCTGGGAATCAGACGGGGGGAATCAAAGGTGGGGAATCAGAGCTGGGGAATCAGAGGCAGGGAATCAGAGTTGGGGATTCAGAGGCGGGGAATCAGATATGGGGAAACAGAGGCGGGGAATCAGAGGCGGGAAAACAGAGGCGAGGAATTTGATATGGGTAATCAGAGGTGGGGAATCAGAGGTGGTGAATCAGAGATGGGGAATCTCAGGGGGGGAATCAGAGGCAGGGAATAGAACGCGGGGAATCAGAGGCAGGGAATCAGAGTTGGGGCATCAGAGGTTGGGAATTAGATATGGGGAAACAGAGGCGGGGAATCAGAGGTGGGGAAACAGAGGAGGGGAATCAGATATGGGGAATCAGAGGTGGGGAATCAGAGGCAGGGAATCAGATGTGCGGAATCAGAGATGGGGAATCAGAGGCAGGGAATCAGAATCAGAAGCGGGGAATCAGATATGGGGAATCAGAGGCCAGGAATCAGATGCTGGGAATAAGAGGCCGGGAATCAGAGGTGGGGAATCAGAGTCCGGGAATCAGAGATGGGGATTCAAAGGCGGGGAATGAGATATGGAGAATCAGAGGCGGGGAATTTGAGGCGTGGAAACAGTGGTGGGGAATCAGATATGGGGAATCAGAGGTGGCGAATCAAAGGCAGTGAATCAGAGATGGGGAATCAGAGGCGGGGAATCAGAGGCAGGGAATCAAACACAGGGAATCAGAGGCGGGGAATCAGAGCTGGGGAATCAGAGGCGGGGAATCAGAGTTGGGGAATAAGAGGCGGGGAATCAGATATGGGGAAACAGGGGCCGGGAATCAGAGGCGGGGAAACAGAGGCGGGGAATCAGATATGGGGAATCAAAGGTGTGGAATCAGAGGTTGGGAAACAGAGGCGGGGAATCAGATATGGGGAATCAGAGGTGGGGAATCAGAGGTGGTGAATCAGAGATGGGGAATCACAGGCGGGGAATCAGAGGCAGGGAATAGAACGCGGGGAATCAGAGGCAGGGAATTAGAGTTGGGGCATCAGAGGTTCGGAATTAGATATGGGGAAACAGAGGCGGGGAATCAGAGGCGGGGAAACAGAGGCGGGGAATCAGATATGGGGAATCAGATGTGGGGAATCAGAGGCAGGGAATCAGAGGCGGGGAATCAGAGTTGGGGAATCAGAGGCGGGGAATCAGAGGCAGGGAATCAATATGGGAATTCAGAGGTGGGGAATCAGATGTTGGGAATCAGAGGCAAGGAATCAGAGGCGAGGATTCAGAGCTGGGGAATCAGAGGCGGGGAATCAGAATTGGGGAATCAGAGATGGGGAATCAGAGATGGGGAATCAGAGATGGGGAATCAGAGGCGGGGAATCAGACGCTGGGAATCAGAGGTGGGGAATCATAGCTGGCGAATCAGAGGCGGGGAATCAGAGGTGGGGAATCAGAGGCGGGGAATCAGATATTGTTAATCAGAGGTGGGGAATCAGAGGCGGGGAAACAGAGGCGGGGAATCAGATATGGGGAATCAGAGGTGGGGAATCAGATGCCGGTAATCAGACGCGGGGAATCAGAGGCGGGGATTCAGAGCTGGGGAATCAGAGGCGGGGAATCAGAGTTGGGGAATCAGAGGCGGGGAATCAGATATGGGAAATCAGAGGCGGGGAATCAGAGGCGGGGAAACAGAGGCGGGGAATCAGATATGGGGAATCAGAGGTGGGGAATCAGGGGCGGGGTATCAGTGGCAGGGAATCAGAGGCGGGAAATCAGAGGCCGGGAATCAGAGGCGGTGAATCAGAGGCGGTGAATCAGAGGCGGGGAATCAGAGGCAGGGAATCTGATGTGCGGAATCAGAGATGGGGAATCAGAGGTGGGGAATCAGAGGCGGTGAATCAGACATGGGTAATCAGAGGCGGGGAATCAGAGGCAGGAAATCTGACACGGGGAATCAGAGGCGGGGAATCAGAGCTGGGGAATTAGATGCAGGGAATCAGAGTTGGGGATTCAGAGGCGGGGAATCAGATATGGGGAAACAGTGGCGGGGAATCAGAGGCGGGGAAACAGAGGCGGGGAATCAGATATGGGGAATCAGAGGTGGGTATTCAGAGCTGGGGAATCAGAGGTGTGGAATCAGAGTTGCGGAATCAGAGGCGGGGACTTAGATATGGGGAAACAGAGGCGGGGAATCAGAGGCGGGGAAACAGAGGCGGGGAATCAGATATGGGGAATCAGAGGTGGGGAATCAGAGGCAGGGAATCAGATGTGTGGAATCAGAGATGGGGAATCAGAGGCAGGGAATCAGAATCAGAAGCAGGGAATAAGACGCGGGGAATCTGAGGCGGGGAATCAGAGCTGGGGAATCAGAGGCTGTGAATCAGAGGCGGGGAATCAGAAGCAGGGAATCGGATGTGCGGAATCAGAGATGGGGAATCAGAGGTGGGGAATCAGAGGCGGTGAATCAGACATGGGTAATCAGAGGCGGGGAATCAGAGGCAGGAAATCAGACACGGGGATTCTGAGGCGGGGAATCAGAGGCGGGGAATCAGAGGCAGGGAATGGGATGTGCGGAATCAGAGATGGGGAATCAGAGGTGGGGAATCAGAGGCGGTGAATCAGACATGGGTAAACAGAGGCGGGGAATCAGAGGCAGGAAATCAGACACGGGGAATCAGAGGCGGGGAATCAGAGCTGGGGAATTAGATGCAGGGAATCAGAGTTGGGGATTCAGAGGCGGGGAATCAGATATGGGGAAACTGAGGTGGGGAATCAGAGGTGGGCAAATAGAGGCGGGGAATCAGATATGGGGAAACAGAGGCGGGGAATCAGAGGCGGGGAAACAGAGGCGGGGAATCAGATATGGGGAATCAGAGGTGGGGAATCAGAGTTTGGGAATCACAGGCAGGGAATCAGAGGCTGGGTATCAGATGCAGGGAATCAGATGCGGGGAATCAGAGGCGGGGAATCAGAGCTGGGGAATCAGAGGTGTGGAATCAGAGTTGGGGAATCAGAGGCGGGGACTTAGATATGGGGAAACAGAGGCGGGGAATCAGAGATGGGGAAACAGAGGCGGGGAATCAGATATGGGGAATCAGAGGTGGGGAATCAGAGGCAGGGAATCAGATGTGCGGAATCAGAGATGGGGAATCAGAGGCAGGGAATCAGAATCAGAAGCAGGGAATAAGACGCGGGGAATCAGAGGCGGGGAATCAGAGCTGGGGAATCAGAGTCAGTGAATCAGAGGCGGGGAATCAGAGGCAGGGAATCGGATGTGCCGAATCAGAGATGGGGAATCAGAGGTGGGGAATCAGAGGCGGTGAATCAGACATGGGTAATCAGAGGCGGGGAATCAGAGGCAGGAAATCAGACACGGGGAATCAGAGGCGGGGAATCAGAGCTGGGAAATTAGAGGCAGGGAATCAGAGTTGGGGATTCAGAGGCGGGGAATCTGATATGGGGAAAAAGAGGCGGGGAAACAGAGGCGGGCAAATAGAGGCGGGGATCAGATATGGGGAAACAGAGGAGGGGAATCAGAGGCGGGGAAACAGAGGCGGGGAATCAGATATGGGGAATCAGAGGTGGGGAATCAGAGGTTGGGAATCAGAGGCAGGGAATCAGAGGCTGGGAATCATATGCATGGAATCAGATGCGGGGAATCAGAGGCGGGGAATCAGAGCTGGGGAATCAGAGGTGGGGAATCAAAGTTGGGGAATCAGAGTCGGGGACCTAGATATGGGGAAACAGAGGCGGGGAATCAGAGGCGGGGAACAGAAGGCGGGGAATCAGATATGGGGAATCAGAGATGGGGAATCAGAGGCAGGGAATTAGATGTGCGGAATCAGAGATGGGGAATCAGAGGTGGGGAATCAGAATCAGAAGCAGGGAATCAGAGGCAGGGAATCAGAGTTGGGGATTCAGAGGCGGGGAATCAGATATGGGGAAACAGAGGCGGGGAATCTGAGGCGGGAAAACAGAGGCGGGGAATTAGATATGGGGAATCAGAGGTGGGGAATCAGAGGTGGTGAATCAGAGATGGGGAATCACAGGCGTGGAATCAGAGGCAGGGAATAGAACGCGGGGAATCAGAGGCAGGGAATCAGAGTTGGGGCATCAGAGGTTGGGAATTAGATATGGGGAAACAGTGGCGGGGAATCAGAGGCGGGGAAACAGAGGCGGGGAATCAGATATGGGGAATCAGAGGTGGGGAATCAGAGGTTGGGAATCAGAGGCAGGGAATCAGAGGCTTGGAATCAGATGCAGGGAATCAGATGCGGGGAATCAGAAATGGGGAATCAGAGGTGGGGAATCAGAGGTTGGGAATCAGATGCAGGGAATCAGAGGCTTGGAATCAGATGCAGGGAATCAGATGCGGGGAATCAGAGGCGGGGAATCATAGCTGGAGAATCAGAGGTGGGGAATCAGAGTTGGGGAATCAGAGGCGGGTCTTAGATATTGGGAAACAGAGGCGGGGAATCAGAGGCGGGGAAACAGAGGCGGGAAATCAGATATGGGGAATCAGAGGTGGGGAATCAGAGGCAGGGAATCAGATGTGCGCAATCAGAGATGGGGAATCAGAGGCAGGGAATCAGAATCAGAAGCAGGGAATCAGAGGCCGGGAATCAGAGGCCGGAATCAGATGACGGGAATAAGAGGCCGGGAATCAGAGGTGGGGAATCAGAGTCCGGGAATCAGAGATGGGGATTCAGAGTCGGGGAATGAGATATGGGGAATCAGAGGCGGGGAATCAGAGGCGTGGAAACAGAGGCGGGGAATCAGATATGGGGAATCATAGGTGGGGAATCAGAGGTGGTGAATCAGAGATGGGGAATCACAGGCGGGGAATCAGAGGCAGGGAATAGAACGCGGGGAATCAGAGGCAGGGAATCAGAGTTGGGGCATCAGAGGTTGGGAATTAGATATGGGGAAACAGAGGCGGGGAATCAGAGGTGGGGAAACAGAGGTGGGGAATCAGATATGGGGAATCAGAGGTGGGGAATCAGAGGCAGGGAATCAGATGTGCGGAATCAGAGATGGGGAATCAGAGGCAGGGAATCAGAATCAGAAGCGGGGAATCAGATATGGGGAATCAGAGGCCAGGAATCAGATGCTGGGAATAAGAGGCCGGGAATCAGAGGTGGGGAATCAGAGTCCGGGAATCAGAGATGGGGATTCAAAGGCGGGGAATGAGATATGGAGAATCAGAGGCGGGGAATTTGAGGCGTGGAAACAGTGGTGGGGAATCAGATATGGGGAATCAGAGGTGGCGAATCTAAGGCAGTGAATCAGAGATGGGGAATCAGAGGCGGGGAATCAGAGGCAGGGAATCAAACACAGGGAATCAGAGGCGGGGAATCAGAGCTGGGGAATCAGAGGCGGGGAATCTGAGTTGGGGAATAAGAGGCGGGGAATCAGATATGGGGAAACAGGGGCCGGGAAGCAGAGGCGGGGAAACAGATGCGGGGAATCAGATATGGGGAATCAGAGGTGTGGAATCAGAGGTTGGGAAACAGAGGCGGGGAATCAGATATGGGGAATCAGAGGTGGGGAATCAGAGGTGGTGAATCAGAGATGGGGAATCACAGGCGGGGAATCAGAGGCAGGGAATAGAACGCGGGGAATCAGAGGCAGGGAATTAGAGTTGGGGCACCAGAGGTTCGGAATTAGATATGGGGAAACAGAGGCGGGGAATCAGAGGCGGGGAAACAGAGGCGGGGAATCAGATATGGGGAATCAGAGGTGGGGAATCAGAGGCAGGGAATCAGATGTGCGGAATCAGAGATGGGGAATCAGAGGCAGGGAATCAGAATCAGAAGCGGGGAATCAGAGGCCGGGAATCAGAGGCCGGGAATCAGATGCTGGGAATAAGAGGCCGGGAATCAGAGGTGGGGAGTCAGTGTCCGGGAATCAGAGATGGGGATTCAGAGGCGGAGAATGAGATATGGAGAATCAGAGGCGGGGAATCAGAGGCGGGGAAACAGAGGTGGTGAATCAGATATGGGGAATCAGAGGTGGCGAATCAAAGGCGGTTTATCAGAGATGGGGAATCAGAGGCGGGCAATCAGAGGCAGGGAATCAAACACGGGGAATCAGAGGCGGGGAATCAGAGCTGGGGAATCAGAGGCGGGGAATCAGAGTTGGGGAATCAGAGGCGGGGAATCAGATATGGGGAAAGAGGGGCGGGGAATCAGAGGCGGGGAAACAGAGGCGAGGAATCAGAGATGGGGAATCAGAGGTGTGGAATCAGAGGTTGGGAATCAGAGGCAGGGAATCAGAGGCGGGGAAACAGAGGAGGGGAATCAGATATGGGGAATCAGAGGTGGCGAATCAAAGGCGGTGAAACAGAGATGGAGAATCAGGGCAGTGAATCAGAGGCAGGGAATCAAACACGGGGAATCAGAGCTGGGGAATCAGAGGCGGGGAATTAGAGTTGGGGAATCAGAGGAGGGGAGTCAGAGGCGGGGAAACAGGCGGGGAATCAGATATGGGGAATAAGAGGTGGGGAATCAGATGTTGGGAATCAGAGGCAGGGAATCAGAGGTGGGGAATCACAGGCGGGGAATCAGAAGCAGGGAATCAGATGTGCGGAATCGGAGATGGGGAATCAGAGGCAGGGAATCAGAGGCGGGGAATCAGAGGCGGGGAATCAGAGGCCTGGAATCAGATATGGGGAAACAGAGGCGGGGAATCAGAGGCGGGGAAACAGAGGCGGGGAATCAGATATGGAAAATCAGAGGTGGGGAATCAGAGGTTGGGAATCAGAGGCAGGGAATCAGAGGCTTGGAATCAGATGCAGGGAATCAGAGGCGGGGAATCAGAGGCGGGGAAACAGAGACAGGGAATCAGATATGGGGAATCAGAGGTGGCGAATCAAAGGCGGTGAATCAGAGATGGGGAATCAGAGGCGGGCAATCAGAGGCAGGGAATCAAACACGGGGAATCAGAGGCGGGGAATCAGAGCTGGGGAATCAGAGGCTGGGAATCAGGGTTGGGGAATCAGAGGCGGGGAATCAGATATGGGGAAACAGGGGCGGGGAATCAGAGGTGGGGAAACACAGGCGGGGAATCAGATATGGGGAATCAGAGGTGTGGAATCAGAGGTTGGGAATCAGAGGCAGGGAATCAGAGGCGGGGAAACAGAGGCGGGGAATCAGATAAGGGGAATCAGAGGTGGCGAATCAAAGGCGGTGAAACAGAGATGGGGAATCAGGGCAGGGAATCAGAGGCAGGGAATCAAACACGGGGAATCAGAGCTGGGGAATCAGAGGCGGGGAATTAGAGTTGGGGAATCAGAGGAGGGGAATCAGAGGCGGGGAAACAGAGGCGGGGAATCAGATATGGGGAATCAGAGGTGGGGAATCAGATGTTGGGAATCAGAGGCAGGGAATCAGAGGCGGGGAATCAGAGGCGGGGAATCAGAGGCAGGGAATCAGATGTGCGGAATCGGAGATGGGGAATCAGAGGCAGGGAATCAGAGGCGGGGAATCAGAGGCGGGGAATCAGATGTGCGGAATCAGAGATGGGGAATCAGAGGTGGGGAATCAGAGGCGGTGAGTCAGAGATGGGGAATCAGAGGCGGTGAATCAGAGGCAGGAAATCAGACACGGGGATTCAGAGGCTGGGAATCAGACGGGGGGAATCAAAGGTGGGGAATCAGAGCTGGGGAATCAGAGGCAGGGAATCAGAGTTGGGGATTCAGAGGCGGGGAATCAGATATGGGGAAACAGAGGCGGGGAATCAGAGGCGGGAAAACAGAGGCGAGGAATTAGATATGGGGAATCAGAGGTGGGGAATCAGAGGTGGTGAATCAGAGATGGGGAATCTCAGGCGGGGAATCAGAGGCAGGGAATAGAACGCGGGGAATCAGAGGCAGGGAATCAGAGTTGGGGCATCAGAGGTTGAAAATTAGATATGGGGAAACAGAGGCGGGGAATCAGAGGTGGGGAAACAGAGGAGGGGAATCAGATATGGGGAATCAGAGGTGGGGAATCAGAGGCAGGGAATCAGATGTGCGGAATCAGAGATGGGGAATCAGAGGCAGGGAATCAGAATCAGAAGCGGGGAATCAGATATGGGGAATCAGAGGCCAGGAATCAGATGCTGGGAATAAGAGGCCGGGAATCAGAGGTGGGGAATCAGAGTCCGGGAATCAGAGATGGGGATTCAAAGGCGGGGAATGAGATATGGAGAATCAGAGGCGGGGAATTTGAGGCGTGGAAACAGTGGTGGGGAATCAGATATGGGGAATCAGAGGTGGCGAATCAAAGGCAGTGAATCAGAGATGGGGAATCAGAGGCGGGGAATCAGAGGCAGGGAATCAAACACAGGGAATCAGAGGCGGGGAATCAGAGCTGGGGAATCAGAGGCGGGGAATCTGAGTTGGGGAATAAGAGGCGGGGAATCAGATATGGGGAAACAGGGGCCGGGAATCAGAGGCGGGGAAACAGAGGCGGGGAATCAGATATGGGGAATCAAAGGTGTGGAATCAGAGGTTGGGAAACAGAGGCGGGGAATCAGATATGGGGAATCAGAGGTGGGGAATCAGAGGTGGTGAATCAGAGATGGGGAATCACAGGCGGGGAATCAGAGGCAGGGAATAGAACGCGGGGAATCAGAGGCAGGGAATTAGAGTTGGGGCATCAGAGGTTCGGAATTAGATATGGGGAAACAGAGGCGGGGAATCAGAGGCGGGGAAACAGAGGCGGGGAATCAGATATGGGGAATCAGAGGTGGGGAATCAGAGGCAGGGAATCAGATGTGCGGAATCAGAGATGGGGAATCAGAGGCAGGGAATCAGAATCAGAAGCGGGGAATCAGAGGCCGGGATCAGAGGCCGGGAATCAGATGCTGGGAATAAGAGGCCGGGAATCAGAGGTGGGGAATCAGTGTCCGGGAATCAGAGATGGGGATTCAGAGGCGGAGAATGAGATATGGAGAATCAGAGGCGGGGAATCAGAGGCGGGGAAACAGAGGTGGGGAATCAGATATGGGGAATCAGAGGTGGCGAATCAAAGGCGGTGAATCAGAGATGGGGAATCAGAGGCGGGCAATCAGAGGCAGGGAATCAAACACGGGGAATCAGAGGCGGGGAATCAGAGCTGGGGAATCAGAGGCGGGGAATCAGAGTTGGGGAATCAGAGGCGGGGAATCAGAGGCGGGGAAAGAGGGGCGGGGAATCAGAGGCGGGGAAACAGAGGCGAGGAATCAGAGGCGGGGAAACAGAGGAGGGGAATCAGATATGGGGAATCAGAGGTGGCGAATCAAAGGCGGTGAAACAGAGATGGGGAATCAGGGCAGGGAATCAGAGGCAGGGAATCAAACACGGGGAATCAGAGCTGGGGAATCAGAGGCGGGGAATTAGAGTTGGGGAATCAGAGGAGGGGAGTCAGAGGCGGGGAAACAGGCGGGGAATCAGATATGGGGAATAAGAGGTGGGGAATCAGATGTTGGGAATCAGAGGCAGGGAATCAGAGGTGGGGAATCAGAGGCGGGGAATCAGAGGCAGGGAATCAGATGTGCGGAATCGGAGATGGGGAATCAGAGGCAGGGAATCAGAGGCGGGGAATCAGAGGCGGAGAATCAGAGGCCGGGAATCAGATATGGGGAAACAGAGGCGGGGAATCAGAGGCGGGGAAACAGAGGCGGGGAATCAGATATGGGAAATCAGAGGTGGGGAATCAGAGGTTGGGAATCAGAGGCAGGGAATCAGAGGCTTGGAATCAGATGCAGGGAATCAGAGGCGGGGAATCAGAGGCAGGGAAACAGAGACAGGGAATGAGATATGGGGAATCAGAGGTGGCGAAACAAAGGCGGTGAATCAGAGATGGGGAATCAGAGGCGGGCAATCAGAGGCAGGGAATCAAACACGGGGAATCAGAGGCGGGGAATCAGAGCTGGGGAATCAGAGGCTGGGAATCAGGGTTGGGGAATCAGAGGCGGGGAATCAGATATGGGGAAACAGGGGCGGGGAATCAGAGGTGGGGAAATACAGGCGGGGAATCAGATATGGGGAATCAGAGGTGTGGAATCAGAGGTTGGGAATCAGAGGCAGGGAATCAGAGGCGGGGAAACAGAGGCGGGGAATCAGATAAGGGGAATCAGAGGTGGCGAATCAAAGGCGGTGAAACAGAGATGGGGAATCAGGGCAGGGAATCAGAGGCAGGGAATCAAACACGGGGAATCAGAGCTGGGGAATCAGAGGCGGGGAATTAGAGTTGGGGAATCAGAGGAGGGGAATCAGAGGCGGGGAAACAGAGGCGGGGAATCAGAAATGGGGAATCAGAGGTGGGGAATCAGATGTTGGGAATCAGAGGCAGGGAATCAGAGGCGGGGAATCAGAGGCGGGGAATCAGAGGCAGGGAATCAGATGTGCGGAATCGGAGATGGGGAATCAGAGGCAGGGAATCAGAGGCGGGGAATCAGAGGCGGGGAATCAGAGGCCGGGAATCAGATATGGGGAAACAGAGGCGGGGAATCAGAGGCGGGGAAACAGAGGCGGGGAATCAGATATGGGGAATCAGAGGTGGGGAATCAGAGGTTGGGAATCAGATGCAGGGAATCAGAGGCTTGGAATCAGATGCAGGGAATCAGATGCGGGGAATCAGAGGCGGGGAATCAGAGCTGGAGAATCAGAGGTGGGGAATCAGAGTTGGGGAATCAGAGGCGGGGACTTAGATATTGGGAAACAGAGGCGGGGAATCAGAGGCGGGGAAACAGAGGCGGGAAATCAGATATGGGGAATCAGAGGTGGGGAATCAGAGGCAGGGAATCAGATGTGCGCAATCAGAGATGGGTAATCAGAGGCAGGGAATCAGAATCAGAAGCAGGGAATCAGAGGCCAGGAATCAGAGGCCGGAATCAGATGCCGGGAATAAGAGTCCGGGAATCAGAGGTGGGGAATCAGAGTCCGGGAATCAGAGATGGGGATTCAGAGGCGGGGAATGAGATATGGGGAATCAGAGGCGGGGAATCAGAGGCGGGGAAACAGAGGCGGTGAATCAGAGATGGGGAATCAGAGGCCGGGAATCAGAGGCAGGGAATCAAACACGGGGAATAAGAGGCGGGGAATCAGAGCTGGGGAATCAGAGGCGGGGAATCAGAGTTGGGGAATCAGAGGCGGGGAATCAGAGGCAGGGAATCAATATGGGAATTCAGAGGTGGGGAATCAGATGTTGGGAATCAGAGGCAGGGAATCAGAGGCGAGGATTCAGAGCTGGGGAATCAGAGGCGGGGAATCAGAATTGGGGATAAAGAGATGGGGAATCAGAGATGGGGAATCAGAGATGGGGAATCAGAGGCGGGGAATCAGACGCTGGGAATCAGAGGTGGTGAATCAGAGATGTGGAATCAGAGGCGGGGAATCAGAGGCAGGGAATCAGACGCGGGGAATCAGAGGTGGGGAATCATAGCTGGCGAATCAGAGGCGGGGAATCAGAGGTGGGGAATCAGAGGCGGGGAATCAGATATTGTTAATCAGAGGTGGGGAATCAGAGGCGGGGAAACAGTGGCGGGGAATCAGATATGGGGAATCAGAGGTGGGGAATCAGAGGCCGGTAATCAGACGCTGGGAATCAGAGGCGGGGATTCAGAGCTGGGGAATCAGAGGCGGGGAATCAGAGTTGGGGAATCAGAGGCGGGGAATCAGATATGGGAAATCAGAGGCGGGGATTCAGAGGCGGGGAAACAGAGGCGGGGAATCAGATATGGGGAATCAGAGGTGGGGAATCAGGGGCGGGGTATCAGTGGCAGGGAATCAGAGGCGGGAAATCAGAGGCCGGGAATCAGAGGCGGTGAATCAGAGGCGGTGAATCAGAGGCGGGGAATCAGAGGCAGGTAATCTGATGTGCGGAATCAGAGATGGGGAATCAGAGGTGGGGAATCAGAGGCGGTGAATCAGACATGGGTAATCAGAGGCGGGGAATCAGAGGCAGGAAATCTGACATGGGGAATCAGAGGCGGGGAATCAGAGCTGGGGAATTAGATGCAGGGAATCAGAGTTGGGGATTCAGAGGCGGGGAATCAGATATGGGGAAACAGTGGCGGGGAATCAGAGGCGGGGAAACAGAGGCGGGGAATCAGATATGGGGAATCAGAGGTGGGTATTCAGAGCTGGGGAATCAGAGGTGTGGAATCAGAGTTGCGGAATCAGAGGCGGGGACTTAGATATGGGGAAAC
This sequence comes from Narcine bancroftii, assembly GCF_036971445.1. NCBI lineage: Eukaryota > Metazoa > Chordata > Chondrichthyes > Torpediniformes > Narcinidae > Narcine > Narcine bancroftii. Next base: position 2,650,961 of record NW_027211893.1, read on the forward strand.
AGAGGCGGGGAATCAGAGGCGGGGAAGCAGAGGCGGGGAATCAGATATGGGGAATCAGAGGTGGGGAATCAGAGGCAGGGAATCAGATGTGTGGAATCAGAGATGGGGAATCAGAGGCAGGGAATCAGAATCAGAAGCAGGGAATAAGACGCGGGGAATCTGAGGCGGGGAATCAGAGCTGGGGAATCAGAGGCTGTGAATCAGAGTCGGGGAATCAGAAGCAGGGAATCGGATGTGCGGAATCAGAGATGGGGAATCAGAGGTGGGGAATCAGAGGCGGTGAATCAGACATGGGTAATCAGAGGCGGGGAATCAGTGGCAGGAAATCAGACACGGGGAATCTGAGGCGGGGAATCAGAGGCGGGGAATCAGAGGCAGGGAATGGGATGTGCGGAATCAGAGATGGGGAATCAGAGGTGGGGAATCAGAGGCGGTGAATCAGACATGGGTAAACAGAGGCGGGGAATCAGAGGCAGGAAATCAGACACGGGGAATCAGAGGCGGGGAATCAGAGCTGGGGAATTAGATGCAGGGAATCAGAGTTGGGGATTCAGAGGCGGGGAATCAGATATGGGGAAACTGAGGTGGGGAATCATAGGTGGGCAAATAGAGGCGGGGAATCAGATATGGGGAAACAGAGGCGGGGAATCAGAGGCGGGGAAACAGAGGCGGGGAATCAGATATGGGGAATCAGAGGTGGGGAATCAGAGTTTGGGAATCACAGGCACGGAATCAGAGGCTGGGTATCAGATGCAGGGAATCAGATGCGGGGAATCAGAGGCGGGGAATCAGAGCTGGGGAATCAGAGGTGGGGAATCAGAGTTGGGGAATCAGAGGCGGGGACTTAGATATGGGGAAACAGAGGCGGGGAATCAGAGAAGGGGAAACAGAGGCGGGGAATCAGATATGGGGAATCAGAGGTGGGGAATCAGAGGCAGGGAATCAGATGTGCGGAATCAGAGATGGGGAATCAGAGGCAGGGAATCAGAATCAGAAGCAGGGAATAAGACGCGGGGAATCAGAGGCGGGGAATCAGAGCTGGGGAATCAGAGTCAGTGAATCAGAGGCGGGGAATCAGAGGCAGGGAATCGGATGTGCCGAATCAGAGATGGGGAATCAGAGGTGGGGAATCCGAGGCGGTGAATCAGACATGGGTAATCAGAGGCGGGGAATCAGAGGCAGGAAATCAGACACGGGGAATCAGAGGCGGGGAATCAGAGCTGGGAAATTAGAGGCAGGGAATCAGAGTTGGGGATTCAGAGGCGGGGAATCAGATATGGGGAAAAAGAGGCGGGGAAACAGAGGCGGGCAAATAGAGGCGGGGATCAGATATGGGGAAACAGAGGAGGGGAATCAGAGGCGGGGAAACAGAGGCGGGGAATCAGATATGGGGAATCAGAGGTGGGGAATCAGAGGTTGGGAATCAGAGGCAGGAAATCAGAGGCTGGGAATCATATGCATGGAATCAGATGCGGGGAATCAGAGGCGGGGAATCAGAGCTGGGGAATCAGAGGTGTGGAATCAGAGTTGCGGAATCAGAGGCGGGGACTTAGATATGGGGAAACAGAGGCGGGGAATCAGAGGCGGGGAAGCAGAGGCGGGGAATCAGATATGGGGAATCAGAGGTGGGGAATCAGAGGCAGGGAATCAGATGTGTGGAATCAGAGATGGGGAATCAGAGGCAGGGAATCAGAATCAGAAGCAGGGAATAAGACGCGGGGAATCTGAGGCGGGGAATCAGAGCTGGGGAATCAGAGGCTGTGAATCAGAGTCGGGGAATCAGAAGCAGGGAATCGGATGTGCGGAATCAGAGATGGGGAATCAGAGGTGGGGAATCAGAGGCGGTGAATCAGACATGGGTAATCAGAGGCGGGGAATCAGTGGCAGGAAATCAGACACGGGGAATCTGAGGCGGGGAATCAGAGGCGGGGAATCAGAGGCAGGGAATGGGATGTGCGGAATCAGAGATGGGGAATCAGAGGTGGGGAATCAGAGGCGGTGAATCAGACATGGGTAAACAGAGGCGGGGAATCAGAGGCAGGAAATCAGACACGGGGAATCAGAGGCGGGGAATCAGAGCTGGGGAATTAGATGCAGGGAATCAGAGTTGGGGATTCAGAGGCGGGGAATCAGATATGGGGAAACTGAGGTGGGGAATCATAGGTGGGCAAATAGAGGCGGGGTATCAGATATGGGGAAACAGAGGCGGGGAATCAGAGGCGGGGAAACAGAGGCGGGGAATCAGATATGGGGAATCAGAGGTGGGGAATCAGAGTTTGGGAATCACAGGCACGGAATCAGAGGCTGGGTATCAGATGCAGGGAATCAGATGCGGGGAATCAGAGGCGGGGAATCAGAGCTGGGGAATCAGAGGTGGGGAATCAGAGTTGGGGAATCAGAGGCGGGGACTTAGATATGGGGAAACAGAGGCGGGGAATCAGAGAAGGGGAAACAGAGGCGGGGAATCAGATATGGGGAATCAGAGGTGGGGAATCAGAGGCAGGGAATCAGATGTGCGGAATCAGAGATGGGGAATCAGAGGCAGGGAATCAGAATCAGAAGCAGGGAATAAGACGCGGGGAATCAGAGGCGGGGAATCAGAGCTGGGGAATCAGAGTCAGTGAATCAGAGGCGGGGAATCAGAGGCAGGGAATCGGATGTGCCGAATCAGAGATGGGGAATCAGAGGTGGGGAATCCGAGGCGGTGAATCAGACATGGGTAATCAGAGGCGGGGAATCAGAGGCAGGAAATCAGACACGGGGAATCAGAGGCGGGGAATCAGAGCTGGGAAATTAGAGGCAGGGAATCAGAGTTGGGGATTCAGAGGCGGGGAATCAGATATGGGGAAAAAGAGGCGGGGAAACAGAGGCGGGCAAATAGAGGCGGGGATCAGATATGGGGAAACAGAGGAGGGGAATCAGAGGCGGGGAAACAGAGGCGGGGAATCAGATATGGGGAATCAGAGGTGGGGAATCAGAGGTTGGGAATCAGAGGCAGGAAATCAGAGGCTGGGAATCATATGCATGGAATCAGATGCGGGGAATCAGAGGCGGGGAATCAGAGCTGGGGAATCAGAGGTGGGGAATCAAAGTTGGGGAATCAGAGTCGGGGACTTAGATATGGGGAAACAGAGGCGGGGAATCAGAGGCGGGGAACAGAAGGCGGGGAATCAGATATGGGGAATCAGAGATGGGGAATCAGAGGCAGGGAATTAGATGTGCGGAATCAGAGATGGGGAATCAGAGGTGGGGAATCAGAATCAGAAGCAGGGAATCAGAGGCAGGGAATCAGAGTTGGGGATTCAGAGGCGGGGAATTAGATATGGGGAATCAGAGGTGGGGAATCAGAGGTGGTGAATCAGGGATGGGGAATCACAGGCGTGGAATCAGAGGCAGGGAATAGAACGCGGGGAATCAGAGGCAGGGAATCAGAGTTGGGGCATCAGAGGTTGGGAATTAGATATGGGGAAACAGAGGCGGGGAATCAGAGGCGGGGAAACAGAGGCGGGGAATCAGATATGGGGAATCAGAGGTGGGGAATCAGAGGTTGGGAATCAGAGGCAGGGAATCAGAGGCTTGGAATCAGATGCAGGGAATCAGATGCGGGGAATCAGAAATGGGGAATCAGAGGTGGGGAATCAGAGGTTGGGAATCAGATGCAGGGAATCAGAGGCTTGGAATCAGATGCAGGGAATCAGATGCGGGGAATCAGAGGCGGGGAATCATAGCTGGAGAATCAGAGGTGGGGAATCAGAGTTGGGGAATCAGAGGCGGGTCTTAGATATTGGGAAACAGAGGCGGGGAATCAGAGGCGGGGAAAGAGAGGCGGGAAATCAGATATGGGGAATCAGAGGTGGGGAATCAGAGGCAGGGAATCAGATGTGCGCAATCAGAGATGGGGAATCAGAGGCAGGGAATCAGAATCAGAAGCAGGGAATCAGAGGCCGGGAATCAGAGGCCGGAATCAGATGACGGGAATAAGAGGCCGGGAATCAGAGGTGGGGAATCAGAGTCCGGGAATCAGAGATGGGGATTCAGAGGCGGAGAATGAGATATGGAGAATCAGAGGCGGGGAATCAGAGGCGGGGAAACAGAGGTGGGGAATCAGATATGGGGAATCAGAGGTGGCGAATCAAAGGCGGTGAATCAGAGATGGGGAATCAGAGGCGGGCAATCAGAGGCAGGGAATCAAACACGGGGAATCAGAGGCGGGGAATCAGAGCTGGGGAATCAGAGGCGGGGAATCAGAGGCGGGGAATCAGAGTTGGGGAATCAGAGGAAAGGAATCAGAGGCGGGGAAAGAGGGGCGGGGAATCAGAGGCGGGGAAACAGAGGCGAGGAATCAGAGGCGGGGAAACAGAGGAGGGGAATCAGATATGGGGAATCAGAGGTGGCGAATCAAAGGCGGTGAAACAGAGATGGGGAATCAGGGCAGGGAATCAGAGGCAGGGAATCAAACACGGGGAATCAGAGCTGGGGAATCAGAGGCGGGGAATTAGAGTTGGGGAATCAGAGGAGGGGAGTCAGAGGCGGGGAAACAGGCGGGGAATCAGATATGGGGAATAAGAGGTGGGGAATCAGATGTTGGGAATCAGAGGCAGGGAATCAGAGGTGGGGAATCAGAGGCGGGGAATCAGAGGCAGGGAATCAGATGTGCGGAATCGGAGATGGGGAATCAGAGGCAGGGAATCAGAGGCGGGGAATCAGAGGCGGAGAATCAGAGGCCGGGAATCAGATATGGGGAAACAGAGGCGGGGAATCAGAGGCGGGGAAACAGAGGCGGGGAATCAGATATGGGAAATCAGAGGTGGGGAATCAGAGGTTGGGAATCAGAGGCAGGGAATCAGAGGCTTGGAATCAGATGCAGGGAATCAGAGGCGGGGAATCAGAGGCGGGGAAACAGAGACAGGGAATGAGATATGGGGAATCAGAGGTGGCGAATCAAAGGCGGTGAATCAGAGATGGGGAATCAGAGGCGGGCAATCAGAGGCAGGGAATCAAACACGGGGAATCAGAGGCGGGGAATCAGAGCTGGGGAATCAGAGGCTGGGAATCAGGGTTGGGGAATCAGAGGCGGGGAATCAGATATGGGGAAACAGGGGCGGGGAATCAGAGGTGGGGAAATACAGGCGGGGAATCAGATATGGGGAATCAGAGGTGTGGAATCAGAGGTTGGGAATCAGAGGCAGGGAATCAGAGGCGGGGAAACAGAGGCGGGGAATCAGATAAGGGGAATCAGAGGTGGCGAATCAAAGGCGGTGAAACAGAGATGGGGAATCAGGGCAGGGAATCAGAGGCAGGGAATCAAACACGGGGAATCAGAGCTGGGGAATCAGAGGCGGGGAATTAGAGTTGGGGAATCAGAGGAGGGGAATCAGAGGCGGGGAAACAGAGGCGGGGAATCAGAAATGGGGAATCAGAGGTGGGGAATCAGATGTTGGGAATCAGAGGCAGGGAATCAGAGGCGGGGAATCAGAGGCGGGGAATCAGAGGCAGGGAATCAGATGTGCGGAATCGGAGATGGGGAATCAGAGGCAGGGAATCAGAGGCGGGGAATCAGAGGCGGGGAATCAGAGGCCGGGAATCAGATATGGGGAAACAGAGGCGGGGAATCAGAGGCGGGGAAACAGAGGCGGGGAATCAGATATGGGGAATCAGAGGTGGGGAATCAGAGGTTGGGAATCAGATGCAGGGAATCAGAGGCTTGGAATCAGATGCAGGGAATCAGATGCGGGGAATCAGAGGCGGGGAATCAGAGCTGGAGAATCAGAGGTGGGGAATCAGAGTTGGGGAATCAGAGGCGGGGACTTAGATATTGGGAAACAGAGGCGGGGAATCAGAGGCGGGGAAACAGAGGCGGGAAATCAGATATGGGGAATCAGAGGTGGGGAATCAGAGGCAGGGAATCAGATGTGCGCAATCAGAGATGGGTAATCAGAGGCAGGGAATCAGAATCAGAAGCAGGGAATCAGAGGCCAGGAATCAGAGGCCGGAATCAGATGCCGGGAATAAGAGTCCGGGAATCAGAGGTGGGGAATCAGAGTCCGGGAATCAGAGATGGGGATTCAGAGGCGGGGAATGAGATATGGGGAATCAGAGGCGGGGAATCAGAGGCGGGGAAACAGAGGCGGGGAATCAGATATGGGGAATCAGAGGTGGCGAATGAAAGGCGGTGAATCAGAGATGGGGAATCAGAGGCCGGGAATCAGAGGCAGGGAATCAAACACGGGGAATAAGAGGCGGGGAATCAGAGCTGGGGAATCAGAGGCGGGGAATCAGAGTTGGGGAATCAGAGGCGGGGAATCAGAGGCAGGGAATCAATATGGGAATTCAGAGGTGGGGAATCAGATGTTGGGAATCAGAGGCAGGGAATCAGAGGCGAGGATTCAGAGCTGGGGAATCAGAGGCGGGGAATCAGAATTGGGGAATCAGAGATGGGGAATCAGAGATGGGGAATCAGAGATGGGGAATCAGAGGCGGGGAATCAGACGCTGGGAATCAGAGGTGGTGAATCAGAGATGTGGAATCAGAGGCGGGGAATCAGAGGCAGGGAATCAGACGCGGGGAATCAGAGGTGGGGAATCATAGCTGGCGAATCAGAGGCGGGGAATCAGAGGTGGGGAATCAGAGGCGGGGAATCAGATATTGTTAATCAGAGGTGGGGAATCAGAGGCGGGGAAACAGTGGCGGGGAATCAGATATGGGGAATCAGAGGTGGGGAATCAGAGGCCGGTAATCAGACGCTGGGAATCAGAGGCGGGGATTCAGAGCTGGGGAATCAGAGGCGGGGAATCAGAGTTGGGGAATCAGAGGCGGGGAATCAGATATGGGAAATCAGAGGCGGGGATTCAGAGGCGGGGAAACAGAGGCGGGGAATCAGATATGGGGAATCAGAGGTGGGGAATCAGGGGCGGTGTATCAGTGGCAGGGAATCAGAGGCGGGAAATCAGAGGCCGGGAATCAGAGGCGGTGAATCAGAGGCGGTGAATCAGAGGCGGGGAATCAGAGGCAGGGAATCTGATGTGCGGAATCAGAGATGGGGAATCAGAGGTGGGGAATCAGAGGCGGTGAATCAGACATGGGTAATCAGAGGCGGGGAATCAGAGGCAGGAAATCTGACATGGGGAATCAGAGGCGGGGAATCAGAGCTGGGGAATTAGATGCAGGGAATCAGAGTTGGGGATTCAGAGGCGGGGAATCAGATATGGGGAAACAGTGGCGGGGAATCAGAGGCGGGGAAACAGAGGCGGGGAATCAGATATGGGGAATCAGAGGTGGGTATTCAGAGCTGGGGAATCAGAGGTGTGGAATCAGAGTTGCGGAATCAGAGGCGGGGACTTAGATATGGGGAAACAGAGGCGGGGAATCAGAGGCGGGGAAGCAGAGGCGGGGAATCAGATATGGGGAATCAGAGGTGGGGAATCAGAGGCAGGGAATCAGATGTGTGGAATCAGAGATGGGGAATCAGAGGCAGGGAATCAGAATCAGAAGCAGGGAATAAGACGCGGGGAATCTGAGGCGGGGAATCAGAGCTGGGGAATCAGAGGCTGTGAATCAGAGTCGGGGAATCAGAAGCAGGGAATCGGATGTGCGGAATCAGAGATGGGGAATCAGAGGTGGGGAATCAGAGGCGGTGAATCAGACATGGGTAATCAGAGGCGGGGAATCAGTGGCAGGAAATCAGACACGGGGAATCTGAGGCGGGGAATCAGAGGCGGGGAATCAGAGGCAGGGAATGGGATGTGCGGAATCAGAGATGGGGAATCAGAGGTGGGGAATCAGAGGCGGTGAATCAGACATGGGTAAACAGAGGCGGGGAATCAGAGGCAGGAAATCAGACACGGGGAATCAGAGGCGGGGAATCAGAGCTGGGGAATTAGATGCAGGGAATCAGAGTTGGGGATTCAGAGGCGGGGAATCAGATATGGGGAAACTGAGGTGGGGAATCATAGGTGGGCAAATAGAGGCGGGGAATCAGATATGGGGAAACAGAGGCGGGGAATCAGAGGCGGGGAAACAGAGGCGGGGAATCAGATATGGGGAATCAGAGGTGGGGAATCAGAGTTTGGGAATCACAGGCACGGAATCAGAGGCTGGGTATCAGATGCAGGGAATCAGATGCGGGGAATCAGAGGCGGGGAATCAGAGCTGGGGAATCAGAGGTGGGGAATCAGAGTTGGGGAATCAGAGGCGGGGACTTAGATATGGGGAAACAGAGGCGGGGAATCAGAGAAGGGGAAACAGAGGCGGGGAATCAGATATGGGGAATCAGAGGTGGGGAATCAGAGGCAGGGAATCAGATGTGCGGAATCAGAGATGGGGAATCAGAGGCAGGGAATCAGAATCAGAAGCAGGGAATAAGACGCGGGGAATCAGAGGCGGGGAATCAGAGCTGGGGAATCAGAGTCAGTGAATCAGAGGCGGGGAATCAGAGGCAGGGAATCGGATGTGCCGAATCAGAGATGGGGAATCAGAGGTGGGGAATCCGAGGCGGTGAATCAGACATGGGTAATCAGAGGCGGGGAATCAGAGGCAGGAAATCAGACACGGGGAATCAGAGGCGGGGAATCAGAGCTGGGAAATTAGAGGCAGGGAATCAGAGTTGGGGATTCAGAGGCGGGGAATCAGATATGGGGAAAAAGAGGCGGGGAAACAGAGGCGGGCAAATAGAGGCGGGGATCAGATATGGGGAAACAGAGGAGGGGAATCAGAGGCGGGGAAACAGAGGCGGGGAATCAGATATGGGGAATCAGAGGTGTGGAATCAGAGGTTGGGAATCAGAGGCAGGAAATCAGAGGCTGGGAATCATATGCATGGAATCAGATGCGGGGAATCAGAGGCGGGGAATCAGAGCTGGGGAATCAGAGGTGGGGAATCAAAGTTGGGGAATCAGAGTCGGGGACTTAGATATGGGGAAACAGAGGCGGGGAATCAGAGGCGGGGAACAGAAGGCGGGGAATCAGATATGGGGAATCAGAGATGGGGAATCAGAGGCAGGGAATTAGATGTGCGGAATCAGAGATGGGGAATCAGAGGTGGGGAATCAGAATCAGAAGCAGGGAATCAGAGGCAGGGAATCAGAGTTGGGGATTCAGAGGCGGGGAATTAGATATGGGGAATCAGAGGTGGGGAATCAGAGGTGGTGAATCAGGGATGGGGAATCACAGGCGTGGAATCAGAGGCAGGGAATAGAACGCGGGGAATCAGAGGCAGGGAATCAGAGTTGGGGCATCAGAGGTTGGGAATTAGATATGGGGAAACAGAGGCGGGGAATCAGAGGCGGGGAAACAGAGGCGGGGAATCAGATATGGGGAATCAGAGGTGGGGAATCAGAGGTTGGGAATCAGAGGCAGGGAATCAGAGGCTTGGAATCAGATGCAGGGAATCAGATGCGGGGAATCAGAAATGGGGAATCAGAGGTGGGGAATCAGAGGTTGGGAATCAGATGCAGGGAATCAGAGGCTTGGAATCAGATGCAGGGAATCAGATGCGGGGAATCAGAGGCGGGGAATCATAGCTGGAGAATCAGAGGTGGGGAATCAGAGTTGGGGAATCAGAGGCGGGTCTTAGATATTGGGAAACAGAGGCGGGGAATCAGAGGCGGGGAAAGAGAGGCGGGAAATCAGATATGGGGAATCAGAGGTGGGGAATCAGAGGCAGGGAATCAGATGTGCGCAATCAGAGATGGGGAATCAGAGGCAGGGAATCAGAATCAGAAGCAGGGAATCAGAGGCCGGGAATCAGAGGCCGGAATCAGATGACGGGAATAAGAGGCCGGGAATCAGAGGTGGGGAATCAGAGTCCGGGAATCAGAGATGGGGATTCAGAGTCGGGGAATGAGATATGGGGAATCAGAGGCGGGGAATCAGAGGCGGGGAAACAGAGGCGGGGAATCAGATATGGGGAATCAGAGGTGGCGAATCAAAGGCGGTGAATCAGAGCTGGGGAATCAGAGGCGGGGAATCAGAGTTGGGGAATCAGAGGCGGGGAATCAGAGCTGGGGAATCAGAGTCGGGGAATCAGAGGCAGGGAATCAGATGTGCGGAATCAGAGATGGGGAATCAGAGGTGGGGAATCAGAGGCGGTGAGTCAGAGATGGGGAATCAGAGGCGGTGAATCAGAGGCAGGAAATCAGACACGGGGATTCAGAGGCTGGGAATCAGACGGGGGGAATCAAAGGTGGGGAATCAGAGCTGGGGAATCAGAGGCAGGGAATCAGAGTTGGGGATTCAGAGGCGGGGAATCAGATATGGGGAAACAGAGGCGGGGAATCAGAGGCGGGAAAACAGAGGCGAGGAATTAGATATGGGGAATCAGAGGTGGGGAATCAGAGGTGGTGAATCAGAGATGGGGAATCACAGGCGGGGAATCAGAGGCAGGGAATCAGAGTTGGGGCATCAGAGGTTGGGAATTAGATATGGGGAAACAGAGGCGGGGAATCAGAGGTGGGGAAACAGAGGCGGGGAATCAGATATGGGGAATCAGAGGTGGGGAATCAGAGGCAGGGAATCAGATGTGCGGAATCAGAGATGGGGAATCAGAGGCAGGGAATCAGAATCAGAAGCGGGGAATCAGATATGGGTAATCAGAGGCCAGGAATCAGAGATGGGGATTCAAAGGCGGGGAATGAGATATGGAGAATCAGAGGCGGGGAATTTGAGGCGTGGAAACTGTGGTGGGGAATCAGATATGGGGAATCAGAGGTGGCGAATCAAAGGCAGTGAATCAGAGATGGGGAATCAGAGGCGGGGAATCAGAGGCAGGGAATCAAACACAGGGAATCAGAGGCGGGGAATCAGAGCTGGGGAATCAGAGGCGGGGAATCTGAGTTGGGGAATAAGTGGCGGGGAATCAGATATGGGGAAACAGGGGCCGGGAATCAGAGGCGGGGAAACAGAGGCGGGGAATCAGATATGGGGAATCAGAGGTGTGCAATCAGAGGTTGGGAAACAGAGGCGGGGAATCAGATATGGGGAATCAGAGGTGGGGAATCAGAGGTGGTGAATCAGAGATGGGGAATCACAGGCGGGGAATCAGAGGCAGGGAATAGAACGCGGGGAATCAGAGGCAGGGAATTAGAGTTGGGGCATCAGAGGTTCGGAATTAGATATGGGGAAACAGAGGCGGGGAATCAGAGGCGGGGAAACAGAGGCGGGGAATCAGATATGGGGAATCAGAGGTGGGGAATCAGAGGCAGGGAATCAGATGTGCGGAATCAGAGATGGGGAATCAGAGGCAGGGAATCAGAATCAGAAGCGGGGAATCAGAGGCTGGGAATCAGAGGCCGGGAATCAGATGCTGGGAATAAGAGGCCGGGAATCAGAGGTGGGGAATCAGTGTCCGGGAATCAGAGATGGGGATTCAGAGGCGGAGAATGAGATATGGAGAATCAGAGGCGGGGAATCAGAGGCGGGGAAACAGAGGTGGGGAATCAGATATGGTAAATCAGAGGTGGCGAATCAAAGGCGGTGAATCAGAGATGGGGAATCAGAGGCGGGCAATCAGAGGCAGGGAATCAAACACGGGGAATCAGAGGCGGGGAATCAGAGCTGGGGAATCAGAGGCGGGGAATCAGTGTTGGGGAATCAGAGGCGGGGAATCAGATATGGGGAAAGAGGGGCGGGGAATCAGAGGCGGGGAAACAGAGGCGAGGAATCTGAGATGGGGAATCAGAGGTGTGGAATCAGAGGTTGGGAATCAGAGGCAGGGAATCAGAGGCGGGGAAACAGAGGAGGGGAATCAGATATGGGGAATCAGAGGTGGCGAATCAAAGGCGGTGAAACAGAGATGGGGAATCAGGGCAGGGAATCAGAGGCAGGGAATCAAACACGGGGAATCAGAGCTGGGGAATCAGAGGCGGGGAATTAGAGTTGGGGAATCAGAGGAGGGGAGTCAGAGGCGGGGAAACAGGCGGGGAATCAGATATGGGGAATAAGAGGTGGGGAATCAGATGTTGGGAATCAGAGGCAGGGAATCAGAGGTGGGGAATCAGAGGCGGGGAATCAGAGGCAGGGAATCAGATGTGCGGAATCGGAGATGGGGAATCAGAGGCAGGGAATCAGAGGCGGGGAATCAGAGGCGGGGAATCAGAGGCCGGGAATCAGATATGGGGAAACAGAGGCGGGGAATCAGAGGCGGGGAAACAGAGGCGGGGAATCAGATATGGGAAATCAGAGGTGGGGAATCAGAGGTTGGGAATCAGAGGCAGGGAATCAGAGGCTTGGAATCAGATGCAGGGAATCAGATGCGGGGAATCAGAGGCGGGGAATCAGAGCTGGAGAATCAGAGGTGGGGAATCAGAGTTGGGGAATCAGAGGCGGGGACTTAGATATTGGGAAACAGAGGCGGGGAATCAGAGGCGGGGAAACAGAGGCGGGGAATCAGATATGGGGAATCAGAGGTGGGGAATCAGAGGCAGGGAATCAGATGTGCGCAATCAGAGATGGGGAATCAGAGGCAGGGAATCAGAATCAGAAGCAGGGAATCAGAGGCCGGGGATCAGAGGCCGGAATCAGATGCCGGGAATAAGAGGCCGGGAATCAGAGGTGGGGAATCAGAGTCCGGGAATCAGAGATGGGGATTCAGAGGCGGGGAATGAGATATGGGGAATCAGAGGCGGGGAATCAGAGGCGGGAAAACAGAGGCGGGGAATCAGATATGGGGAATCAGAGGTGGCGAATCAAAGTCGGTGAATCAGAGATGGGGAATCAGAGGCCGGGAATCAGAGGCAGAGAATCAAACACGGGGAATCAGAGGCGGGGAATAAGAGCTGGGGAATCAGAGGCGGGGAATCATAGCTGGCGAATCAGAGGCGGGGAATCAGAGGTGGGGAATCAGAGGCGGGGAATCAGATATTGTTAATCAGAGCTGGGGAATCAGAGGCGGGGAAACAGAGGCGGGGAATCAGATATTGTTAATCAGAGCTGGGGAATCAGAGGCGGGGTAACAGAGGCGGGGAATCAGATATGGGCAATCAGAGGTGGGGAATCAGAGGTTGTGAATCAGAGATGGAGAATCAGAGGCGGGGAATCAGAGGCCGGTAATCAGACGCGTGGAATCAGAGGCGGGGATTCAGAGCTGGGGAATCAGAGGCGGGGAATCAGAGTTGGGGAATCAGAGGCGGGGAATCAGAGTTGGGGAATCAGAGGCGGGGAATCAGATATGGGGAATCAGAGGTGGCGAATGAAAGGCGGTGAATCAGAGATGGGGAATCAGAGGCCGGGAATCAGAGGCAGGGAATCAAACACGGGGAATAAGAGGCGGGGAATCAGAGCTGGGGAATCAGAGGCGGGGAATCAGAGTTGGGGAATCAGAGGCGGGGAATCAGAGGCAGGGAATCAATATGGGAATTCAGAGGTGGGGAATTATATGTTGGGAATCAGAGGCAGGGAATCAGAGGCGAGGATTCAGAGCTGGGGAATCAGAGGCGGGGAATCAGAATTGGGGAATAAGAGATGGGGAATCAGAGATGGGGAATCAGAGATGGGGAATCAGAGGCAGGGAATCAGACGCGGGGAATCAGAGGTGGGGAATCATAGCTGGCGAATCAGAGGCGGGGAATCAGAGGTGGGGAATCAGAGGCGGGGAATCAGATATTGTTAATCAGAGGTGGGGAATCAGAGGCGGGGAAACAGTGGCGGGGAATCAGATATGGGGAATCAGAGGTGGGGAATCAGAGGCCGGTAATCAGACGCTGGGAATCAGAGGCGGGTATTCAGAGCTGGGGAATCAGAGGCGGGGAATCAGAGTTGGGGAATCAGAGGCGGGGAATCAGATATGGGAAATCAGAGGCGGGGATTCAGAGGCGGGGAAACAGAGGCGGGGAATCAGATATGGGGAATCAGAGGTGGGGAATCAGGGGCGGGGTATCAGTGGCAGGGAATCAGAGGCGGGAAATCAGAGGCCGGGAATCAGAGGCGGTGAATCAGAGGCGGTGAATCAGAGGCGGGGAATCAGAGGCAGGGAATCTGATGTGCGGAATCAGAGATGGGGAATCAGAGGTGGGGAATCAGAGGCGGTGAATCAGACATGGGTAATCAGAGGCGGGGAATCAGAGGCAGGAAATCTGACACGGGGAATCAGAGGCGGGGAATCAGAGCTGGGGAATTAGATGCAGGGAATCAGAGTTGGGGATTCAGAGGCGGGGAATCAGATATGGGGAAACAGTGGCGGGGAATCAGAGGCGGGGAAACAGAGGCGGGGAATCAGATATGGGGAATCAGAGGTGGGTATTCAGAGCTGGGGAATCAGAGGTGTGGAATCAGAGTTGCGGAATCAGAGGCGGGGACTTAGATATGGGGAAACAGAGGCGGGGAATCAGAGGCGGGGAAGCAGAGGCGGGGAATCAGATATGGGGAATCAGAGGTGGGGAATCAGAGGCAGGGAATCAGATGTGTGGAATCAGAGATGGGGAATCAGAGGCAGGGAATCAGAATCAGAAGCAGGGAATAAGACGCGGGGAATCTGAGGCGGGGAATCAGAGCTGGGGAATCAGAGGCTGTGAATCAGAGTCGGGGAATCAGAAGCAGGGAATCGGATGTGCGGAATCAGAGATGGGGAATCAGAGGTGGGGAATCAGAGGCGGTGAATCAGACATGGGTAATCAGAGGCGGGGAATCAGTGGCAGGAAATCAGACACGGGGAATCTGAGGCGGGGAATCAGAGGCGGGGAATCAGAGGCAGGGAATGGGATGTGCGGAATCAGAGATGGGGAATCAGAGGTGGGGAATCAGAGGCGGTGAATCAGACATGGGTAAACAGAGGCGGGGAATCAGAGGCAGGAAATCAGACACGGGGAATCAGAGGCGGGGAATCAGAGCTGGGGAATTAGATGCATGGAATCAGAGTTGGGGATTCAGAGGCGGGGAATCAGATATGGGGAAACTGAGGTGGGGAATCATAGGTGGGCAAATAGAGGCGGGGAATCAGATATGGGGAAACAGAGGCGGGGAATCAGAGGCGGGGAAACAGAGGCGGGGAATCAGATATGGGGAATCAGAGGTGGGGAATCAGAGTTTGGGAATCACAGGCACGGAATCAGAGGCTGGGTATCAGATGCAGGGAATCAGATGCGGGGAATCAGAGGCGGGGAATTAGATATGGGGAAACAGAGGCGGGGAATCAGAGAAGGGGAAACAGAGGCGGGGAATCAGATATGGGGAATCAGAGGTGGGGAATCAGAGGCAGGGAATCAGATGTGCGGAATCAGAGATGGGGAATCAGAGGTGGGGAATCCGAGGCGGTGAATCAGACATGGGTAATCAGATGCGGGGAATCAGAGGCGGGGACTTAGATATGGGGAAACAGAGGCGGGGAATCAGAGAAGGGGAAACAGAGGCGGGGAATCAGATATGGGGAATCAGAGGCAGGGAATCAGAATCAGAAGCAGGGAATAAGATGCGGGGAATCAGAGGCGGGGAATCAGAGCTGGGGAATCAGAGTCAGTGAATCAGAGGCGGGGAATCAGAGGCAGGGAATCGGATGTGCCGAATCAGAGATGGGGAATCAGAGGTGGGGAATCCGAGGCGGTGAATCAGACATGGGTAATCAGAGGCGGGGAATCAGAGGCAGGAAATCAGACACGGGGAATCAGAGGCGGGGAATCAGAGCTGGGAAATTAGAGGCAGGGAATCAGAGTTGGGGATTCAGAGGCGGGGAATCAGATATGGGGAAAAAGAGGCGGGGAAACAGAGGCGGGCAAATAGAGGCGGGGATCAGATATGGGGAAACAGAGGAGGGGAATCAGAGGCGGGGAAACAGAGGCGGGGAATCAGATATGGGGAATCAGAGGTGGGGAATCAGAGGTTGGGAATCAGAGGCAGGAAATCAGAGGCTGGGAATCATATGCATGGAATCTGATGCGGGGAATCAGAGGCGGGGAATCAAAGTTGGGGAATCAGAGTCGGGGACTTAGATATGGGGAAACAGAGGCGGGGAATCAGAGGCGGGGAACAGAAGGCGGGGAATCAGATATGGGGAATCAGAGATGGGGAATCAGAGGCAGGGAATTAGATGTGCGGAATCAGAGATGGGGAATCAGAGGTGGGGAATCAGAATCAGAAGCAGGGAATCAGAGGCAGGGAATCAGAGTTGGGGATTCAGAGGCGGGGAATTAGATATGGGGAATCAGAGGTGGGGAATCAGAGGTGGTGAATCAGGGATGGGGAATCACAGGCGTGGAATCAGAGGCAGGGAATAGAACGCGGGGAATCAGAGGCAGGGAATCAGAGTTGGGGCATCAGAGGTTGGGAATTAGATATGGGGAAACAGAGGCGGGGAATCAGAGGCGGGGAAACAGAGGCGGGGAATCAGATATGGGGAATCAGAGGTGGGGAATCAGAGGTTGGGAATCAGAGGCAGGGAATCAGAGGCTTGGAATCAGATGCAGGGAATCAGATGCGGGGAATCAGAAATGGGGAATCAGAGGTGGGGAATCAGAGGTTGGGAATCAGATGCAGGGAATCAGAGGCTTGGAATCAGATGCAGGGAATCAGATGCGGGGAATCAGAGGCGGGGAATCATAGCTGGAGAATCAGAGGTGGGGAATCAGAGTTGGGGAATCAGAGGCGGGTCTTAGATATTGGGAAACAGAGGCGGGGAATCAGAGGCGGGGAAACAGAGGCGGGAAATCAGATATGGGGAATCAGAGGTGGGGAATCAGAGGCAGGGAATCAGATGTGCGCAATCAGAGATGGGGAATCAGAGGCAGGGAATCAGAATCAGAAGCAGGGAATCAGAGGCCGGGAATCAGAGGCCGGAATCAGATGACGGGAATAAGAGGCCGGGAATCAGAGGTGGGGAATCAGAGTCCGGGAATAAGAGATGGGGATTCAGAGTCGGGGAATGAGATATGGGGAATCAGAGGCGGGGAATCAGAGGCGGGGAAACAGAGGCGGGGATTCAGATATGGGGAATCAGAGGTGGCGAATCAAAGGCGGTGAATCAGAGCTGGGGAATCAGAGGCGGGGAATCAGAGTTGGGGAATCAGAGGCGGGGAATCAGAGCTGGGGAATCAGAGTCGGGGAATCAGAGGCAGGGAATCAGATGTGCGGAATCAGAGATGGGGAATCAGAGGTGGGGAATCAGAGGCCGGGAATCAGTGGCAGAGAATCAAACACGGGGAATCAGAGGCGCGGAATAAGAGCTGGGGAATCAGAGGCGGGGAATCATAGCTGGCGAATCAGAGGCGGGGAATCAGAGGTGGGGAATCAGAGGCGGGGAATCAGATATTGTTAATCAGAGCTGGGGAATCAGAGGCGGGGAAACAGAGGCGGGGAATCAGATATTGTTAATCAGAGCTGGGGAATCAGAGGCGGGGTAACAGAGGCGGGGAATTAGATATGGGCAATCAGAGGTGGGGAATCAGAGGTTGTGAATCAGAGATGGAGAATCAGAGGCGGGGAATCAGAGGCCGGTAATCAGACGCGCGGAATCAGAGGCGGGGATTCAGAGCTGGTGAATCAGAGGCGGGGAATCAGAGTTGGGGAATCAGAGGCGGGGAATCAGATATGGGTAATCAGAGGCGGGGAATCAGAGGCGGGGAAACAGAGGAGGGGAATCAGATATGGGGAATCAGAGGTGGCGAATCAAAGGCGGTGAAACAGAGATGGGGAATCAGGGCAGGGAATCAGAGGCAGGGAATCAAACACGGGGAATCAGAGGCGGGGAATAAGAGCTGGGGAATCAGAGGCGGGGAATCATAGCTGGCGAATCAGAGGCGGGGAATCAGAGGTGGGGAATCAGAGGCGGGGAATCAGATATTGTTAATCAGAGCTGGGGAATCAGAGGCGGGGAAACAGAGGCGGGGAATCAGATATTGTTAATCAGAGCTGGGGAATCAAAGGCGGGGTAACAGAGGCGGGGAATCAGATATGGGCAATCAGAGGTGGGGAATCAGAGGTTGTGAATCAGAGATGGAGAATCAGAGGCGGGGAATCAGAGGCCGGTAATCAGACGCGCGGAATCAGAGGCGGGGATTCAGAGCTGGGGAATCAGAGGCGGGGAATCAGAGTTGGGGAATCAGAGGCGGGGAATCAGATATGGGGAATCAGAGGCGGGGAATCAGAGGCGGGGAAACAGAGGAGGGGAATCAGATATGGGGAATCAGAGGTGGCGAATCAAAGGCGGTGAAACAGAGATGGGGAATCAGGGCAGGGAATCAGAGGCAGGGAATCAAACACGGGGAATCAGAGCTGGGGAATCAGAGGCGGGGAATTAGAGTTGGGGAACCAGAAGAGGGGAGTCAGAGGCGGGGAAACAGGCGGGGAATCAGATATGGGGAATAAGAGGTGGGGAATCAGATGTTGGGAATCAGAGGCAGGGAATCAGAGGTGGGGAATCAGAGGCGGGGAATCAGAGGCAGGGAATCAGATGTGCGGAATCGGAGATGGGGAATCAGAGGCAGGGAATCAGAGGCGGGGAATCAGAGGCGGGGAATCAGAGGCCGGGAATCAGATATGGGGAAACAGAGGCGGGGAATCAGAGGCGGGGAAACAGAGGCGGGGAATCAGATATGGGAAATCAGAGGTGGGGAATCAGAGGTTGGGAATCAGAGGCAGGGAATCAGAGGCTTGGAATCAGATGCAGGGAATCAGATGCGGGGAATCAGAGGCGGGGAATCAGAGCTGGAGAATCAGAGGTGGGGAATCAGAGTTGGGGAATCAGAGGCGGGGACTTAGATATTGGGAAACAGAGGCGGGGAATCAGAGGCGGGGAAACAGAGGCGGGGAATCAGATATGGGGAATCAGAGGTGGGGAATCAGAGGCAGGGAATCAGATGTGCGCAATCAGAGATGGGGAATCAGAGGCAGGGAATCAGAATCAGAAGCAGGGAATCAGAGGCCGGGGATCAGAGGCCGGAATCAGATGCCGGGAATAAGAGGCCGGGAATCAGAGGTGGGGAATCAGAGTCCGGGAATCAGAGATGGGGATTCAGAGGCGGGGAATGAGATATGGGGAATCAGAGGCGGGGAATCAGAGGCGGGGAAACAGAGGCGGGGAATCAGATATGGGGAATCAGAGGTGGCGAATCAAAGTCGGTGAATCAGAGATGGGGAATCAGAGGCCGGGAATCAGAGGCAGAGAATCAAACACGGGGAATCAGAGGCGGGGAATAAGAGCTGGGGAATCAGAGGCGGGGAATCATAGCTGGCGAATCAGAGGCGGGGAATCAGAGGTGGGGAATCAGAGGCGGGGAATCAGATATTGTTAATCAGAGCTGGGGAATCAGAGGCGGGGAAACAGAGGCGGGGAATCAGATATTGTTAATCAGAGCTGGGGAATCAGAGGCGGGGTAACAGAGGCGGGGAATCAGATATGGGCAATCAGAGGTGGGGAATCAGAGGTTGTGAATCAGAGATGGAGAATCAGAGGCGGGGAATCAGAGGCCGGTAATCAGACGCGCGGAATCAGAGGCGGGGATTCAGAGCTGGGGAATCAGAGGCGGGGAATCAGAGTTGGGGAATCAGAGGCGGGGAATCAGAGTTGGGGAATCAGAGGCGGGGAATCAGATATGGGGAATCAGAGGTGGCGAATGAAAGGCGGTGAATCAGAGATGGGGAATCAGAGGCCGGGAATCAGAGGCAGGGAATCAAACACGGGGAATAAGAGGCGGGGAATCAGAGCTGGGGAATCAGAGGCGGGGAATCAGAGTTGGGGAATCAGAGGCGGGGAATCAGAGGCAGGGAATCAATATGGGAATTCAGAGGTGGGGAATTAGATGTTGGGAATCAGAGGCAGGGAATCAGAGGCGAGGATTCAGAGCTGGGGAATCAGAGGCGGGGAATCAGAATTGGGGAATAAGAGATGGGGAATCAGAGATGGGGAATCAGAGATGGGGAATCAGAGGCGGGGAATCAGACGCTGGGAATCAGAGGTGGTGAATCAGAGATGTGGAATCAGAGGCGGGGAATCAGAGGCAGGGAATCAGACGCGGGGAATCAGAGGTGGGGAATCAGAGCTGGGGAATCAGAGTCAGTGAATCAGAGGCGGGGAATCAGAGGCAGGGAATCGGATGTGCCGAATCAGAGATGGGGAATCAGAGGTGGGGAATCCGAGGCGGTGAATCAGACATGGGTAATCAGAGGCGGGGAATCAGAGGCAGGAAATCAGACACGGGGAATCAGAGGCGGGGAATCAGAGCTGGGAAATTAGAGGCAGGGAATCAGAGTTGGGGATTCAGAGGCGGGGAATCAGATATGGGGAAAAAGAGGCGGGGAAACAGAGGCGGGCAAATAGAGGCGGGGATCAGATATGGGGAAACAGAGGAGGGGAATCAGAGGCGGGGAAACAGAGGCGGGGAATCAGATATGGCGAATCAGAGGTGGGGAATCAGAGGTTGGGAATCAGAGGCAGGAAATCAGAGGCTGGGAATCATATGCATGGAATCAGATGCGGGGAATCAGAGGCGGGGAATCAGAGCTGGGGAATCAGAGGTGGGGAATCAAAGTTGGGGAATCAGAGTCGGGGACTTAGATATGGGGAAACAGAGGCGGGGAATCAGAGGCGGGGAACAGAAGGCGGGGAATCAGATATGGGGAATCAGAGATGGGGAATCAGAGGCAGGGAATTAGATGTGCGGAATCAGAGATGGGGAATCAGAGGTGGGGAATCAGAATCAGAAGCAGGGAATCAGAGGCAGGGAATCAGAGTTGGGGATTCAGAGGCGGGGAATTAGATATGGGGAATCAGAGGTGGGGAATCAGAGGTGGTGAATCAGGGATGGGGAATCACAGGCGTGGAATCAGAGGCAGGGAATAGAACGCGGGGAATCAGAGGCAGGGAATCAGAGTTGGGGCATCAGAGGTTGGGAATTAGATATGGGGAAACAGAGGCGGGGAATCAGAGGCGGGGAAACAGAGGCGGGGAATCAGATATGGGGAATCAGAGGTGGGGAATCAGAGGTTGGGAATCAGAGGCAGGGAATCAGAGGCTTGGAATCAGATGCAGGGAATCAGATGCGGGGAATCAGAAATGGGGAATCAGAGGTGGGGAATCAGAGGTTTGGAATCAGATGCAGGGAATCAGAGGCTTGGAATCAGATGCAGGGAATCAGATGCGGGGAATCAGAGGCGGGGAATCATAGCTGGAGAATCAGAGGTGGGGAATCAGAGTTGGGGAATCAGAGGCGGGTCTTAGATATTGGGAAACAGAGGCGGGGAATCAGAGGCAGGGAAACAGAGGCGGGAAATCAGATATGGGGAATCAGAGGTGGGGAATCAGAGGCAGGGAATCAGATGTGCGCAATCAGAGATGGGGAATCAGAGGCAGGGAATCAGAATCAGAAGCAGGGAATCAGAGGCCGGGAATCAGAGGCCGGAATCAGATGACGGGAATAAGAGGCCGGGAATCAGAGGTGGGGAATCAGAGTCCGGGAATCAGAGATGGGGATTCAGAGTCGGGGAATGAGATATGGGGAATCAGAGGCGGGGAATCAGAGGCGGGGAAACAGAGGCGGGGAATCAGATATGGGGAATCAGAGGTGGCGAATCAAAGGCGGTGAATCAGAGCTGGGGAATCAGAGGCGGGGAATCAGAGTTGGGGAATCAGAGGCGGGGAATCAGAGCTGGGGAATCAGAGTCGGGGAATCAGAGGCTGGGAATCAGACGGGGGGAATCAAAGGTGGGGAATCAGAGCTGGGGAATCAGAGGCAGGGAATCAGAGTTGGGGATTCAGAGGCGGGGAATCAGATATGGGGAAACAGAGGCGGGGAATCAGAGGCGGGAAAACAGAGGCGAGGAATTAGATATGGGGAATCAGAGGTGGGGAATCAGAGGTGGTGAATCAGAGATGGGGAATCACAGGCGGGGAATCAGAGGCAGGGAATAGAACGCGGGGAATCAGAGGCAGGGAATCAGAGTTGGGGCATCAGAGGTTGGGAATTAGATATGGGGAAACAGAGGCGGGGAATCAGAGGTGGGGAAACAGAGGCGGGGAATCAGATATGGGGAATCAGAGGTGGGGAATCAGAGGCAGGGAATCAGATGTGCGGAATCAGAGATGGGGAATCAGAGGCAGGGAATCAGAATCAGAAGCGGGGAATCAGATATGGGGAATCAGAGGCCAGGAATCAGATGCTGGGAATAAGAGGCCGGGAATCAGAGGTGGGGAATCAGAGTCCGGGAATCAGAGATGGGGATTCAAAGGCGGGGAATGAGATATGGAGAATCAGAGGCGGGGAATTTGAGGCGTGGAAACAGTGGTGGGGAATCAGATATGGGGAATCAGAGGTGGCGAATCAAAGGCAGTGAATCAGAGATGGGGAATCAGAGGCGGGGAATCAGAGGCAGGGAATCAAACACAGGGAATCAGAGGCGGGGAATCAGAGCTGGGGAATCAGAGGCGGGGAATCTGAGTTGGGGAATAAGTGGCGGGGAATCAGATATGGGGAAACAGGGGCCGGGAATCAGAGGCGGGGAAACAGAGGCGGGGAATCAGATATGGGGAATCAGACGTGTGCAATCAGAGGTTGGGAAACAGAGGCGGGGAATCAGATATGGGGAATCAGAGGTGGGGAATCAGAGGTGGTGAATCAGAGATGGGGAATCACAGGCGGGGAATCAGAGGCAGGGAATAGAACGCGGGGAATCAGAGGCAGGGAATTAGAGTTGGGGCATCAGAGGTTCGGAATTAGATATGGGGAAACAGAGGCGGGGAATCAGAGGCGGGGAAACAGAGGCGGGGAATCAGATATGGGGAATCAGAGGTGGGGAATCAGAGGCAGGGAATCAGATGTGCGGAATCAGAGATGGGGAATCAGAGGCAGGGAATCAGAATCAGAAGCGGGGAATCAGAGGCCGGGAATCAGAGGCCGGGAATCAGATGCTGGGAATAAGAGGCCGGGAATCAGAGGTGGGGAATCAGTGTCCGGGAATCAGAGATGGGGATTCAGAGGCGGAGAATGAGATATGGAGAATCAGAGGCGGGGAATCAGAGGCGGGGAAACAGAGGTGGGGAATCAGATATGGTAAATCAGAGGTGGCGAATCAAAGGCGGTGAATCAGAGATGGGGAATCAGAGGCGGGCAATCAGAGGCAGGGAATCAAACACGGGGAATCAGAGGCGGGGAATCAGTGTTGGGGAATCAGAGGCGGGGAATCAGATATGGGGAAAGAGGGGCGGGGAATCAGAGGCGGGGAAACAGAGGCGAGGAATTTGAGATGGGGAATCAGAGGTGTGGAATCAGAGGTTGGGAATCAGAGGCAGGGAATCAGAGGCGGGGAAACAGAGGAGGGGAATCAGATATGGGGAATCAGAGGTGGCGAATCAAAGGCGGTGAAACAGAGATGGGGAATCAGGGCAGGGAATCAGAGGCAGGGAATCAAACACGGGGAATCAGAGCTGGGGAATCAGAGGCGGGGAATTAGAGTTGGGGAATCAGAGGAGGGGAGTCAGAGGCGGGGAAACAGGCGGGGAATCAGATATGGGGAATAAGAGGTGGGGAATCAGAGGCGGTGAATCAGACATGGGTAAACAGAGGCGGGGAATCAGAGGCAGGAAATCAGACACGGGGAATCAGAGGCGGGGAATCAGAGCTGGGGAATTAGATGCAGGGAATCAGAGTTGGGGATTCAGAGGCGGGGAATCAGATATGGGGAAACTGAGGTGGGGAATCATAGGTGGGCAAATAGAGGCGGGGAATCAGATATGGGGAAACAGAGGCGGGGAATCAGAGGCGGGGAAACAGAGGCGGGGAATCAGATATGGGGAATCAGAGGTGGGGAATCAGAGTTTGGGAATCACAGGCACGGAATCAGAGGCTGGGTATCAGATGCAGGGAATCAGATGCGGGGAATCAGAGGCGGGGAATCAGAGCTGGGGAATCAGAGGTGGGGAATCAGAGTTGGGGAATCAGAGGCGGGGACTTAGATATGGGGAAACAGAGGCGGGGAATCAGAGAAGGGGAAACAGAGGCGGGGAATCAGATATGGGGAATCAGAGGTGGGGAATCAGAGGCAGGGAATCAGATGTGCGGAATCAGAGATGGGGAATCAGAGGCAGGGAATCAGAATCAGAAGCAGGGAATAAGACGCGGGGAATCAGAGGCGGGGAATCAGAGCTGGGGAATCAGAGTCAGTGAATCAGAGGCGGGGAATCAGAGGCAGGGAATCGGATGTGCCGAATCAGAGATGGGGAATCAGAGGTGGGGAATCCGAGGCGGTGAATCAGACATGGGTAATCAGAGGCGGGGAATCAGAGGCAGGAAATCAGACACGGGGAATCAGAGGCGGGGAATCAGAGCTGGGAAATTAGAGGCAGGGAATCAGAGTTGGGGATTCAGAGGCGGGGAATCAGATATGGGGAAAAAGAGGCGGGGAAACAGAGGCGGGCAAATAGAGGCGGGGATCAGATATGGGGAAACAGAGGAGGGGAATCAGAGGCGGGGAAACAGAGGCGGGGAATCAGATATGGGGAATCAGAGGTGTGGAATCAGAGGTTGGGAATCAGAGGCAGGAAATCAGAGGCTGGGAATCATATGCATGGAATCAGATGCGGGGAATCAGAGGCGGGGAATCAGAGCTGGGGAATCAGAGGTGGGGAATCAAAGTTGGGGAATCAGAGTCGGGGACTTAGATATGGGGAAACAGAGGCGGGGAATCAGAGGCGGGGAACAGAAGGCGGGGAATCAGATATGGGGAATCAGAGATGGGGAATCAGAGGCAGGGAATTAGATGTGCGGAATCAGAGATGGGGAATCAGAGGTGGGGAATCAGAATCAGAAGCAGGGAATCAGAGGCAGGGAATCAGAGTTGGGGATTCAGAGGCGGGGAATTAGATATGGGGAATCAGAGGTGGGGAATCAGAGGTGGTGAATCAGGGATGGGGAATCACAGGCGTGGAATCAGAGGCAGGGAATAGAACGCGGGGAATCAGAGGCAGGGAATCAGAGTTGGGGCATCAGAGGTTGGGAATTAGATATGGGGAAACAGAGGCGGGGAATCAGAGGCGGGGAAACAGAGGCGGGGAATCAGATATGGGGAATCAGAGGTGGGGAATCAGAGGTTGGGAATCAGAGGCAGGGAATCAGAGGCTTGGAATCAGATGCAGGGAATCAGATGCGGGGAATCAGAAATGGGGAATCAGAGGTGGGGAATCAGAGGTTTGGAATCAGATGCAGGGAATCAGAGGCTTGGAATCAGATGCAGGGAATCAGATGCGGGGAATCAGAGGCGGGGAATCATAGCTGGAGAATCAGAGGTGGGGAATCAGAGTTGGGGAATCAGAGGCGGGTCTTAGATATTGGGAAACAGAGGCGGGGAATCAGAGGCGGGGAAACAGAGGCGGGAAATCAGATATGGGGAATCAGAGGTGGGGAATCAGAGGCAGGGAATCAGATGTGCGCAATCAGAGATGGGGAATCAGAGGCAGGGAATCAGAATCAGAAGCAGGGAATCAGAGGCCGGGAATCAGAGGCCGGAATCAGATGACGGGAATAAGAGGCCGGGAATCAGAGGTGGGGAATCAGAGTCCGGGAATCAGAGATGGGGATTCAGAGTCGGGGAATGAGATATGGGGAATCAGAGGCGGGGAATCAGAGGCGGGGAAACAGAGGCAGGGAATCAGATATGGGGAATCAGAGGTGGCGAATCAAAGGCGGTGAATCAGAGCTGGGGAATCAGAGGCGGGGAATCAGAGTTGGGGAATCAGAGGCGGGGAATCAGAGCTGGGGAATCAGAGTCGGGGAATCAGAGGCAGGGAATCAGATGTGCGGAATCAGAAATGGGGAATCAGAGGTGGGGAATCAGAGGCGGTGAGTCAGAGATGGGGAATCAGAGGCGGTGAATCAGAGGCAGGAAATCAGACACGGGGATTCAGAGGCTGGGAATCAGACGGGGGGAATCAAAGGTGGGGAATCAGAGCTGGGGAATCAGAGGCAGGGAATCAGAGTTGGGGATTCAGAGGCGGGGAATCAGATATGGGGAAACAGAGGCGGGGAATCAGAGGCGGGAAAACAGAGGCGAGGAATTAGATATGGGGAATCAGAGGTGGGGAATCAGAGGTGGTGAATCAGAGATGGGGAATCACAGGCGGGGAATCAGAGGCAGGGAATAGAACGCGGGGAATCAGAGGCAGGGAATCAGAGTTGGGGCATCAGAGGTTGGGAATTAGATATGGGGAAACAGAGGCGGGGAATCAGAGGTGGGGAAACAGAGGCGGGGAATCAGATATGGGGAATCAGAGGTGGGGAATCAGAGGCAGGGAATCAGATGTGCGGAATCAGAGATGGGGAATCAGAGGCAGGGAATCAGAATCAGAAGCGGGGAATCAGATATGGGGAATCAGAGGCCAGGAATCAGATGCTGGGAATAAGAGGCCGGGAATCAGAGGTGGGGAATCAGAGTCCGGGAATCAGAGATGGGGATTCAAAGGCGGGGAATGAGATATGGAGAATCAGAGGCGGGGAATTTGAGGCGTGGAAACAGTGGTGGGGAATCAGATATGGGGAATCAGAGGTGGCGAATCAAAGGCAGTGAATCAGAGATGGGGAATCAGAGGCGGGGAATCAGAGGCAGGGAATCAAACACAGGGAATCAGAGGCGGGGAATCAGAGCTGGGGAATCAGAGGCGGGGAATCTGAGTTGGGGATATAAGTGGCGGGGAATCAGATATGGGGAAACAGGGGCCGGGAATCAGAGGCGGGGAAACAGAGGCGGGGAATCAGATATGGGGAATCAGACGTGTGCAATCAGAGGTTGGGAAACAGAGGCGGGGAATCAGATATGGGGAATCAGAGGTGGGGAATCAGAGGTGGTGAATCAGAGATGGGGAATCACAGGCGGGGAATCAGAGGCAGGGAATAGAACGCGGGGAATCAGAGGCAGGGAATTAGAGTTGGGGCATCAGAGGTTCGGAATTAGATATGGGGAAACAGAGGCGGGGAATCAGAGGCGGGGAAACAGAGGCGGGGAATCAGACGCGCGGAATCAGAGGCGGGGATTCAGAGCTGGGGAATCAGAGGCGGGGAATCAGAGTTGGGGAATCAGAGGCGGGGAATCAGATATGAGGAATCAGAGGCGGGGAATCAGAGGCGGGGAAACAGAGGAGGGGAATCAGATATGGGGAATCAGAGGTGGGGAATCAGGGGCGGGGTATCAGTGGCAGGGAATCAGAGGCGGGAAATCAGAGGCCGGGAATCAGAGGCGGTGAATCAGAGGCGGGGAATCAGAGGCAGGGAATCGGATGTGCGGAATCAGAGATGGGGAATCAGAGGTGGGGAATCAGAGGCGGTGAATCAGACATGGGTAATCAGAGGCGGGGAATCAGAGGCAGGAAATCAGACACGGGGAATTCGAGGCGGGGAATCAGAGCTGGGGAATTAGATGCAGGGAATCAGAGTTGGGGATTCAGAGGCGGGGAATCAGATATGGGGAATCAGAGGTGGGGAATCAGAGCTGGGGAATCAGAGGTGGGGAATCAGAGTTGGGGAATCAGAGGCGGGGACTTAGATATGGGGAAACAGAGGCGGGGAATCAGAGGCGGGGAAACAGAGGCGGGGAATCAGATATGGGGAATCAGAGGTGGGGAATCAGAGGCAGGCAATCAGATGTGCGGTATCAGAGATGGGGAATCAGAGGCAGGGAATCAGAAACAGAAGCAGGGAATAAGACGCGGGGAATCTGAGGCGGGGAATCAGAGCTGGGGAATCAGAGGCTGTGAATCAGAGATGGGGAATCAGAAGCAGGGAATCGGATGTGCGGAATCAGAGATGGGGAATCAGAGGTGGGGAATCAGAGGCGGTGAATCAGACATGCGTAATCAGAGGCGGGGAATCAGAGGCAGGAAATCAGACACGGGGAATCTGAGGCGGGGAATCAGAGGCGGGGAATCAGAGGCAGGGAATGGGATGTGCGGAATCAGAGATGGGGAATCAGAGGTGGGGAATCAGAGGCGGTGAATCAGACATGGGTAATCAGAGGCGGGGAATCAGAGGCAGGAAATCAGACACGGGGAATCAGAGGCGGGGAATCAGAGCTGGGGAATTAGATGCAGGGAATCAGAGTTGGGGATTCAGAGGCGGGGAATCAGATATGGGGAAACTGAGGTGGGGAATCAGAGGTGGGCAAATAGAGGCGGGGAATCAGATATGGGGAAACAGAGGCGGGGAATCAGAGGTGGGGAAACAGAGGCGGGGAATCAGATATGGGGAATCAGAGGTGGGGAATCAGAGGTTGGGAATCACAGGCAGGGAATCAGAGGCGGGGAATCAGATATGGGGAATCAGAGGTGGGGAATCAGAGGCAGGGAATCAGATGTGCGGAATCAGAGATGGGATCAGAGGCAGGGAATCTGAATCAGAAGCAGGGAATAAGACGCGGGGAATCAGAGGCGGAGAATCAGAGATGGGGAATCAGAGGTGGGGAATCAGAGGCGGTGATTCAGACATGGGTAATCAGAGGCGGGGAATCAGATGCAGGGAATCAGATGCGGGGAATCAGAGGCGGGGAATCAGAGCTAGGGAATCAGAGGTGGGGAATCAGAGTTGGGGAATCAGAGGCGGGGACTTAGATATGGGGAAACAGAGGCGGGGAATCAGAGGCGGGGAAACAGAGGCGGGGAATCAGATATGGGGAATCAGAGGTGGAGAATCAGAGGCAGGGAATCAGATGTGCGGAATCAGAGATGGGGAATCAGAGGCAGGGAGTCAGAATCAGAAGCAGGGAATAAGACGCCGGGAATCAGAGGCGGGGAATCAGAGCTGGGGTATCAGAGGCAGTGAATCAGAGGCGGGGAATCAGAGGCAGGGAATCGGATGTGCGGAATCAGAGATGGGGAATCAGAGGTGGGGAATCAGAGGCGGTGAAATAGACATGGGTAATCAGAGGCGGGGAATCAGAGGCAGGAAATCAGACACGGGGAATCAGAGGCGGGGAATCAGAGCTGGGAACTTAGAGGCAGGGAATCAGAGTTGGGGAATCAGATGCATGGAATCAGATGCGGGGAATCAGAGGCGGGGAATCAGAGTTTGGGAATCACAGGCACGGAATCAGAGGCTGGGTATCAGATGCAGGGAATCAGATGCGGGGAATCAGAGGCGGGGAATCAGAGCTGGGGAATCACAGGCACGGAATCAGAGGCTGGGTATCAGATGCAGGGAATCAGATGCGGGGAATCAGAGGCGGGGAATCAGAGCTGGGGAATCAGAGGTGGGGAATCAGAGTTGGGGAATCAGAGGCGGGGACTTAGATATGGGGAAACAGAGGCGGGGAATCAGAGAAGGGGAAACAGAGGCGGGGAATCAGATATGGGGAATCAGAGGTGGGGAATCAGAGGCAGGGAATCAGATGTGCGGAATCAGAGATGGGGAATCAGAGGCAGGGAATCAGAATCAGAAGCAGGGAATAAGACGCGGGGAATCAGAGGCGGGGAATCAGAGCTGGGGAATCAGAGTCAGTGAATCAGAGGCGGGGAATCAGAGGCAGGGAATCGGATGTGCCGAAATAGAGATGGGGAATCAGAGGTGGGGAATCCGAGGCGGTGAATCAGACATGGGTAATCAGAGGCGGGGAATCAGAGGCAGGAAATCAGACACGGGGAATCAGAGGCGGGGAATCAGAGCTGGGAAATTAGAGGCAGGGAATCAGAGTTGGGGATTCAGAGGCGGGGAATCAGATATGGGGAAAAAGAGGCGGGGAAACAGAGGCGGGCAAATAGAGGCGGGGATCAGATATGGGGAAACAGAGGAGGGGAATCAGAGGCGGGGAAACAGAGGCGGGGAATCAGATATGGGGAATCAGAGGTGGGGAATCAGAGGTTGGGAATCAGAGGCAGGAAATCAGAGGCTGGGAATCATATGCATGGAATCAGATGCGGGGAATCAGAGGCGGGGAATCAGAGCTGGGGAATCAGAGGTGGGGAATCAAAGTTGGGGAATCAGAGTCGGGGACTTAGATATGGGGAAACAGAGGCGGGGAATCAGAGGCGGGGAACAGAAGGCGGGGAATCAGATATGGGGAATCAGAGATGGGGAATCAGAGGCAGGGAATTAGATGTGCGGAATCAGAGATGGGGAATCAGAGGTGGGGAATCAGAATCAGAAGCAGGGAATCAGAGGCAGGGAATCAGAGTTGGGGATTCAGAGGCGGGGAATTAGATATGGGGAATCAGAGGTGGGGAATCAGAGGTGGTGAATCAGGGATGGGGAATCACAGGCGTGGAATCAGAGGCAGGGAATAGAACGCGGGGTATCAGAGGCAGGGAATCAGAGTTGGGGCATCAGAGGTTGGGAATTAGATATGGGGAAACAGAGGCGGGGAATCAGAGGCGGGGAAACAGAGGCGGGGAATCAGATATGGGGAATCAGAGGTGGGGAATCAGAGGTTGGGAATCAGAGGCAGGGAATCAGAGGCTTGGAATCAGATGCAGGGAATCAGATGCGGGGAATCAGAAATGGGGAATCAGAGGTGGGGAATCAGAGGTTGGGAATCAGATGCAGGGAATCAGAGGCTTGGAATCAGATGCAGGGAATCAGATGCGGGGAATCAGAGGCGGGGAATCATAGCTGGAGAATCAGAGGTGGGGAATCAGAGTTGAGGAATCAGAGGCGGGTCTTAGATATTGGGAAACAGAGGCAGGGAATCAGAGGCGGGGAAACAGAGGCGGGAAATCAGATATGGGGAATCAGAGGTGGGGAATCAGAGGCAGGGAATCAGATGTGCGCAATCAGAGATGGGGAATCAGAGGCAGGGAATCAGAATCAGAAGCAGGGAATCAGAGGCCGGGAATCAGAGGCCGGAATCAGATGACGGGAATAAGAGGCCGGGAATCAGAGGTGGGGAATCAGAGTCCGGGAATCAGAGATGGGGATTCAGAGTCGGGGAATGAGATATGGGGAATCAGAGGCGGGGAATCAGAGGCGGGGGAACAGAGGCGGGGAATCAGATATGGGGAATCAGAGGTGGCGAATCAAAGGCGGTGAATCAGAGCTGGGGAATCAGAGGCGGGGAATCAGAGTTGGGGAATCAGAGGCGGGGAATCAGAGCTGGGGAATCAGAGTCGGGGAATCAGAGGCAGGGAATCAGATGTGCGGAATCAGAGATGGGGAATCAGAGGTGGGGAATCAGAGGCGGTGAGTCGGAGATGGGGAATCAGAGGCGGTGAATCAGAGGCAGAAAATCAGACACGGGGATTCAGAGGCTGGGAATCAGACGGGGGGAATCAATGGTGGGGAATCAGAGCTGGGGAATCAGAGGCAGGGAATCAGAGTTGGGGATTCAGAGGCGGGGAATCAGATATGGGGAAACAGAGGCGGGGAATCAGAGGCGGGAAAACAGAGGCGAGGAATTAGATATGGGGAATCAGAGGTGGGGAATCAGAGGTGGTGAATCAGAGATGGGGAATCACAGGCGGGGAATCAGAGGCAGGGAATAGAACGCGGGGAATCAGAGGCAGGGAATCAGAGTTGGGGCATCAGAGGTTGGGAATTAGATATGGGGAAACAGAGGCGGGGAATCAGAGGTGGGGAAACAGAGGCGGGGAATCAGATATGGGGAATCAGAGGTGGGGAATCAGAGGCAGGGAATCAGATGTGCGGAATCAGAGATGGGGAATCAGAGGCAGGGAATCAGAATCAGAAGCGGGGAATCAGATATGGGGAATCAGAGGCCAGGAATCAGATGCTGGGAATAAGAGGCCGGGAATCAGAGGTGGGGAATCAGAGTCCGGGAATCAGAGATGGGGATTCAAAGGCGGGGAATGAGATATGGAGAATCAGAGGCGGGGAATTTGAGGCGTGGAAACAGTGGTGGGGAATCAGATATGGGGAATCAGAGGTGGCGAATCAAAGGCAGTGAATCAGAGATGGGGAATCAGAGGCGGGGAATCAGAGGCAGGGAATCAAACACAGGGAATCAGAGGCGGGGAATCAGAGCTGGGGAATCAGAGGCGGGGAATCTGAGTTGGGGAATAAGTGGCGGGGAATCAGATATGGGGAAACAGGGGCCGGGAATCAGAGGCGGGGAAACAGAGGCGGGGAATCAGATATGGGGAATCAGAGGTGTGCAATCAGAGGTTGGGAAACAGAGGCGGGGAATCAGATATGGGGAATCAGAGGTGGGGAATCAGAGGTGGTGAATCAGAGATGGGGAATCACAGGCGGGGAATCAGAGGCAGGGAATAGAACGCGGGGAATCAGAGGCAGGGAATTAGAGTTGGGGCATCAGAGGTTCGGAATTAGATATGGGGAAACAGAGGCGGGGAATCAGAGGCGGGGAAACAGAGGCGGGGAATCAGATATGGGGAATCAGAGGTGGGGAATCAGAGGCAGGGAATCAGATGTGCGGAATCAGAGATGGGGAATCAGAGGCAGGGAATCAGAATCAGAAGCGGGGAATCAGAGGCCGGGAATCAGAGGCCGGGAATCAGATGCTGGGAATAAGAGGCCGGGAATCAGAGGTGGGGAATCAGTGTCCGGGAATCAGAGATGGGGATTCAGAGGCGGAGAATGAGATATGGAGAATCAGAGGCGGGGAATCAGAGGCGGGGAAACAGAGGTGGGGAATCAGATATGGTAAATCAGAGGTGGCGAATCAAAGGCGGTGAATCAGAGATGGGGAATCAGAGGCGGGCAATCAGAGGCAGGGAATCAAACACGGGGAATCAGAGGCGGGGAATCAGAGCTGGGGAATCAGAGGCGGGGAATCAGTGTTGGGGAATCAGAGGCGGGGAATCAGATATGGGGAAAGAGGGGCGGGGAATCAGAGGCGGGGAAACAGAGGTGAGGAATCTGAGATGGGGAATCAGAGGTGTGGAATCAGAGGTTGGGAATCAGAGGCAGGGAATCAGAGGCGGGGAAACAGAGGAGGGGAATCAGATATGGGGAATCAGAGGTGGCGAATCAAAGGCGGTGAAACAGAGATGGGGAATCAGGGCAGGGAATCAGAGGCAGGGAATCAAACACGGGGAATCAGAGCTGGGGAATCAGAGGCGGGGAATTAGAGTTGGGGAATCAGAGGAGGGGAGTCAGAGGCGGGGAAACAGGCGGGGAATCAGATATGGGGAATAAGAGGTGGGGAATCAGATGTTGGGAATCAGAGGCAGGGAATCAGAGGTGGGGAATCAGAGGCGGGGAATCAGAGGCAGGGAATCAGATGTGCGGAATCGGAGATGGGGAATCAGAGGCAGGGAATCAGAGGCGGGGAATCAGAGGCGGGGAATCAGAGGCCGGGAATCAGATATGGGGAAACAGAGGCGGGGAATCAGAGGCGGGGAAACAGAGGCGGGGAATCAGATATGGGAAATCAGAGGTGGGGAATCAGAGGTTGGGAATCAGAGGCAGGGAATCAGAGGCTTGGAATCAGATGCAGGGAATCAGATGCGGGGAATCAGAGGCGGGGAATCAGAGCTGGAGAATCAGAGGTGGGGAATCAGAGTTGGGGAATCAGAGGCGGGGACTTAGATATTGGGAAACAGAGGCGGGGAATCAGAGGCGGGGAAACAGAGGCGGGGAATCAGATATGGGGAATCAGAGGTGGGGAATCAGAGGCAGGGAATCAGATGTGCGCAATCAGAGATGGGGAATCAGAGGCAGGGAATCAGAATCAGAAGCAGGGAATCAGAGGCCGGGGATCAGAGGCCGGAATCAGATGCCGGGAATAAGAGGCCGGGAATCAGAGGTGGGGAATCAGAGTCCGGGAATCAGAGATGGGGATTCAGAGGCGGGGAATGAGATATGGGGAATCAGAGGCGGGGAATCAGAGGCGGGGAAACAGAGGCGGGGAATCAGATATGGGGAATCAGAGGTGGCGAATCAAAGGCGGTGAATCAGAGATGGGGAATCAGAGGCCGGGAATCAGAGGCAGAGAATCAAACACGGGGAATCAGAGGCGGGGAATAAGAGCTGGGGAATCAGAGGCGGGGAATCATAGCTGGCGAATCAGAGGCGGGGAATCAGAGGTGGGGAATCAGAGGCGGGGAATCAGATATTGTTAATCAGAGCTGGGGAATCAGAGGCGGGGAAACAGAGGCGGGGAATCAGATATTGTTAATCAGAGCTGGGGAATCAGAGGCGGGGTAACAGAGGCGGGGAATCAGATATGGGCAATCAGAGGTGGGGAATCAGAGGTTGTGAATCAGAGATGGAGAATCAGAGGCGGGGAATCAGAGGCCGGTAATCAGACGCGCGGAATCAGAGGCGGGGATTCAGAGCTGGGGAATCAGAGGCGGGGAATCAGAGTTGGGGAATCAGAGGCGGGGAATCAGATATGGGGAATCAGAGGCGGGGAATCAGAGGCGGGGAAACAGAGGAGGGGAATCAGATATGGGGAATCAGAGGTGGGTAATCAGGGGTGGGGTATCAGTGGCAGGGAATCAGAGGCGGGAAATCAGAGGCCGGGAATCAGAGGCGGTGAATCAGAGGCGGGGAATCAGAGGCAGGGAATCGGATGTGCGGAATCAGAGATGGGGAATCAGAGGTGGGGAATCAGAGGCGGTGAATCAGACATGGGTAATCAGAGGCGGGGAATCAGAGGCAGGAAATCGGACACGGGGAATCAGAGGCGGGGAATCAGAGCTGGGGAATTAGATGCAGGGAATCAGAGTTGGGGATTCAGAGGCGGGGAATCAGATATGGGGAATCAGAGGTGGGGAATCAGAGCTGGGGAATCAGAGGTGG
Organism: Narcine bancroftii; assembly: GCF_036971445.1. Taxonomy (NCBI): domain Eukaryota; kingdom Metazoa; phylum Chordata; class Chondrichthyes; order Torpediniformes; family Narcinidae; genus Narcine; species Narcine bancroftii. The sequence goes on from NW_027211893.1 coordinate 2,685,567, forward strand.
GGAATCAGAGTTGGGGAATCAGAGGCGGGGACTTAGATATGGGGAAACAGAGGCGGGGAATCAGAGGCGGGGAAACAGAGGCGGGGAATCAGATATGGGGAATCAGAGGTGGGGAATCAGAGGCAGGCAATCAGATGTGCGGTATCAGAGATGGGGAATCAGAGGCAGGGAATCAGAAACAGAAGCAGGGAATAAGACGCGGGGAATCTGAGGCGGGGAATCAGAGCTGGGGAATCAGAGGCTGTGAATCAGAGATGGGGAATCAGAAGCAGGGAATCGGATGTGCGGAATCAGAGATGGGGAATCAGAGGTGGGGAATCAGAGGCGGTGAATCAGACATGCGTAATCAGAGGCGGGGAATCAGAGGCAGGAAATCAGACACGGGGAATCTGAGGCGGGGAATCAGAGGCGGGGAATCAGAGGCAGGGAATGGGATGTGCGGAATCAGAGATGGGGAATCAGAGGTGGGGAATCAGAGGCGGTGAATCAGACATGGGTAATCAGAGGCGGGGAATCAGAGGCAGGAAATCAGACACGGGGAATCAGAGGCGGGGAATCAGAGCTGGGGAATTAGATGCAGGGAATCAGAGTTGGGGATTCAGAGGCGGGGAATCAGATATGGGGAAACTGAGGTGGGGAATCAGAGGTGGGCAAATAGAGGCGGGGAATCAGATATGGGGAAACAGAGGCGGGGAATCAGAGGTGGGGAAACAGAGGCGGGGAATCAGATATGGGGAATCAGAGGTGGGGAATCAGAGGTTGGGAATCACAGGCAGGGAATCAGAGGCGGGGAATCAGATATGGGGAATCAGAGGTGGGGAATCAGAGGCAGGGAATCAGATGTGCGGAATCAGAGATGGGATCAGAGGCAGGGAATCTGAATCAGAAGCAGGGAATAAGACGCGGGGAATCAGAGGCGGAGAATCAGAGATGGGGAATCAGAGGTGGGGAATCAGAGGCGGTGATTCAGACATGGGTAATCAGAGGCGGGGAATCAGATGCAGGGAATCAGATGCGGGGAATCAGAGGCGGGGAATCAGAGCTGGGGAATCAGAGGTGGGGAATCAGAGTTGGGGAATCAGAGGCGGGGACTTAGATATGGGGAAACAGAGGCGGGGAATCAGAGGCGGGGAAACAGAGGCGGGGAATCAGATATGGGGAATCAGAGGTGGAGAATCAGAGGCAGGGAATCAGATGTGCGGAATCAGAGATGGGGAATCAGAGGCAGGGAATCAGAATCAGAAGCAGGGAATAAGACGCCGGGAATCAGAGGCGGGGAATCAGAGCTGGGGTATCAGAGGCAGTGAATCAGAGGCGGGGAATCAGAGGCAGGGAATCGGATGTGCGGAATCAGAGATGGGGAATCAGAGGTGGGGAATCAGAGGCGGTGAAATAGACATGGGTAATCAGAGGCGGGGAATCAGAGGCAGGAAATCAGACACGGGGAATCAGAGGCGGGGAATCAGAGCTGGGAACTTAGAGGCAGGGAATCAGAGTTGGGGAATCAGATGTATGGAATCAGATGCGGGGAATCAGAGGCGGGGAATCAGAGCTGGGGAATCAGAGGTGGGGAATCAAAGTTGGGGAATCAGAGTCGGGGACTTAGATATGGGGAAACAGAGGACGGGAATCAGAGGCGGGGAAACAGAGGCGGGGAATCAGATATGGGGAATCAGAGGTGGGGAATCAGAGGTTGGGAATCAGAGGCAGGGAATCAGAGGCTGGGAATCATATGCATGGAATCAGATGCGGGGAATCAGAGGCGGGGAATCAGAGCTGGGGAATCAGAGGTGGGGAATCAAAGTTGGGGAATCAGAGTCGGGGACTTAGATATGGGGAAACAGAGGCGGGGAATCAGAGGCGGGGAACGGAAGGCGGGGAATCAGATATGGGGAATCAGAGATGGGGAATCAGAGGCAGGGAATTAGATGTGCGGATTCAGAGATGGGGAATCAGAGGTGGGGAATCAGATTCAGAAGCAGGGAATCAGAGGCAGGGAATCAGAGTTGGGGATTCAGAGGCGGGGAATCAGATATGGGGAAACAGAGGCGGGGAATCAGAGGCGGGAAAACAGAGGCGAGGAATTAGATATGGGGAATCAGAGGTGGGGAATCAGAGGTGGTGAATCAGAGATGGGGAATCACAGGCGGGGAATCAGAGGCAGGGAATAGAACGCGGGGAATCAGAGGCAGGGAATCAGAGTTGGGGCATCAGAGGTTGGGAATTAGATATGGGGAAACAGAGGCGGGGAATCAGAGGTGGGGAAACAGAGGCGGGGAATCAGATATGGGGAATCAGAGGTGGGGAATCAGAGGCAGGGAATCAGATGTGCGGAATCAGAGATGGGGAATCAGAGGCAGGGAATCAGAATCAGAAGCGGTGAATCAGATATGGGGAATCAGAGGCCAGGAATCAGATGCTGGGAATAAGAGGCCGGGAATCAGAGGTGGGGAATCAGAGTCCGGGAATCAGAGATGGGGATTCAAAGGCGGGGAATGAGATATGGAGAATCAGAGGCGGGGAATTTGAGGCGTGGAAACAGTGGTGGGGAATCAGATATGGGGAATCAGATGTGGCGAATCAAAGGCAGTGAATCAGAGATGGGGAATCAGAGGCGGGGAATCAGAGGCAGGGAATCAAACACAGGGAATCAGAGGCGGGGAATCAGAGCTGGGGAATCAGAGGCGGGGAATCTGAGTTGGGGAATAAGTGGCGGGGTATCAGATATGGGGAAACAGGGGCCGGGAATCAGAGGCGGGGAAACAGAGGCGGGGAATCAGATATGGGGAATCAGAGGTGTGGAATCAGAGGTTGGGAAACAGAGGCGGGGAATCAGATATGGGGAATCAGAGGTGGGGAATCAGAGGTGGTGAATCAGAGATGGGGAATCACAGGCGGGGAATCAGAGGCAGGGAATAGAACGCGGGGAATCAGAGGCAGGGAATTAGAGTTGGGGCATCAGAGGTTCGGAATTAGATATGGGGAAACAGAGGCGGGGAATCAGAGGCGGGGAAACAGAGGCGGGGAATCAGATATGGGGAATCAGAGGTGGGGAATCAGAGGCAGGGAATCAGATGTGCGGAATCAGAGGTGGGGAATCAGAGGCAGGGAATCAGAATCAGAAGCGGGGAATCAGAGGCCGGGAATCAGAGGCCGGGAATCAGATGCTGGGAATAAGAGGCCGGGAATCAGAGGTGGGGAATCAGTGTCCGGGAATCAGAGATGGGGATTCAGAGGCGGAGAATGAGATATGGAGAATCAGAGGCGGGGAATCAGAGGCGGGGAAACAGAGGTGGGGAATCAGATATGGTAAATCAGAGGTGGCGAATCAAAGGCGGTGAATCAGAGATGGGGAATCAGAGGCGGGCAATCAGAGGCAGGGAATCAAACACGGGGAATCAGAGGCGGGGAATCAGAGCTGGGGAATCAGAGGCGGGGAATCAGAGTTGGGGAATCAGAGGCGGGGAATCAGATATGGGGAAAGAGGGGCGGGGAATCAGAGGCGGGGAAACAGAGGCGAGGAATCTGAGATGGGGAATCAGAGGTGTGGAATCAGAGGTTGGGAATCAGAGGCAGGGAATCAGAGGCGGGGAAACAGAGGAGGGGAATCAGATATGGGGAATCAGAGGTGGCGAATCAAAGGCGGTGAAACAGAGATGGGGAATCAGGGCAGGGAATCAGAGGCAGGGAATCAAACACGGGGAATCAGAGCTGGGGAATCAGAGGCGGGGAATTAGAGTTGGGGAATCAGAGGAGGGGAGTCAGAGGCGGGGAAACAGGCGGGGAATCAGATATGGGGAATAAGAGGTGGGGAATCAGATGTTGGGAATCAGAGGCAGGGAATCAGAGGTGGGGAATCAGAGGCGGGGAATCAGAGGCAGGGAATCAGATGTGCGGAATCGGAGATGGGGAATCAGAGGCAGGGAATCAGAGGCGGGGAATCAGAGGCGGGGAATCAGAGGCCGGGAATCAGATATGGGGAAACAGAGGCGGGGAATCAGAGGCGGGGAAACAGAGGCGGGGAATCAGATATGGGAAATCAGAGGTGGGGAATCAGAGGTTGGGAATCAGAGGCAGGGAATCAGAGGCTTGGAATCAGATGCAGGGAATCAGATGCGGGGAATCAGAGGCGGGGAATCAGAGCTGGAGAATCAGAGGTGGGGAATCAGAGTTGGGGAATCAGAGGCGGGGACTTAGATATTGGGAAACAGAGGCGGGGAATCAGAGGCGGGGAAACAGAGGCGGGGAATCAGATATGGGGAATCAGAGGTGGGGAATCAGAGGCAGGGAATCAGATGTGCGCAATCAGAGATGGGGAATCAGAGGCAGGGAATCAGAATCAGAAGCAGGGAATCAGAGGCCGGGGATCAGAGGCCGGAATCAGATGCCGGGAATAAGAGGCCGGGAATCAGAGGTGGGGAATCAGAGTCCGGGAATCAGAGATGGGGATTCAGAGGCGGGGAATGAGATATGGGGAATCAGAGGCGGGGAATCAGAGGCGGGGAAACAGAGGCGGGGAATCAGATATGGGGAATCAGAGGTGGCGAATCAAAGGCGGTGAATCAGAGATGGGGAATCAGAGGCCGGGAATCAGAGGCAGAGAATCAAACACGGGGAATCAGAGGCGGGGAATAAGAGCTGGGGAATCAGAGGCGGGGAATCATAGCTGGCGAAACAGAGGCGGGGAATCAGAGGTGGGGAATCAGAGGCGGGGAATCAGATATTGTTAATCAGAGCTGGGGAATCAGAGGCGGGGAAACAGAGGCGGGGAATCAGATATTGTTAATCAGAGCTGGGGAATCAGAGGCGGGGAAACAGAGGCGGGGAATCAGATATGGGCAATCAGAGGTGGGGAATCAGAGGTTGTGAATCAGAGATGGAGAATCAGAGGTGGGGAATCAGAGGCCGGTAATCAGACGCGCGGAATCAGAGGCGGGGATTCAGAGCTGGGGAATCAGAGGCGGGGAATCAGAGTTGGGGAATCAGAGGCGGGGAATCAGATATGGGGAATCAGAGGCGGGGAATCAGAGGCGGGGAAACAGAGGAGGGGAATCAGATATGGGGAATCAGAGGTGGGGAATCAGGGGCGGGGTATCAGTGGCAGGGAATCAGAGGCGGGAAATCAGAGGCCGGGAATCAGAGGCGGTGAATCAGAGGCGGGGAATCAGAGGCAGGGAATCGGATGTGCGGAATCAGAGATGGGGAATCAGAGGTGGGGAATCAGAGGCGGTGAATCAGACATGGGTAATCAGAGGCGGGGATTCAGAGGCAGGAAATCAGACACGGGGAATCAGAGGCGGGGAATCAGAGCTGGGGAATTAGATGCAGGGAATCAGAGTTGGGGATTCAGAGGCGGGGAATCAGATATGGGGAATCAGAGGTGGAGAATCAGAGCTGGGGAATCAGAGGTGGGGAATCAGAGTTGGGGAATCAGAGGCGGGGACTTAGATATGGGGAAACAGAGGCGGGGAATCAGAGGCGGGGAAACAGAGGCGGGGAATCAGATATGGGGAATCAGAGGTGGGGAATCAGAGGCAGGGAATCAGATGTGCGGTATCAGAGATGGGGAATCAGAGGCAGGGAATCAGAATCAGAAGCAGGGAATAAGACGCGGGGAATCTGAGGCGGGGAATCAGAGCTGGGGAATCAGAGGCTGTGAATCAGAGGCGGGGAATCAGAAGCAGGGAATCGGATGTGCGGAATCAGAGATGGGGAATCAGAGGTGGGGAATCAGAGGCGGTGAATCAGACATGGGTAATCAGAGGCGGGGAATCAGAGGCAGGAAATCAGACACGGGGAATCTGAGGCGGGGAATCAGAGGCGGGGAATCAGAGGCTTGGAATCAGATGCAGGGAATCAGATGCGGGGAATCAGAGGCGGGGAATCAGAGCTGGAGAATCAGAGGTGGTGAATCAGAGTTGGGGTATCAGAGGCGGGGACTTAGATATTGGGAAACAGAGGCGGGGAATCAGAGGCGGGGAAACAGAGGCGGGAAATCAGATATGGGGAATCAGAGGTGGGGAATCAGAGGCAGGGAATCAGATGTGCGCAATCAGAGATGGGGAATCAGAGGCAGGGAATCAGAATCAGAAGCAGGGAATCAGAGGCCAGGAATCAGAGGCCGGAATCAGATGCCGGGAATAAGAGTCCGGGAATCAGAGGTGGGGAATCAGAGTCCGGGAATCAGAGATGGGGATTCAGAGGCGGGGAATGAGATATGGGGAATCAGAGGCGGGGAATCAGAGGCGGGGAAACAGAGGCGGGGAATCAGATATGGGGAATCAGAGGTGGCGAATGAAAGGCGGTGAATCAGAGATGGGGAATCAGAGGCCGGGAATCAGAGGCAGGGAATCAAACACGGGGAATAAGAGGCGGGGAATCAGAGCTGGGGAATCAGAGGCGGGGAATCAGAGTTGGGGAATCAGAGGCGGGGAATCAGAGGCAGGAAATCAATATGGGAATTCAGAGGTGGGGAATCAGATGTTGGGAATCAGAGGCAAGGAATCAGAGGCGAGGATTCAGAGCTGGGGAATCAGAGGCGGGGAATCAGAATTGGGGAATCAGAGATGGGGAATCAGAGATGGGGAATCAGAGATGGGGAATCAGAGGCGGGGAATCAGACGCTGGGAATCAGAGGTGGGGAATCATAGCTGGCGAATCAGAGGCGGGGAATCAGAGGTGGGGAATCAGAGGCGGGGAATCAGATATTGTTAATCAGAGGTGGGGAATCAGAGGCGGGGAAACAGAGGCGGGGAATCAGATATGGGGAATCAGAGGTGGGGAATCAGAGGCCGGTAATCAGACGCGGGGAATCAGAGGCGGGGATTCAGAGCTGGGGAATCAGAGGCGGGGAATCAGAGTTGGGGAATCAGAGGCGGGGAATCAGATATGGGAAATCAGAGGCGGGGAATCAGAGGCGGGGAAACAGAGGCGGGGAATCAGATATGGGGAATCAGAGGTGGGGAATCAGGGGCGGGGTATCAGTGGCAGGGAATCAGAGGCGGGAAATCAGAGGCCGGGAATCAGAGGCGGTGAATCAGAGGCGGGGAATCAGATGTGCGGAATCGGAGATGGGGAATCAGAGGCAGGGAATCAGAGGCGGGGAATCAGAGGCGGGGAATCAGAGGCCGGGAATCAGATATGGGGAAACAGAGGCGGGGAATCAGAGGCGGGGAAACAGAGGCGGGGAATCAGATATGGGGAATCAGAGGTGGGGAATCAGAGGTTGGGAATCAGATGCAGGGAATCAGAGGCTTGGAATCAGATGCAGGGAATCAGATGCGGGGAATCAGAGGCGGGGAATCAGAGCTGGAGAATCAGAGGTGGGGAATCAGAGTTGGGGTATCAGAGGCGGGGACTTAGATATTGGGAAACAGAGGCGGGGAATCAGAGGCGGGGAAACAGAGGCGGGAAATCAGATATGGGGAATCAGAGGTGGGGAATCAGAGGCAGGGAATCAGATGTGCGCAATCAGAGATGGGGAATCAGAGGCAGGGAATCAGAATCAGAAGCAGGGAATCAGAGGCCAGGAATCAGAGGCCGGAATCAGATGCCGGGAATAAGAGTCCGGGAATCAGAGGTGGGGAATCAGAGTCCGGGAATCAGAGATGGGGATTCAAAGGCGGGGAATGAGATATGGGGAATCAGAGGCGGGGAATCAGAGGCGGGGAAACAGAGGCGGGGAATCAGATATGGGGAATCAGAGGTGGCGAATGAAAGGCGGTGAATCAGAGATGGGGAATCAGAGGCCGGGAATCAGAGGCAGGGAATCAAACACGGGGAATAAGAGGCGGGGAATCAGAGCTGGGGAATCAGAGGCGGGGAATCAGAGTTGGGGAATCAGAGGCGGGGAATCAGAGGCAGGGAATCAATATGGGAATTCAGAGGTGGGGAATCAGATGTTGGGAATCAGAGGCAAGGAATCAGAGGCGAGGATTCAGAGCTGGGGAATCAGAGGCGGGGAATCAGAATTGGGGAATCAGAGATGGGGAATCAGAGATGGGGAATCAGAGATGGGGAATCAGAGGCGGGGAATCAGACGCTGGGAATCAGAGGTGGGGAATCATAGCTGGCGAATCAGAGGCGGGGAATCAGAGGTGGGGAATCAGAGGCGGGGAATCAGATATTGTTAATCAGAGGTGGGGAATCAGAGGCGGGGAAACAGAGGCGGGGAATCAGATATGGGGAATCAGAGGTGGGGAATCAGAGGCCGGTAATCAGACGCGGGGAATCAGAGGCGGGGATTCAGAGCTGGGGAATCAGAGGCGGGGAATCAGAGTTGGGGAATCAGAGGCGGGGAATCAGATATGGGAAATCAGAGGCGGGGAATCAGAGGCGGGGAAACAGAGGCGGGGAATCAGATATGGGGAATCAGAGGTGGGGAATCAGGGGCGGGGTATCAGTGGCAGGGAATCAGAGGCGGGAAATCAGAGGCCGGGAATCAGAGGCGGTGAATCAGAGGCGGTGAATCAGAGGCGGGGAATCAGAGGCAGGGAATCTGATGTGCGGAATCAGAGATGGGGAATCAGAGGTGGGGAATCAGAGGCGGTGAATCAGACATGGGTAATCAGAGGCGGGGAATCAGAGGCAGGAAATCTGACACGGGGAATCAGAGGCGGGGAATCAGAGCTGGGGAATTAGATGCAGGGAATCAGAGTTGGGGATTCAGAGGCGGGGAATCAGATATGGGGAAACAGTGGCGGGGAATCAGAGGCGGGGAAACAGAGGCGGGGAATCAGATATGGGGAATCAGAGGTGGGTATTCAGAGCTGGGGAATCAGAGGTGTGGAATCAGAGTTGCGGAATCAGAGGCGGGGACTTAGATATGGGGAAACAGAGGCGGGGAATCAGAGGCGGGGAAACAGAGGCGGGGAATCAGATATGGGGAATCAGAGGTGGGGAATCAGAGGCAGGGAATCAGATGTGTGGAATCAGAGATGGGGAATCAGAGGCAGGGAATCAGAATCAGAAGCAGGGAATAAGACGCGGGGAATCTGAGGCGGGGAATCAGAGCTGGGGAATCAGAGGCTGTGAATCAGAGGCGGGGAATCAGAAGCAGGGAATCGGATGTGCGGAATCAGAGATGGGGAATCAGAGGTGGGGAATCAGAGGCGGTGAATCAGACATGGGTAATCAGAGGCGGGGAATCAGAGGCAGGAAATCAGACACGGGGAATCTGAGGCGGGGAATCAGAGGCGGGGAATCAGAGGCAGGGAATGGGATGTGCGGAATCAGAGATGGGGAATCAGAGGTGGGGAATCAGAGGCGGTGAATCAGACATGGGTAAACAGAGGCGGGGAATCAGAGGCAGGAAATCAGACACGGGGAATCAGAGGCGGGGAATCAGAGCTGGGGAATTAGATGCAGGGAATCAGAGTTGGGGATTCAGAGGCGGGGAATCAGATATGGGGAAACTGAGGTGGGGAATCAGAGGTGGGCAAATAGAGGCGGGGAATCAGATATGGGGAAACAGAGGCGGGGAATCAGAGGCGGGGAAACAGAGGCGGGGAATCAGATATGGGGAATCAGAGGTGGGGAATCAGAGTTTGGGAATCACAGGCAGGGAATCAGAGGCTGGGTATCAGATGCAGGGAATCAGATGCGGGGAATCAGAGGCGGGGAATCAGAGCTGGGGAATCAGAGGTGTGGAATCAGAGTTGGGGAATCAGAGGCGGGGACTTAGATATGGGGAAACAGAGGCGGGGAATCAGAGATGGGGAAACAGAGGCGGGGAATCAGATATGGGGAATCAGAGGTGGGGAATCAGAGGCAGGGAATCAGATGTGCGGAATCAGAGATGGGGAATCAGAGGCAGGGAATCAGAATCAGAAGCAGGGAATAAGACGCGGGGAATCAGAGGCGGGGAATCAGAGCTGGGGAATCAGAGTCAGTGAATCAGAGGCGGGGAATCAGAGGCAGGGAATCGGATGTGCCGAATCAGAGATGGGGAATCAGAGGTGGGGAATCAGAGGCGGTGAATCAGACATGGGTAATCAGAGGCGGGGAATCAGAGGCAGGAAATCAGACACGGGGAATCAGAGGCGGGTAATCAGAGCTGGGAAATTAGAGGCAGGGAATCAGAGTTGGGGATTCAGAGGCGGGGAATCTGATATGGGGAAAAAGAGGCGGGGAAACAGAGGCGGGCAAATAGAGGCGGGGATCAGATATGGGGAAACAGAGGAGGGGAATCAGAGGCGGGGAAACAGAGGCGGGGAATCAGATATGGGGAATCAGAGGTGGGGAATCAGAGGTTGGGAATCAGAGGCAGGGAATCAGAGGCTGGGAATCATATGCATGGAATCAGATGCGGGGAATCAGAGGCGGGGAATCAGAGCTGGGGAATCAGAGGTGGGGAATCAAAGTTGGGGAATCAGAGTCGGGGACCTAGATATGGGGAAACAGAGGCGGGGAATCAGAGGCGGGGAACAGAAGGCGGGGAATCAGATATGGGGAATCAGAGATGGGGATTCAAAGGCGGGGAATGAGATATGGAGAATCAGAGGCGGGGAATTTGAGGCGTGGAAACAGTGGTGGGGAATCAGATATGGGGAATCAGAGGTGGCGAATCAAAGGCAGTGAATCAGAGATGGGGAATCAGAGGCGGGGAATCAGAGGCAGGGAATCAAACACAGGGAATCAGAGGCGGGGAATCAGAGCTGGGGAATCAGAGGCGGGGAATCTGAGTTGGGGAATAAGTGGCGGAGAATCAGATATGGGGAAACAGGGGCCGGGAATCAGAGGCGGGGAAACAGAGGCGGGGAATCAGATATGGGGAATCAGAGGTGTGCAATCAGAGGTTGGGAAACAGAGGCGGGGAATCAGATATGGGGAATCAGAGGTGGGGAATCAGAGGTGGTGAATCAGAGATGGGGAATCACAGGCGGGGAATCAGAGGCAGGGAATAGAACGCGGGGAATCAGAGGCAGGGAATTAGAGTTGGGGCATCAGAGGTTCGGAATTAGATATGGGGAAACAGAGGCGGGGAATCAGAGGCGGGGAAACAGAGGCGGGGAATCAGATATGGGGAATCAGAGGTGGGGAATCAGAGGCAGGGAATCAGATGTGCGGAATCAGAGATGGGGAATCAGAGGCAGGGAATCAGAATCAGAAGCGGGGAATCAGAGGCCGGGAATCAGAGGCCGGGAATCAGATGCTGGGAATAAGAGGCCGGGAATCAGAGGTGGGGAATCAGTGTCCGGGAATCAGAGATGGGGATTCAGAGGCGGAGAATGAGATATGGAGAATCAGAGGCGGGGAATCAGAGGCGGGGAAACAGAGGTGGGGAATCAGATATGGTAAATCAGAGGTGGCGAATCAAAGGCGGTGAATCAGAGATGGGGAATCAGAGGCGGGCAATCAGAGGCAGGGAATCAAACACGGGGAATCAGAGGCGGGGAATCAGAGCTGGGGAATCAGAGGCGGGGAATCAGTGTTGGGGAATCAGAGGCGGGGAATCAGATATGGGGAAAGAGGGGCGGGGAATCAGAGGCGGGGAAACAGAGGTGAGGAATCTGAGATGGGGAATCAGAGGTGTGGAATCAGAGGTTGGGAATCAGAGGCAGGGAATCAGAGGCGGGGAAACAGAGGAGGGGAATCAGATATGGGGAATCAGAGGTGGCGAATCAAAGGCGGTGAAACAGAGATGGGGAATCAGGGCAGGGAATCAGAGGCAGGGAATCAAACACGGGGAATCAGAGCTGGGGAATCAGAGGCGGGGAATTAGAGTTGGGGAATCAGAGGAGGGGAGTCAGAGGCGGGGAAACAGGCGGGGAATCAGATATGGGGAATAAGAGGTGGGGAATCAGATGTTGGGAATCAGAGGCAGGGAATCAGAGGTGGGGAATCAGAGGCGGGGAATCAGAGGCAGGGAATCAGATGTGCGGAATCGGAGATGGGGAATCAGAGGCAGGGAATCAGAGGCGGGGAATCAGAGGCGGGGAATCAGAGGCCGGGAATCAGATATGGGGAAACAGAGGCGGGGAATCAGAGGCGGGGAAACAGAGGCGGGGAATCAGATATGGGAAATCAGAGGTGGGGAATCAGAGGTTGGGAATCAGAGGCAGGGAATCAGAGGCTTGGAATCAGATGCAGGGAATCAGATGCGGGGAATCAGAGGCGGGGAATCAGAGCTGGAGAATCAGAGGTGGGGAATCAGAGTTGGGGAATCAGAGGCGGGGACTTAGATATTGGGAAACAGAGGCGGGGAATCAGAGGCGGGGAAACAGAGGCGGGGAATCAGATATGGGGAATCAGAGGTGGGGAATCAGAGGCAGGGAATCAGATGTGCGCAATCAGAGATGGGGAATCAGAGGCAGGGAATCAGAATCAGAAGCAGGGAATCAGAGGCCGGGGATCAGAGGCCGGAATCAGATGCCGGGAATAAGAGGCCGGGAATCAGAGGTGGGGAATCAGAGTCCGGGAATCAGAGATGGGGATTCAGAGGCGGGGAATGAGATATGGGGAATCAGAGGCGGGGAATCAGAGGCGGGGAAACAGAGGCGGGGAATCAGATATGGGGAATCAGAGGTGGCGAATCAAAGGCGGTGAATCAGAGATGGGGAATCAGAGGCCGGGAATCAGAGGCAGAGAATCAAACACGGGGAATCAGAGGCGGGGAATAAGAGCTGGGGAATCAGAGGCGGGGAATCATAGCTGGCGAATCAGAGGCGGGGAATCAGAGGTGGGGAATCAGAGGCGGGGAATCAGATATTGTTAATCAGAGCTGGGGAATCAGAGGCGGGGAAACAGAGGCGGGGAATCAGATATTGTTAATCAGAGCTGGGGAATCAGAGGCGGGGTAACAGAGGCGGGGAATCAGATATGGGCAATCAGAGGTGGGGAATCAGAGGTTGTGAATCAGAGATGGAGAATCAGAGGCGGGGAATCAGAGGCCGGTAATCAGACGCGCGGAATCAGAGGCGGGGATTCAGAGCTGGGGAATCAGAGGCGGGGAATCAGAGTTGGGGAATCAGAGGCGGGGAATCAGATATGGGGAATCAGAGGCGGGGAATCAGAGGCGGGGAAACAGAGGAGGGGAATCAGATATGGGGAATCAGAGGTGGGTAATCAGGGGTGGGGTATCAGTGGCAGGGAATCAGAGGCGGGAAATCAGAGGCCGGGAATCAGAGGCGGTGAATCAGAGGCGGGGAATCAGAGGCAGGGAATCGGATGTGCGGAATCAGAGATGGGGAATCAGAGGTGGGGAATCAGAGGCGGTGAATCAGACATGGGTAATCAGAGGCGGGGAATCAGAGGCAGGAAATCGGACACGGGGAATCAGAGGCGGGGAATCAGAGCTGGGGAATTAGATGCAGGGAATCAGAGTTGGGGATTCAGAGGCGGGGAATCAGATATGGGGAATCAGAGGTGGGGAATCAGAGCTGGGGAATCAGAGGTGGGGAATCAGAGTTGGGGAATCAGAGGCGGGGACTTAGATATGGGGAAACAGAGGCGGGGAATCAGAGGCGGGGAAACAGAGGCGGGGAATCAGATATGGGGAATCAGAGGTGGGGAATCAGAGGCAGGCAATCAGATGTGCGGTATCAGAGATGGGGAATCAGAGGCAGGGAATCAGAAACAGAAGCAGGGAATAAGACGCGGGGAATCTGAGGCGGGGAATCAGAGCTGGGGAATCAGAGGCTGTGAATCAGAGATGGGGAATCAGAAGCAGGGAATCGGATGTGCGGAATCAGAGATGGGGAATCAGAGGTGGGGAATCAGAGGCGGTGAATCAGACATGCGTAATCAGAGGCGGGGAATCAGAGGCAGGAAATCAGACACGGGGAATCTGAGGCGGGGAATCAGAGGCGGGGAATCAGAGGCAGGGAATGGGATGTGCGGAATCAGAGATGGGGAATCAGAGGTGGGGAATCAGAGGCGGTGAATCAGACATGGGTAATCAGAGGCGGGGAATCAGAGGCAGGAAATCAGACACGGGGAATCAGAGGCGGGGAATCAGAGCTGGGGAATTAGATGCAGGGAATCAGAGTTGGGGATTCAGAGGCGGGGAATCAGATATGGGGAAACTGAGGTGGGGAATCAGAGGTGGGCAAATAGAGGCGGGGAATCAGATATGGGGAAACAGAGGCGGGGAATCAGAGGTGGGGAAACAGAGGCGGGGAATCAGATATGGGGAATCAGAGGTGGGGAATCAGAGGTTGGGAATCACAGGCAGGGAATCAGAGGCGGGGAATCAGATATGGGGAATCAGAGGTGGGGAATCAGAGGCAGGGAATCAGATGTGCGGAATCAGAGATGGGATCAGAGGCAGGGAATCTGAATCAGAAGCAGGGAATAAGACGCGGGGAATCAGAGGCGGAGAATCAGAGATGGGGAATCAGAGGTGGGGAATCAGAGGCGGTGATTCAGACATGGGTAATCAGAGGCGGGGAATCAGATGCAGGGAATCAGATGCGGGGAATCAGAGGCGGGGAATCAGAGCTGGGGAATCAGAGGTGGGGAATCAGAGTTGGGGAATCAGAGGCGGGGACTTAGATATGGGGAAACAGAGGCGGGGAATCAGAGGCGGGGAAACAGAGGCGGGGAATCAGATATGGGGAATCAGAGGTGGAGAATCAGAGGCAGGGAATCAGATGTGCGGAATCAGAGATGGGGAATCAGAGGCAGGGAATCAGAATCAGAAGCAGGGAATAAGACGCCGGGAATCAGAGGCGGGGAATCAGAGCTGGGGTATCAGAGGCAGTGAATCAGAGGCGGGGAATCAGAGGCAGGGAATCGGATGTGCGGAATCAGAGATGGGGAATCAGAGGTGGGGAATCAGAGGCGGTGAAATAGACATGGGTAATCAGAGGCGGGGAATCAGAGGCAGGAAATCAGACACGGGGAATCAGAGGCGGGGAATCAGAGCTGGGAACTTAGAGGCAGGGAATCAGAGTTGGGGAATCAGATGTATGGAATCAGATGCGGGGAATCAGAGGCGGGGAATCAGAGCTGGGGAATCAGAGGTGGGGAATCAAAGTTGGGGAATCAGAGTCGGGGACTTAGATATGGGGAAACAGAGGACGGGAATCAGAGGCGGGGAAACAGAGGCGGGGAATCAGATATGGGGAATCAGAGGTGGGGAATCAGAGGTTGGGAATCAGAGGCAGGGAATCAGAGGCTGGGAATCATATGCATGGAATCAGATGCGGGGAATCAGAGGCGGGGAATCAGAGCTGGGGAATCAGAGGTGGGGAATCAAAGTTGGGGAATCAGAGTCGGGGACTTAGATATGGGGAAACAGAGGCGGGGAATCAGAGGCGGGGAACGGAAGGCGGGGAATCAGATATGGGGAATCAGAGATGGGGAATCAGAGGCAGGGAATTAGATGTGCGGATTCAGAGATGGGGAATCAGAGGTGGGGAATCAGATTCAGAAGCAGGGAATCAGAGGCAGGGAATCAGAGTTGGGGATTCAGAGGCGGGGAATCAGATATGGGGAAACAGAGGCGGGGAATCAGAGGCGGGAAAACAGAGGCGAGGAATTAGATATGGGGAATCAGAGGTGGGGAATCAGAGGTGGTGAATCAGAGATGGGGAATCACAGGCGGGGAATCAGAGGCAGGGAATAGAACGCGGGGAATCAGAGGCAGGGAATCAGAGTTGGGGCATCAGAGGTTGGGAATTAGATATGGGGAAACAGAGGCGGGGAATCAGAGGTGGGGAAACAGAGGCGGGGAATCAGATATGGGGAATCAGAGGTGGGGAATCAGAGGCAGGGAATCAGATGTGCGGAATCAGAGATGGGGAATCAGAGGCAGGGAATCAGAATCAGAAGCGGTGAATCAGATATGGGGAATCAGAGGCCAGGAATCAGATGCTGGGAATAAGAGGCCGGGAATCAGAGGTGGGGAATCAGAGTCCGGGAATCAGAGATGGGGATTCAAAGGCGGGGAATGAGATATGGAGAATCAGAGGCGGGGAATTTGAGGCGTGGAAACAGTGGTGGGGAATCAGATATGGGGAATCAGATGTGGCGAATCAAAGGCAGTGAATCAGAGATGGGGAATCAGAGGCGGGGAATCAGAGGCAGGGAATCAAACACAGGGAATCAGAGGCGGGGAATCAGAGCTGGGGAATCAGAGGCGGGGAATCTGAGTTGGGGAATAAGTGGCGGGGTATCAGATATGGGGAAACAGGGGCCGGGAATCAGAGGCGGGGAAACAGAGGCGGGGAATCAGATATGGGGAATCAGAGGTGTGGAATCAGAGGTTGGGAAACAGAGGCGGGGAATCAGATATGGGGAATCAGAGGTGGGGAATCAGAGGTGGTGAATCAGAGATGGGGAATCACAGGCGGGGAATCAGAGGCAGGGAATAGAACGCGGGGAATCAGAGGCAGGGAATTAGAGTTGGGGCATCAGAGGTTCGGAATTAGATATGGGGAAACTGAGGCGGGGAATCAGAGGCGGGGAAACAGAGGCGGGGAATCAGATATGGGGAATCAGAGGTGGGGAATCAGAGGCAGGGAATCAGATGTGCGGAATCAGAGGTGGGGAATCAGAGGCAGGGAATCAGAATCAGAAGCGGGGAATCAGAGGCCGGGAATCAGAGGCCGGGAATCAGATGCTGGGAATAAGAGGCCGGGAATCAGAGGTGGGGAATCAGTGTCCGGGAATCAGAGATGGGGATTCAGAGGCGGAGAATGAGATATGGAGAATCAGAGGCGGGGAATCAGAGGCGGGGAAACAGAGGTGGGGAATCAGATATGGTAAATCAGAGGTGGCGAATCAAAGGCGGTGAATCAGAGATGGGGAATCAGAGGCGGGCAATCAGAGGCAGGGAATCAAACACGGGGAATCAGAGGCGGGGAATCAGAGCTGGGGAATCAGAGGCGGGGAATCAGAGTTGGGGAATCAGAGGCGGGGAATCAGATATGGGGAAAGAGGGGCGGGGAATCAGAGGCGGGGAAACAGAGGCGAGGAATCTGAGATGGGGAATCAGAGGTGTGGAATCAGAGGTTGGGAATCAGAGGCAGGGAATCAGAGGCGGGGAAACAGAGGAGGGGAATCAGATATGGGGAATCAGAGGTGGCGAATCAAAGGCGGTGAAACAGAGATGGGGAATCAGGGCAGGGAATCAGAGGCAGGGAATCAAACACGGGGAATCAGAGCTGGGGAATCAGAGGCGGGGAATTAGAGTTGGGGAATCAGAGGAGGGGAGTCAGAGGCGGGGAAACAGGCGGGGAATCAGATATGGGGAATAAGAGGTGGGGAATCAGATGTTGGGAATCAGAGGCAGGGAATCAGAGGTGGGGAATCAGAGGCGGGGAATCAGAGGCAGGGAATCAGATGTGCGGAATCGGAGATGGGGAATCAGAGGCAGGGAATCAGAGGCGGGGAATCAGAGGCGGGGAATCAGAGGCCGGGAATCAGATATGGGGAAACAGAGGCGGGGAATCAGAGGCGGGGAAACAGAGGCGGGGAATCAGATATGGGAAATCAGAGGTGGGGAATCAGAGGTTGGGAATCAGAGGCAGGGAATCAGAGGCTTGGAATCAGATGCAGGGAATCAGATGCGGGGAATCAGAGGCGGGGAATCAGAGCTGGAGAATCAGAGGTGGGGAATCAGAGTTGGGGAATCAGAGGCGGGGACTTAGATATTGGGAAACAGAGGCGGGGAATCAGAGGCGGGGAAACAGAGGCGGGGAATCAGATATGGGGAATCAGAGGTGGGGAATCAGAGGCAGGGAATCAGATGTGCGCAATCAGAGATGGGGAATCAGAGGCAGGGAATCAGAATCAGAAGCAGGGAATCAGAGGCCGGGGATCAGAGGCCGGAATCAGATGCCGGGAATAAGAGGCCGGGAATCAGAGGTGGGGAATCAGAGTCCGGGAATCAGAGATGGGGATTCAGAGGCGGGGAATGAGATATGGGGAATCAGAGGCGGGGAATCAGAGGCGGGGAAACAGAGGCGGGGAATCAGATATGGGGAATCAGAGGTGGCGAATCAAAGGCGGTGAATCAGAGATGGGGAATCAGAGGCCGGGAATCAGAGGCAGAGAATCAAACACGGGGAATCAGAGGCGGGGAATAAGAGCTGGGGAATCAGAGGCGGGGAATCATAGCTGGCGAAACAGAGGCGGGGAATCAGAGGTGGGGAATCAGAGGCGGGGAATCAGATATTGTTAATCAGAGCTGGGGAATCAGAGGCGGGGAAACAGAGGCGGGGAATCAGATATTGTTAATCAGAGCTGGGGAATCAGAGGCGGGGAAACAGAGGCGGGGAATCAGATATGGGCAATCAGAGGTGGGGAATCAGAGGTTGTGAATCAGAGATGGAGAATCAGAGGTGGGGAATCAGAGGCCGGTAATCAGACGCGCGGAATCAGAGGCGGGGATTCAGAGCTGGGGAATCAGAGGCGGGGAATCAGAGTTGGGGAATCAGAGGCGGGGAATCAGATATGGGGAATCAGAGGCGGGGAATCAGAGGCGGGGAAACAGAGGAGGGGAATCAGATATGGGGAATCAGAGGTGGGGAATCAGGGGCGGGGTATCAGTGGCAGGGAATCAGAGGCGGGAAATCAGAGGCCGGGAATCAGAGGCGGTGAATCAGAGGCGGGGAATCAGAGGCAGGGAATCGGATGTGCGGAATCAGAGATGGGGAATCAGAGGTGGGGAATCAGAGGCGGTGAATCAGACATGGGTAATCAGAGGCGGGGATTCAGAGGCAGGAAATCAGACACGGGGAATCAGAGGCGGGGAATCAGAGCTGGGGAATTAGATGCAGGGAATCAGAGTTGGGGATTCAGAGGCGGGGAATCAGATATGGGGAATCAGAGGTGGAGAATCAGAGCTGGGGAATCAGAGGTGGGGAATCAGAGTTGGGGAATCAGAGGCGGGGACTTAGATATGGGGAAACAGAGGCGGGGAATCAGAGGCGGGGAAACAGAGGCGGGGAATCAGATATGGGGAATCAGAGGTGGGGAATCAGAGGCAGGGAATCAGATGTGCGGTATCAGAGATGGGGAATCAGAGGCAGGGAATCAGAATCAGAAGCAGGGAATAAGACGCGGGGAATCTGAGGCGGGGAATCAGAGCTGGGGAATCAGAGGCTGTGAATCAGAGGCGGGGAATCAGAAGCAGGGAATCGGATGTGCGGAATCAGAGATGGGGAATCAGAGGTGGGGAATCAGAGGCGGTGAATCAGACATGGGTAATCAGAGGCGGGGAATCAGAGGCAGGAAATCAGACACGGGGAATCTGAGGCGGGGAATCAGAGGCGGGGAATCAGAGGCTTGGAATCAGATGCAGGGAATCAGATGCGGGGAATCAGAGGCGGGGAATCAGAGCTGGAGAATCAGAGGTGGTGAATCAGAGTTGGGGTATCAGAGGCGGGGACTTAGATATTGGGAAACAGAGGCGGGGAATCAGAGGCGGGGAAACAGAGGCGGGAAATCAGATATGGGGAATCAGAGGTGGGGAATCAGAGGCAGGGAATCAGATGTGCGCAATCAGAGATGGGGAATCAGAGGCAGGGAATCAGAATCAGAAGCAGGGAATCAGAGGCCAGGAATCAGAGGCCGGAATCAGATGCCGGGAATAAGAGTCCGGGAATCAGAGGTGGGGAATCAGAGTCCGGGAATCAGAGATGGGGATTCAGAGGCGGGGAATGAGATATGGGGAATCAGAGGCGGGGAATCAGAGGCGGGGAAACAGAGGCGGGGAATCAGATATGGGGAATCAGAGGTGGCGAATGAAAGGCGGTGAATCAGAGATGGGGAATCAGAGGCCGGGAATCAGAGGCAGGGAATCAAACACGGGGAATAAGAGGCGGGGAATCAGAGCTGGGGAATCAGAGGCGGGGAATCAGAGTTGGGGAATCAGAGGCGGGGAATCAGAGGCAGGAAATCAATATGGGAATTCAGAGGTGGGGAATCAGATGTTGGGAATCAGAGGCAAGGAATCAGAGGCGAGGATTCAGAGCTGGGGAATCAGAGGCGGGGAATCAGAATTGGGGAATCAGAGATGGGGAATCAGAGATGGGGAATCAGAGATGGGGAATCAGAGGCGGGGAATCAGACGCTGGGAATCAGAGGTGGGGAATCATAGCTGGCGAATCAGAGGCGGGGAATCAGAGGTGGGGAATCAGAGGCGGGGAATCAGATATTGTTAATCAGAGGTGGGGAATCAGAGGCGGGGAAACAGAGGCGGGGAATCAGATATGGGGAATCAGAGGTGGGGAATCAGAGGCCGGTAATCAGACGCGGGGAATCAGAGGCGGGGATTCAGAGCTGGGGAATCAGAGGCGGGGAATCAGAGTTGGGGAATCAGAGGCGGGGAATCAGATATGGGAAATCAGAGGCGGGGAATCAGAGGCGGGGAAACAGAGGCGGGGAATCAGATATGGGGAATCAGAGGTGGGGAATCAGGGGCGGGGTATCAGTGGCAGGGAATCAGAGGCGGGAAATCAGAGGCCGGGAATCAGAGGCGGTGAATCAGAGGCGGGGAATCAGATGTGCGGAATCGGAGATGGGGAATCAGAGGCAGGGAATCAGAGGCGGGGAATCAGAGGCGGGGAATCAGAGGCCGGGAATCAGATATGGGGAAACAGAGGCGGGGAATCAGAGGCGGGGAAACAGAGGCGGGGAATCAGATATGGGGAATCAGAGGTGGGGAATCAGAGGTTGGGAATCAGATGCAGGGAATCAGAGGCTTGGAATCAGATGCAGGGAATCAGATGCGGGGAATCAGAGGCGGGGAATCAGAGCTGGAGAATCAGAGGTGGGGAATCAGAGTTGGGGTATCAGAGGCGGGGACTTAGATATTGGGAAACAGAGGCGGGGAATCAGAGGCGGGGAAACAGAGGCGGGAAATCAGATATGGGGAATCAGAGGTGGGGAATCAGAGGCAGGGAATCAGATGTGCGCAATCAGAGATGGGGAATCAGAGGCAGGGAATCAGAATCAGAAGCAGGGAATCAGAGGCCAGGAATCAGAGGCCGGAATCAGATGCCGGGAATAAGAGTCCGGGAATCAGAGGTGGGGAATCAGAGTCCGGGAATCAGAGATGGGGATTCAAAGGCGGGGAATGAGATATGGGGAATCAGAGGCGGGGAATCAGAGGCGGGGAAACAGAGGCGGGGAATCAGATATGGGGAATCAGAGGTGGCGAATGAAAGGCGGTGAATCAGAGATGGGGAATCAGAGGCCGGGAATCAGAGGCAGGGAATCAAACACGGGGAATAAGAGGCGGGGAATCAGAGCTGGGGAATCAGAGGCGGGGAATCAGAGTTGGGGAATCAGAGGCGGGGAATCAGAGGCAGGGAATCAATATGGGAATTCAGAGGTGGGGAATCAGATGTTGGGAATCAGAGGCAAGGAATCAGAGGCGAGGATTCAGAGCTGGGGAATCAGAGGCGGGGAATCAGAATTGGGGAATCAGAGATGGGGAATCAGAGATGGGGAATCAGAGATGGGGAATCAGAGGCGGGGAATCAGACGCTGGGAATCAGAGGTGGGGAATCATAGCTGGCGAATCAGAGGCGGGGAATCAGAGGTGGGGAATCAGAGGCGGGGAATCAGATATTGTTAATCAGAGGTGGGGAATCAGAGGCGGGGAAACAGAGGCGGGGAATCAGATATGGGGAATCAGAGGTGGGGAATCAGAGGCCGGTAATCAGACGCGGGGAATCAGAGGCGGGGATTCAGAGCTGGGGAATCAGAGGCGGGGAATCAGAGTTGGGGAATCAGAGGCGGGGAATCAGATATGGGAAATCAGAGGCGGGGAATCAGAGGCGGGGAAACAGAGGCGGGGAATCAGATATGGGGAATCAGAGGTGGGGAATCAGGGGCGGGGTATCAGTGGCAGGGAATCAGAGGCGGGAAATCAGAGGCCGGGAATCAGAGGCGGTGAATCAGAGGCGGTGAATCAGAGGCGGGGAATCAGAGGCAGGGAATCTGATGTGCGGAATCAGAGATGGGGAATCAGAGGTGGGGAATCAGAGGCGGTGAATCAGACATGGGTAATCAGAGGCGGGGAATCAGAGGCAGGAAATCTGACACGGGGAATCAGAGGCGGGGAATCAGAGCTGGGGAATTAGATGCAGGGAATCAGAGTTGGGGATTCAGAGGCGGGGAATCAGATATGGGGAAACAGTGGCGGGGAATCAGAGGCGGGGAAACAGAGGCGGGGAATCAGATATGGGGAATCAGAGGTGGGTATTCAGAGCTGGGGAATCAGAGGTGTGGAATCAGAGTTGCGGAATCAGAGGCGGGGACTTAGATATGGGGAAACAGAGGCGGGGAATCAGAGGCGGGGAAACAGAGGCGGGGAATCAGATATGGGGAATCAGAGGTGGGGAATCAGAGGCAGGGAATCAGATGTGTGGAATCAGAGATGGGGAATCAGAGGCAGGGAATCAGAATCAGAAGCAGGGAATAAGACGCGGGGAATCTGAGGCGGGGAATCAGAGCTGGGGAATCAGAGGCTGTGAATCAGAGGCGGGGAATCAGAAGCAGGGAATCGGATGTGCGGAATCAGAGATGGGGAATCAGAGGTGGGGAATCAGAGGCGGTGAATCAGACATGGGTAATCAGAGGCGGGGAATCAGAGGCAGGAAATCAGACACGGGGAATCTGAGGCGGGGAATCAGAGGCGGGGAATCAGAGGCAGGGAATGGGATGTGCGGAATCAGAGATGGGGAATCAGAGGTGGGGAATCAGAGGCGGTGAATCAGACATGGGTAAACAGAGGCGGGGAATCAGAGGCAGGAAATCAGACACGGGGAATCAGAGGCGGGGAATCAGAGCTGGGGAATTAGATGCAGGGAATCAGAGTTGGGGATTCAGAGGCGGGGAATCAGATATGGGGAAACTGAGGTGGGGAATCAGAGGTGGGCAAATAGAGGCGGGGAATCAGATATGGGGAAACAGAGGCGGGGAATCAGAGGCGGGGAAACAGAGGCGGGGAATCAGATATGGGGAATCAGAGGTGGGGAATCAGAGTTTGGGAATCACAGGCAGGGAATCAGAGGCTGGGTATCAGATGCAGGGAATCAGATGCGGGGAATCAGAGGCGGGGAATCAGAGCTGGGGAATCAGAGGTGTGGAATCAGAGTTGGGGAATCAGAGGCGGGGACTTAGATATGGGGAAACAGAGGCGGGGAATCAGAGATGGGGAAACAGAGGCGGGGAATCAGATATGGGGAATCAGAGGTGGGGAATCAGAGGCAGGGAATCAGATGTGCGGAATCAGAGATGGGGAATCAGAGGCAGGGAATCAGAATCAGAAGCAGGGAATAAGACGCGGGGAATCAGAGGCGGGGAATCAGAGCTGGGGAATCAGAGTCAGTGAATCAGAGGCGGGGAATCAGAGGCAGGGAATCGGATGTGCCGAATCAGAGATGGGGAATCAGAGGTGGGGAATCAGAGGCGGTGAATCAGACATGGGTAATCAGAGGCGGGGAATCAGAGGCAGGAAATCAGACACGGGGAATCAGAGGCGGGGAATCAGAGCTGGGAAATTAGAGGCAGGGAATCAGAGTTGGGGATTCAGAGGCGGGGAATCTGATATGGGGAAAAAGAGGCGGGGAAACAGAGGCGGGCAAATAGAGGCGGGGATCAGATATGGGGAAACAGAGGAGGGGAATCAGAGGCGGGGAAACAGAGGCGGGGAATCAGATATGGGGAATCAGAGGTGGGGAATCAGAGGTTGGGAATCAGAGGCAGGGAATCAGAGGCTGGGAATCATATGCATGGAATCAGATGCGGGGAATCAGAGGCGGGGAATCAGAGCTGGGGAATCAGAGGTGGGGAATCAAAGTTGGGGAATCAGAGTCGGGGACCTAGATATGGGGAAACAGAGGCGGGGAATCAGAGGCGGGGAACAGAAGGCGGGGAATCAGATATGGGGAATCAGAGATGGGGAATCAGAGGCAGGGAATTAGATGTGCGGAATCAGAGATGGGGAATCAGAGGTGGGGAATCAGAATCAGAAGCAGGGAATCAGAGGCAGGGAATCAGAGTTGGGGATTCAGAGGCGGGGAATCAGATATGGGGAAACAGAGGCGGGGAATCTGAGGCGGGAAAACAGAGGCGGGGAATTAGATATGGGGAATCAGAGGTGGGGAATCAGAGGTGGTGAATCAGAGATGGGGAATCACAGGCGTGGAATCAGAGGCAGGGAATAGAACGCGGGGAATCAGAGGCAGGGAATCAGAGTTGGGGCATCAGAGGTTGGGAATTAGATATGGGGAAACAGTGGCGGGGAATCAGAGGCGGGGAAACAGAGGCGGGGAATCAGATATGGGGAATCAGAGGTGGGGAATCAGAGGTTGGGAATCAGAGGCAGGGAATCAGAGGCTTGGAATCAGATGCAGGGAATCAGATGCGGGGAATCATAAATGGGGAATCAGAGGTGGGGAATCAGAGGTTGGGAATCAGATGCAGGGAATCAGAGGCTTGGAATCAGATGCAGGGAATCAGATGCGGGGAATCAGAGGCGGGGAATCATAGCTGGAGAATCAGAGGTGGGGAATCAGAGTTGGGGAATCAGAGGCGGGTCTTAGATATTGGGAAACAGAGGCGGGGAATCAGAGGCGGGGAAACAGAGGCGGGAAATCAGATATGGGGAATCAGAGGTGGGGAATCAGAGGCAGGGAATCAGATGTGCGCAATCAGAGATGGGGAATCAGAGGCAGGGAATCAGAATCAGAAGCAGGGAATCAGAGGCCGGGAATCAGAGGCCGGAATCAGATGACGGGAATAAGAG
Source organism: Narcine bancroftii (assembly GCF_036971445.1). Lineage (NCBI taxonomy): Eukaryota > Metazoa > Chordata > Chondrichthyes > Torpediniformes > Narcinidae > Narcine > Narcine bancroftii. Next base: position 2,710,273 of record NW_027211893.1, read on the forward strand.
GCCGGGAATCAGAGGTGGGGAATCAGAGTCCGGGAATCAGAGATGGGGATTCAGAGTCGGGGAATGAGATATGGGGAATCAGAGGCGGGGAATCAGAGGCGTGGAAACAGAAGCGGGGAATCAGATATGGGGAATCAGAGGTGGGGAATCAGAGGTGGTGAATCAGAGATGGGGAATCACAGGCGGGGAATCAGAGGCAGGGAATAGAACGCGGGGAATCAGAGGCAGGGAATCAGAGTTGGGGCATCAGAGGTTGGGAATTAGATATGGGGAAACAGAGGCGGGGAATCAGAGGTGGGGAAACAGAGGCGGGGAATCAGATATGGGGAATCAGAGGTGGGGAATCAGAGGCAGGGAATCAGATGTGCGGAATCAGAGATGGGGAATCAGAGGCAGGGAATCAGAATCAGAAGCGGGGAATCAGATATGGGGAATCAGAGGCCAGGAATCAGATGCTGGGAATAAGAGGCCGGGAATCAGAGGTGGGGAATCAGAGTCCGGGAATCAGAGATGGGGATTCAAAGGCGGGGAATGAGATATGGAGAATCAGAGGCGGGGAATTTGAGGCGTGGAAACAGTGGTGGGGAATCAGATATGGGGAATCAGAGGTGGCGAATCTAAGGCAGTGAATCAGAGATGGGGAATCAGAGGCGGGGAATCAGAGGCAGGGAATCAAACACAGGGAATCAGAGGCGGGGAATCAGAGCTGGGGAATCAGAGGCGGGGAATCTGAGTTGGGGAATAAGAGGCGGGGAATCAGATATGGGGAAACAGGGGCCGGGAATCAGAGGCGGGGAAACAGATGCGGGGAATCAGATATGGGGAATCAGAGGTGTGGAATCAGAGGTTGGGAAACAGAGGCGGGGAATCAGATATGGGGAATCAGAGGTGGGGAATCAGAGGTGGTGAATCAGAGATGGAGAATCACAGGCGGGGAATCAGAGGCAGGGAATAGAACGCGGGGAATCAGAGGCAGGGAATTAGAGTTGGGGCACCAGAGGTTCGGAATTAGATATGGGGAAACAGAGGCGGGGAATCAGAGGCGGGGAAACAGAGGCGGGGAATCAGATATGGGGAATCAGAGGTGGGGAATCAGAGGCAGGGAATCAGATGTGCGGAATCAGAGATGGGGAATCAGAGGCAGGGAATCAGAATCAGAAGCGGGGAATCAGAGGCCGGGAATCAGAGGCGGGGAATCAGAGCTGGGGAATCAGAGGTGTGGAATCAGAGTTGGGGAATCAGAGGCGGGGACTTAGATATGGGGAAACAGAGGCGGGGAATCAGAGATGGGGAAACAGAGGCGGGGAATCAGATATGGGGAATCAGAGGTGGGGAATCAGAGGCAGGGAATCAGATGTGCGGAATCAGAGATGGGGAATCAGAGGCAGGGAATCAGAATCAGAAGCAGGGAATAAGACGCGGGGAATCAGAGGCGGGGAATCAGAGCTGGGGAATCAGAGTCAGTGAATCAGAGGCGGGGAATCAGAGGCAGGGAATCGGATGTGCCGAATCAGAGATGGGGAATCAGAGGTGGGGAATCAGAGGCGGTGAATCAGACATGGGTAATCAGAGGCGGGGAATCAGAGGCAGGAAATCAGACACGGGGAATCAGAGGCGGGGAATCAGAGCTGGGAAATTAGAGGCAGGGAATCAGAGTTGGGGATTCAGAGGCGGGGAATCTGATATGGGGAAAAAGAGGCGGGGAAACAGAGGCGGGCAAATAGAGGCGGGGATCAGATATGGGGAAACAGAGGAGGGGAATCAGAGGCGGGGAAACAGAGGCGGGGAATCAGATATGGGGAATCAGAGGTGGGGAATCAGAGGTTGGGAATCAGAGGCAGGGAATCAGAGGCTGGGAATCATATGCATGGAATCAGATGCGGGGAATCAGAGGCGGGGAATCAGAGCTGGGGAATCAGAGGTGGGGAATCAAAGTTGGGGAATCAGAGTCGGGGACCTAGATATGGGGAAACAGAGGCGGGGAATCAGAGGCGGGGAACAGAAGGCGGGGAATCAGATATGGGGAATCAGAGATGGGGAATCAGAGGCAGGGAATTAGATGTGCGGAATCAGAGATGGGGAATCAGAGGTGGGGAATCAGAATCAGAAGCAGGGAATCAGAGGCAGGGAATCAGAGTTGGGGATTCAGAGGCGGGGAATCAGATATGGGGAAACAGAGGCGAGGAATCTGAGGCGGGAAAACAGAGGCGGGGAATTAGATATGGGGAATCAGAGGTGGGGAATCAGAGGTGGTGAATCAGAGATGGGGAATCACAGGCGTGGAATCAGAGGCAGGGAATAGAACGCGGGGAATCAGAGGCAGGGAATCAGAGTTGCGGCATCAGAGGTTGGGAATTAGATATGGGGAAACAGTGGCGGGGAATCAGAGGCGGGGAAACAGAGGCGGGGAATCAGATATGGGGAATCAGAGGTGGGGAATCAGAGGTTGGGAATCAGAGGCAGGGAATCAGAGGCTTGGAATCAGATGCAGGGAATCAGATGCGGGGAATCAGAAATGGGGAATCAGAGGTGGGGAATCAGAGGTTGGGAATCAGATGCAGGGAATCAGAGGCTTGGAATCAGATGCAGGGAATCAGATGCGGGGAATCAGAGGCGGGGAATCATAGCTGGAGAATCAGAGGTGGGGAATCAGAGTTGGGGAATTAGAGGCGGGTCTTAGATATTGGGAAACAGAGGCGGGGAATCAGAGGCGGGGAAACAGAGGCGGGAAATCAGATATGGGGAATCAGAGGTGGGGAATCAGAGGCAGGGAATCAGATGTGCGCAATCAGAGATGGGGAATCAGAGGCAGGGAATCAGAATCAGAAGCAGGGAATCAGAGGCCGGGAATCAGAGGCCGGAATCAGATGACGGGAATAAGAGGCCGGGAATCAGAGGTGGGGAATCAGAGTCCGGGAATCAGAGATGGGGATTCAGAGTCGGGGAATGAGATATGGGGAATCAGAGGCGGGGAATCAGAGGCGTGGAAACAGAGGCGGGGAATCAGATATGGGGAATCAGAGGTGGGGAATCAGAGGTGGTGAATCAGAGATGGGGAATCACAGGCGGGGAATCAGAGGCAGGGAATAGAACGCGGGGAATCAGAGGCAGGGAATCAGAGTTGGGGCATCAGAGGTTGGGAATTAGATATGGGGAAACAGAGGCGGGGAATCAGAGGTGGGGAAACAGAGGCGGGGAATCAGATATGGGGAATCAGAGGTGGGGAATCAGAGGCAGGGAATCAGATGTGCGGAATCAGAGATGGGGAATCAGAGGCAGGGAATCAGAATCAGAAGCGGGGAATCAGATATGGGGAATCAGAGGCCAGGAATCAGATGCTGGGAATAAGAGGCCGGGAATCAGAGGTGGGGAATCAGAGTCCGGGAATCAGAGATGGGGATTCAAAGGCGGGGAATGAGATATGGAGAATCAGAGGCGGGGAATTTGAGGCGTGGAAACAGTGGTGGGGAATCAGATATGGGGAATCAGAGGTGGCGAATCTAAGGCAGTGAATCAGAGATGGGGAATCAGAGGCGGGGAATCAGAGGCAGGGAATCAAACACAGGGAATCAGAGGCGGGGAATCAGAGCTGGGGAATCAGAGGCGGGGAATCTGAGTTGGGGAATAAGAGGCGGGGAATCAGATATGGGGAAACAGGGGCCGGGAATCAGAGGCGGGGAAACAGATGCGGGGAATCAGATATGGGGAATCAGAGGTGTGGAATCAGAGGTTGGGAAACAGAGGCGGGGAATCAGATATGGGGAATCAGAGGTGGGGAATCAGAGGTGGTGAATCAGAGATGGGGAATCACAGGCGGGGAATCAGAGGCAGGGAATAGAACGCGGGGAATCAGAGGCAGGGAATTAGAGTTGGGGCACCAGAGGTTCGGAATTAGATATGGGGAAACAGAGGCGGGGAATCAGAGGCGGGGAAACAGAGGCGGGGAATCAGATATGGGGAATCAGAGGTGGGGAATCAGAGGCAGGGAATCAGATGTGCGGAATCAGAGATGGGGAATCAGAGGCAGGGAATCAGAATCAGAAGCGGGGAATCAGAGGCCGGGAATCAGAGGCCGGGAATCAGATGCTGGGAATAAGAGGCCGGGAATCAGAGGTGGGGAGTCAGTGTCCGGGAATCAGAGATGGGGATTCAGAGGCGGAGAATGAGATATGGAGAATCAGAGGCGGGGAATCAGAGGCGGGGAAACAGAGGTGGTGAATCAGATATGGGGAATCAGAGGTGGCGAATCAAAGGCGGTTTATCAGAGATGGGGAATCAGAGGCGGGCAATCAGAGGCAGGGAATCAAACACGGGGAATCAGAGGCGGGGAATCAGAGCTGGGGAATCAGAGGCGGGGAATCAGAGTTGGGGAATCAGAGGCGGGGAATCAGATATGGGGAAAGAGGGGCGGGGAATCAGAGGCGGGGAAACAGAGGCGAGGAATCAGAGATGGGGAATCAGAGGTGTGGAATCAGAGGTTGGGAATCAGAGGCAGGGAATCAGAGGCGGGGAAACAGAGGAGGGGAATCAGATATGGGGAATCAGAGGTGGCGAATCAAAGGCGGTGAAACAGAGATGGAGAATCAGGGCAGTGAATCAGAGGCAGGGAATCAAACACGGGGAATCAGAGCTGGGGAATCAGAGGCGGGGAATTAGAGTTGGGGAATCAGAGGAGGGGAGTCAGAGGCGGGGAAACAGGCGGGGAATCAGATATGGGGAATAAGAGGTGGGGAATCAGATGTTGGGAATCAGAGGCAGGGAATCAGAGGTGGGGAATCACAGGCGGGGAATCAGAAGCAGGGAATCAGATGTGCGGAATCGGAGATGGGGAATCAGAGGCAGGGAATCAGAGGCGGGGAATCAGAGGCGGGGAATCAGAGGCCGGGAATCAGATATGGGGAAACAGAGGCGGGGAATCAAAGGCGGGGAAACAGAGGCGGGGAATCAGATATGGAAAATCAGAGGTGGGGAATCAGAGGTTGGGAATCAGAGGCAGGGAATCAGAGGCTTGGAATCAGATGCAGGGAATCAGAGGCGGGGAATCAGAGGCGGGGAAACAGAGACAGGGAATCAGATATGGGGAATCAGAGGTGGCGAATCAAAGGCGGTGAATCAGAGATGGGGAATCAGAGGCGGGCAATCAGAGGCAGGGAATCAAACACGGGGAATCAGAGGCGGGGAATCAGAGCTGGGGAATCAGAGGCTGGGAATCAGGGTTGGGGAATCAGAGGCGGGGTATCAGATATGGGGAAACAGGGGCGGGGAATCAGAGGTGGGGAAACACAGGCGGGGAATCAGATATGGGGAATCAGAGGTGTGGAATCAGAGGTTGGGAATCAGAGGCAGGGAATCAGAGGCGGGGAAACAGAGGCGGGGAATCAGATAAGGGGAATCAGAGGTGGCGAATCAAAGGCGGTGAAACAGAGATGGGGAATCAGGGCAGGGAATCAGAGGGAGGGAATCAAACACGGGGAATCAGAGCTGGGGAATCAGAGGCGGGGAATTAGAGTTGGGGAATCAGAGGAGGGGAATCAGAGGCGGGGAAACAGAGGCGGGGAATCAGATATGGGGAATCAGTGGTGGGGAATCAGATGTTGGGAATCAGAGGCAGGGAATCAGAGGCGGGGAATCAGAGGCGGGGAATCAGAGGCAGGGAATCAGATGTGCGGAATCGGAGATGGGGAATCAGAGGCAGGGAATCAGAGGCGGGGAATCAGAGGCGGGGAATCAGATGTGCGGAATCAGAGATGGGGAATCAGAGGTGGGGAATCAGAGGCGGTGAGTCAGAGATGGGGAATCAGAGGCGGTGAATCAGAGGCAGGAAATCAGACACGGGGATTCAGAGGCTGGGAATCAGACGGGGGGAATCAAAGGTGGGGAATCAGAGCTGGGGAATCAGAGGCAGGGAATCAGAGTTGGGGATTCAGAGGCGGGGAATCAGATATGGGGAAACAGAGGCGGGGAATCAGAGGCGGGAAAACAGAGGCGAGGAATTAGATATGGGGAATCAGAGGTGGGGAATCAGAGGTGGTGAATCAGAGATGGGGAATCTCAGGCGGGGAATCAGAGGCAGGGAATCAGAATCAGAAGCAGGGAATAAGACGCGGGGAATCAGAGGCGGGGAATCAGAGCTGGGGAATCAGAGTCAGTGAATCAGAGGCGGGGAATCAGAGGCAGGGAATCGGATGTGCCGAATCAGAGATGGGGAATCAGAGGTGGGGAATCAGAGGCGGTGAATCAGACATGGGTAATCAGAGGCGGGGAATCAGAGGCAGGGAATCAGAGGTGGGGAATCACAGGCGGGGAATCAGAAGCAGGGAATCAGATGTGCGGAATCGGAGATGGGGAATCAGAGGCAGGGAATCAGAGGCGGGGAATCAGAGGCGGGGAATCAGAGGCCGGGAATCAGATATGGGGAAACAGAGGCGGGGAATCAAAGGCGGGGAAACAGAGGCGGGGAATCAGATATGGAAAATCAGAGGTGGGGAATCAGAGGTTGGGAATCAGAGGCAGGGAATCAGAGGCTTGGAATCAGATGCAGGGAATCAGAGGCGGGGAATCAGAGGCGGGGAAACAGAGACAGGGAATCAGATATGGGGAATCAGAGGTGGCGAATCAAAGGCGGTGAATCAGAGATGGGGAATCAGAGGCGGGCAATCAGAGGCAGGGAATCAAACACGGGGAATCAGAGGCGGGGAATCAGAGCTGGGGAATCAGAGGCTGGGAATCAGGGTTGGGGAATCAGAGGCGGGGTATCAGATATGGGGAAACAGGGGCGGGGAATCAGAGGTGGGGAAACACAGGCGGGGAATCAGATATGGGGAATCAGAGGTGTGGAATCAGAGGTTGGGAATCAGAGGCAGGGAATCAGAGGCGGGGAAACAGAGGCGGGGAATCAGATAAGGGGAATCAGAGGTGGCGAATCAAAGGCGGTGAAACAGAGATGGGGAATCAGGGCAGGGAATCAGAGGGAGGGAATCAAACACGGGGAATCAGAGCTGGGGAATCAGAGGCGGGGAATTAGAGTTGGGGAATCAGAGGAGGGGAATCAGAGGCGGGGAAACAGAGGCGGGGAATCAGATATGGGGAATCAGTGGTGGGGAATCAGATGTTGGGAATCAGAGGCAGGGAATCAGAGGCGGGGAATCAGAGGCGGGGAATCAGAGGCAGGGAATCAGATGTGCGGAATCGGAGATGGGGAATCAGAGGCAGGGAATCAGAGGCGGGGAATCAGAGGCGGGGAATCAGATGTGCGGAATCAGAGATGGGGAATCAGAGGTGGGGAATCAGAGGCGGTGAGTCAGAGATGGGGAATCAGAGGCGGTGAATCAGAGGCAGGAAATCAGACACGGGGATTCAGAGGCTGGGAATCAGACGGGGGGAATCAAAGGTGGGGAATCAGAGCTGGGGAATCAGAGGCAGGGAATCAGAGTTGGGGATTCAGAGGCGGGGAATCAGATATGGGGAAACAGAGGCGGGGAATCAGAGGCGGGAAAACAGAGGCGAGGAATTAGATATGGGGAATCAGAGGTGGGGAATCAGAGGTGGTGAATCAGAGATGGGGAATCTCAGGCGGGGAATCAGAGGCAGGGAATAGAACGCGGGGAATCAGAGGCAGGGAATCAGAGTTGGGGCATCAGAGGTTGGGAATTAGATATGGGGAAACAGAGGCGGGGAATCAGAGGTGGGGAAACAGAGGAGGGGAATCAGATATGGGGAATCAGAGGTGGGGAATCAGAGGTAGGGAATCAGATGTGCGGAATCAGAGATGGGGAATCAGAGGCAGGGAATCAGAATCAGAAGCGGGGAATCAGATATGGGGAATCAGAGGCCAGGAATCAGATGCTGGGAATAAGAGGCCGGGAATCAGAGGTGGGGAATCAGAGTCCGGGAATCTGAGATGGGGATTCAAAGGCGGGGAATGAGATATGGAGAATCAGAGGCGGGGAATTTGAGGCGTGGAAACAGTGGTGGGGAATCAGATATGGGGAATCAGAGGTGGCGAATCAAAGGCAGTGAATCAGAGATGGGGAATCAGAGGCGGGGAATCAGAGGCAGGGAATCAAACACAGGGAATCAGAGGCGGGGAATCAGAGCTGGGGAATCAGAGGCGGGGAATCTGAGTTGGGGAATAAGAGGCGGGGAATCAGATATGGGGAAACAGGGGCCGGGAATCAGAGGCGGGGAAACAGAGGCGGGGAATCAGATATGGGGAATCAAAGGTGTGGAATCAGAGGTTGGGAAACAGAGGCGGGGAATCAGATATGGGGAATCAGAGGTGGGGAATCAGAGGTGGTGAATCAGAGATGGGGAATCACAGGCGGGGAATCAGAGGCAGGGAATAGAACGCGGGGAATCAGAGGCAGGGAATTAGAGTTGGGGCATCAGAGGTTCGGAATTAGATATGGGGAAACAGAGGCGGTGAATCAGAGGCGGGGAAACAGAGGCGGGGAATCAGATATGGGGAATCAGAGGTGGGGAATCAGAGGCAGGGAATCAGATGTGCGGAATCAGAGATGGGGAATCAGAGGCAGGGAATCAGAATCAGAAGCGGGGAATCAGAGGCCGGGATCAGAGGCCGGGAATCAGATGCTGGGAATAAGAGGCCGGGAATCAGAGGTGGGGAATCAGTGTCCGGGAATCAGAGATGGGGATTCAGAGGCGGAGAATGAGATATGGAGAATCAGAGGCGGGGAATCAGAGGCGGGGAAACAGAGGTGGGGAATCAGATATGGGGAATCAGAGGTGGCGAATCAAAGGCGGTGAATCAGAGATGGGGAATCAGAGGCGGGCAATCAGAGGCAGGGAATCAAACACGGGGAATCAGAGGCGGGGAATCAGAGCTGGGGAATCAGAGGCGGGGAATCAGAGTTGGGGAATCAGAGGCGGGGAATCAGATATGGGGAAAGAGGGGCAGGGAATCAGAGGCGGGGAAACAGAGGCGAGGAATCAGAGGCGGGGAAACAGAGGAGGGGAATCAGATATGGGGAATCAGAGGTGGCGAATCAAAGGCGGTGAAACAGAGATGGGGAATCAGGGCAGGGAATCAGAGGCAGGGAATCAAACACGGGGAATCAGAGCTGGGGAATCAGAGGCGGGGAATTAGAGTTGGGGAATCAGAGGAGGGGAGTCAGAGGCGGGGAAACAGGCGGGGAATCAGATATGGGGAATAAGAGGTGGGGAATCAGATGTTGGGAATCAGAGGCAGGGAATCAGAGGTGGGGAATCAGAGGCGGGGAATCAGAGGCAGGGAATCAGATGTGCGGAATCGGAGATGGGGAATCAGAGGCAGGGAATCAGAGGCGGGGAATCAGAGGCGGAGAATCAGAGGCCGGGAATCAGATATGGGGAAACAGAGGCGGGGAATCAGAGGCGGGGAAACAGAGGCGGGGAATCAGATATGGGAAATCAGAGGTGGGGAATCAGAGGTTGGGAATCAGAGGCAGGGAATCAGAGGCTTGGAATCAGATGCAGGGAATCAGAGGCGGGGAATCAGAGGCGGGGAAACAGAGACAGGGAATGAGATATGGGGAATCAGAGGTGGCGAATCAAAGGCGGTGAATCAGAGATGGGGAATCAGAGGCGGGCAATCAGAGGCAGGGAATCAAACACGGGGAATCAGAGGCGGGGAATCAGAGCTGGGGAATCAGAGGCTGGGAATCAGGGTTGGGGAATCAGAGGCGGGGAATCAGATATGGGGAAACAGGGGCGGGGAATCAGAGGTGGGGAAATACAGGCGGGGAATCAGATATGGGGAATCAGAGGTGTGGAATCAGAGGTTGGGAATCAGAGGCAGGGAATCAGAGGCGGGGAAACAGAGGCGGGGAATCAGATAAGGGGAATCAGAGGTGGCGAATCAAAGGCGGTGAAACAGAGATGGGGAATCAGGGCAGGGAATCAGAGGCAGGGAATCAAACACGGGGAATCAGAGCTGGGGAATCAGAGGCGGGGAATTAGAGTTGGGGAATCAGAGGAGGGGAATCAGAGGCGGGGAAACAGAGGCGGGGAATCAGAAATGGGGAATCAGAGGTGGGGAATCAGATGTTGGGAATCAGAGGCAGGGAATCAGAGGCGGGGAATCAGAGGCGGGGAATCAGAGGCAGGGAATCAGATGTGCGGAATCGGAGATGGGGAATCAGAGGCAGGGAATCAGAGGCGGGGAATCAGAGGCGGGGAATCAGAGGCCGGGAATCAGATATGGGGAAACAGAGGCGGGGAATCAGAGGCGGGGAAACAGAGGCGGGGAATCAGATATGGGGAATCAGAGGTGGGGAATCAGAGGTTGGGAATCAGATGCAGGGAATCAGAGGCTTGGAATCAGATGCAGGGAATCAGATGCGGGGAATCAGAGGCGGGGAATCAGAGCTGGAGAATCAGAGGTGGGGAATCAGAGTTGGGGAATCAGAGGCGGGGACTTAGATATTGGGAAACAGAGGTGGGGAATCAGAGGCGGGGAAACAGAGGCGGGAAATCAGATATGGGGAATCAGAGGTGGGGAATCAGAGGCAGGGAATCAGATGTGCGCAATCAGAGATGGGTAATCAGAGGCAGGGAATCAGAATCAGAAGCAGGGAATCAGAGGCCAGGAATCAGAGGCCGGAATCAGATGCCGGGAATAAGAGTCCGGGAATCAGAGGTGGGGAATCAGAGTCCGGGAATCAGAGATGGGGATTCAGAGGCGGGGAATGAGATATGGGGAATCAGAGGCGGGGAATCAGAGGCGGGGAAACAGAGGCGGGGAATCAGATATGGGGAATCAGAGGTGGCGAATGAAAGGCGGTGAATCAGAGATGGGGAATCAGAGGCCGGGAATCAGAGGCAGGGAATCAAACACGGGGAATAAGAGGCGGGGAATCAGAGCTGGGGAATCAGAGGCGGGGAATCAGAGTTGGGGAATCAGAGGCGGGGAATCAGAGGCAGGGAATCAATATGGGAATTCAGCGGTGGGGAATCAGATGTTGGGAATCAGAGGCAGGGAATCAGAGGCGAGGATTCAGAGCTGGGGAATCAGAGGCGGGGAATCAGAATTGGGGAATCAGAGATGGGGAATCAGAGATGGGGAATCAGAGATGGGGAATCAGAGGCGGGGAATCAGACGCTGGGAATCAGAGGTGGTGAATCAGAGATGTGGAATCAGAGGCGGGGAATCAGAGGCAGGGAATCAGACGCGGGGAATCAGAGGTGGGGAATCATAGCTGGCGAATGAGAGGCGGGGAATCAGAGGTGGGGAATCAGAGGCGGGGAATCAGATATTGTTAATCAGAGGTGGGGAATCAGAGGCGGGGAAACAGTGGCGGGGAATCAGATATGGGGAATCAGAGGTGGGGAATCAGAGGCCGGTAATCAGACGCTGGGAATCAGAGGCGGGGATTCAGACCTGGGGAATCAGAGGCGGGGAATCAGAGTTGGGGAATCAGAGGCGGGGAATCAGATATGGGAAATCAGAGGCGGGGATTCAGAGGCGGGGAAACAGAGGCGGGGAATCAGATATGGGGAATCAGAGGTGGGGAATCAGGGGCGGGGTATCAGTGGCAGGGAATCAGAGGCGGGAAATCAGAGGCCGGGAATCAGAGGCGGTGAATCAGAGGCGGGGAATCAGAGGCAGGGAATCTGATGTGCGGAATCAGAGGTGGGGAATCAGATATGGGGAAACAGTGGCGGGGAATCAGAGGCGGGGAAACAGAGGCGGGGAATCAGATATGGGGAATCAGAGGTGGGGAATCAGGGGCGGGGTATCAGTGGCAGGGAATCAGAGGCGGGAAATCAGAGGCCGGGAATCAGAGGCGGTGAATCAGAGGCGGTGAATCAGAGGCGGGGAATCAGAGGCAGGGAATCTGATGTGCGGAATCAGAGATGGGGATTCAGAGGCGGGGAATCAGATATGGGGAAACAGTGGCGGGGAATCAGAGGCGGGGAAACAGAGGCGGGGAATCAGATATGGGGAATCAGAGGTGGGTATTCAGAGCTGGGGAATCAGAGGTGTGGAATCAGAGTTGCGGAATCAGAGGCGGGGACTTAGATATGGGGAAACAGAGGCGGGGAATCAGAGGCGGGGAAGCAGAGGCGGGGAATCAGATATGGGGAATCAGAGGTGGGGAATCAGAGGCAGGGAATCAGATGTGTGGAATCAGAGATGGGGAATCAGAGGCAGGGAATCAGAATCAGAAGCAGGGAATAAGACGCGGGGAATCTGAGGCGGGGAATCAGAGCTGGGGAATCAGAGGCTGTGAATCAGAGTCGGGGAATCAGAAGCAGGGAATCGGATGTGCGGAATCAGAGATGGGGAATCAGAGGTGGGGAATCAGAGGCGGTGAATCAGACATGGGTAATCAGAGGCGGGGAATCAGTGGCAGGAAATCAGACACGGGGAATCTGAGGCGGGGAATCAGAGGCGGGGAATCAGAGGCAGGGAATGGGATGTGCGGAATCAGAGATGGGGAATCAGAGGTGGGGAATCAGAGGCGGTGAATCAGACATGGGTAAACAGAGGCGGGGAATCAGAGGCAGGAAATCAGACACGGGGAATCAGAGGCGGGGAATCAGAGCTGGGGAATTAGATGCAGGGAATCAGAGTTGGGGATTCAGAGGCGGGGAATCAGATATGGGGAAACTGAGGTGGGGAATCATAGGTGGGCAAATAGAGGCGGGGAATCAGATATGGGGAAACAGAGGCGGGGAATCAGAGGCGGGGAAACAGAGGCGGGGAATCAGATATGGGGAATCAGAGGTGGGGAATCAGAGTTTGGGAATCACAGGCACGGAATCAGAGGCTGGGTATCAGATGCAGGGAATCAGATGCGGGGAATCAGAGGCGGGGAATCAGAGCTGGGGAATCAGAGGTGGGGAATCAGAGTTGGGGAATCAGAGGCGGGGACTTAGATATGGGGAAACAGAGGCGGGGAATCAGAGAAGGGGAAACAGAGGTGGGGAATCAGATATGGGGAATCAGAGGTGGGGAATCAGAGGCAGGGAATCAGATGTGCGGAATCAGAGATGGGGAATCAGAGGCAGGGAATCAGAATCAGAAGCAGGGAATAAGACGCGGGGAATCAGAGGCGGGGAATCAGAGCTGGGGAATCAGAGTCAGTGAATCAGAGGCGGGGAATCAGAGGCAGGGAATCGGATGTGCCGAATCAGAGATGGGGAATCAGAGGTGGGGAATCCGAGGCGGTGAATCAGACATGGGTAATCAGAGGCGGGGAATCAGAGGCAGGAAATCAGACACGGGGAATCAGAGGCGGGGAATCAGAGCTGGGAAATTAGAGGCAGGGAATCAGAGTTGGGGATTCAGAGGCGGGGAATCAGATATGGGGAAAAAGAGGCGGGGAAACAGAGGCGGGCAAATAGAGGCGGGGATCAGATATGGGGAAACAGAGGAGGGGAATCAGAGGCGGGGAAACAGAGGCGGGGAATCAGATATGGGGAATCAGAGGTGGGGAATCAGAGGTTGGGAATCAGAGGCAGGAAATCAGAGGCTGGGAATCATATGCATGGAATCAGATGCGGGGAATCAGAGGCGGGGAATCAGAGCTGGGGAATCAGAGGTGGGGAATCAAAGTTGGGGAATCAGAGTCGGGGACTTAGATATGGGGAAACAGAGGCGGGGAATCAGAGGCGGGGAACAGAAGGCGGGGAATCAGATATGGGGAATCAGAGATGGGGAATCAGAGGCAGGGAATTAGATGTGCGGAATCAGAGATGGGGAATCAGAGGTGGGGAATCAGAATCAGAAGCAGGGAATCAGAGGCAGGGAATCAGAGTTGGGGATTCAGAGGCGGGGAATTAGATATGGGGAATCAGAGGTGGGGAATCAGAGGTGGTGAATCAGGGATGGGGAATCACAGGCGTGGAATCAGAGGCAGGGAATAGAACGCGGGGAATCAGAGGCGGGGAAACAGAGGCGGGGAATCAGATATGGGGAATCAGAGGTGGGGAATCAGAGGTTGGGAATCAGAGGCAGGGAATCAGAGGCTTGGAATCAGATGCAGGGAATCAGATGCGGGGAATCAGAAATGGGGAATCAGAGGTGGGGAATCAGAGGTTGGGAATCAGATGCAGGGAATCAGAGGCTTGGAATCAGATGCAGGGAATCAGATGCGGGGAATCAGAGGCGGGGAATCATAGCTGGAGAATCAGAGGTGGGGAATCAGAGTTGGGGAAACAGAGGCGGGTCTTAGATATTGGGAAACAGAGGCGGGGAATCAGAGGCGGGGAAACAGAGGCGGGAAATCAGATATGGGGAATCAGAGGTGGGGAATCAGAGGCAGGGAATCAGATGTGCGCAATCAGAGATGGGGAATCAGAGGCAGGGAATCAGAATCAGAAGCAGGGAATCAGAGGCCGGGAATCAGAGGCCGGAATCAGATGACGGGAATAAGAGGCCGGGAATCAGAGGTGGGGAATCAGAGTCCGGGAATCAGAGATGGGGATTCAGAGTCGGGGAATGAGATATGGGGAATCAGAGGCGGGGAATCAGAGGCGGGGAAACAGAGGCGGGGAATCAGATATGGGGAATCAGAGGTGGCGAATCAAAGGCGGTGAATCAGAGCTGGGGAATCAGAGGCGGGGAATCAGAGTTGGGGAATCAGAGGCGGGGAATCAGAGCTGGGGAATCAGAGTCGGGGAATCAGAGGCAGGGAATCAGATGTGCGGAATCAGAGATGGGGAATCAGAGGTGGGGAATCAGAGGCGGTGAGTCAGAGATGGGGAATCAGAGGCGGTGAATCAGAGGCAGGAAATCAGACACGGGGATTCAGAGGCTGGGAATCAGACGGGGGGAATCAAAGGTGGGGAATCAGAGCTGGGGAATCAGAGGCAGGGAATCAGAGTTGGGGATTCAGAGGCGGGGAATCAGATATGGGGAAACAGAGGCGGGGAATCAGAGGCGGGAAAACAGAGGCGAGGAATTAGATATGGGGAATCAGAGGTGGGGAATCAGAGGTGGTGAATCAGAGATGGGGAATCACAGGCGGGGAATCAGAGGCAGGGAATAGAACGCGGGGAATCAGAGGCAGGGAATCAGAGTTGGGGCATCAGAGGTTGGGAATTAGATATGGGGAAACAGAGGTGGGGAATCAGAGGTGGGGAAACAGAGGCGGGGAATCAGATATGGGGAATCAGAGGTGGGGAATCAGAGGCAGGGAATCAGATGTGCGGAATCAGAGATGGGGAATCAGAGGCAGGGAATCAGAATCAGAAGCGGGGAATCAGATATGGGGAATCAGAGGCCAGGAATCAGATGCTGGGAATAAGAGGCCGGGAATCAGAGGTGGGGAATCAGAGTCCGGGAATCAGAGATGGGGATTCAAAGGCGGGGAATGAGATATGGAGAATCAGAGGCGGGGAATTTGAGGCGTGGAAACAGTGGTGGGGAATCAGATATGGGGAATCAGAGGTGGCGAATCAAAGGCAGTGAATCAGAGATGGGGAATCAGAGGCGGGGAATCAGAGGCAGGGAATCAAACACAGGGAATCAGAGGCGGGGAATCAGAGCTGGGGAATCAGAGGCGTGGAATCTGAGTTGGGGAATAAGTGGCGGGGAATCAGATATGGGGAAACAGGGGCCGGGAATCAGAGGCGGGGAAACAGAGGCGGGGAATCAGATATGGGGAATCAGAGGTGTGCAATCAGAGGTTGGGAAACAGAGGCGGGGAATCAGATATGGGGAATCAGAGGTGGGGAATCAGAGGTGGTGAATCAGAGATGGGGAATCACAGGCGGGGAATCAGAGGCAGGGAATAGAACGCGGGGAATCAGAGGCAGGGAATTAGAGTTGGGGCATCAGAGGTTCGGAATTAGATATGGGGAAACAGAGGCGGGGAATCAGAGGCGGGGAAACAGAGGCGGGGAATCAGATATGGGGAATCAGAGGTGGGGAATCAGAGGCAGGGAATCAGATGTGCGGAATCAGAGATGGGGAATCAGAGGCAGGGAATCAGAATCAGAAGCGGGGAATCAGAGGCCGGGAATCAGAGGCCGGGAATCAGATGCTGGGAATAAGAGGCCGGGAATCAGAGGTGGGGAATCAGTGTCCGGGAATCAGAGATGGGGATTCAGAGGCGGAGAATGAGATATGGAGAATCAGAGGCGGGGAATCAGAGGCGGGGAAACAGAGATGGGGAATCAGATATGGTAAATCAGAGGTGGCGAATCAAAGGCGGTGAATCAGAGATGGGGAATCAGAGGCGGGCAATCAGAGGCAGGGAATCAAACACGGGGTATCAGAGGCGGGGAATCAGAGCTGGGGAATCAGAGGCGGGGAATCAGTGTTGGGGAATCAGAGGCGGGGAATCAGATATGGGGAAAGAGGGGCGGGGAATCAGAGGCGGGGAAACAGAGGCGAGGAATCTGAGATGGGGAATCAGAGGTGTGGAATCAGAGGTTGGGAATCAGAGGCAGGGAATCAGAGGCGGGGAAACAGAGGAGGGGAATCAGATATGGGGAATCAGAGGTGGCGAATCAAAGGCGGTGAAACAGAGATGGGGAATCAGGGCAGGGAATCAGAGGCAGGGAATCAAACACGGGGAATCAGAGCTGGGGAATCAGAGGCGGGGAATTAGAGTTGGGGAATCAGAGGAGGGGAGTCAGAGGCGGGGAAACAGGCGGGGAATCAGATATGGGGAATAAGAGGTGGGGAATCAGATGTTGGGAATCAGAGGCAGGGAATCAGAGGTGGGGAATCAGAGGCGGGGAATCAGAGGCAGGGAATCAGATGTGCGGAATCGGAGATGGGGAATCAGAGGCAGGGAATCAGAGGCGGGGAATCAGAGGCGGGGAATCAGAGGCCGGGAATCAGATATGGGGAAACAGAGGCGGGGAATCAGAGGCGGGGAAACAGAGGCGGGGAATCAGATATGGGAAATCAGAGGTGGGGAATCAGAGGTTGGGAATCAGAGGCAGGGAATCAGAGGCTTGGAATCAGATGCGGGGAATCAGAGGCGGGGAATCAGAGCTGGAGAATCAGAGGTGGGGAATCAGAGTTGGGGAATCAGAGGCGGGGACTTAGATATTGGGAAACAGAGGCGGGGAATCAGAGGCGGGGAAACAGAGGCGGGGAATCAGATATGGGGAATCAGAGGTGGGGAATCAGAGGCAGGGAATCAGATGTGCGCAATCAGAGATGGGGAATCAGAGGCAGGGAATCAGAATCAGAAGCAGGGAATCAGAGGCCGGGGATCAGAGGCCGGAATCAGATGCCGGGAATAAGAGGCCGGGAATCAGAGGTGGGGAATCAGAGTCCGGGAATCAGAGATGGGGATTCAGAGGCGGGGAATGAGATATGGGGAATCAGAGGCGGGGAATCAGAGGCGGGGAAACAGAGGCGGGGAATCAGATATGGGGAATCAGAGGTGGCGAATCAAAGGCGGTGAATCAGAGATGGGGAATCAGAGGCCGGGAATCAGAGGCAGAGAATCAAACACGGGGAATCAGAGGCGGGGAATAAGAGCTGGGGAATCAGAGGCGGGGAATCATAGCTGGCGAATCAGAGGCGGGGAATCAGAGGTGGGGAATCAGAGGCGGGGAATCAGATATTGTTAATCAGAGCTGGGGAATCAGAGGCGGGGAAACAGAGGCGGGGAATCAGATATTGTTAATCAGAGCTGGGGAATCAGAGGCGGGGTAACAGAGGCGGGGAATCAGATATGGGCAATCAGAGGTGGGGAATCAGAGGTTTTGAATCAGAGATGGAGAATCAGAGGCGGGGAATCAGAGGCCGGTAATCAGACGCGCGGAATCAGAGGCGGGGATTCAGAGCTGGGGAATCAGAGGCGGGGAATCAGAGTTGGGGAATCAGAGGCGGGGAATCAGATATGGGGAATCAGAGGCGGGGAATCAGAGGCGGGGAAACAGAGGAGGGGAATCAGATATGGGGAATCAGAGGTGGGGAATCAGGGGCGGGGTATCAGTGGCAGGGAATCAGAGGCGGGAAATCAGAGGCCGGGAATCAGAGGCGGTGAATCAGAGGCGGGGAATCAGAGGCAGGGAATCGGATGTGCGGAATCAGAGATGGGGAATCAGAGGTGGGGAATCAGAGGCGGTGAATCAGACATGGGTAATCAGAGGCGGGGAATCAGAGGCAGGAAATCAGACACGGGGAATCAGAGGCGGGGAATCAGAGCTGGGGAATTAGATGCAGGGAATCAGAGTTGGGGATTCAGAGGCGGGGAATCAGATATGGGGAATCAGAGGTGGGGAATCAGAGCTGGGGAATCAGAGGTGGGGAATCAGAGTTGGGGAATCAGAGGCGGGGACTTAGATATGGGGAAACAGAGGCGGGGAATCAGAGGCGGGGAAACAGAGGCGGGGAATCAGATATGGGGAATCAGAGGTGGGGAATCAGAGGCAGGCAATCAGATGTGCGGTATCAGAGATGGGGAATCAGAGGCAGGGAATCAGAAACAGAAGCAGGGAATAAGACGCGGGGAATCTGAGGCGGGGAATCAGAGCTGGGGAATCAGAGGCTGTGAATCAGAGATGGGGAATCAGAAGCAGGGAATCGGATGTGCGGAATCAGAGATGGGGAATCAGAGGTGGGGAATCAGAGGCGGTGAATCAGACATGCGTAATCAGAGGCGGGGAATCAGAGGCAGGAAATCAGACACGGGGAATCTGAGGCGGGGAATCAGAGGCGGGGAATCAGAGGCAGGGAATGGGATGTGCGGAATCAGAGATGGGGAATCAGAGGTGGGGAATCAGAGGCGGTGAATCAGACATGGGTAATCAGAGGCGGGGAATCAGAGGCAGGAAATCAGACACGGCGAATCAGAGGCGGGGAATCAGAGCTGGGGAATTAGATGCAGGGAATCAGAGTTGGGGATTCAGAGGCGGGGAATCAGATATGGGGAAACTGAGGTGGGGAATCAGAGGTGGGCAAATAGAGGCGGGGAATCAGATATGGGGAAACAGAGGCGGGGAATCAGAGGTGGGGAAACAGAGGCGGGGAATCAGATATGGGGAATCAGAGGTGGGGAATCAGAGGTTGGGAATCACAGGCAGGGAATCAGAGGCGGGGAATCAGATATGGGGAATCAGAGGTGGGGAATCAGAGGCAGGGAATCAGATGTGCGGAATCAGAGATGGGATCAGAGGCAGGGAATCTGAATCAGAAGCAGGGAATAAGACGCGGGGAATCAGAGGCGGAGAATCAGAGATGGGGAATCAGAGGTGGGGAATCAGAGGCGGTGATTCAGACATGGGTAATCAGAGGCGGGGAATCAGATGCAGGGAATCAGATGCGGGGAATCAGAGGCGGGGAATCAGAGCTGGGGAATCAGAGGTGGGGAATCAGAGTTGGGGAATCAGAGGCGGGGACTTAGATATGGGGAAACAGAGGCGGGGAATCAGAGGCGGGGAAACAGAGGCGGGGAATCAGATATGGGGAATCAGAGGTGGAGAATCAGAGGCAGGGAATCAGATGTGCGGAATCAGAGATGGGGAATCAGAGGCAGGGAATCAGAATCAGAAGCAGGGAATAAGACGCCGGGAATCAGAGGCGGGGAATCAGAGCTGGGGTATCAGAGGCAGTGAATCAGAGGCGGGGAATCAGAGGCAGGGAATCGGATGTGCGGAATCAGAGATGGGGAATCAGAGGTGGGGAATCAGAGGCGGTGAAATAGACATGGGTAATCAGAGGCGGGGAATCAGAGGCAGGAAATCAGACACGGGGAATCAGAGGCGGGGAATGAGAGCTGGGAACTTAGAGGCAGGGAATCAGAGTTGGGGAATCAGATGCATGGAATCAGATGCGGGGAATCAGAGGCGGGGAATCAGAGCTGGGGAATCAGAGGTGGGGAATCAAAGTTGGGGAATCAGAGTCGGGGACTTAGATATGGGGAAACAGAGGAGGGGAATCAGAGGCGGGGAAACAGAGGTGGGGAATCAGATATGGGGAATCAGAGGTGGGGAATCAGAGGCTGGGAATCATATGCATGGAATCAGATGCGGGGAATCAGAGGCGGGGAATCAGAGCTGGGGAATCAGAGGTGGGGAATCAAAGTTGGGGAATCAGAGTCGGGGACTTAGATATGGGGAAACAGAGGCGGGGAATCAGAGGCGGGGAACGGAAGGCGGGGAATCAGATATGGGGAATCAGAGATGGGGAATCAGAGGCAGGGAATTAGATGTGCGGATTCAGAGATGGGGAATCAGAGGTGGGGAATCAGAATCAGAAACAGGGAATCAGAGGCAGGGAATCAGAGTTGGGGATTCAGAGGCGGGGAATCAGATATGGGGAAACAGAGGCGGGGAATCAGAGGCGGGAAAACAGAGGCGAGGAATTAGATATGGGGAATCAGAGGTGGGGAATCAGAGGTGGTGAATCAGAGATGGGGAATCACAGGCGGGGAATCAGAGGCAGGGAATAGAACGCGGGGAATCAGAGGCAGGGAATCAGAGTTGGGGCATCAGAGGTTGGGAATTAGATATGGGGAAACAGAGGCGGGGAATCAGAGGTGGGGAAACAGAGGCGGGGAATCAGATATGGGGAATCAGAGGTGGGGAATCAGAGGCAGGGAATCAGATGTGCGGAATCAGAGATGGGGAATCAGAGGCAGGGAATCAGAATCAGAAGCGGGGAATCAGATATGGGGAATCAGAGGCCAGGAATCAGATGCTGGGAATAAGAGGCCGGGAATCAGAGGTGGGGAATCAGAGTCCGGGAATCAGAGATGGGGATTCAAAGGCGGGGAATGAGATATGGAGAATCAGAGGCGGGGAATTTGAGGCGTGGAAACAGTGGTGGGGAATCAGATATGGGATATCAGATGTGGCGAATCAAAGGCAGTGAATCAGAGATGGGGAATCAGAGGCGGGGAATCAGAGGCAGGGAATCAAACACAGGGAATCAGAGGCGGGGAATCAGAGCTGGGGAATCAGAGGCGGGGAATCTGAGTTGGGGAATAAGTGGCGGGGAATCAGATATGGGGAAACAGGGGCCGGGAATCAGAGGCGGGGAAACAGAGGCGGGGAATCAGATATGGGGAATCAGAGGTGTGGAATCAGAGGTTGGGAAACAGAGGCGGGGAATCAGATATGGGGAATCAGAGGTGGGGAATCAGAGGTGGTGAATCAGAGATGGGGAATCACAGGCGGGGAATCAGAGGCAGGGAATAGAACGCGGGGAGTCAGAGGCAGGGAATTAGAGTTGGGGCATCAGAGGTTCGGAATTAGATATGGGGAAACAGAGGCGGGGAATCAGAGGCGGGGAAACAGAGGCGGGGAATCAGATATGGGGAATCAGAGGTGGGGAATCAGAGGCAGGGAATCAGATGTGCGGAATCAGAGGTGGGGAATCAGAGGCAGGGAATCAGAATCAGAAGCGGGGAATCAGAGGCCGGGAATCAGAGGCCGGGAATCAGATGCTGGGAATAAGAGGCCGGGAATCAGAGGTGGGGAATCAGTGTCCGGGAATCAGAGATGGGGATTCAGAGGCGGAGAATGAGATATGGAGAATCAGAGGCGGGGAATCAGAGGCGGGGAAACAGAGGTGGGGAATCAGATATGGTAAATCAGAGGTGGCGAATCAAAGGCGGTGAATCAGAGATGGGGAATCAGAGGCGGGCAATCAGAGGCAGGGAATCAAACACGGGGAATCAGAGGCGGGGAATCAGAGCTGGGGAATCAGAGGCGGGGAATCAGAGTTGGGGAATCAGAGGCGGGGAATCAGATATGGGGAAAGAGGGGCGGGGAATCAGAGGCGGGGAAACAGAGGCGAGGAATCTGAGATGGGGAATCAGAGGTGTGGAATCAGAGGTTGGGAATCAGAGGCAGGGAATCAGAGGCGGGGAAACAGAGGAGGGGAATCAGATATGGGGAATCAGACGTGGCGAATCAAAGGCGGTGAAACAGAGATGGGGAATCAGGGCAGGGAATCAGAGGCAGGGAATCAAACACGGGGAATCAGAGCTGGGGAATCAGAGGCGGGGAATTAGAGTTGGGGAATCAGAGGAGGGGAGTCAGAGGCGGGGAAACAGGCGGGGAATCAGATATGGGGAATAAGAGGTGGGGAATCAGATGTTGGGAATCAGAGGCAGGGAATCAGAATCAGAAGCGGGGAATCAGATATGGGGAATCAGAGGCCAGGAATCAGATGCTGGGAATAAGAGGCCGGGAATCAGAGGTGGGGAATCAGAGTCCGGGAATCAGAGATGGGGATTCAAAGGCGGGGAATGAGATATGGAGAATCAGAGGCGGGGAATTTGAGGCGTGGAAACAGTGGTGGGGAATCAGATATGGGATATCAGATGTGGCGAATCAAAGGCAGTGAATCAGAGATGGGGAATCAGAGGCGGGGAATCAGAGGCAGGGAATCAAACACAGGGAATCAGAGGCGGGGAATCAGAGCTGGGGAATCAGAGGCGGGGAATCTGAGTTGGGGAATAAGTGGCGGGGAATCAGATATGGGGAAACAGGGGCCGGGAATCAGAGGCGGGGAAACAGAGGCGGGGAATCAGATATGGGGAATCAGAGGTGTGGAATCAGAGGTTGGGAAACAGAGGCGGGGAATCAGATATGGGGAATCAGAGGTGGGGAATCAGAGGTGGTGAATCAGAGATGGGGAATCACAGGCGGGGAATCAGAGGCAGGGAATAGAACGCGGGGAGTCAGAGGCAGGGAATTAGAGTTGGGGCATCAGAGGTTCGGAATTAGATATGGGGAAACAGAGGCGGGGAATCAGAGGCGGGGAAACAGAGGCGGGGAATCAGATATGGGGAATCAGAGGTGGGGAATCAGAGGCAGGGAATCAGATGTGCGGAATCAGAGGTGGGGAATCAGAGGCAGGGAATCAGAATCAGAAGCGGGGAATCAGAGGCCGGGAATCAGAGGCCGGGAATCAGATGCTGGGAATAAGAGGCCGGGAATCAGAGGTGGGGAATCAGTGTCCGGGAATCAGAGATGGGGATTCAGAGGCGGAGAATGAGATATGGAGAATCAGAGGCGGGGAATCAGAGGCGGGGAAACAGAGGTGGGGAATCAGATATGGTAAATCAGAGGTGGCGAATCAAAGGCGGTGAATCAGAGATGGGGAATCAGAGGCGGGCAATCAGAGGCAGGGAATCAAACACGGGGAATCAGAGGCGGGGAATCAGAGCTGGGGAATCAGAGGCGGGGAATCAGAGTTGGGGAATCAGAGGCGGGGAATCAGATATGGGGAAAGAGGGGCGGGGAATCAGAGGCGGGGAAACAGAGGCGAGGAATCTGAGATGGGGAATCAGAGGTGTGGAATCAGAGGTTGGGAATCAGAGGCAGGGAATCAGAGGCGGGGAAACAGAGGAGGGGAATCAGATATGGGGAATCAGACGTGGCGAATCAAAGGCGGTGAAACAGAGATGGGGAATCAGGGCAGGGAATCAGAGGCAGGGAATCAAACACGGGGAATCAGAGCTGGGGAATCAGAGGCGGGGAATTAGAGTTGGGGAATCAGAGGAGGGGAGTCAGAGGCGGGGAAACAGGCGGGGAATCAGATATGGGGAATAAGAGGTGGGGAATCAGATGTTGGGAATCAGAGGCAGGGAATCAGAGGTGGGGAATCAGAGGCGGGGAATCAGAGGCAGGGAATCAGATGTGCGGAATCGGAGATGGGGAATCAGAGGCAGGGAATCAGAGGCGGGGAATCAGAGGCGGGGATTCAGAGGCCGGGAATCAGATATGGGGAAACAGAGGCGGGGAATCAGAGGCGGGGAAACAGAGGCGGGGAATCAGATATGGGAAATCAGAGGTGGGGAATCAGAGGTTGGGAATCAGAGGCAGGGAATCAGAGGCTTGGAATCAGATGCAGGGAATCAGATGCGGGGAATCAGAGGCGGGGAATCAGAGCTGGAGAATCAGAGGTGGGGAATCAGAGTTGGGGAATCAGAGGCGGGGACTTAGATATTGGGAAACAGAGGCGGGGAATCAGAGGCGGGGAAACAGAGGCGGGGAATCAGATATGGGGAATCAGAGGTGGGGAATCAGAGGCAGGGAATCAGATGTGCGCAATCAGAGATGGGGAATCAGAGGCAGGGAATCAGAATCAGAAGCAGGGAATCAGAGGCCGGGGATCAGAGGCCGGAATCAGATGCCGGGAATAAGAGGCCGGGAATCAGAGGTGGGGAATCAGAGTCCGGGAATCAGAGATGGGGATTCAGAGGCGGGGAATGAGATATGGGAATCAGAGGCGGGGAATCAGAGGCGGGGAAACAGAGGCGGGGAATCAGATATGGGGAATCAGAGGTGGCGAATCAAAGGCGGTGAATCAGAGATGGGGAATCAGAGGCCGGGAATCAGAGGCAGAGAATCAAACACGGGGAATCAGAGGCGGGGAATAAGAGCTGGGGAATCAGAGGCGGGGAATCATAGCTGGCGAATCAGAGGCGGGGAATCAGAGGTGGGGAATCAGAGGCGGGGAATCAGATATTGTTAATCAGAGCTGGGGAATCAGAGGCGGGGAAACAGAGGCGGGGAATCAGATATTGTTAATCAGAGCTGGGGAATCAGAGCCGGGGAAACAGAGGCGGGGAATCAGATATGGGCAATCAGAGGTGGGGAATCAGAGGTTGTGAATCAGAGATGGAGAATCAGAGGCGGGGAATCAGAGGCCGGTAATCAGACGCGCGGAATCAGAGGCGGGGATTCAGAGCTGGGGAATCAGAGGCGGGGAATCAGAGTTGGGGAATCAGAGGCGGGGAATCAGATATGGGGAATCAGAGGCGGGGAATCAGAGGCGGGGAAACAGAGGAGGGGAATCAGATATGGGGAATCAGAGGTGGGGAATCAGGGGCGGGGTATCAGTGGCAGGGAATCAGAGGCGGGAAATCAGAGGCCGGGAATCAGAGGCGGTGAATCAGAGGCGGGGAATCAGAGGCAGGGAATCGGATGTGCGGAATCAGAGATGGGGAATCAGAGGTGGGGAATCAGAGGCGGTGAATCAGACATGGGTAATCAGAGGCGGGGATTCAGAGGCAGGAAATCAGACACGGGGAATCAGAGGCGGGGAATCAGAGCTGGGGAATTAGATGCAGGGAATCAGAGTTGGGGATTCAGAGGCGGGGAATCAGATATGGGGAATCAGAGGTGGGGAATCAGAGCTGGGGAATCAGAGGTGGGGAATCAGAGTTGGGGAATCAGAGGCGGGGACTTAGATATGGGGAAACAGAGGCGGGGAATCAGAGGCGGGGAAACAGAGGCGGGGAATCAGATATGGGGAATCAGAGGTGGGGAATCAGAGGCAGGGAATCAGATGTGCGGTATCAGAGATGGGGAATCAGAGGCAGGGAATCAGAATCAGAAGCAGGAAATAAGACGCGGGGAATCTGAGGCGGGGAATCAGAGCTGGGGAATCAGAGGCTGTGAATCAGAGGCGGGGAATCAGAAGCAGGGAATCGGATGTGCGGAATCAGAGATGGGGAATCAGAGGTGGGGAATCAGAGGCGGTGAATCAGACATGGGTAATCAGAGGCGGGGAATCAGAGGCAGGAAATCAGACACGGGGAATCTGAGGCGGGGAATCAGAGGCGGGGAATCAGAGGCAGGGAATGGGATGTGCGGAATCAGAGATGGGGAATCAGAGGTGGGGAATCAGAGGCGGTGAATCAGACATGGGTAATCAGAGGTGGGGAATCAGAGGCAGGAAATCAGACACGGGGAATCAGAGGCGGGGAATCAGAGCTGGGGAATTAGATGCAGGGAATCAGAGTTGGGGTTTCAGAGGCGGGGAATCAGATATGGGGAAACTGAGGTGGGGAATCAGAGGTGGGCAAATAGAGGCGGGGAATCAGATATGGGGAAACAGAGGCGGGGAATCAGAGGTGGGGAAACAGAGGCGGGGAATCAGATATGGGGAATCAGAGGTGGGGAATCAGAGGTTGGGAATCACAGGCAGGGAATCAGAGGCGGGGAATCAGATATGGGGAATCAGAGGTGGGGAATCAGAGGCAGGGAATCAGATGTGCGGAATCAGAGATGGGATCAGAGGCAGGGAATCTGAATCAGAAGCAGGGAATAAGACGCGGGGAATCAGAGGCGGAGAATCAGAGATGGGGAATCAGAGGTGGGGAATCAGAGGCGGTGATTCAGACATGGGTAATCAGAGGCGGGGAATCAGATGCAGGGAATCAGATGCGGGGAATCAGAGGCGGGGAATCAGAGCTGGGGAATCAGAGGTGGGGAATCAGAGTTGGGGAATCAGAGGCGGGGACTTAGATATGGGGAAACAGAGGCGGGGAATCAGAGGCGGGGAAACAGAGGCGGGGAATCAGATATGGGGAATCAGAGGTGGAGAATCAGAGGCAGGGAATCAGATGTGCGGAATCAGAGATGGGGAATCAGAGGCAGGGAATCAGAATCAGAAGCAGGGAATAAGACGCGGGGAATCAGAGGCGGGGAATCAGAGCTGGGGTATCAGAGGCAGTGAATCAGAGGCGGGGAATCAGAGGCAGGGAATCGGATGTGCGGAATCAGAGATGGGGAATCAGAGGTGGGGAATCAGAGGCGGTGAAATAGACATGGGTAATCAGAGGCGGGGAATCAGAGGCAGGAAATCAGACACGGGGAATCAGAGGCGGGGAATCAGAGCTGGGAACTTAGAGGCAGGGAATCAGAGTTGGGGAATCAGATGCATGGAATCAGATGAGGGGAATCAGAGGCGGGGAATCAGAGCTGGGGAATCAGAGGTGGGGAATCAAAGTTGGGGAATCAGAGTCGGGGACTTAGATATGGGGAAACAGAGGCGGGGAATCAGAGGCGGGGAACGGAAGGCGGGGAATCAGATATGGGGAATCAGAGATGGGGAATCAGAGGCAGGGAATTAGATGTGCGGATTCAGAGATGGGGAATCAGAGGTGGGGAATCAGAATCAGAAGCAGGGAATCAGAGGCAGGGAATCAGAGTTGGGGATTCAGAGGCGGGGAATCAGGTATGGGGAAACAGAGGCGGGGAATCAGAGGCGGGAAAACAGAGGCGGGGAATTAGATATGGGGAATCAGAGGTGGGGAATCAGAGGTGGTGAATCAGAGATGGGGAATCACAGGCGTGGAATCAGAGGCAGGGAATAGAACGCGGGGAATCAGAGGCAGGGAATCAGAGTTGGGGCATCAGAGGTTGGGAATTAGATATGGGGAAACAGAGGCGGGGAATCAGAGGCGGGGAAACAGAGGCGGGGAATCAGAGGTGGGGAATCAGGGGCGGGGTATCAGTGGCAGGGAATCAGAGGCGGGAAATCAGAGGCCGGGAATCAGAGGCGGTGAATCAGAGGCGGTGAATCAGAGGCTGGGAATCAGAGGCAGGGAATCTGATGTGCGGAATCAGAGATGGGGAATCAGAGGTGGGGAATCAGAGGCGGTGAATCAGACATGGGTAATCAGAGGCGGGGAATCAGAGGCAGGAAATCTGACACGGGGAATCAGAGGCGGGGAATCAGAGCTGGGGAATTAGATGCAGGGAATCAGAATTGGGGATTCAGAGGCGGGGAATCAGATATGGGGAAACAGTGGCGGGGAATCAGAGGCGGGGAAACAGAGGCGGGGAATCAGATATGGGGAATCAGAGGTGGGTATTCAGAGCTGGGGAATCAGAGGTGTGGAATCAGAGTTGCGGAATCAGAGGCGGGGACTTAGATATGGGGAAACAGAGGCGGGGAATCAGAGGCGGGGAAACAGAGGCGGGGAATCAGATATGGGGAATCAGAGGTGGGGAATCAGAGGCAGGGAATCAGATGTGTGGAATCAGAGATGGGGAATCAGAGGCAGGGAATCAGAATCAGAAGCAGGGAATAAGACGCGGGGAATCTGAGGCGGGGAATCAGAGCTGGGGAATCAGAGGCTGTGAATCAGAGTCGGGGAATCAGAAGCAGGGAATCGGATGTGCGGAATCAGAGATGGGGAATCAGAGGTGGGGAATCAGAGGCGGTGAATCAGACATGGGTAATCAGAGGCGGGGAATCAGAGGCAGGAAATCAGACACGGGGAATCTGAGGCGGGGAATCAGAGGCGGGGAATCAGAGGCAGGGAATGGGATGTGCGGAATCAGAGATGGGGAATCAGAGGTGGGGAATCAGAGGCGGGGAATCAGAGGCCGGGAATCAGATATGGGGAAACAGAGGCGGGGAATCAGAGGCGGGGAAACAGAGGCGGGGAATCAGATATGGGAAATCAGAGGTGGGGAATCAGAGGTTGGGAATCAGAGGCAGGGAATCAGAGGCTTGGAATCAGATGCAGGGAATCAGATGCGGGGAATCAGAGGCGGGGAATCAGAGCTGGAGAATCAGAGGTGGGGAATCAGAGTTGGGGAATCAGAGGCGGGGACTTAGATATTGGGAAACAGAGGCGGGGAATCAGAGGCGGGGAAACAGAGGCGGGGAATCAGATATGGGGAATCAGAGGTGGGGAATCAGAGGCAGGGAATCAGATGTGCGCAATCAGAGATGGGGAATCAGAGGCAGGGAATCAGAATCAGAAGCAGGGAATCAGAGGCCGGGGATCAGAGGCCGGAATCAGATGCCGGGAATAAGAGGCCGGGAATCAGAGGTGGGGAATCAGAGTCCGGGAATCAGAGATGGGGATTCAGAGGCGGGGAATGAGATATGGGAATCAGAGGCGGGGAATCAGAGGCGGGGAAACAGAGGCGGGGAATCAGATATGGGGAATCAGAGGTGGCGAATCAAAGGCGGTGAATCAGAGATGGGGAATCAGAGGCCGGGAATCAGAGGCAGAGAATCAAACACGGGGAATCAGAGGCGGGGAATAAGAGCTGGGGAATCAGAGGCGGGGAATCATAGCTGGCGAATCAGAGGCGGGGAATCAGAGGTGGGGAATCAGAGGCGGGGAATCAGATATTGTTAATCAGAGCTGGGGAATCAGAGGCGGGGAAACAGAGGCGGGGAATCAGATATTGTTAATCAGAGCTGGGGAATCAGAGGCGGGGAAACAGAGGCGGGGAATCAGATATGGGCAATCAGAGGTGGGGAATCAGAGGTTGTGAATCAGAGATGGAGAATCAGAGGCGGGGAATCAGAGGCCGGTAATCAGACGCGCGGAATCAGAGGCGGGGATTCAGAGCTGGGGAATCAGAGGCGGGGAATCAGAGTTGGGGAATCAGAGGCGGGGAATCAGATATGGGGAATCAGAGGCGGGGAATCAGAGGCGGGGAAACAGAGGAGGGGAATCAGATATGGGGAATCAGAGGTGGGGAATCAGGGGCGGGGTATCAGTGGCAGGGAATCAGAGGCGGGAAATCAGAGGCCGGGAATCAGAGGCGGTGAATCAGAGGCGGGGAATCAGAGGCAGGGAATCGGATGTGCGGAATCAGAGATGGGGAATCAGAGGTGGGGAATCAGAGGCGGTGAATCAGACATGGGTAATCAGAGGCGGGGATTCAGAGGCAGGAAATCAGACACGGGGAATCAGAGGCGGGGAATCAGAGCTGGGGAATTAGATGCAGGGAATCAGAGTTGGGGATTCAGAGGCGGGGAATCAGATATGGGGAATCAGAGGTGGGGAATCAGAGCTGGGGAATCAGAGGTGGGGAATCAGAGTTGGGGAATCAGAGGCGGGGACTTAGATATGGGGAAACAGAGGCGGGGAATCAGAGGCGGGGAAACAGAGGCGGGGAATCAGATATGGGGAATCAGAGGTGGGGAATCAGAGGCAGGGAATCAGATGTGCGGTATCAGAGATGGGGAATCAGAGGCAGGGAATCAGAATCAGAAGCAGGAAATAAGACGCGGGGAATCTGAGGCGGGGAATCAGAGCTGGGGAATCAGAGGCTGTGAATCAGAGGCGGGGAATCAGAAGCAGGGAATCGGATGTGCGGAATCAGAGATGGGGAATCAGAGGTGGGGAATCAGAGGCGGTGAATCAGACATGGGTAATCAGAGGCGGGGAATCAGAGGCAGGAAATCAGACACGGGGAATCTGAGGCGGGGAATCAGAGGCGGGGAATCAGAGGCAGGGAATGGGATGTGCGGAATCAGAGATGGGGAATCAGAGGTGGGGAATCAGAGGCGGTGAATCAGACATGGGTAATCAGAGGTGGGGAATCAGAGGCAGGAAATCAGACACGGGGAATCAGAGGCGGGGAATCAGAGCTGGGGAATTAGATGCAGGGAATCAGAGTTGGGGTTTCAGAGGCGGGGAATCAGATATGGGGAAACTGAGGTGGGGAATCAGAGGTGGGCAAATAGAGGCGGGGAATCAGATATGGGGAAACAGAGGCGGGGAATCAGAGGTGGGGAAACAGAGGCGGGGAATCAGATATGGGGAATCAGAGGTGGGGAATCAGAGGTTGGGAATCACAGGCAGGGAATCAGAGGCGGGGAATCAGATATGGGGAATCAGAGGTGGGGAATCAGAGGCAGGGAATCAGATGTGCGGAATCAGAGATGGGATCAGAGGCAGGGAATCTGAATCAGAAGCAGGGAATAAGACGCGGGGAATCAGAGGCGGAGAATCAGAGATGGGGAATCAGAGGTGGGGAATCAGAGGCGGTGATTCAGACATGGGTAATCAGAGGCGGGGAATCAGATGCAGGGAATCAGATGCGGGGAATCAGAGGCGGGGAATCAGAGCTGGGGAATCAGAGGTGGGGAATCAGAGTTGGGGAATCAGAGGCGGGGACTTAGATATGGGGAAACAGAGGCGGGGAATCAGAGGCGGGGAAACAGAGGCGGGGAATCAGATATGGGGAATCAGAGGTGGAGAATCAGAGGCAGGGAATCAGATGTGCGGAATCAGAGATGGGGAATCAGAGGCAGGGAATCAGAATCAGAAGCAGGGAATAAGACGCGGGGAATCAGAGGCGGGGAATCAGAGCTGGGGTATCAGAGGCAGTGAATCAGAGGCGGGGAATCAGAGGCAGGGAATCGGATGTGCGGAATCAGAGATGGGGAATCAGAGGTGGGGAATCAGAGGCGGTGAAATAGACATGGGTAATCAGAGGCGGGGAATCAGAGGCAGGAAATCAGACACGGGGAATCAGAGGCGGGGAATCAGAGCTGGGAACTTAGAGGCAGGGAATCAGAGTTGGGGAATCAGATGCATGGAATCAGATGAGGGGAATCAGAGGCGGGGAATCAGAGCTGGGGAATCAGAGGTGGGGAATCAAAGTTGGGGAATCAGAGTCGGGGACTTAGATATGGGGAAACAGAGGCGGGGAATCAGAGGCGGGGAACGGAAGGCGGGGAATCAGATATGGGGAATCAGAGATGGGGAATCAGAGGCAGGGAATTAGATGTGCGGATTCAGAGATGGGGAATCAGAGGTGGGGAATCAGAATCAGAAGCAGGGAATCAGAGGCAGGGAATCAGAGTTGGGGATTCAGAGGCGGGGAATCAGGTATGGGGAAACAGAGGCGGGGAATCAGAGGCGGGAAAACAGAGGCGGGGAATTAGATATGGGGAATCAGAGGTGGGGAATCAGAGGTGGTGAATCAGAGATGGGGAATCACAGGCGTGGAATCAGAGGCAGGGAATAGAACGCGGGGAATCAGAGGCAGGGAATCAGAGTTGGGGCATCAGAGGTTGGGAATTAGATATGGGGAAACAGAGGCGGGGAATCAGAGGCGGGGAAACAGAGGCGGGGAATCAGAGGTGGGGAATCAGGGGCGGGGTATCAGTGGCAGGGAATCAGAGGCGGGAAATCAGAGGCCGGGAATCAGAGGCGGTGAATCAGAGGCGGTGAATCAGAGGCTGGGAATCAGAGGCAGGGAATCTGATGTGCGGAATCAGAGATGGGGAATCAGAGGTGGGGAATCAGAGGCGGTGAATCAGACATGGGTAATCAGAGGCGGGGAATCAGAGGCAGGAAATCTGACACGGGGAATCAGAGGCGGGGAATCAGAGCTGGGGAATTAGATGCAGGGAATCAGAATTGGGGATTCAGAGGCGGGGAATCAGATATGGGGAAACAGTGGCGGGGAATCAGAGGCGGGGAAACAGAGGCGGGGAATCAGATATGGGGAATCAGAGGTGGGTATTCAGAGCTGGGGAATCAGAGGTGTGGAATCAGAGTTGCGGAATCAGAGGCGGGGACTTAGATATGGGGAAACAGAGGCGGGGAATCAGAGGCGGGGAAACAGAGGCGGGGAATCAGATATGGGGAATCAGAGGTGGGGAATCAGAGGCAGGGAATCAGATGTGTGGAATCAGAGATGGGGAATCAGAGGCAGGGAATCAGAATCAGAAGCAGGGAATAAGACGCGGGGAATCTGAGGCGGGGAATCAGAGCTGGGGAATCAGAGGCTGTGAATCAGAGTCGGGGAATCAGAAGCAGGGAATCGGATGTGCGGAATCAGAGATGGGGAATCAGAGGTGGGGAATCAGAGGCGGTGAATCAGACATGGGTAATCAGAGGCGGGGAATCAGAGGCAGGAAATCAGACACGGGGAATCTGAGGCGGGGAATCAGAGGCGGGGAATCAGAGGCAGGGAATGGGATGTGCGGAATCAGAGATGGGGAATCAGAGGTGGGGAATCAGAGGCGGTGAATCAGACATGGGTAAACAGAGGCGGGTAATCAGAGGCAGGAAATCAGACACGGGGAATCAGAGGCGGGGAATCAGAGCTGGGGAATTAGATGCAGGGAATCAGAGTTGGGGATTCAGAGGCGGGGAATCAGATATGGGGAAACTGAGGTGGGGAATCATAGGTGGGCAAATAGAGGCGGGGAATCAGATATGGGGAAACAGAGGCGGGGAATCAGAGGCGGGGAAACAGAGGCGGGGAATCAGATATGGGGAATCAGAGGTGGGGAATCAGAGTTTGGGAATCACAGGCAGGGAATCAGAGGCTGGGTATCAGATGCAGGGAATCAGATGCGGGGAATCAGAGGCGGGGAATCAGAGCTGGGGAATCAGAGGTGGGGAATCAGAGTTGGGGAATCAGAGGCGGGGACTTAGATATGGGGAAACAGAGGCGGGGAATCAGAGAAGGGGAAACAGAGGCGGGGAATCAGATATGGGGAATCAGAGGTGGGGAATCAGAGGCAGGGAATCAGATGTGCGGAATCAGAGATGGGGAATCAGAGGCAGGGAATCAGAATCAGAAGCAGGGAATAAGACGCGGGGAATCAGAGGCGGGGAATCAGAGCTGGGGAATCAGAGTCAGTGAATCAGAGGCGGGGAATCAGAGGCAGGGAATCGGATGTGCCGAATCAGAGATGGGGAATCAGAGGTGGGGAATCCGAGGCGGTGAATCAGACATGGGTAATCAGAGGCGGAGAATCAGAGGCAGGAAATCAGACACGGGGAATTAGATGCGGGGAATCAGAGCTGGGAAATTAGAGGCAGGGAATCAGAGTTGGGGATTCAGAGGCGGGGAATCAGATATGGGGAAAAAGAGGCGGGGAAACAGAGGCGGGCAAATAGAGGCGGGGATCAGATATGGGGAAACAGAGGAGGGGAATCAGAGGCGGGGAAACAGAGGCGGGGAATCAGATATGGGGAATCAGAGGTGGGGAATCAGAGGTTGGGAATCAGAGGCAGGGAATCAGAGGCTGGGAATCATATGCATGGAATCAGATGCGGGGAATCAGAGGCGGGGAATCAGAGCTGGGGAATCAGAGGTGGGGAATCAAAGTTGGGGAATCAGAGTCGGGGACTTAGATATGGGGAAACAGAGGCGGGGAATCAGAGGCGGGGAACAGAAGGCGGGGAATCAGATATGGGGAATCAGAGGCAGGGAATTAGATGTGCGGAATCAGAGATGGGGAATCAGAGGTGGGGAATCAGAATCAGAAGCAGGGAATCAGAGGCAGTGAATCAGAGTTGGGGATTCAGAGGCGGGGAATTAGATATGGGGAATCAGAGGTGGGGAATCAGAGGTGGTGAATCAGAGATGGGGAATCACAGGCGTGGAATCAGAGGCAGGGAATAGAACGCGGGGAATCAGAGGCAGGGAATCAGAGTTGGGGCATCAGAGGTTGGGAATTAGATATGGGGAAACAGAGGCGGGGAATCAGAGGCGGGGAAACAGAGGCGGGGAATCAGATATGGGGAATCAGAGGTGGGGAATCAGAGGTTGGGAATCAGAGGCAGGGAATCAGAGGCTTGGAATCAGATGCAGGGAATCAGATGCGGGGAATCAGAAATGGGGAATCAGAGGTGGGGAATCAGAGGTTGGGAATCAGATGCAGGGAATCAGAGGCTTGGAATCAGATGCAGGGAATCAGATGCGGGGAATCAGAGGCGGGGAATCATAGCTGGAGAATCAGAGGTGGGGAATCAGAGTTGGGGAATCAGAGGCGGGTCTTAGATATTGGGAAACAGAGGCGGGGAATCAGAGGCGGGGAAACAGAGGCGGGAAATCAGATATGGGGAATCAGAGGTGGGGAATCAGAGGCAGGGAATCAGATGTGCGCAATCAGAGATGGGGAATCAGAGGCAGGGAATCAGAATCAGAAGCAGGGAATCAGTGGCCGGGAATCAGAGGCCGGAATCAGATGACGGGAATAAGAGGCCGGGAATCAGAGGTGGGGAATCAGAGTCCGGGAATCAGAGATGGGGATTCAGAGTCGGGGAATGAGATATGGGGAATCAGAGGCGGGGAATCAGAGGCGGGGAAACAGAGGCGGGGAATCAGATATGGGGAATCAGAGGTGGCGAATCAAAGGCGGTGAATCAGAGCTGGGGAATCAGAGGCGGGGAATCAGAGTTGGGGAATCAGAGGCGGGGAATCAGAGCTGGGGAATCAGAGTCGGGGAATCAGAGGCAGGGAATCAGATGTGCGGAATCAGAGATGGGGAATCAGAGGTGGGGAATCAGAGGCGGTGAGTCAGAGATGGGGAATCAGAGGCGGTGAATCAGAGGCAGGAAATCAGACACGGGGATTCAGAGGCTGGGAATCAGACGGGGGAATCAAAGGTGGGGAATCAGAGCTGGGGAATCAGAGGCAGGGAATCAGAGTTGGGGATTCAGAGGCGGGGAATCAGATATGGGGAAACATAGGCGGGGAATCAGAGGCGGGAAAACAGAGGCGAGGAATTAGATATGTGGAATCAGAGGTGGGGAATCAGAGGTGGTGTATCAGAGATGGGGAATCACAGGCGGGGAATCAGAGGCAGGGAATAGAACGCGGGGAATCAGAGGCAGGGAATCAGAGTTGGGGCATCAGAGGTTGGGAATTAGATATGGGGAAACAGAGGCGGGGAATCAGAGGTGGGGAAACAGAGGCGGGGAATCAGATATGGGGAATCAGAGGTGGGGAATCAGAGGCAGGGAATCAGATGTGCGGAATCAGAGATGGGGAATCAGAGGCAGGGAATCAGAATCAGAAGCGGGGAATCAGATATGGGGAATCAGAGGCCAGGAATCAGATGCTGGGAATAAGAGGCCGGGAATCAGAGGTGGGGAATCAGAGTCCGGGAATCAGAGATGGGGATTCAAAGGCGGGGAATGAGATATGGAGAATCAGAGGCAGGGAATTTGAGGCGTGGAAACAGTGGTGGGGAATCAGATATGGGGAATCAGAGGTGGCGAATCAAAGGCAGTGAATCAGAGATGGGGAATCAGAGGCGGGGAATCAGAGGCAGGGAATCAAACACAGGGAATCAGAGGCGGGGAATCAGAGCTGGGGAATCAGAGGCGGGGAATCTGAGTTGGGGAATAAGTGGCGGGGAATCAGATATGGGGAAACAGGGGCCGGGAATCAGAGGCGGGGAAACAGAGGCGGGGAATCATATATGGGGAATCAGAGGTGTGGAATCAGAGGTTGGGAAACAGAGGCGGGGAATCAGATATGGGGAATCAGAGGTGGGGAATCAGAGGTGGTGAATCAGAGATGGGGAATCACAGGCGGGGAATCAGAGGCAGGGAATAGAACGCGGGGAATCAGAGGCAGGGAATTAGAGTTGGGGCATCAGAGGTTCGGAATTAGATATGGGGAAACAGAGGCGTGGAATCAGAGGCGGGGAAACAGAGGCGGGGAATCAGATATGGGGAATCAGAGGTGGGGAATCAGAGGCAGGGAATCAGATGTGCGGAATCAGAGATGGGGAATCAGAGGCAGGGAATCAGAATCAGAAGCGGGGAATCAGAGGCCGGGAATCAGAGGCCGGGAACTTAGATATGGGGAAACAGAGGCGGGGAATCAGAGGCGGGGAACAGAAGGCGGGGAATCAGATATGGGGAATCAGAGATTGGGAATCAGAGGCCGGGAATTAGATGTGCGGAATCAGAGATGGGGAATCAGAGGTGGGGAATCAGAATCAGAAGCAGGGAATCAGAGGCAGGGAATCAGAGTTGGGGATTCAGAGGCGGGGAATCAGATATGGGGAAACAGAGGCGGGGAATCAGAGGCGGGAAAACAGAGGCGGGGAATTAGATATGGGGAATCAGAGGTGGGGAATCAGAGGTGGTGAATCAGAGATGGGGAATCACAGGCGTGGAATCAGAGGCAGGGAATAGAACGCGGGGAATCAGAGGCAGGGAATCAGAGTTGGGGCATCAGAGGTTGGGAATTAGATATGGGGAAACAGAGGCGGGGAATCAGAGGCGGGGAAACAGAGGCGGGGAATCAGATATGGGGAATCAGAGGTGGGGAATCAGAGGTTGGGAATCAGAGGCAGGGAATCAGAGGCTTGGAATCAGATGCAGGGAATCAGATGCGGGATATCAGAAATGGGGAATCAGAGGTGGGGAATCAGAGGTTGGGAATCAGATGCAGGGAATCAGAGGCTTGGAATCAGATGCAGGGAATCAGATGCGGGGAATCAGAGGCGGGGAATTATAGCTGGAGAATCAGAGGTGGGGAATCAGAGTTGGGGAATCAGAGGCGGGTCTTAGATATTGGGAAACAGAGGCGGGGAATCAGAGGCGGGGAAACAGAGGCAGGGAATCAGATGTGCGCAATCAGAGATGGGGAATCAGAGGCAGGGAATCAGAGGCAGGAAATCAGACACGGGGAATCAGAGGCGGGGAATCAGAGCTGGGAAATTAGAGGCAGGGAATCAGAGTTGGGGATTCAGAGGCGGGGAATCAGATATGGGGAAACAGGGGCAGGGAATCAGAGCTGGGGAATTAGATGCAGGGAATCAGAGTTGGGGATTCAGAGGCGGGGAATCAGATATGGGGAAACTGAGGTGGGGAATCAGAGGTGGGCAAATAGAGGCGGGGAATCAGATATGGGGAAACAGAGGCGGGGAATCAGAGGTGGGGAAACAGAGGCGGGGAATCAGATATGGGGAATCAGAGGTGGGGAATCAGAGGTTGGGAATCACAGGCAGGGAATCAGAGGCGGGGAATCAGATATGGGGAATCAGAGGTGGGGAATCAGAGGCAGGGAATCAGATGTGCGGAATCAGAGATGGGATCAGAGGCAGGGAATCTGAATCAGAAGCAGGGAATAAGACGCGGGGAATCAGAGGCGGAGATTCAGAGATGGGGAATCAGAGGTGGGGAATCAGAGGCGGTGATTCAGACATGGGTAATCAGAGGCGGGGAATCAGATGCAGGGAATCAGATGCGGGGAATCAGAGGCGGGGAATCAGAGCTGGGGAATCAGAGGTGGGGAATCAGAGTTGGGGAATCAGAGGCGGGGACTTAGATATGGGGAAACAGAGGCGGGGAATCAGAGGCGGGGAAACAGAGGCGGGGAATCAGATATGGGGAATCAGAGGTGGAGAATCAAAGGCAGGGAATCAGATGTGCGGAATCAGAGATGGGGAATCAGAGGCAGGGAATCAGAATCAGAAGCAGGGAATAAGACGCGGGGAATCAGAGGCGGGGAATCAGAGCTGGGGTATCAGAGGCAGTGAATCAGAGGCGGGGAATCAGAGGCAGGGAATCGGATGTGCAGAATCAGAGATGGGGAATCAGAGGTGGGGAATCAGAGGCGGTGAAATAGACATGGGTAATCAGAGGCGGGGAATCAGAGGCAGGAAATCAGACACGGGGAATCAGAGGCGGGGAATCAGAGCTGGGAACTTAGAGGCAGGGAATCAGAGTTGGGGAATCAGATGCATGGAATCAGATGCGGGGAATCAGAGGCGGGGAATCAGAGCTGGGGAATCAGAGGTGGGGAATCAAAGTTGGGGAATCAGAGTCGGGGACTTAGATATGGGGAAACAGAGGAGGGGAATCAGAGGCGGGGAAACAGAGGCGGGGAATCTGATATGGGGAATCAGAGGTGGGGAATCAGAGGTTGGGAATCAGAGGCAGGGAATCAGAGGCTGGGAATCATATGCATGGAATCAGATGCGGGGAATCAGAGGCGGGGAATCAGAGCTGGGGAATCAGAGGTGGGGAATCAAAGTTGGGGAATCAGAGTCGGGGACTTAGATATGGGGAAACAGAGGCGGGGAATCAGAGGCGGGGAACAGAAGGCGGGGAATCAGATATGGGGAATCAGAGATTGGGAATCAGAGGCAGGGAATTAGATGTGCGGAATCAGAGATGGGGAATCAGAGGTGGGGAATCAGAATCAGAAGCAGGGAATCAGAGTCAGGGAATCAGAGTTGGGGATTCAGAGGCGGGGAATCAGATATGGGGAAACAGAGGCGGGGAATCAGAGGCGGGAAAACAGAGGCGGGGAATTAGATATGGGGAATCAGAGGTGGGGAATCAGAGGTGGTGAATCAGAGATGGGGAATCACAGGCGTGGAATCAGAGGCAGGGAATAGAACGCGGGGAATCAGAGGCAGGGAATCAGAGTTGGGGCATCAGAGGTTGGGAATTAGATATGGGGAAACAGAGGCGGGGAATCAGAGGCGGGGAAACAGAGGCGGGGAATCAGATATGGGGAAACAGAGGTGGGGAATCAGAGGTTGGGAATCAGAGGCAGGGAATCAGAGGCTTGGAATCAGATGCAGGGAATCAGATGCGGGATATCAGAAATGGGGAATCAGAGGTGGGGAATCAGAGGTTGGGAATCAGATGCAGGGAATCAGAAGCTTGGAATCAGATGCAGGGAATCAGATGCGGGGAATCAGAGGCGGGGAATCATAGCTGGAGAATCAGAGATGGGGAATCAGAGTTGGGGAATCAGAGGTGGGTCTTAGATATTGGGAAACAGAGGCGGGGAATCAGAGGCGGGGAAACAGAGGCGGGAAATCAGATATGGGGAATCAGAGGTGGGGAATCAGAGGCAGGGAATCAGATGTGCGCAATCAGAGATGGGGAATCAGAGGCAGGGAATCAGAATCAGAAGCAGGGAATCAGAGGCCGGGAATCAGAGGCCGGAATCAGATGACGGGAATAAGAGGCCGGGAATCAGAGGTGGGGAATCAGAGTCCGGGAATCAGAGATGGGGATTCAGAGTCGGGGAATGAGATATGGGGAATCAGAGGCGGGGAATCAGAGGCGGGGAAACAGAGGCGGGGAATCAGATATGGGGAATCAGAGGTGGCGAATCAAAGGCGGTGAATCAGAGCTGGGGAATCAGAGGCGGGGAATCAGAGTTGGGGAAGCAGAGGCGGGGAATCAGAGCTGGGGAATCAGAGTCGGGGAATCAGAGGCAGGGAATCAGATGTGCGGAATCAGAGATGGGGAATCAGAGGTGGGGAATCAGAGGCAGGGAATTAGATGTGCGGAATCAGAGATGGGGAATCAGAGGTGGGGAATCAGAATCAGAAGCAGGGAATCAGAGGCAGGGAATCAGAGTTGGGGATTCAGAGGCGGGGAATCAGATATGGGGAAACAGAGGCGGGGAATCAGAGGCGGGAAAACAGAGGCGGGGAATTAGATATGGGGAATCAGAGGTGGGGAATCAGAGGTGGTGAATCAGAGATGGGGAATCACAGGCGTGGAATCAGAGGCAGGGAATAGAACGCGGGGAATCAGAGGCAGGGAATCAGAGTTGGGGCATCAGAGGTTGGGAATTAGATATGGGGAAACAGAGGCGGGGAATCAGAGGCGGGGAAACAGAGGCGGGGAATCAGATATGGGGAATCAGAGGTGGGGAATCAGAGGTTGGGAATCAGAGGCAGGGAATCAGAGGCTTGGAATCAGATGCAGGGAATCAGATGCGGGATATCAGAAATGGGGAATCAGAGGTGGGGAATCAGAGGTTGGGAATCAGATGCAGGGAATCAGAGGCTTGGAATCAGATGCAGGGAATCAGATGCGGGGAATCAGAGGCGGGGAATCATAGCTGGAGAATCAGAGGTGGGGAATCAGAGTTGGGGAATCAGAGGCGGGTCTTAGATATTGGGAAACAGAGGCGGGGAATCAGAGGCGGGGAAACAGAGGCGGGAAATCAGATATGGGGAATCAGAGGTGGGGAATCAGAGGCAGGGAATCAGATGTGCGCAATCAGAGATGGGGAATCAGAGGCAGGGAATCAGAGGCAGGAAATCAGACACGGGGAATCAGAGGCGGGGAATCAGAGCTGGGAAATTAGAGGCAGGGAATCAGAGTTGGGGATTCAGAGGCGGGGAATCAGATATGGGGAAACAGGGGCAGGGAATCAGAGCTGGGGAATTAGATGCAGGGAATCAGAGTTGGGGATTCAGAGGCGGGGAATCAGATATGGGGAAACTGAGGTGGGGAATCAGAGGTGGGCAAATAGAGGCGGGGAATCAGATATGGGGAAACAGAGGCGGGGAATCAGAGGTGGGGAAACAGAGGCGGGGAATCAGATATGGGGAATCAGAGGTGGGGAATCAGAGGTTGGGAATCACAGGCAGGGAATCAGAGGCGGGGAATCAGATATGGGGAATCAGAGGTGGGGAATCAGAGGCAGGGAATCAGATGTGCGGAATCAGAGATGGGATCAGAGGCAGGGAATCTGAATCAGAAGCAGGGAATAAGACGCGGGGAATCAGAGGCGGAGATTCAGAGATGGGGAATCAGAGGTGGGGAATCAGAGGCGGTGATTCAGACATGGGTAATCAGAGGCGGGGAATCAGATGCAGGGAATCAGATGCGGGGAATCAGAGGCGGGGAATCAGAGCTGGGGAATCAGAGGTGGGGAATCAGAGTTGGGGAATCAGAGGCGGGGACTTAGATATGGGGAAACAGAGGCGGGGAATCAGAGGCGGGGAACAGAAGGCGGGGAATCAGATATGGGGAATCAGAGATTGGGAATCAGAGGCAGGGAATTAGATGTGCGGAATCAGAGATGGGGAATCAGAGGTGGGGAATCAGAATCAGAAGCAGGGAATCAGAGGCAGGGAATCAGAGTTGGGGATTCAGAGGCGGGGAATCAGATATGGGGAAACAGAGGCGGGGAATCAGAGGCGGGAAAACAGAGGCGGGGAATTAGATATGGGGAATCAGAGGTGGGGAATCAGAGGTGGTGAATCAGAGATGGGGAATCACAGGCGTGGAATCAGAGGCAGGGAATAGAACGCGGGGAATCAGAGGCAGGGAATCAGAGTTGGGGCATCAGAGGTTGGGAATTAGATATGGGGAAACAGAGGCGGGGAATCAGAGGCGGTGAAACAGAGGCGGGGAATCAGATATGGGGAATCAGAGGTGGGGAATCAGAGGTTGGGAATCAGAGGCAGGGAATCAGAGGCTTGGAATCAGATGCAGGGAATCAGATGCGGGATATCAGAAATGGGGAATCAGAGGTGGGGAATCAGAGGTTGGGAATCAGATGCAGGGAATCAGAAGCTTGGAATCAGATGCAGGGAATCAGATGCGGGGAATCAGAGGCGGGGAATCATAGCTGGAGAATCAGAGGTGGGGAATCAGAGTTGGGGAATCAGAGGCGGGTCTTAGATATTGGGAAACAGAGGCGGGGAATCAGAGGCGGGGAAACAGAGGCGGGAAATCAGATATGGGGAATCAGAGGTGGGGAATCAGAGGCAGGGAATCAGATGTGCGCAATCAGAGATGGGGAATCAGAGGCAGGGAATCAGAATCAGAAGCAGGGAATCAGAGGCCGGGAATCAGAGGCCGGAATCAGATGACGGGAATAAGAGGCCGGGAATCAGAGGTGGGGAATCAGAGTCCGGGAATCAGAGATGGGGATTCAGAGTCGGGGAATGAGATATGGGGAATCAGAGGCGGGGAATCAGAGGCGGGGAAACAGAGGCGGGGAATCAGATATGGGGAATCAGAGGTGGCGAATCAAAGGCGGTGAATCAGAGCTGGGGAATCAGAGGCGGGGAATCAGAGTTGGGGAAGCAGAGGCGGGGAATCAGAGCTGGGGAATCAGAGTCGGGGAATCAGAGGCAGGGAATCAGATGTGCGGAATCAGAGATGGGGAATCAGAGGTGGGGAATCAGAGGCGGTGAGTCAGAGATGGGGAATCAGAGGCGGTGAATCAGAGGCAGGAAATCAGACACGGGGTTTCAGAGGCTGGGAATCAGACGGGGGGAATCAAAGGTGGGGAATCAGAGCTGGGGAATCAGAGGCAGGGAATCAGAGTTGGGGATTCAGAGGCGGGGAATCAGATATGGGGAAACAGAGGCGGGGAATCAGAGGCGGGAAAACAGAGGCGAGGAATTAGATATGGGGAATCAGAGGTGGGGAATCAGAGGTGGTAAATCAGAGATGGGGAATCAGAGCTGGGGAATCAGAGGTGGGGAATCAGAGTTGGGGAATCAGAGGCGGGGACTTAGATATGGGGAAACAGAGGCGGGGAATCAGAGGCGGGGAAACAGAGGCGGGGAATCAGATATGGGGAATCAGAGGTGGAGAATCAGAGGCAGGGAATCAGATGTGCAGAATCAGAGATGGGGAATCAGAGGCAGGGAATCAGAATCAGAAGCAGGGAATAAGACGCGGGGAATCAGAGGCGGGGAATCAGAGCTGGGGAATCAGAGGCAGTGAATCAGAGGCGGGGAATCAGAGTCAGGGAATCGGATGTGCGGAATCAGAGATGGGGAATCAGAGGTGGGGAATCA
This sequence comes from Narcine bancroftii, assembly GCF_036971445.1. Classification (NCBI taxonomy): domain Eukaryota; kingdom Metazoa; phylum Chordata; class Chondrichthyes; order Torpediniformes; family Narcinidae; genus Narcine; species Narcine bancroftii. Next base: position 2,753,027 of record NW_027211893.1, read on the forward strand.
GAGGCGGTGAAATAGACATGGGTAATCAGAGGCGGGGAATCAGAGGCAGGAAATCAGACACGGGGAATCAGAGGCGGGGAATCAGAGCTGGGAACTTAGAGGCAGGGAATCAGAGTTGGGGAATCAGATGCATGGAATCAGATGCGGGGAATCAGAGGCGGGGAATCAGAGCTGGGGAATCAGAGGTGGGGAATCAAAGTTGGGGAATCAGAGTCGGGGACTTAGATATGGGGAAACAGAGGAGGGGAATCAGAGGCGGGGAAACAGAGGCGGGGAATCAGATATGGGGAATCAGAGGTGGGGAATCAGAGGTTGGGAATCAGAGGCAGGGAATCAGAGGCTGGGAATCATATGCATGGAATCAGATGCGGGGAATCAGAGGCGGGGAATCAGAGCTGGGGAATCAGAGGTGGGGAATCAAAGTTGGGGAATCAGAGTCGGGGACTTAGATATGGGGAAACAGAGGCGGGAAATCAGAGGCGGGGAACAGAAGGCGGGGAATCAGATATGGGGAATCAGAGATGGGGAATCAGAGGCAGGGAATTAGATGTGCGGAATCAGAGATGGGGAATCAGAGGTGGGGAATCAGAATCAGAAGCAGGGAATCAGAGGCAGGGAATCAGAGTTGGGGATTCAGAGGCGGGGAATCAGATATGGGGAAACAGAGGCGGGGAATCAGAGGCGGGAAAACAGAGGCGGGGAATTAGATATGGGGAATCAGAGGTGGGGAATCAGAGGTGGTGAATCAGAGATGGGGAATCACAGGCGTGGAATCAGAGGCAGGGAATAGAACGCGGGGAATCAGAGGCAGGGAATCAGAGTTGGGGCATCAGAGGTTGGGAATTAGATATGGGGAAACAGAGGCGGGGAATCAGAGGCGGGGAAACAGAGGCGGGGAATCAGATATGGGGAATCAGAGGTGGGGAATCAGAGGTTGGGAATCAGAGGCAGGGAATCAGAGGCTTGGAATCAGATGCAGGGAATCAGATGCGGGATATCAGAAATGGGGAATCAGAGGTGGGGAATCCGAGGTTGGGAATCAGATGCAGGGAATCAGAGGCTTGAAATCAGATGCAGGGAATCAGATGCGGGGAATCAGAGGCGGGGAATCATAGCTGGAGAATCAGAGGTGGGGAATCAGAGTTGGGGAATCAGAGGCGGGTCTTAGATATTGGGAAACAGAGGCGGGGAATCAGAGGCGGGGAAACAGAGGCGGGAAATCAGATATGGGGAATCAGAGGTGGGGAATCAGAGGCAGGGAATCAGATGTGCGCAATCAGAGATGGGGAATCAGAGGCAGGGAATCAGAATCAGAAGCAGGGAATCAGAGGCCGGGAATCTGAGGCCGGAATCAGATGACGGGAATAAGAGGCCGGGAATCAGAGGTGGGGAATCAGAGTCCGGGAATCAGAGATGGGGATTCAGAGTCGGGGAATGAGATATGGGGAATAAGAGGCGGGGAATCAGAGGCGGGGAAACAGAGGCGGGAAATCAGATATGGGGAATCAGAGGTGGCGAATCAAAGGCGGTGAATCAGAGCTGGGGAATCAGAGGCGGGGAATCAGAGTTGGGGAATCAGAGGCGGGGAATCAGAGCTGGGGAATCAGAGTCGGGGAATCAGAGGCAGGGAATCAGATGTGCGGAATCAGAGATGGGGAATCAGAGGTGGGGAATCAGAGGCAGTGAGTCAGAGATGGGGAATCAGAGGCGGTGAATCAGAGGCAGGAAATCAGACACGGGGATTCAGAGGCTGGGAATCAGACGGGGGGAATCAAAGGTGGGGAATCAGAGCTGGGGAATCAGAGGCAGGGAATCAGAGTTGGGGATTCAGAGGTGGGGAATCAGATATGGGGAAACAGAGGCGGGGAATCAGAGGCGGGAAAACAGAGGCGAGGAATTAGATATGGGGAATCAGAGGTGGGGAATCAGAGGTGGTGAATCAGAGATGGGGAATCACAGGCGGGGAATCAGAGGCAGGGAATAGAACGCGGGGAATCAGAGGCAGGGAATCAGAGTTGGGGCATCAGAGGTTGGGAATTAGATATGGGGAAACAGAGGCGGGGAATCAGAGGTGGGGAAACAGAGGCGGGGAATCAGATATGGGGAATCAGAGGTGGGGAATCAGAGGCAGGGAATCAGATGTGCGGAATCAGAGATGGGGAATCAGAGGCAGGGAATCAGAATCAGAAGCGGGGAGTCAGATATGGGGAATCAGGGGCCAGGAATCAGATGCTGGGAATAAGAGGCCGGGAATCAGAGGTGGGGAATCAGAGTCCGGGAATCAGAGATGGGGATTCAAAGGCGGGGAATGAGATATGGAGAATCAGAGGCGGGGAATTTGAGGCGTGGAAACAGTGGTGGGGAATCAGATATGGGGAATCAGAGGTGGCGAATCAAAGGCAGTGAATCAGAGATGGGGAATCAGAGGCGGGGAATCAGAGGCAGGGAATCAAACACAGGGAATCAGAGGCGGGGAATCAGAGCTGGGGAATCAGAGGCGGGGAATCTGAGTTGGGGAATAAGAGGCGGGGAATCAGACGTTGGGAATCAGAGGCAGGGAATCAGAGGCTTGGAATCAGATGCAGGGAATCAGATGCGGGGAATCAGAGGCGGGGAATCAGAGCTTGAGAATCAGAGGTGGGGAATCAGAGTTGGGGAATCAGAGGCGGGGACTTAGATATTGGGAAACAGAGGCGGGGAATCAGAGGCGGGGAAACAGAGGCGGGGAATCAGATATGGGGAATCAGAGGTGGGGAATCAGAGGCAGGGAATCAGATGTGCGCAATCAGAGATGGGGAATCAGAGGCAGGAAATCAGAATCAGAAGCAGGGAATCAGAGGCCGGGGATCAGAGGCCGGAATCAGATGCCGGGAATAAGAGGCCGGGAATCAGAGGTGGGGAATCAGAGTCCGGGAATCAGAGATGGGGATTCAGAGGCGGGGAATGAGATATGGGGAATCAGAGGCGGGGGATCAGAGGCGGGGAAACAGAGGCGGGGAATCAGATATGGGGAATCAGAGGTGGCGAATCAAAGGCGGTGAATCAGAGATGGGGAATCAGAGGCCGGGAATCAGAGGCAGAGAATCAAACAAGGGGAATCAGAGGCGGGGAATAAGAGCTGGGGAATCAGAGGCGGGGAATGATAGCTGGCGAATCAGAGGCGGGGAATCAGAGGTGGGGAATCAGAGGCGGGGAATCAGATATTGTTAATCAGAGCTGGGGAATCAGAGGCGGGGAAACAGAGGCGGGGAATCAGATATTGTTAATCAGAGCTGGGGAATCAGAGGCGGGGAAACAGAGGCGGGGAATCAGATATGGGCAATCAGAGGTGGGGAATCAGAGGTTGTGAATCAGAGATGGAGAATCAGAGGCGGGGAATCAGAGGCCGGTAATCAGACGCGCGGAATCAGAGGCGGGGATTCAGAGCTGGGGAATCAGAGGCGGGGAATCAGAGTTGGGGAATCAGAGGCGGGGAATCAGATATGGGGAATCAGAGGCGGGGAATCAGAGGCGGGGAAACAGAGGAGGGGAATCAGATATGGGGAATCAGAGGTGGGGAATCAGGGGCGGGGTATCAGTGGCAGGGAATCAGAGGCGGGAAATCAGAGGCCGGGAATCAGAGGCGGTGAATCAGAGGCGGGGAATCAGAGGCAGGGAATCGGATGTGCGGAATCAGAGATGGGGAATCAGAGGTGGGGAATCAGAGGCGGTGAATCAGACATGGGTAATCAGAGGCGGGGAATCAGAGGCAGGAAATCAGACACGGGGAATCAGAGGCGGGGAATCAGAACTGGGGAATTAGATGCAGGGAATCAGAGTTGGGGATTCAGAGGCGGGGAATCAGATATGGGGAATCAGAGGTGGGGAATCAGAGCTGGGGAATCAGAGGTGGGGAATCAGAGTTGGGGAATCAGAGGCGGGGACTTAGATATGGGGAAACAGAGGCGGGGAATCAGAGGCGGGGAAACAGAGGCGGGGAATCAGATATGGGGAATCAGAGGTGGGGAATCAGAGGCAGGGAATCAGATGTGCGGTATCAGAGATAGGGAATCAGAGGCAGGGAATCAGAATCAGAAGCAGGGAATAAGACGCGGGGAATCTGAGGCGGGGAATCAGAGCTGGGGAATCAGAGGCTGTGAATCAGAGGCGGGGAATCAGAAGCAGGGAATCGGATGTGCGGAATCAGAGATGGGGAATCAGAGGTGGGGAATCAGAGGCGGTGAATCAGACATGGGTAATCAGAGGCGGGGAATCAGAGGCAGGAAATCAGACACGGGGAATCTGAGGCGGGGAATCAGAGGCGGGGAATCAGAGGCAGGGAATGGGATGTGCGGAATCAGAGATGGGGAATCAGAGGTGGGGAATCAGAGGCGGTGAATCAGACATGGGTAATCAGAGGCGGGGAATCAGAGGCAGGAAATCAGACACGGGGAATCAGAGGCGGGGAATCAGAGCTGGGGAATTAGATGCAGGGAATCAGAGTTGGGGATTCAGAGGCGGGGAATCAGATATGGGGAAACTGAGGTGGGGAATCAGAGGTGGGCAAATAGAGGCGGGGAATCAGATATGGGGAAACAGAGGCGGGGAATCAGAGGTGGGGAAACAGAGGCGGGGAATCAGATATGGGGAATCAGAGGTGGGGAATCAGAGGTTGGGAATCACAGGCAGGGAATCAGAGGCGGGGAATCAGATATGGGGAATCAGAGGTGGGGAATCAGAGGCAGGGAATCAGATGTGCGGAATCAGAGATGGGATCAGAGGCAGGGAATCTGAATCAGAAGCAGGGAATAAGACGCGGGGAATCAGAGGCGTAGAATCAGAGATGGGGAATCAGAGGTGGGGAATCAGAGGCGGTGATTCAGACATGGGTAATCAGAGGCGGGGAATCAGATGCAGGGAATCAGATGCGGGGAATCAGAGGCGGGGAATCAGAGCTGGGGAATCAGAGGTGGGGAATCAGAGTTGGGGAATCAGAGGCGGGGACTTAGATATGGGGAAACAGAGGCGGGGAATCAGAGGCGGGGAAACAGAGGCGGGGAATCAGATATGGGGAATAAGAGGTGGGGAATCAGAGGCAGGGAATCAGATGTGCGGAATCAGAGATGGGGAATCAGAGGCAGGGAATCAGAATCAGAAGCAGGGAATAAGACGCGGGGAATCAGAGGCGGGGAATCAGAGCTGGGGAATCAGAGGCAGTGAATCAGAGGCGGGGAATCAGAGGCAGGGAATCGGATGTGCGGAATCAGAGATGGGGAATCAGAGGTGGGGAATCAGAGGCGGTGAAATAGACATGGGTAATCAGAGGCGGGGAATCAGAGGCAGGAAATCAGACACGGGGAATCAGAGGCGGGGAATCAGAGCTGGGAACTTAGAGGCAGGGAATCAGAGTTGGGGATTCAGAGGCGGAGAATCAGATATGGGGAAACAGAGGCGGGGAATCAGAGGCGGGCAAATAGAGGCGGGGATCAGATATGGGGAAACAGAGGAGGGGAATCAGAGGCGGGGAAACAGAGGCGGGGAATCAGATATGGGGAATCAGAGGTGGGGAATCAGAGGTTGGGAATCAGAGGCAGGGAATCAAAGGCTGGGAATCAGATGCATGGAATCAGATGCGGGGAATCAGAGGCGGGGAATCAGAGCTGGGGAATCAGAGGTGGGGAATCAAAGTTGGGGAATCAGAGTCGGGGACTTAGATATGGGGAAACAGAGGCGGGGAATCAGAGGTGGGGAACAGAAGGCGGGGAATCAGATATGGGGAATCAGAGATGGGGAATCAGAGGCAGGGAATTAGATGTGCGGAATCAGAGATGGGGAATCAGAGGTGGGGAATCAGAATCAGAAGCAGGGAATCAGAGGCAGGGAATCAGAGTTGGGGATTCAGAGGCGGGGAATCAGATATGGGGAAACAGAGGCGGGGAATCAGAGGCGGGAAAACAGAGGCGGGGAATTAGATATGGGGAATCAGAGGTGGGGAATCAGAGGTGGTGAATCAGACATGGGGAATCACAGGCGGGGAATCAGAGGCAGGGAATAGAACGCGGGGAATCAGAGGCAGGGAATCAGAGTTGGGGCATCAGAGGTTGGGAATTAGGTATGGGGAAACAGAGGCGGGGAATCAGAGGCGGGGAAACAGAGGCGGGGAATCAGATATGGGGAATCAGAGGTGGGGAATCAGAGGTTGGGAATCAGAGGCAGGGAATCAGAGGCTTGGAATCAGATGCAGGGAATCAGATGCGGGGAATCAGATATGGGGAATCAGAGGCGGGGAATCAGAGGTGGGGAAACAGGGCCGGCGAATCAGATATGGGGAATCAGAGGTGGGGAATCAGGGGCGGGGTATCAGTGGGAGGGAATCAGAGGCGGGAAATCAGAGGCCGGGAATCAGAGGCGGTGAATCAGGGGCGGGGAATCAGAGGCAGGGAATCGGATGTGCGGAATCAGAGATGGGGAATCAGAGGTGGGGAATCAGAATCAGAAGCAGGGAATCAGAGGCCGGGAATTAGAGGCCGGAATCAGATGCCGGGAATAAGAGGCCGGGAATCAGAGGTTGGGAATCAGAGTCCGGGAATCAGAGATGGGGAATCAGAGGCGGGGAATGAGATATGGGGAATCAGAGGCGGGGAATCAGAGGCGGGGAAACAGAGGCGAGGAATCAAATATGGGGATTCAGAGGTGGCGAATCAAAGGCGGTGAATCAGAGGCGGGGAATCAGAGCTGGGGAATCAGAGGCGGGGAATCAGAGTTGGGGAATCAGAGGCGGGGAATCAGAGCTGGGGAATCAGAGTCGGGGAATCAGAGGCAGGGAATCAGATGTGCGGAATCAGAGATGGGGAATCAGAGGTGGGGAATCAGAGCTGGAGAATCAGAGGTGGGGAATCAGAGTTGGGGAATCAGAGGCGGGGACTTAGATATTGGGAAACAGAGGCGGGGAATCAGAGCTGGGGAATCAGAGGCGGGGAATCAGATATGGGGAAACAGGGGCGGGGAATCAGAGGCGGGGAAACAGAGGCGAGGAATCAGATATGGGGAATCAGAGGTGTGGAATCAGAGGTTGGGAATCAGAGGCAGGGAATCAGAGGCGGGGAAACAGAGGCGGGGAATCAGATATGGGGAATCAGAGGTGGCGAATCAAAGGCGGTGAAACAGAGATGGGGAATCAGGGCAGGGAATCAGAGGCAGGGAATCAAACACGGGGAATCAGAGCTGGGGAATCAGAGGCGGGGAATTAGAGTTGGGGAATCCGAGGAGGGGAATCAGAGGCGGGGAAACAGGCGGGGAATCAGATATGGGGAATCAGAGGTGGGGAATCAGATGTTGGGAATCAGAGGCAGGGAATCAGAGGCGGGTAATCAGAGGCGGAGAATCAGAGGCAGGGAATCAGATGTGCGGAATCGAAGATGGGGAATCTGAGGCAGGGAATCAGAGGCGGGGAATCAGAGGCGGGGAATCAGAGGCCGGGAATCAGATATGGGGAAACAGAGGCGGGGAATCAGAGGCGGGGAAACAGAGGCGGGGAATCAGATATGGGAAATCAGAGGTGGGGAATCAGAGGTTGGGAATCAGAGGCAGGGAATCAGAGGCTTGGAATCAGATGCAGGGTATCAGATGCGGGGAATCAGAGGCGGGGAATCAGAGCTGGAGAATCAGAGGTGGGGAATCAGAGTTGGGGAATCAGAGGCGGGGACTTAGATATTGGGAAACAGAGGCGGGGAATCAGAGGCGGGGAAACAGAGGTGGGGAATCAGATATGGGGAATCAGAGGTGGGGAATCAGAGGCAGGGAATCAGATGTGCGCAATCAGAGATGGGGAATCAGAGGCAGGGAATCAGAATCAGAAGCAGGGAATCAGAGGCCGGGGATCAGAGGCCGGAATCAGATGCCGGGAATAAGAGGCCGGGAATCAGAGGTGGGGAATCAGAGTCCGGGAATCAGAGATGGGGATTCAGAGGCGGGGAATGAGATATGGGGAATCAGAGGCGGGGAATCAGAGGCGCGGAAACAGAGGCGGGGAATCAGATATGGGGAATCAGAGGTGGTGAATCAAAGGCGGTGAATCAGAGATGGGGAATCAGAGGCCGGGAATCAGAGGCAGGGAATCAAACACGGGGAATCAGAGGCGGGGAATCAGAGCTGTGGAATCAGAGGCGGGGAATCATAGCTGGCGAATCAGAGGCGGGGAATCAGAGGTGGGGAATCAGAGGCGGGGAATCAGATATTGTTAATCAGAGCTGGGGAATCAGAGGCGGGGAAACAGAGGCGGGGAATCAGATATGGGGAATCAGAGGTGGGGAATCAGAGGTTGTGAATCAGACGCGGGGAATCAGAGGCGGGGATTCAGAGCTGGGGAATCAGAGGCGGGGAATCAGAGTTGGGGAATCAGAGGCGGGGAATCAGATATGGGGAATCAGAGGCGGGGAATAAGATATGGGGAATCAGAGGCGGGGAAACAGAGGCGGGGAATCAGATATGGGGAATCAGAGGTGGGGAATCAGGGGCGGGGTATCAGTGGCAGGGAATCAGAGGCGGGAAATCAGAGGCCGGGAATCAGAGGCGGTGAATCAGAGGCGGGGAATCAGAGGCAGGGAATCGGATGTGCGGAATCAGAGCTGGGGAATTAGATGCAGGGAATCAGAGTTGGGGATTCAGAGGCGGGGAATCAGGTATGGGGAAACAGTGGCGGGGAATCAGAGGCGGGGAAACAGAGGCGGGTAATCAGATATGGGGAATCAGAGGTGGGGAATCAGAGCTGGGGAATCAGAGGTGGGGAATCAGAGTTGGGGAATCAGAGGCGGGGACTTAGATATGGGGAAACAAGCGCGGGAATCAGAGGCGGGGAAACAGAGGCGGGGAATCAGATATGGGGAATCAGAGGTGGGGAATCAGAGGCAGGGAATCAGATGTGCGGTATCAGAGATGGGGAATCAGAGGCAGGGAATCAGAATCAGAAGCAGGGAATAAGACGCGGGGAATCTGAGGCGGGGAATCAGAGCTGGGGAATCAGAGGCTGTGAATCAGAGGCGGGGAATCAGAAGCAGGGAATCGGATGTGCGGAATCAGAGATGGGGAATCAGAGGTGGGGAATCAGAGGCGCTGAATCAGACATGGGTAATCAGAGGCGGGGAATCAGAGGCAGGAAATCAGACACGGGGAATCTGAGGCGGGGAATCAGAGGCGTGGAATCAGAGGCAGGGAATCGGATGTGCCGAATCAGAGATGGGGAATCAGAGGTGGGGAATCAGAGGCAGGAAATCAGACACGGGGAATCAGAGGCGGGGAATCAGAGCTGGGTAATTAGATGCAGGGAATCAGAGTTGGGGATTCAGAGGCGGGGAATCAGATATGGGGAAACTGAGGTGGGGAATCAGAGGTGGGCAAATAGAGGCGGGGAATCAGATATGGGGAAACAGAGGCGGGGAATCAGAGGCGGGGAAACAGAGGCGGGGAATTAGATATGGGGAATCAGAGGTGGGGAATCAGAGGTTGGGAATCACAGGCAGGGAATCAGAGGCTGTGAATCAGATGCAGGGAATCAGATGCGGGGAATCAGAGGCGGGGAATCAGAGCTGGGGAATCAGAGGTGAGGAATCAGAGTTGGGGAATCAGAGGCGGGGACTTAGATATGGGGAAACAGAGGCGGGGAATCAGAGGCGGGGAAACAGAGGCGGGAAATCAGATATGGGGAATCAGAGGTGGGGAATCAGAGGCAGGGAATCAGATGTGCGGAATCAGAGATGGGGAATCAGAGGCAGGGAATCAGAATCAGAAGCAGGGAATAAGACGCGGGGAATCAGAGGCGGGGAATCAGAGCTGGGGAATCAGAGGCAGTGAATCAGAGGCGGGGAATCAGAGGCAGGGAATCGGATGTGCGGAATCAGAGATGGGGAATCAGAGGTGGGGAATCAGAGGGGGTGAATCAGACATGGGTAATCAGAGGCAGGGAATCAGAGGCAGGAAATCAGACACGGGGAATCAGAGGCGGGGAATCAGAGCTGGGAAATTAGAGGCAGGGAATCAGAGTTGGGGATTCAGAGGCGGGGAATCAGATATGGGGAAACAGAGGCGGGGAATCAGAGGCGGGCAAATAGAGGCGGGGATCAGATATGGGGAAACAGAGGAGAGGAATCAGAGGCGGGGAAACAGAGGCGGTGTATCAGATATGGGGAATCAGAGGTGGGGAATCAGAGGATGGGAATCAGAGGCAGGGAATCAGAGGCTGGGAATCAGATGCATGGAATCAGATGCGGGGAATCAGAGGCGGGGAATCAGAGCTGGGGAATCAGAGGTGCGGAATCAAAGTTGGGGAATCAGAGTCGGGGACTTAGATATGGGGAAACAGAGGCGGGGAATCAGAGGTGGGGAACAGAAGGCGGGGAATCAGATATGGGGAATCAGAGATGGGGAATCAGAGGCAGGGAATTAGATGTGCGGAATCAGAGATTGGGAATCAGAGATGGGGAATCAGAATCAGAAGCAGGGAATCAGAGGCAGGGAATCAGAGTTGGGGATTCAGAGGTGGGGAATCAGAGGTGGTGAATCAGAGATGGGGAATCACAGGCGGGGAATCAGAGGCAGGGAATAGAACGCGGGGAATCAGAGGCAGGGAATCAGAGTTGGGGCATCAGAGGTTGGGAATTAGATATGGGGAATCAGAGGCGGGGAATCAGAGGCGGGGAAACAGAGGCGGGGAATCAGATATGGGGAATCAGAGGTGGGGAATCAGAGGTTGGGAATCAGAGGCAGGGAATCAGAGGCTTGGAATCAGATGCAGGGAATCAGATGCGGGGAATCAGAGGCGGGGAATCAGAGCTGGGGAATCAGAGGCGGGGAATCAGAGTTGGGGTATCAGAGGCGGGGAATCAGATATGGGGAATCAGAGGCGGGGAATCAGAGGCGGGGAAACAGAGGCCGGGAATCAGATATGGGGAATCAGAGGTGGGGAATCAGGGGCGGGGTATCAGTGGCAGGGAATCAGAGGCGGGAAATCAGAGGCCGGGAATCAGAGGCGGTGAATCAGGGGCGGGGAATCAGAGGCAGGGAATCGGATGTGCGGAATCAGAGATGGGGAATCAGAGGTGGGGAATCAGAATCAGAAGCAGGGAATCAGAGGCCGGGAATTAGAGGCCGGAATCAGAGATGGGGAATCAGAGGCGGGGAATGAGATATGGGGAATCAGAGGCGGGGAATCAGAGGCGGGGAAACAGAGGCGAGGAATCAAATATGGGGATTCAGAGGTGGCGAATTAAAGGCGGTGAATCAGAGGCGGGGAATCAGAGCTGGGGAATCAGAGGCGGGGAATCAGAGTTGGGGAATCAGAGGCGGGGAATCAGAGCTGGGGAATCAGATTCGGGGAATCAGAGGCAGGGAATCAGATGTGCGGAATCAGAGATAGGGAATCAGAGGTGGGGAATCAGAGCTTGAGAATCAGATATGGGGAATCAGAGGTGGGGAATCAGAGGCATGGAATCAGATGTGCGCAATCAGAGATGGGGAATCAGAGGCAGGGAATCAGAATCAGAAGCAGGGGATCAGAGGCCGGGGATCAGAGGCCGGAATCAGATGCCGGGAATAAGAGGCCGGGAATCAGAGGTGGGGAATCAGAGTCCGGGAATCAGAGATGGGGATTCAGAGGCGGGGAATGAGATATGGGGAATCAGAGGCGGGGAATCAGAGGCGGGGAAACAGAGGCGGGGAATCAGATATGGGGAATCAGAGGTGGCGAATCAAAGGCGGTGAATGAGAGATGGGGAATCAGAGGCCGGGAATAAGAGGCAGTGAATCAAACACGGGGAATCAGAGGCGGGGAATCAGAGCTGGGGAATCAGAGGCGGGGAATAATAGCTGGCGAATCAGAGGCCGGGAATCAGAGGTGGGGAATCAGAGGCGGGGAATCAGATATTGTTAATCAGAGGTGGGGAATCAGAGGCGGGGAAACAGAGGCGGGGAATCAGATATGGGGAATCAGAGGTGGGGAATCAGATGTTGTGAATCAGAGATGGAGAATCAGAGGCGGGGAATCAGAGGCCGGTAATCAGACACGGGGAATCAGAGGCGGGGATTCAGAGCTGGGGAATCAGAGGCGGGGAATCAGAGTTGGGGAATCAGAGGCGGGGAATCAGATATGGGGAATCAGAGGCGGGGAATCAGAGGCGGGGAAACAGAGGCGGGGAATCAGATATGGGGAATCAGAGGTGGGGAATCAGGGGCGGGGTATCAGTGGCAGGGAATCAGAGGCGGGAAATCAGAGGCCGGGAATCAGAGGCGGTGAATCAGAGGCGGGGAATCAGAGGCAGGGAATCGGATGTGCGGAATCAGAGATGGGGAATCAGAGGTGGGGAATCAGAGGCGGTGAATCAGACATGGGTAATCAGAGGCGGGGAATCAGAGGCAGGAAATCAGACACGGGGAATCAGAGCTGGGGAATTAGATGCAGGGAATCAGAGTTGGGGATTCAGAGGCGGGGAATCAGATATGGGGAAACAGTGGCGGGGAATCAGAGGCGGGGAAACAGAGGCGGGGAATCAGATATGGGGAATCAGAGGTGGGGAATCAGAGGTTGGGAATCACAGGCAGGGAATCAGAGGCTGGGAATCAGATGCAGGGAATCAGATGCGGGGAATCAGAGGCGGGGAATCAGAGCTGGGGAATCAGAGGTGGGGAATCAGAGTTGGGGAATCAGAGGCGGGGACTTAGATATGGGGAAACAGAGGCGGGGAATCAGAGGCGGGGATACAGAGGCGGGGAATCAGATATGGGGAATCAGAGGTGGGGAATCAGAGGCAGGTAATCAGATGTGCGGAATCAGAGATGGGGAATCAGAGGCAGGGAATCAGAATCAGAAGCAGGGAATAAGACGCGGGGAATCAGAGGCGGGGAATCAGAGCTGGGGAATCAGAGGCAGTGAATCAGAGGCGGGGAATCAGAGGCAGGGAATCGGATGTGCCGAATCAGAGATGGGGAATCAGAGGTGGGGAATCAGAGGCGGTGAATCAGACATGGGTAATCAGAGGCGGGGAATCAGAGGCAGGAAATCAGACACGGGGAATCAGAGGCGGGGAATCAGAGCTGGGAAATTAGAGGCAGGGAATCAGAGTTGGGGATTCAGAGGCGGGGAATCAGATATGGGGAAACAGAGGCGGGGAATCAGAGGCGGGCAAATAGAGGCGGGGATCAGATATGGGGAAACAGAGGAGGGGAATCAGAGGCGGGGAAACAGAGGCGGGGAATCAGATATGGGGAATCAGAGGTGGGGAATCAGAGGTTGGGAATCAGAGGCAGGGAATCAGAGGCTGGGAATCAGATGCATGGAATCAGATGCGGGGAATCAGAGGCGGGGAATCAGAGCTGGGGAATCAGAGGTGGGGAATCAAAGTTGGGGAATCAGAGTCGGGGACTTAGATATGGGGAAACAGAGGCGGGGAATCAGAGGTGGGGAACAGAAGGCGGGGAATCAGATATGGGGAATCAGAGATGGGGAATCAGAGGCAGGGAATTAGATGCGGGGAATCAGAGGCGGGGAATCAGAGCTGGGGAATCAGAGGCGGGGAATCGGAGTTGGGGAATCAGAGGCGGGGAATCAGATATGGGGAATCAGAGGCGGGGAATCAGAGGCGGGGAAACAGAGGGGGGGAATCAGATATGGGGAATCAGAGGTGGGTAATCAGGGGCGGGGTATCAGTGGCAGGGAATCAGAGGCGGGAAATCAGAGGCCGGGAATCAGAGGCGGTGAATCAGGGGCGGGGAATCAGAATCAGAAGCAGGGAATCAGAGGCCGGGAATTAGAGGCCGGAATCAGATGCCGGGAATAAGAGGCCGGGAATCAGAGGTTGGGAATCAGAGTCCGGGAATCAGAGATGGGGAATCAGAGGCGGGGAATGAGATATGGGGAATCAGAGGCAGGGAATCAGAGGCGGGGAAACAGAGGCGAGGAATCAGATATGGGGATTCAGAGGTGGCGAATCAAAGGCGGTGAATCAGAGGCGGGGAATCAGAGCTGGGGAATCAGAGGCGGGGAATCAGAGTTAGGGAATCAGAGGCGGGGAATCAGAGCTGGGGAATCAGAGTCGGGGAATCAGAGGCAGGGAATCACATGTGCGGAATCAGAGATGGGGAATCAGAGGTGGGGAATCAGAGGCGGTGAATCAGAGATGGGGAATCACAGGCGGTGAATCAGAGGCAGGAAATCAGACACGGGGATTCAGAGGCTGGGAATCAGACGGGGGGAATCAAAGGCGGGGAATAAGAGCTGGGGAATCAGAGGCAGGGAATCAGAGTTGGGGATTCAGAGGCGGGGAATCAGATATGGGGAAACTGAGGCGGGGAATCAGAGGCGGGAAAACAGAGGCAGGGAATTAGATATGGGGAATCAGAGGTGGGGAATCAGAGGTGGTGAATCAGAGATGGGGAATCACAGGCGGGGAATCAGAGGCAGGGAATAGAACGCGGGGAATCAGAGGCAGGGAATCAGAGTTGGGGCATCAGAGGTTGGGAATTAGATATGGGGAAACAGAGGCGGGGAATCAGAGGTGGGGAAACAGAGGCGGGGAATCAGATATGGGGAATCAGAGGTGGGAAATCAGAGGCAGGGAATCAGATGTGCGGAATCAGAGATGGGGAATCAGAGGCAGGGAATCAGAATCAGAAGCGGGGCATCAGAGGCCGGGAATCAGAGGCCGGGAATCAGATGCTGGGAATAAGAGGCCGGGAATCAGAGGTGGGGAATCAGAGTCCGGGAATCAGAGATGGGGATTCAGAGGCGGGGAATCAGATATGGGGAATGGAGTTGGGGAATCAGAGGCGGTGAAACAGAGATGGGGAATCAGGGTAGGGAATCAGAGGCAGGGAATCAAACACGGGGAATCAGAGCTGGGGAATCAGAGGCGGGGAATTAGATTTGGGGAATCAGAGGAGGGGAATCAGAGGCCGGGAAACAGAGGCGGGGAATCAGATATGGGGAATCAGAGGTGGGGAATCAGATGTTGGGAATCAGAGGCAGGGAACCAGAGGCGGGGAAACAGAGGCGGGGAATCAGATATGGGGAATCAGAGGTGGGGAATCAGAGGTTGGGAATCAGAGGCAGGGAATCAGAGGCTTGGAATCAGATGCAGGGAATCAGATGCGGGGAATCAGAGGCGGGGAATCAGAGCTGGGGAATCAGAGGCGGGGAATCAGAGTTGGGGAATCAGAGGCGGGGAATCAGATATGGGGAATCAGAGGCGGGGAATCAGAGGCGGGTAAACAGAGGCGGGGAATCAGATATGGGGAATCAGAGGTGGGGAATCAGGGGCGGGGTATCAGTGGCAGGGAATCAGATGCGGGAAATCAGAGGCCGGGAATCAGAGGCGGTGAATCAGGGGCGGGGAATCAGAGGCAGGGAATCGGATGTGCGGAATCAGAAATGGGGAATCAGAGGTGGGGAATCAGAATCAGAAGCAGGGAATCAGAGGCCGGGAATTAGAGGCCGGAATCAGATGCCGGGAATAAGAGGCCGGGAATCAGAGGTTGGGAATCAGAGTCCGGGAATCAGAGATGGGGAATCAGAGGCGGGGAATGAGATATGGGGAATCAGAGGAAGGGAATCAGAGGCGGGGAAACAGAGGCGAGGAATCAGATATGGGGATTCAGAGGTGGCGAATCAAATGCGGTGAATCAGAGGCGGGGAATCAGAGATGGGGAATCAGAGGCGTGGAATCAGAGTTGGGGAATCAGAGGCGGGGAATCAGAGCTGGGGAATCAGAGTCGGGGAATCAGAGGCAGGGAATCAGATGTGCGGAATCAGAGATGGGGAATCAGAGGTGGGGAATCAGAGGCGGTGAATCAGAGATGGGGAATCAGAGGCGGTGAATCAGAGGCAGGAAATCAGACACGGGGATTCAGAGGCTGGGAATCAGACGGGGGGAATCAAAGGCGGGGAATCAGAGCTGGGGAATCAGAGGCAGGGAATCAGAGTTGGGGATTCAGAGGCGGGGAATCAGATATGGGGAAACAGAGGCGGGGAATCAGAGGCGGGAAAACAGAGGCGGGGAATTAGATATGGGGAATCAGAGGTGGGGAATCAGAGGTGGTGAATCAGAGATGGGGAATCACAGGCGGGGAATCAGTGGCAGGGAATAGAACGCGGGGAATCAGAGGCAGGGAATCAGAGTTGGGGCATCAGAGGTTCGGAATTAGATATTGGGAAACAGAGGCGGGGAATCAGAGGTGGGGAATCAGGGGCGGGGTATCAGTGGCAGAGAATCAGAGGCGGGAAATCAGAGGCCGGGAATCAGAGGCGGTGAATCAGAGGCGGGGAATCAGAGGCAGGGAATCGGATGTGCGGAATCAGAGATGGGGAATCAGAGGTGGGGAATCAGAGGCGGTGAATCAGACATGGGTAATCAGAGGCGGGGAATCAGAGGCAGGAAATCAGACACGGGGAATCAGAGGCGGGGAATCAGAGCTGGGGAATTAGATGCAGGGAATCAGAGTTGGGGATTCAGAGGCGGGGAATCAGATATGGGGAAACAGTGGCGGGGAATCAGAGGCGGGGAAACAGAGGCGGGGAATCAGATATGGGGAATCAGAGGTGGGGAATCAGAGGTTGGGAATCACAGGCAGGGAATCAGAGGCTGGGAATCAGATGCAGGGAATCAGATGCGGGGAATCAGAGGCGGGGAATCAGAGCTGGGGAATCAGAGGTGGGGAATCAGAGTTGGGGAATCAGAGGCGGGGACTTAGATATGGGGAAACAGAGGCGGGGAATCAGAGGCGGGGAATCAGATATGGGGAATCAGAGGTGGGGAATCAGAGGCAGGGAATCAGATGTGCGGAATCAGAGATGGGGAATCAGAGGCAGGGAATCAGAATCAGAAGCAGGGAATAAGACGCGGGGAATCAGAGGCGGGGAATCAGAGCTGGGGAATCAGAGGCAGTGATTCAGAGGCGGGGAATCAGAGGCAGGGAATCGGATGTGCCAAATCAGAGATGGGGAATCAGAGGTGGGGAATCAGAGGCGGTGAATTAGACATGGGTAATCAGAGGTGGGGAATCAGAGGCAGGAAATCAGACACGGGGAATCAGAGGCGGGGAATCAGAGCTGGGAAATTAGAGGCAGGGAATCAGAGTTGGGGATTCAGAGGCGGGGAATCAGATATGGGGAAACAGAGGCGGGGAATCAGAGGCGGGCAAATAGAGGAGGGGATCAGATATGGGGAAACAGAGGAGGGGAATCAGAGGCGGGGAAACAGAGGCGGGGAATCAGATATGGGGAATCAGAGGTGGGGAATCAGAGGTTGGGAATCAGAGGCAGGGAATCGGAGGCTGGGAATCAGATGCATGGAATCAGATGCGGGGAATCAGAGGCGGGGAATCAGAGCTGGGGAATCAGAGGTGGGGAATCAAAGTTGGGGAATCAGAGTCGGGGACTTAGATATGGTGAAACAGAGGCGGGGAATCAGAGGTGGGGAACAGAAGGCGGGGAATCAGATATGGGGAATCAGAGATGGGGAATCAGAGGCAGGGAATTAGATGTGCGGAATCAGAGATGGGGAATCAGAGGTGGGGAGTCAGAATCAGAAGCAGGGAATCAGAGGCAGGGAATCAGAGTTGGGGATTCAGAGGCGGGGAATCAGATATGGGGAAACAGAGGTGGGGAATCAGAGGCGGGAAAACAGAGGCGGGGAATTAGATATGGGGAATCAGAGGTGGGGAATCAGAGGTGGTGAATCAGAGATCGGGAATCACAGGCGGGGAATCAGAGGCAGGGAATAGAACGCGGGGAATCAGAGGCAGGGAATCAGAGTTGGGGCATCAGAGGTTGGGAATTAGATATGGGGAAACAGAGGCGGGGAATCAGAGGCGGGGAAACAGAGGCGGGGAATCAGATATGGGGAATCAGAGGTGGGGAATCAGAGGTTGGGAATCAGAGGCAGGGAATCAGAGGCTTGGAATCAGATGCAGGGAATCAGATGCGGGGAATCAGAGGCGGGGAATCAGAGCTGGGGAATCAGAGGCGGGGAATCAGAGTTGGGGAATCAGAGGCGGGGAATCAGATATGGGGAATCAGAGGCGGGGAATCAGAGGCGGGGAAACAGAGGGGGGGAATCAGATATGGGGAATCAGAGGTGGGGAATCAGGGGCGGGGTATCAGTGGCAGGGAATCAGAGGCGGGAAATCAGAGGCCGGGAATCAGAGGCGGTGAATCAGGGGCGGGGAATCAGAGGCAGGGAATCGGATGTGCGGAATCAGAGATGGGGAATCAGAGGTGGGGAATCAGAATCAGAAGCAGGGAATCAGAGGCCGGGGATTAGAGGCCGGAATCAGATGCCGGGAATAAGAGGCCGGGAATCAGAGGTTGGGAATCAGAGTCCGGTAATCAGAGATGGGGAATCAGAGGCGGGGAATGAGATATGGGGAATCAGAGGCAGGGAATCAGAGGCGGGGAAACAGAGGCGAGGAATCAGATATGGGGATTCAGAGGTGGCGAATCAAAGGCGGTGAATCAGAGGCGGGGAAACAGAGCTGGGGAATCAGAGGCGGGGAATCAGAGTTGGGGAATCAGAGGCGGGGAATCAGAGTTGGGGAATCAGAGTCGGGGAATCAGAGGCAGGGAATCACATGTGCGGAATCAGAGATGGGGAATCAGAGGTGGGGATTCAGAGGCGGTGAATCAGAGATGGGGAATCAGAGGCGGTGAATCAGAGGCAGGAAATCAGACACGGGGATTCAGAGGCTGGGAATAAGACGGGGGGAATCAAAGGCGGGGAATCAGAGCTGGGGAATCAGAGGCAGGGAATCAGAGTTGGGGATTCAGAGGCGGGGAATCAGATATGGGGAAACAGAGGCGGGGAATCAGAGGCGGGAAAACAGAGGCGGGGAATTAGATATGGGGAATCAGAGGTGGGGAATCAGAGGTGGTGAATCAGAGATGGGGAATCACAGGCGGGGAATCAGAGGCAGGGAATAGAACGCGGGGAATCAGAGGCAGGGAATCAGAGTTGGGGCATCAGAGGTTGGGAATTAGATATGGGGAAACAGAGGCGGGGAATCAGAGGTGGGGAAACAGAGGCGGGGAATCAGATATGGGGAATCAGAGGTGGGGAATCAGAGGCAGGGAATCAGATGTGCGGAATCAGAGATGGGGAATCAGAGGCAGGGAATCAGAATCAGAAACGGGGAATCAGAGGCCGGGAATCAGAGGCCGGGAATCAAAAGCTGGGAATAAGAGGCCGGGTTTCAGAGGTGGGGAATCAGAGTCCGGGAATCAGAGATGGGGATTCAAAGGCGGGGAATGAGATATGGAGAATCAGAGGCGGGGAATCAGAGGCGTGGAAACAGAGGTGGGGAATCAGATATGGGGAATCAGAGGTGGCGAATCAAAGGCGGTGAATCAGAGATGGGGAATCAGAGGCGGGGAATCAGAGGCAGGGAATCAAACACAGGGAATGAGAGGCGGGGAATCAGAGCTGGGGAATCAGACGCGGGGAATCAGAGTTGGGGAATCAGAGGCGGGGAATCAGATATGGGGAAACAGGGGCCGGGAATCAGAGGCGGGGAAACAGAGGTGGGGAATCAGGTATGGGGAATCAGAGGTGTGGAATCAGAGGTTGGGAATCAGAGGCAGGGAATCAGAGGCGGGGATACAGAGGCGGGGAATCAGATATGGGGAATGGAGGTGGCGAATCAAAGGCGGTGAAACAGAGATGGGGAATCAGGGCAGGGAATCAGAGGCAGGGAATCAAACACGGGGAATCAGAGCTGGGGAATCAGAGGCGGGGAATTAGAGTTGGGGAATCAGAGGAGGGGAATCAGAGGCCGGGAAACAGAGGCGGGGAATCAGATATGGGGAATCAGAGGTGGGGAATCAGATGTTGGGAATCAGAGGCAGGGAACCAGAGGCGGGGAAACAGAGGCGGGGAATCAGATATGGGGAATCAGAGGTGGGGTATCAGAGGTTGGGAATCAGAGGCAGGGAATCAGAGGCTTGGAATCAGATGCAGGGAATCAGATGCGGGGAATCAGAGGCGGGGAATCAGAGCTGGGGAATCAGAGGCGGGGAATCAGAGTTGGGGAATCAGAGGCGGGGAATCAGATATGGGGAATCAGAGGCGGGGAATCAGAGTCGGGTAAACAGAGGCGGGGAATCAGATATGGGGAATCAGAGGTGGGGAATCAGGGGCGGGGTATCAGTGGCAGGGAATCATAGGCGGGAAATCAGAGGCCGGGAATCAGAGGCGGTGAATCAGGGGCGGGGAATCAGAGGCAGGGAATCGGATGTGCGGAATCAGAAATGGGGAATCAGAGGTGGGGAATCAGAATCAGAAGCAGGGAATCAGAGGCCGGGGTATTAGAGGCCGGAATCAGATGCCGGGAATAAGAGGCCGGGAATCAGAGGTTGGGAATCAGAGTCCGGGAATCAGAGATGGGGAATCAGAGGCGGGGAATGAGATATGGGGAATCAGAGGAAGGGAATCAGAGGCGGGGAAACAGAGGCGAGGAATCAGATATGGGGATTCAGAGGTGGCGAATCAAATGCGGTGAATCAGAGGCGGGGAATCAGAGCTGGGGAATCAGAGGCGGGGAATCAGAGTTGGGGAATCAGAGGTGGGGAATCAGAGCTGGGGAATCAGAGTCGGGGAATCAGAGGCAGGGAATCAGATGTGCGGAATCAGAGATGGGGAATCAGAGGTGGGGAATCAGAGGCGGTGAATCAGAGATGGGGAATCAGAGGCGGTGAATCAGAGGCAGGAAATCAGACACGGGGATTCAGAGGCTGGGAATCAGACGGGGGGAATCAAAGGCGGGGAATCAGAGCTGGGGAAGCAGAGGCAGGGAATCAGATATGGGGAAACAGAGGCGGGGAATCAGAGGCGGGAAAACAGAGGCGGGGAATTAGATATGGGGAATCAGAGGTGGGGAATCAGAGGTGGTGAATCAGAGATGGGGAATCACAGGCGGGGAATCAGAGGCAGGGAATAGAACGCGGGGAATCAGAGGCAGGGAATCAGAGTTGGGGCATCAGAGGTTGGGAATTAGATATGGGGAAACAGAGGCGGGGAATCAGAGGTGGGGAATCAGGGCGGGGTATCAGTGGCAGGGAATCAGAGGCCGGGAATCAGAGGCGGTGAATCAGAGGCGGGGAATCAGAGGCAGCGAATCGGATGTGCGGAATCAGAGATGGGGAATCTGAGGTGGGGAATCAGAGCTGGGGATTCAGAGGCGGGGAATCAGATATGGGGAAACAGAGGCGGGGAATCAGAGGCGGGAAAACAGAGGCGGGGAATTAGATATGGGGAATCAGAGGTGGGGAATCAGAGGTGGTGAATCAGAGATGGGGAATCACAGGCGGGGAATCAGAGGCAGGGAATAGAACGCGGGGAATCAGAGGCAGGGAATCAGAGTTGGGGCATCAGAGGTTGGGAATTAGATATGGGGAAACAGAGGCGGGGAATCAGAGGTGGGGAATCAGGGCGGGGTATCAGTGGCAGGGAATCAGAGGCCGGGAATCAGAGGCGGTGAATCAGAGGCGGGGAATCAGAGGCAGCGAATCGGATGTGCGGAATCAGAGATGGGGAATCTGAGGTGGGGAATCAGAGGCGGTGAATCAGACATGGGTAATCAGAGGCGGGGAATCAGAGGCAGGAAATCAGACACGGGGAATCAGAGGCGGGGAATCAGAGCTGGGGAATTAGATGCAGGGAATCAGAGTTGGGGATTCAGAGGCGGGGAATCAGATATGGGGAAACAGTGGCGGGGAATCAGAGGCGGGGATACAGAGGCGGGGAATCAGATATGGGGAATCAGAGGTGGGGAATCAGAGGTTGGGAATCACAGGCAGGGAATCAGAGGCTGGGAATCAGATGCAGGGAATCAGATGCGGGGAATCAGAGGCGGGGAATCAGAGCTGGGGAATCAGAGGTGGGGAATCAGAGTTGGGGAATCAGAGGCGGGGACTTAGATATGGGGAAACAGAGGCGGGGAATCAGAGGCGGGGAATCAGATATGGGGAATCAGAGGTGGGGAATCAGATGCAGGGAATCAGATGTGCGGAATCAGAGATGGGGAATCAGAGGCAGGGAATCAGAATCAGAAGCAGGGAATAAGACGCGGGGAATCAGAGGCGGGGAATCAGAGCTGGGGAATCAGAGGCAGTGATTCAGAGGCGGGGAATCAGAGGCAGGGAATCGGATGTGCCGAATCAGAGATGGGGAATCAGAGGTGGGGAATCAGAGGCGGTGAATCAGACATGGGTAATCAGAGGTGGGGAATCAGAGGCAGGAAATCAGGCACGGGGAATCAGAGGCGGGGAATCAGAGCTGGGAAATTAGTGGCAGGGAATCAGAGTTGGGGATTCAGAGGCGGGGAATCAGATATGGGGAAACAGAGGCGGGGAACCAGAGGCGGGCAAATAGAGGCGGGGATCAGATATGGGGAAACAGAGGAGGGGAATCAGAGGCGGGGAAACAGAGGCGGGGAATCAGATATGGGGAATCAGAGGTGGGGAATCAGAGGTTGGGAATCAGAGGCAGGGAATCAGAGGCTGGGAATCAGATGCATGGAATCAGATGCGGGGAATCAGAGGCGGGGAATCAGAGCTGGGGAATCAGAGGTGGGGAACAGAAGGCGGGGAATCAGATATGGGGAATCAGAGATGGGGAATCAGAGGCAGGGAATTAGATGTGCGGAATCAGAGATGGGGAATCAGAGGTGGGGAATCAGAATCAGAAGCAGGGAATCAGAGGCAGGGAATCAGAGTTGGGGATTCAGAGGCGGGGAATCAGATATGGGGAAACAGAGGTGGGGAATCAGAGGGGGGAAAACAGAGGCGGGGAATTAGATATGGGGAATCAGAGGTGGGGAATCAGAGGTGGTGAATCAGAGATGGGGAATCACAGGCGGGGAATCAGAGGCAGGGAATAGAACGCGGGGAATCAGAGGCAGGGAATCAGAGTTGGGGCATCAGAGGTTGGGAATTAGATATGGGGAAACAGAGGCGGGGAATCAGAGGCGGGGAAACAGAGGCGAGGAATCAGATATGGGGAATCAGAGGTGTGGAATCAGAGGTTGGGAATCAGAGGCAGGGAATCAGAGGCGGGGAAACAGAGGCGGGGAATCAGATATGGGGAATCAGAGGTGGCGAATCAAAGGCGGTGAAACAGAGATGGGGAATCAGGGCAGGGAATCAGAGGCAGGGAATCAAACACGGGGAATCAGAGCTGGGGAATCAGAGGCGGGGAATTAGAGTTGGGGAATCCGAGGAGGGGAATCAGAGGCGGGGAAACAGGCGGGGAATCAGATATGGGGAATCAGAGGTGGGGAATCAGATGTTGGGAATCAGAGGCAGGGAATCAGAGGCGGGTAATCAGAGGCGGGGAATCAGAGGCAGGGAATCAGATGTGCGGAATCGAAGATGGGGAATCAGAGGCAGGGAATCAGAGGCGGGGAATCAGAGGCGGGGATCAGAGGCCGGGAATCAGATATGGGGAAACAGAGGCGGGGAATCAGAGGCGGGGAAACAGAGGCGGGGAATCAGATATGGGAAATCAGAGGTGGGGAATCAGAGGTTGGGAATCAGAGGCAGGGAATCAGAGGCTTGGAATCAGATGCAGGGAATCAGATGCGGGGAATCAGAGGCGGGGAATCAGAGCTGGAGAATCAGAGGTGGGGAATCAGAGTTGGGGAATCAGAGGCGGGGACTTAGATATTGGGAAACAGAGGCGGGGAATCAGAGGCGGGGAAACAGAGGCGGGGAATCAGATATGGGGAATCAGAGGTGGGGAATCAGAGGCAGGGAATCAGATGTGCGCAATCAGAGATGGGGAATCAGAGGCAGGGAATCAGAATCAGAAGCAGGGAATCAGAGGCCGGGGATCAGAGGCCGGAATCAGATGCCGGGAATAAGAGGCCGGGAATCAGAGGTGGGGAATCAGAGTCCGGGAATCAGAGATGGGGATTCAGAGGCGGGGAATGAGATATGGGGAATCAGAGGCGTGGAATCAGAGGCGGGGAAACAGAGGCGGGGTATCAGATATGGGGAATCAGAGGTGGTGAATCAAAGGCGGTGAATCAGAGATGGGGAATCAGAGGCCGGGAATCAGAGGCAGGGAATCAAACACGGGGAATCAGAGGCGGGGAATCAGAGCTGTGGAATCAGAGGCGGGGAATCATAGCTGGCGAATCAGAGGCGGGGAATCAGAGGTGGGGAATCAGAGGCGGGGAATCAGATATTGTTAATCAGAGCTGGGGAATCAGATGCGGGGAAACAGAGGCGGGGAATCAGATATGGGGAATCAGAGGTGGGGAATCAGAGGTTGTGAATCAGACGCGGGGAATCAGAGGCGGGGATTCAGAGATGGGGATTCAAAGGCGGGGAATGAGATATGGAGAATCAGAGGCGGGGAATCAGAGGCGTGGAAACAGAGGTGGGGAATCAGATATGGGGAATCAGAGGTGGCGAATCAAAGGCGGTGAATCAGAGATGGGGAATCAGAGGCGGGGAATCAGAGGCAGGGAATCAAACACAGGGAATGAGAGGCGGGGAATCAGAGCTGGGGAATCAGACGCGGGGAATCAGAGTTGGGGAATCAGAGGCGGGGAATCAGATATGGGGAAACAGGGGCCGGGAATCAGAGGCGGGGAAACAGAGGTGGGGAATCAGGTATGGGGAATCAGAGGTGTGGAATCAGAGGTTGGGAATCAGAGGCAGGGAATCAGAGGCGGGGATACAGAGGCGGGGAATCAGATATGGGGAATGGAGGTGGCGAATCAAAGGCGGTGAAACAGAGATGGGGAATCAGGGCAGGGAATCAGAGGCAGGGAATCAAACACGGGGAATCAGAGCTGGGGAATCAGAGGCGGGGAATTAGAGTTGGGGAATCAGAGGAGGGGAATCAGAGGCCGGGAAACAGAGGCGGGGAATCAGATATGGGGAATCAGAGGTGGGGAATCAGATGTTGGGAATCAGAGGCAGGGAACCAGAGGCGGGGAAACAGAGGCGGGGAATCAGATATGGGGAATCAGAGGTGGGGAATCAGAGGTTGGGAATCAGAGGCAGGGAATCAGAGGCTTGGAATCAGATGCAGGGAATCAGATGCGGGGAATCAGAGGCGGGGAATCAGAGCTGGGGAATCAGAGGCGGGGAATCAGAGTTGGGGAATCAGAGGCGGGGAATCAGATATGGGGAATCAGAGGCGGGGAATCAGAGTCGGGTAAACAGAGGCGGGGAATCAGATATGGGGAATCAGAGGTGGGGAATCAGGGGCGGGGTATCAGTGGCAGGGAATCATAGGCGGGAAATCAGAGGCCGGGAATCAGAGGCGGTGAATCAGGGGCGGGGAATCAGAGGCAGGGAATCGGATGTGCGGAATCAGAAATGGGGAATCAGAGGTGGGGAATCAGAATCAGAAGCAGGGAATCAGAGGCCGGGAATTAGAGGCCGGAATCAGATGCCGGGAATAAGAGGCCGGGAATCAGAGGTTGGGAATCAGAGTCCGGGAATCAGAGATGGGGAATCAGAGGCGGGGAATGAGATATGGGGAATCAGAGGAAGGGAATCAGAGGCGGGGAAACAGAGGCGAGGAATCAGATATGGGGATTCAGAGGTGGCGAATCAAATGCGGTGAATCAGAGGCGGGGAATCAGAGCTGGGGAATCAGAGGCGGGGAATCAGAGTTGGGGAATCAGAGGTGGGGAATCAGAGCTGGGGAATCAGAGTCGGGGAATCAGAGGCAGGGAATCAGATGTGCGGAATCAGAGATGGGGAATCAGAGGTGGGGAATCAGAGGCGGTGAATCAGAGATGGGGAATCAGAGGCGGTGAATCAGAGGCAGGAAATCAGACACGGGGATTCAGAGGCTGGGAATCAGACGGGGGGAATCAAAGGCGGGGAATCAGAGCTGGGGAAGCAGAGGCAGGGAATCAGATATGGGGAAACAGAGGCGGGGAATCAGAGGCGGGAAAACAGAGGCGGGGAATTAGATATGGGGAATCAGAGGTGGGGAATCAGAGGTGGTGAATCAGAGATGGGGAATCACAGGCGGGGAATCAGAGGCAGGGAATAGAACGCGGGGAATCAGAGGCAGGGAATCAGAGTTGGGGCATCAGAGGTTGGGAATTAGATATGGGGAAACAGAGGCGGGGAATCAGAGGTGGGGAATCAGGGCGGGGTATCAGTGGCAGGGAATCAGAGGCCGGGAATCAGAGGCGGTGAATCAGAGGCGGGGAATCAGAGGCAGCGAATCGGATGTGCGGAATCAGAGATGGGGAATCTGAGGTGGGGAATCAGAGCTGGGGATTCAGAGGCGGGGAATCAGATATGGGGAAACAGAGGCGGGGAATCAGAGGCGGGAAAACAGAGGCGGGGAATTAGATATGGGGAATCAGAGGTGGGGAATCAGAGGTGGTGAATCAGAGATGGGGAATCACAGGCGGGGAATCAGAGGCAGGGAATAGAACGCGGGGAATCAGAGGCAGGGAATCAGAGTTGGGGCATCAGAGGTTGGGAATTAGATATGGGGAAACAGAGGCGGGGAATCAGAGGTGGGGAATCAGGGCGGGGTATCAGTGGCAGGGAATCAGAGGCCGGGAATCAGAGGCGGTGAATCAGAGGCGGGGAATCAGAGGCAGCGAATCGGATGTGCGGAATCAGAGATGGGGAATCTGAGGTGGGGAATCAGAGGCGGTGAATCAGACATGGGTAATCAGAGGCGGGGAATCAGAGGCAGGAAATCAGACACGGGGAATCAGAGGCGGGGAATCAGAGCTGGGGAATTAGATGCAGGGAATCAGAGTTGGGGATTCAGAGGCGGGGAATCAGATATGGGGAAACAGTGGCGGGGAATCAGAGGCGGGGAAACAGAGGCGGGGAATCAGATATGGGGAATCAGAGGTGGGGAATCAGAGGTTGGGAATCACAGGCAGGGAATCAGAGGCTGGGAATCAGATGCAGGGAATCAGATGCGGGGAATCAGAGGCGGGGAATCAGAGCTGGGGAATCAGAGGTGGGGAATCAGAGTTGGGGAATCAGAGGCGGGGACTTAGATATGGGGAAACAGAGGCGGGGAATCAGAGGCGGGGAATCAGATATGGGGAATCAGAGGTGGGGAATCAGATGCAGGGAATCAGATGTGCGGAATCAGAGATGGGGAATCAGAGGCAGGGAATCAGAATCAGAAGCAGGGAATAAGACGCGGGGAATCAGAGGCGGGGAATCAGAGCTGGGGAATCAGAGGCAGTGATTCAGAGGCGGGGAATCAGAGGCAGGGAATCGGATGTGCCGAATCAGAGATGGGGAATCAGAGGTGGGGAATCAGAGGCGGTGAATCAGACATGGGTAATCAGAGGTGGGGAATCAGAGGCAGGAAATCAGGCACGGGGAATCAGAGGCGGGGAATCAGAGCTGGGAAATTAGTGGCAGGGAATCAGAGTTGGGGATTCAGAGGCGGGGAATCAGATATGGGGAAACAGAGGCGGGGAATCAGAGGCGGGCAAATAGAGGCGGGGATCAGATATGGGGAAACAGAGGAGGGGAATCAGAGGCGGGGAAACAGAGGCGGGGAATCAGATATGGGGAATCAGAGGTGGGGAATCAGAGGTTGGGAATCAGAGGCAGGGAATCAGAGGCTGGGAATCAGATGCATGGAATCAGATGCGGGGAATCAGAGGCGGGGAATCAGAGCTGGGGAATCAGAGGTGGGGAACAGAAGGCGGGGAATCAGATATGGGGAATCAGAGATGGGGAATCAGAGGCAGGGAATTAGATGTGCGGAATCAGAGATGGGGAATCAGAGGTGGGGAATCAGAATCAGAAGCAGGGAATCAGAGGCAGGGAATCAGAGTTGGGGATTCAGAGGCGGGGAATCAGATATGGGGAAACAGAGGTGGGGAATCAGAGGCGGGAAAACAGAGGCGGGGAATTAGATATGGGGAATCAGAGGTGGGGAATCAGAGGTGGTGAATCAGAGATGGGGAATCACAGGCGGGGAATCAGAGGCAGGGAATAGAACGCGGGGAATCAGAGGCAGGGAATCAGAGTTGGGGCATCAGAGGTTGGGAATTAGATATGGGGAAACAGAGGCGGGGAATCAGAGGCGGGGAAACAGAGGCGAGGAATCAGATATGGGGAATCAGAGGTGTGGAATCAGAGGTTGGGAATCAGAGGCAGGGAATCAGAGGCGGGGAAACAGAGGCGGGGAATCAGATATGGGGAATCAGAGGTGGCGAATCAAAGGCGGTGAAACAGAGATGGGGAATCAGGGCAGGGAATCAGAGGCAGGGAATCAAACACGGGGAATCAGAGCTGGGGAATCAGAGGCGGGGAATTAGAGTTGGGGAATCCCAGGAGGGGAATCAGAGGCGGGGAAACAGGCGGGGAATCAGATATGGGGAATCAGAGGTGGGGAATCAGATGTTGGGAATCAGAGGAAGGGAATCAGAGGCGGGTAATCAGAGGCGGGGAATCAGAGGCAGGGAATCAGATGTGCGGAATCGAAGATGGGGAATCAGAGGCAGGGAATCAGAGGCGGGGAATCAGAGGCGGGGATCAGAGGCCGGGAATCAGATATGGGGAAACAGAGGCGGGGAATCAGAGGCGGGGAAACAGAGGCGGGGAATCAGATATGGGAAATCAGAGGTGGGGAATCAGAGGTTGGGAATCAGAGGCAGGGAATCAGAGGCTTGGAATCAGATGCAGGGAATCAGATGCGGGGAATCAGAGGCGGGGAATCAGAGCTGGAGAATCAGAGGTGGGGAATCAGAGTTGGGGAATCAGAGGCGGGGACTTAGATATTGGGAAACAGAGGCGGGGAATCAGAGGCGGGGAAACAGAGGCGGGGAATCAGATATGGGGAATCAGAGGTGGGGAATCAGAGGCAGGGAATCAGATGTGCGCAATCAGAGATGGGGAATCAGAGGCAGGGAATCAGAATCAGAAGCAGGGAATCAGAGGCCGGGGATCAGAGGCCGGAATCAGATGCCGGGAATAAGAGGCCGGGAATCAGAGGTGGGGAATCAGAGTCCGGGAATCAGAGATGGGGATTCAGAGGCGGGGAATGAGATATGGGGAATCAGAGGCGTGGAATCAGAGGCGGGGAAACAGAGGCGGGGTATCAGATATGGGGAATCAGAGGTGGTGAATCAAAGGCGGTGAATCAGAGATGGGGAATCAGAGGCCGGGAATCAGAGGCAGGGAATCAAACACGGGGAATCAGAGGCGGGGAATCAGAGCTGTGGAATCAGAGGCGGGGAATCATAGCTGGCGAATCAGAGGCGGGGAATCAGAGGTGGGGAATCAGAGGCGGGGAATCAGATGCGGGGAAACAGAGGCGGGGAATCAGATATGGGGAATCAGAGGTGGGGAATCAGAGGTTGTGAATCAGACGCGGGGAATCAGAGGCGGGGATTCAGAGCTGGAGGATCAGAGGCGGGGAATCAGAGTTGGGGAATCAGAGGCGGGGAATCAGATATGGGGAATCAGAGGCGGGGAATCAGATATGGGGAATCAGAGGCGGGGAATCAGAGGCGGGAAATCAGAGGCCGGGAATCAGAGGCGGTGAATCAGAGGCGGGGAATCAGAGGCAGGGAATCGGATGTGCGGAATCAGAGATGGGGAATCAGAGGTGGGGAATCAGAGGCGGTGAATCAGACATGGGTAATCAGAGGCGGGTAATCAGAGGCAGGAAATCAGACACGGGGAATCAGAGGCGGGGAATCAGAGCTGGGGAATTAGATGCAGGGAATCAGAGTTGGGGATTCAGAGGCGGGGAATCAGATATGGGGAAACCGTGGCGGGGAATCAGAGGCGGGGAAACAGAGGCGGGGAATCAGATATGGGGAATCAGAGGTGGGGAATCAGAGCTGGGGAATCAGAGGTGGGGAATCAGAGTTGGGGAATCAGAGGCGGGGACTTAGATATGGGGAAACAGAAGCGCGGGAATCAGAGGCGGGGAAACAGAGGCGGGGAATCAGATATGGGGAATCAGAGGTGGGGAATCAGAGGCAGGGAATCAGATGTGCGGTATCAGAGATGGGGAATCAGAGGCAGGGAATCAGAATCAGAAGCAGGGAATAAGACGCGGGGAATCTGAGGCGGGGAATCAGAGCTGGGGAATCAGAGGCTGTGAATCAGAGGCGGGGAATCAGAAGCAGGGAATCGGATGTGCGGAATCAGAGATGGGGAATCAGAGGTGGGGAATCAGAGGCGCTGAATCAGACATGGGTAATCAGAGGCGGGGAATCAGAGGCAGGAAATCAGACATGGGGAATCTGAGGCGGGGAATCAGAGGCGGGGAATCAGAGGCAGGGAATGGGATGTGCGGAATCAGAGATGGGGTATCAGAGGTGGGGAATCAGAGGCGGTGAATCAGACATGGGTAATCAGAGGCGGAGAATCAGAGGCAGGAAATCAGACACGGGGAATCAGAGGCGGGGAATCAGAGCTGGGGAATTAGATGCAGGGAATCAGAGTTGGGGATTCAGAGGCGGGGAATCAGATATGGGGAAACTGAGGTGGAAAATCAGAGGTGGGCAAATAGAGGCGGGGAATCAGATATGGGGAAACAGAGGCGGGGAATCAGAGGCGGGGAAACAGAGGCGGGGAATTAGATATGGGGAATCAGAGGTGGGGAATCAGAGGTTGGGAATCACAGGCAGGGAATCAGAGGCTGTGAATCAGATGCAGGGAATCAGATGCGGGGAATCAGAGGCGGGGAATCAGAGCTGGGGAATCAGAGGTGGGGAATCAGAGTTGGGGAATCAGAGGCGGGGACTTAGATATGGGGAAACAGAGGCGGGGAATCAGAGGCGGGGAAACAGAGGCGGGGAATCAGATATGGGGAATCAGAGGTGGGGAATCAGAGGCAGGGAATCAGATGTGCGGAATCAGAGATGGGGAATCAGAGGCAGGGAATCAGAATCAGAAGCAGGGAATCAGAGGCAGGGAATCAGAGTTGGGGAATCAGAGGCGGGGAATCAGAGATGGGGAATCAGAGGCAGGGAATTAGATGTGCGGAATCAGAGATGGGGAATCAGAGGTGGGGAATCAGAATCAGAAGCAGGGAATCAGAGGCAGGGAATCAGAGTTGGGGATTCAGAGGCGGGGAATCAGATATGGGGAAACAGAGGTGGGGAATCAGAGGCGGGAAAACAGAGGCGGGGAATTAGATATGGGGAATCAGAGGTGGGGAATCAGAGGTGGTGAATCAGAGATGGGGAATCACAGGCGGGGAATCAGAGGCAGGGAATAGAACGCGGGGAATCAGAGGCAGGGAATCAGAGTTGGGGCATCAGAGGTTGGGAATTAGATATGGGGAAACAGAGGCGGGGAATCAGAGGCGGGGAAACAGAGGCGAGGAATCAGATATGGGGAATCAGAGGTGTGGAATCAGAGGTTGGGAATCAGAGGCAGGGAATCAGAGGCGGGGAAACAGAGGCGGGGAATCAGATATGGGGAATCAGAGGTGGCGAATCAAAGGCGGTGAAACAGAGATGGGGAATCAGGGCAGGGAATCAGAGGCAGGGAATCAAACACGGGGAATCAGAGCTGGGGAATCAGAGGCGGGGAATTAGAGTTGGGGAATCCGAGGAGGGGAATCAGAGGCGGGGAAACAGGCGGGGAATCAGATATGGGGAATCAGAGGTGGGGAATCAGATGTTGGGAATCAGAGGCAGGGAATCAGAGGCGGGTAATCAGAGGCGGGGAATCAGAGGCAGGGAATCAGATGTGCGGAATCGAAGATGGGGAATCAGAGGCAGGGAATCAGAGGCGGGGAATCAGAGGCGGGGATCAGAGGCCGGGAATCAGATATGGGGAAACAGAGGCGGGGAATCAGAGGCGGGGAAACAGAGGCGGGGAATCAGATATGGGAAATCAGAGGTGGGGAATCAGAGGTTGGGAATCAGAGGCAGGGAATCAGAGGCTTGGAATCAGATGCAGGGAATCAGATGCGGGGAATCAGAGGCGGGGAATCAGAGCTGGAGAATCAGAGGTGGGGAATCAGAGTTGGGGAATCAGAGGCGGGGACTTAGATATTGGGAAACAGAGGCGGGGAATCAGAGGCGGGGAAACAGAGGCGGGGAATCAGATATGGGGAATCAGAGGTGGGGAATCAGAGGCAGGGAATCAGATGTGCGCAATCAGAGATGGGGAATCAGAGGCAGGGAATCAGAATCAGAAGCAGGGAATCAGAGGCCGGGGATCAGAGGCCGGAATCAGATGCCGGGAATAAGAGGCCGGGAATCAGAGGTGGGGAATCAGAGTCCGGGAATCAGAGATGGGGATTCAGAGGCGGGGAATGAGATATGGGGAATCAGAGGCGTGGAATCAGAGGCGGGGAAACAGAGGCGGGGTATCAGATATGGGGAATCAGAGGTGGTGAATCAAAGGCGGTGAATCAGAGATGGGGAATCAGAGGCCGGGAATCAGAGGCAGGGAATCAAACACGGGGAATCAGAGGCGGGGAATCAGAGCTGTGGAATCAGAGGCGGGGAATCATAGCTGGCGAATCAGAGGCGGGGAATCAGAGGTGGGGAATCAGAGGCGGGGAATCAGATATTGTTAATCAGAGCTGGGGAATCAGATGCGGGGAAACAGAGGCGGGGAATCAGATATGGGGAATCAGAGGTGGGGAATCAGAGGTTGTGAATCAGACGCGGGGAATCAGAGGCGGGGATTCAGAGCTGGAGGATCAGAGGCGGGGAATCAGAGTTGGGGAATCAGAGGCGGGGAATCAGATATGGGGAATCAGAGGCGGGGAATCAGATATGGGGAATCAGAGGCGGGGAATCAGAGGCGGGAAATCAGAGGCCGGGAATCAGAGGCGGTGAATCAGAGGCGGGGAATCAGAGGCAGGGAATCGGATGTGCGGAATCAGAGATGGGGAATCAGAGGTGGGGAATCAGAGGCGGTGAATCAGACATGGGTAATCAGAGGCGGGTAATCAGAGGCAGGAAATCAGACACGGGGAATCAGAGGCGGGGAATCAGAGCTGGGGAATTAGATGCAGGGAATCAGAGTTGGGGATTCAGAGGCGGGGAATCAGATATGGGGAAACAGTGGCGGGGAATCAGAGGCGGGGAAACAGAGGCGGGGAATCAGATATGGGGAATCAGAGGTGGGGAATCAGAGCTGGGGAATCAGAGGTGGGGAATCAGAGTTGGGGAATCAGAGGCGGGGACTTAGATATGGGGAAACAGAAGCGCGGGAATCAGAGGCGGGGAAACAGAGGCGGGGAATCAGATATGGGGAATCAGAGGTGGGGAATCAGAGGCAGGGAATCAGATGTGCGGTATCAGAGATGGGGAATCAGAGGCAGGGAATCAGAATCAGAAGCAGGGAATAAGACGCGGGGAATCTGAGGCGGGGAATCAGAGCTGGGGAATCAGAGGCTGTGAATCAGAGGCGGGGAATCAGAAGCAGGGAATCGGATGTGCGGAATCAGAGATGGGGAATCAGAGGTGGGGAATCAGAGGCGCTGAATCAGACATGGGTAATCAGAGGCGGGGAATCAGAGGCAGGAAATCAGACATGGGGAATCTGAGGAGGGGAATCAGAGGCGGGGAATCAGAGGCAGGGAATGGGATGTGCGGAATCAGAGATGGGGTATCAGAGGTTGGGAATCAGAGGCGGTGAATCAGACATGGGTAATCAGAGGCGGAGAATCAGAGGCAGGAAATCAGACACGGGGAATCAGAGGCGGGGAATCAGAGCTGGGGAATTAGATGCAGGGAATCAGAGTTGGGGATTCAGAGGCGGGGAATCAGATATGGGGAAACTGAGGTGGAAAATCAGAGGTGGGCAAATAGAGGCGGGGAATCAGATATGGGGAAACAGAGGCGGGGAATCAGAGGCGGGGAAACAGAGGCGGGGAATTAGATATGGGGAATCAGAGGTGGGGAATCAGAGGTTGGGAATCACAGGCAGGGAATCAGAGGCTGTGAATCAGATGCAGGGAATCAGATGCGGGGAATCAGAGGCGGGGAATCAGAGCTGGGGAATCAGAGGTGGGGAATCAGAGTTGGGGAATCAGAGGCGGGGAATCAGAAGCAGGGAATCGGATGTGCGGAATCAGAGATGGGGAATCAGAGGTGGGGAATCAGAGGCGCTGAATCAGACATGGGTAATCAGAGGCGGGGAATCAGAGGCAGGAAATCAGACATGGGGAATCTGAGGCGGGGAATCAGAGGCGGGGAATCAGAGGCAGGGAATGGGATGTGCGGAATCAGAGATGGGGTATCAGAGGTGGGGAATCAGAGGCGGTGAATCAGACATGGGTAATCAGAGGCGGAGAATCAGAGGCAGGAAATCAGACACGGGGAATCAGAGGCGGGGAATCAGAGCTGGGGAATTAGATGCAGGGAATCAGAGTTGGGGATTCAGAGGCGGGGAATCAGATATGGGGAAACTGAGGTGGAAAATCAGAGGTGGGCAAATAGAGGCGGGGAATCAGATATGGGGAAACAGAGGCGGGGAATCAGAGGCGGGGAAACAGAGGCGGGGAATTAGATATGGGGAATCAGAGGTGGGGAATCAGAGGTTGGGAATCACAGGCAGGGAATCAGAGGCTGTGAATCAGATGCAGGGAATCAGATGCGGGGAATCAGAGGCGGGGAATCAGAGCTGGGGAATCAGAGGTGGGGAATCAGAGTTGGGGAATCAGAGGCGGGGACTTAGATATGGGGAAACAGAGGCGGGGAATCAGAGGCGGGGAAACAGAGGCGGGGAATCAGATATGGGGAATCAGAGGTGGGGAATCAGAGGCAGGGAATCAGATGTGCGGAATCAGAGATGGGGAATCAGAGGCAGGGAATCAGAATCAGAAGCAGGGAATCAGAGGCAGGGAATCAGAGTTGGGGAATCAGAGGCGGGGAATCAGAGATGGGGAATCAGAGGCAGGGAATTAGATGTGCGGAATCAGAGATGGGGAATCAGAGGTGGGGAATCAGAATCAGAAGCAGGGAATCAGAGGCAGGGAATCAGAGTTGGGGATTCAGAGGCGGGGAATCAGATATGGGGAAACAGAGGTGGGGAATCAGAGGCGGGAAAACAGAGGCGGGGAATTAGATATGGGGAATCAGAGGTGGGGAATCAGAGGTGGTGAATCAGAGATGGGGAATCACAGGCGGGGAATCAGAGGCAGGGAATAGAACGCGGGGAATCAGAGGCAGGGAATCAGAGTTGGGGCATCAGAGGTTGGGAATTAGATATGGGGAAACAGAGGCGGGGAATCAGAGGCGGGGAAACAGAGGCGAGGAATCAGATATGGGGAATCAGAGGTGTGGAATCAGAGGTTGGGAATCAGAGGCAGGGAATCAGAGGCGGGGAAACAGAGGCGGGGAATCAGATATGGGGAATCAGAGGTGGCGAATCAAAGGCGGTGAAACAGAGATGGGGAATCAGGGCAGGGAATCAGAGGCAGGGAATCAAACACGGGGAATCAGAGCTGGGGAATCAGAGGCGGGGAATTAGAGTTGGGGAATCCGAGGAGGGGAATCAGAGGCGGGGAAACAGGCGGGGAATCAGATATGGGGAATCAGAGGTGGGGAATCAGATGTTGGGAATCAGAGGCAGGGAATCAGAGGCGGGTAATCAGAGGCGGGGAATCAGAGGCAGGGAATCAGATGTGCGGAATCGAAGATGGGGAATCAGAGGCAGGGAATCAGAGGCGGGGAATCAGAGGCGGGGATCAGAGGCCGGGAATCAGATATGGGGAAACAGAGGCGGGGAATCAGAGGCGGGGAAACAGAGGCGGGGAATCAGATATGGGAAATCAGAGGTGGGGAATCAGAGGTTGGGAATCAGAGGCAGGGAATCAGAGGCTTGGAATCAGATGCAGGGAATCAGATGCGGGGAATCAGAGGCGGGGAATCAGAGCTGGAGAATCAGAGGTGGGGAATCAGAGTTGGGGAATCAGAGGCGGGGACTTAGATATTGGGAAACAGAGGCGGGGAATCAGAGGCGGGGAAACAGAGGCGGGGAATCAGATATGGGGAATCAGAGGTGGGGAATCAGAGGCAGGGAATCAGATGTG
This sequence comes from Narcine bancroftii, assembly GCF_036971445.1. Classification (NCBI taxonomy): domain Eukaryota; kingdom Metazoa; phylum Chordata; class Chondrichthyes; order Torpediniformes; family Narcinidae; genus Narcine; species Narcine bancroftii. The sequence goes on from NW_027211893.1 coordinate 2,789,023, forward strand.
CGCAATCAGAGATGGGGAATCAGAGGCAGGGAATCAGAATCAGAAGCAGGGAATCAGAGGCCGGGGATCAGAGGCCGGAATCAGATGCCGGGAATAAGAGGCCGGGAATCAGAGGTGGGGAATCAGAGTCCGGGAATCAGAGATGGGGATTCAGAGGCGGGGAATGAGATATGGGGAATCAGAGGCGTGGAATCAGAGGCGGGGAAACAGAGGCGGGGTATCAGATATGGGGAATCAGAGGTGGTGAATCAAAGGCGGTGAATCAGAGATGGGGAATCAGAGGCCGGGAATCAGAGGCAGGGAATCAAACACGGGGAATCAGAGGCGGGGAATCAGAGCTGTGGAATCAGAGGCGGGGAATCATAGCTGGCGAATCAGAGGCGGGGAATCAGAGGTGGGGAATCAGAGGCGGGGAATCAGATATTGTTAATCAGAGCTGGGGAATCAGATGCGGGGAAACAGAGGCGGGGAATCAGATATGGGGAATCAGAGGTGGGGAATCAGAGGTTGTGAATCAGACGCGGGGAATCAGAGGCGGGGATTCAGAGCTGGAGGATCAGAGGCGGGGAATCAGAGTTGGGGAATCAGAGGCGGGGAATCAGATATGGGGAATCAGAGGCGGGGAATCAGATATGGGGAATCAGAGGCGGGGAATCAGAGGCGGGAAATCAGAGGCCGGGAATCAGAGGCGGTGAATCAGAGGCGGGGAATCAGAGGCAGGGAATCGGATGTGCGGAATCAGAGATGGGGAATCAGAGGTGGGGAATCAGAGGCGGTGAATCAGACATGGGTAATCAGAGGCGGGTAATCAGAGGCAGGAAATCAGACACGGGGAATCAGAGGCGGGGAATCAGAGCTGGGGAATTAGATGCAGGGAATCAGAGTTGGGGATTCAGAGGCGGGGAATCAGATATGGGGAAACAGTGGCGGGGAATCAGAGGCGGGGAAACAGAGGCGGGGAATCAGATATGGGGAATCAGAGGTGGGAAATCAGAGCTGGGGAATCAGAGGTGGGGAATCAGAGTTGGGGAATCAGAGGCGGGGACTTAGATATGGGGAAACAGAAGCGCGGGAATCAGAGGCGGGGAAACAGAGGCGGGGAATCAGATATGGGGAATCAGAGGTGGGGAATCAGAGGCAGGGAATCAGATGTGCGGTATCAGAGATGGGGAATCAGAGGCAGGGAATCAGAATCAGAAGCAGGGAATAAGACGCGGGGAATCTGAGGCGGGGAATCAGAGCTGGGGAATCAGAGGCTGTGAATCAGAGGCGGGGAATCAGAAGCAGGGAATCGGATGTGCGGAATCAGAGATGGGGAATCAGAGGTGGGGAATCAGAGGCGCTGAATCAGACATGGGTAATCAGAGGCGGGGAATCAGAGGCAGGAAATCAGACATGGGGAATCTGAGGAGGGGAATCAGAGGCGGGGAATCAGAGGCAGGGAATGGGATGTGCGGAATCAGAGATGGGGTATCAGAGGTGGGGAATCAGAGGCGGTGAATCAGACATGGGTAATCAGAGGCGGAGAATCAGAGGCAGGAAATCAGACACGGGGAATCAGAGGCGGGGAATCAGAGCTGGGGAATTAGATGCAGGGAATCAGAGTTGGGGATTCAGAGGCGGGGAATCAGATATGGGGAAACTGAGGTGGAAAATCAGAGGTGGGCAAATAGAGGCGGGGAATCAGATATGGGGAAACAGAGGCGGGGAATCAGAGGCGGGGAAACAGAGGCGGGGAATTAGATATGGGGAATCAGAGGTGGGGAATCAGAGGTTGGGAATCACAGGCAGGGAATCAGAGGCTGTGAATCAGATGCAGGGAATCAGATGCGGGGAATCAGAGGCGGGGAATCAGAGCTGGGGAATCAGAGGTGGGGAATCAGAGTTGGGGAATCAGAGGCGGGGACTTAGATATGGGGAAACAGAGGCGGGGAATCAGAGGCGGGGAAACAGAGGCGGGGAATCAGATATGGGGAATCAGAGGTGGGGAATCAGAGGCAGGGAATCAGATGTGCGGAATCAGAGATGGGGAATCAGAGGCAGGGAATCAGAATCAGAAGCAGGGAATAAGACGCGGGGAATCAGAGGCGGGGAATCAGAGCTGGGGAATCAGAGGCAGTGAATCAGAGGCGGGGAATCAGAGGCAGGGAATCGGATGTGCGGAATGAGAGATGGGGAATCAGAGGTGGGGATCAGAGGGGGTGAATCAGACATGGGTAATCAGAGGCAGGGAATCAGAGGCAGGAAATCAGACACGGGGAATCAGAGGCGGGGAATCAGAGCTGGGAAATTAGAGGCAGGGAATCAGAGTTGGGGATTCAGAGGCGGGGAATCAGATATGGGGAAACAGAGGCGGGGAATCAGAGGCGGGCAAATAGAGGCGGGGATCAGATATGGGGAAACAGAGGAGAGGAATCAGAGGCGGGGAAACAGAGGCGGTGTATCAGATATGGGGAATCAGAGGTGGGGAATCAGAGGATGGGAATCAGAGGCAGGGAATCAGAGGCTGGGAATCAGATGCATGGAATCAGATGCGGGGAATCAGAGGCGGGGAATCAGATCTGGGGAATCAGAGGTGGGGAATCAAAGTTGGGGAATCAGAGTCGGGGACTTTGATATGGGGAAACAGAGGCGTGGAATCAGAGGTGGGGAACAGAAGGCGGGGAATCAGATATGGGGAATCAGAGATGGGGAATCAGAGGCAGGGAATTCGATGTGCGGAATCAGAGATGGGGAATCAGAGATGGGGAATCAGAATCAGAAGCAGGGAATCAGAGGCAGGGAATCAGAGTTGGGGATTCAGAGGTGGGGAATCAGAGGTGGTGAATCAGAGATGGGGAAGCACAGGCGGGGAATCAGAGGCAGGGAATAGAACGCGGGGTATCAGAGGCAGGGAATCAGAGTTGGGGCATCAGAGGTTGGGAATTAGATATGGGGAAACAGAGGCGGGGAATCAGAGGCGGGGAAACAGAGGCGGGGAATCAGATATGGGGAATCAGAGGTGGGGAATCAGAGGTTGGGAATCAGAGGCAGGGAATCAGAGGCTTGGAATCAGACGCAGGGAATCAGATGCGGGGAATCAGAGGCGGGGAATCAGAGCTGGGGAATCAGAGGCGGGGAATCAGAGTAGGGGAATCAGAGGCGGGGAATCAGATATGGGGAATCAGAGGCGGGGAATCAGAGGCGGGGAAACAGAGGCCGGGAATCAGATATGGAGAATCAGAGGTGGGGAATCAGGGGCAGGGTATCAGTGGCAGGGAATCAGAGGCGGGAAATCAGAGGCCGGGAATCAGAGGCGTTGAATCAGGGGCGGGGAATCAGAGGCAGGGAATCGGATGTGCGGAATCAGAGATGGGGAATCAGAGGTGGGGAATCAGAATCAGAAGCAGGGAATCAGAGGCCGGGAATTAGAGGCCGGAATCAGATGCCAGGAATAAGAGGCCGGGAATCAGAGGTTGGGAATCAGAGTCCGGGAATCAGAGATGGGGAATCAGAGGCGGGGAATGAGATATGGGGAATCAGAGGCGGGGAATCAGAGGCGGGGAAACAGAGGCGAGGAATCAAATATGGGGATTCAGAGGTGGCGAATCAAAGGCGGTGAATCAGAGGCGGGGAATCAGAGCTGGGGAATCAGAGGCGGGGAATCAGAGTTGGGGAATCAGAGGCTGGGAATCAGAGCTGGGGAATCAGAGTCGGGGAATCAGAGGCAGGGAATCAGATGTGCGGAATCAGAGATAGGGAATCAGAGGTGGGGAATCAGAGCTTGAGAATCAGAGGTGGGGAATCAGAGTTGGGGAATCAGAGGCGGGGACTTAGATATTGGGAAACAGAGGCGGGGAATCAGAGGCGGGAAAACAGAGGCGGGGAATCAGATATGGGGAATCAGAGGTGGGGAATCAGAGGCAGGGAATCAGATGTGCGCAATCAGAGATGGGGAATCAGAGGCAGGGAATCAGAATCAGAAGCAGGGAATCAGAGGCCGGGGATCAGAGGCCGGAATCAGATGCCGGGAATAAGAGGCCGTGAATCAGAGGTGGGGAATCAGAGTCCGGGATTCAGAGATGGGGATTCAGAGGCGGGGAATGAGATATGGGGAATCAGAGGCGGGGAATCAGAGGCGGGGAAACAGAGGCGGGGAATCAGATATGGGGAATCAGAGTTGGCAAATCAAAGGCGGTGAATCAGAGATGGGGAATCAGAGGCCGGGAATAAGAGGCAGTGAATCAAACACGGGGAATCAGAGGCGGGGAATCAGAGCTGGGGAATCAGAGGCGGGGAATAATAGCTGGCGAATCAGAGGCCGGGAATCAGAGGTGGGGAATCAGAGGCGGGGAATCAGATATTGTTAATCAGACGTGGGGAATCAGAGGCGGGGAAACAGAGGCGGGGAATCAGATATGGGGAATCAGAGGTGGGGAATCAGATGTTGTGAATCAGAGATGGAGAATCAGAGGCGGGGAATCAGAGGCCGGTAATCAGACACGGGGAATCAGAGGCGGGGATTCAGAGCTGGGGAATCAGAGGCGGGGAATCAGAGTTGGGGAATCAGAGGCGGGGAATCAGATATGGGGAATCAGATGCGGGGAATCAGAGGCGGGGAAACAGAGGCGGGGAATCAGATATGGGGAATCAGAGGTGGGGAATCAGGGGCGGGGTATCAGTGGCAGGGAATCAGAGGCGGGAAATCAGAGGCCGGGAATCAGAGGCGGTGAATCAGAGGCGGGGAATCAGAGGCAGGGAATCGGATGTGCGGAATCAGAGATGGGGAATCAGAGGTGGGGAATCAGAGGCGGTGAATCAGACATGGGTAATCAGAGGCGGGGAATCAGAGGCAGGAAATCAGACACGGGGAATCAGAGGCGGGGAATCAGAGCTGGGGAATTAGATGCAGGGAATCAGAGTTGGGGATTCAGAGGCGGGGAATCAGATATGGGGAATCAGAGGTGGGGAATCAGAGGCAGGGAATCAGATGTGCGGTATCAGAGATGGGGAATCAGAGGCAGGGAATCAGAATCAGAAGCAGGGAATAAGACGCGGGGAATCTGAGGCGGGGAATCAGAGCTGGGGAATCAGAGGCTGTGAATCAGAGGCGGGGAATCAGAAGCAGGGAATCGGATGTGCGGAATCAGAGATGGGGAATCAGAGGTGGGGAATCAGAGGCGCTGAATCAGACATGGGTAATCAGAGGCGGGGAATCAGAGGCAGGAAATCAGACATGGGGAATCTGAGGCGGGGAATCAGAGGCGGGGAATCAGAGGCAGGGAATGGGATGTGCGGAATCAGAGATGGGGTATCAGAGGTGGGGAATCAGAGGCGGTGAATCAGACATGGGTAATCAGAGGCGGAGAATCAGAGGCAGGAAATCAGACACGGGGAATCAGAGGCGGGGAATCAGAGCTGGGGAATTAGATGCAGGGAATCAGAGTTGGGGATTCAGAGGCGGGGAATCAGATATGGGGAAACTGAGGTGGAAAATCAGAGGTGGGCAAATAGAGGCGGGGAATCAGATATGGGGAAACAGAGGCGGGGAATCAGAGGCGGGGAAACAGAGGCGGGGAATTAGATATGGGGAATCAGAGGTGGGGAATCAGAGGTTGGGAATCACAGGCAGGGAATCAGAGGCTGTGAATCAGATGCAGGGAATCAGATGCGGGGAATCAGAGGCGGGGAATCAGAGCTGGGGAATCAGAGGTGGGGAATCAGAGTTGGGGAATCAGAGGCGGGGACTTAGATATGGGGAAACAGAGGCGGGGAATCAGAGGCGGGGAAACAGAGGCGGGGAATCAGATATGGGGAATCAGAGGTGGGGAATCAGAGGCAGGGAATCAGATGTGCGGAATCAGAGATGGGGAATCAGAGGCAGGGAATCAGAATCAGAAGCAGGGAATCAGAGGCAGGGAATCAGAGTTGGGGAATCAGAGGCGGGGAATCAGAGATGGGGAATCAGAGGCAGGGAATTAGATGTGCGGAATCAGAGATGGGGAATCAGAGGTGGGGAATCAGAATCAGAAGCAGGGAATCAGAGGCAGGGAATCAGAGTTGGGGATTCAGAGGCGGGGAATCAGATATGGGGAAACAGAGGTGGGGAATCAGAGGCGGGAAAACAGAGGCGGGGAATTAGATATGGGGAATCAGAGGTGGGGAATCAGAGGTGGTGAATCAGAGATGGGGAATCACAGGCGGGGAATCAGAGGCAGGGAATAGAACGCGGGGAATCAGAGGCAGGGAATCAGAGTTGGGGCATCAGAGGTTGGGAATTAGATATGGGGAAACAGAGGCGGGGAATCAGAGGCGGGGAAACAGAGGCGAGGAATCAGATATGGGGAATCAGAGGTGTGGAATCAGAGGTTGGGAATCAGAGGCAGGGAATCAGAGGCGGGGAAACAGAGGCGGGGAATCAGATATGGGGAATCAGAGGTGGCGAATCAAAGGCGGTGAAACAGAGATGGGGAATCAGGGCAGGGAATCAGAGGCAGGGAATCAAACACGGGGAATCAGAGCTGGGGAATCAGAGGCGGGGAATTAGAGTTGGGGAATCCGAGGAGTGGAATCAGAGGCGGGGAAACAGGCGGGGAATCAGATATGGGGAATCAGAGGTGGGGAATCAGATGTTGGGAATCAGAGGCAGGGAATCAGAGGCGGGTAATCAGAGGCGGGGAATCAGAGGCAGGGAATCAGATGTGCGGAATCGAAGATGGGGAATCAGAGGCAGGGAATCAGAGGCGGGGAATCAGAGGCGGGGATCAGAGGCCGGGAATCAGATATGGGGAAACAGAGGCGGGGAATCAGAGGCGGGGAAACAGAGGCGGGGAATCAGATATGGGAAATCAGAGGTGGGGAATCAGAGGTTGGGAATCAGAGGCAGGGAATCAGAGGCTTGGAATCAGATGCAGGGAATCAGATGCGGGGAATCAGAGGCGGGGAATCAGAGCTGGAGAATCAGAGGTGGGGAATCAGAGTTGGGGAATCAGAGGCGGGGACTTAGATATTGGGAAACAGAGGCGGGGAATCAGAGGCGGGGAAACAGAGGCGGGGAATCAGATATGGGGAATCAGAGGTGGGGAATCAGAGGCAGGGAATCAGATGTGCGCAATCAGAGATGGGGAATCAGAGGCAGGGAATCAGAATCAGAAGCAGGGAATCAGAGGCCGGGGATCAGAGGCCGGAATCAGATGCCGGGAATAAGAGGCCGGGAATCAGAGGTGGGGAATCAGAGTCCGGGAATCAGAGATGGGGATTCAGAGGCGGGGAATGAGATATGGGGAATCAGAGGCGTGGAATCAGAGGCGGGGAAACAGAGGCGGGGTATCAGATATGGGGAATCAGAGGTGGTGAATCAAAGGCGGTGAATCAGAGATGGGGAATCAGAGGCCGGGAATCAGAGGCAGGGAATCAAACGCGGGGAATCAGAGGCGGGGAATCAGAGCTGTGGAATCAGAGGCGGGGAATCATAGCTGGCGAATCAGAGGCGGGGAATCAGAGGTGGGGAATCAGAGGCGGGGAATCAGATATTGTTAATCAGAGCTGGGGAATCAGATGCGGGGAAACAGAGGCGGGGAATCAGATATGGGGAATCAGAGGTGGGGAATCAGAGGTTGTGAATCAGACGCGGGGAATCAGAGGCGGGGATTCAGAGCTGGAGGATCAGAGGCGGGGAATCAGAGTTGGGGAATCAGAGGCGGGGAATCAGATATGGGGAATCAGAGGCGGGGAATCAGATATGGGGAATCAGAGGCGGGGAATCAGAGGCGGGAAATCAGAGGCCGGGAATCAGAGGCGGTGAATCAGAGGCGGGGAATCAGAGGCAGGGAATCGGATGTGCGGAATCAGAGATGGGGAATCAGAGGTGGGGAATCAGAGGCGGTGAATCAGACATGGGTAATCAGAGGCGGGTAATCAGAGGCAGGAAATCAGACACGGGGAATCAGAGGCGGGGAATCAGAGCTGGGGAATTAGATGCAGGGAATCAGAGTTGGGGATTCAGAGGCGGGGAATCAGATATGGGGAAACAGTGGCGGGGAATCAGAGGCGGGGAAACAGAGGCGGGGAATCAGATATGGGGAATCAGAGGTGGGGAATCAGAGCTGGGGAATCAGAGGTGGGGAATCAGAGTTGGGGAATCAGAGGCGGGGACTTAGATATGGGGAAACAGAAGCGCGGGAATCAGAGGCGGGGAAACAGAGGCGGGGAATCAGATATGGGGAATCAGAGGTGGGGAATCAGAGGCAGGGAATCAGATGTGCGGTATCAGAGATGGGGAATCAGAGGCAGGGAATCAGAATCAGAAGCAGGGAATAAGACGCGGGGAATCTGAGGCGGGGAATCAGAGCTGGGGAATCAGAGGCTGTGAATCAGAGGCGGGGAATCAGAAGCAGGGAATCGGATGTGCGGAATCAGAGATGGGGAATCAGAGGTGGGGAATCAGAGGCGCTGAATCAGACATGGGTAATCAGAGGCGGGGAATCAGAGGCAGGAAATCAGACATGGGGAATCTGAGGCGGGGAATCAGAGGCGGGGAATCAGAGGCAGGGAATGGGATGTGCGGAATCAGAGATGGGGTATCAGAGGTGGGGAATCAGAGGCGGTGAATCAGACATGGGTAATCAGAGGCGGAGAATCAGAGGCAGGAAATCAGACACGGGGAATCAGAGGCGGGGAATCAGAGCTGGGGAATTAGATGCAGGGAATCAGAGTTGGGGATTCAGAGGCGGGGAATCAGATATGGGGAAACTGAGGTGGAAAATCAGAGGTGGGCAAATAGAGGCGGGGAATCAGATATGGGGAAACAGAGGCGGGGAATCAGAGGCGGGGAAACAGAGGCGGGGAATTAGATATGGGGAATCAGAGGTGGGGAATCAGAGGTTGGGAATCACAGGCAGGGAATCAGAGGCTGTGAATCAGATGCAGGGAATCAGATGCGGGGAATCAGAGGCGGGGAATCAGAGCTGGGGAATCAGAGGTGGGGAATCAGAGTTGGGGAATCAGAGGCGGGGACTTAGATATGGGGAAACAGAGGCGGGGAATCAGAGGCGGGGAAACAGAGGCGGGGAATCAGATATGGGGAATCAGAGGTGGGGAATCAGAGGCAGGGAATCAGATGTGCGGAATCAGAGATGGGGAATCAGAGGCAGGGAATCAGAATCAGAAGCAGGGAATAAGACGCGGGGAATCAGAGGCGGGGAATCAGAGCTGGGGAATCAGAGGCAGTGAATCAGAGGCGGGGAATCAGAGGCAGGGAATCGGATGTGCGGAATGAGAGATGGGGAATCAGAGGTGGGGATCAGAGGGGGTGAATCAGACATGGGTAATCAGAGGCAGGGAATCAGAGGCAGGAAATCAGACACGGGGAATCAGAGGCGGGGAATCAGAGCTGGGAAATTAGAGGCAGGGAATCAGAGTTGGGGATTCAGAGGCGGGGAATCAGATATGGGGAAACAGAGGCGGGGAATCAGAGGCGGGCAAATAGAGGCGGGGATCAGATATGGGGAAACAGAGGAGAGGAATCAGAGGCGGGGAAACAGAGGCGGTGTATCAGATATGGGGAATCAGAGGTGGGGAATCAGAGGATGGGAATCAGAGGCAGGGAATCAGAGGCTGGGAATCAGATGCATGGAATCAGATGCGGGGAATCAGAGGCGGGGAATCAGATCTGGGGAATCAGAGGTGGGGAATCAAAGTTGGGGAATCAGAGTCGGGGACTTAGATATGGGGAAACAGAGGCGTGGAATCAGAGGTGGGGAACAGAAGGCGGGGAATCAGATATGGGGAATCAGAGATGGGGAATCAGAGGCAGGGAATTCGATGTGCGGAATCAGAGATGGGGAATCAGAGATGGGGAATCAGAATCAGAAGCAGGGAATCAGAGGCAGGGAATCAGAGTTGGGGATTCAGAGGTGGGGAATCAGAGGTGGTGAATCAGAGATGGGGAAGCACAGGCGGGGAATCAGAGGCAGGGAATAGAACGCGGGGTATCAGAGGCAGGGAATCAGAGTTGGGGCATCAGAGGTTGGGAATTAGATATGGGGAAACAGAGGCGGGGAATCAGAGGCGGGGAAACAGAGGCGGGGAATCAGATATGGGGAATCAGAGGTGGGGAATCAGAGGTTGGGAATCAGAGGCAGGGAATCAGAGGCTTGGAATCAGACGCAGGGAATCAGATGCGGGGAATCAGAGGCGGGGAATCAGAGCTGGGGAATCAGAGGCGGGGAATCAGAGTTGGGGAATCAGAGGCGGGGAATCAGATATGGGGAATCAGAGGCGGGGAATCAGAGGCGGGGAAACAGAGGCCGGGAATCAGATATGGAGAATCAGAGGTGGGGAATCAGGGGCGGGGTATCAGTGGCAGGGAATCAGAGGCGGGAAATCAGAGGCCGGGAATCAGAGGCGTTGAATCAGGGGCGGGGAATCAGAGGCAGGGAATCGGATGTGCGGAATCAGAGATGGGGAATCAGAGGTGGGGAATCAGAATCAGAAGCAGGGAATCAGAGGCCGGGAATTAGAGGCCGGAATCAGATGCCAGGAATAAGAGGCCGGGAATCAGAGGTTGGGAATCAGAGTCCGGGAATCAGAGATGGGGAATCAGAGGCGGGGAATGAGATATGGGGAATCAGAGGCGGGGAATCAGAGGCGGGGAAACAGAGGCGAGGAATCAAATATGGGGATTCAGAGGTGGCGAATCAAAGGCGGTGAATCAGAGGCGGGGAATCAGAGCTGGGGAATCAGAGGCGGGGAATCAGAGTTGGGGAATCAGAGGCGGGGAATCAGAGCTGGGGAATCAGAGTCGGGGAATCAGAGGCAGGGAATCAGATGTGCGGAATCAGAGATAGGGAATCAGAGGTGGGGAATCAGAGCTTGAGAATCAGAGGTGGGGAATCAGAGTTGGGGAATCAGAGGCGGGGACTTAGATATTGGGAAACAGAGGCGGGGAATCAGAGGCGGGAAAACAGAGGCGGGGAATCAGATATGGGGAATCAGAGGTGGGGAATCAGAGGCAGGGAATCAGATGTGCGCAATCAGAGATGGGGAATCAGAGGCAGGGAATCAGAATCAGAAGCAGGGAATCAGAGGCCGGGGATCAGAGGCCGGAATCAGATGCCGGGAATAAGAGGCCGTGAATCAGAGGTGGGGAATCAGAGTCCGGGATTCAGAGATGGGGATTCAGAGGCGGGGAATGAGATATGGGGAATCAGAGGCGGGGAATCAGAGGCGGGGAAACAGAGGCGGGGAATCAGATATGGGGAATCAGAGTTGGCAAATCAAAGGCGGTGAATCAGAGATGGGGAATCAGAGGCCGGGAATAAGAGGCAGTGAATCAAACACGGGGAATCAGAGGCGGGGAATCAGAGCTGGGGAATCAGAGGCGGGGAATAATAGCTGGCGAATCAGAGGCCGGGAATCAGAGGTGGGGAATCAGAGGCGGGGAATCAGATATTGTTAATCAGACGTGGGGAATCAGAGGCGGGGAAACAGAGGCGGGGAATCAGATATGGGGAATCAGAGGTGGGGAATCAGATGTTGTGAATCAGAGATGGAGAATCAGAGGTGGGGAATCAGAGGCCGGTAATCAGACACGGGGAATCAGAGGCGGGGATTCAGAGCTGGGGAATCAGAGGCGGGGAATCAGAGTTGGGGAATCAGAGGCGGGGAATCAGATATGGGGAATCAGATGCGGGGAATCAGAGGCGGGGAAACAGAGGCGGGGAATCAGATATGGGGAATCAGAGGTGGGGAATCAGGGGCGGGGTATCAGTGGCAGGGAATCAGAGGCGGGAAATCAGAGGCCGGGAATCAGAGGCGGTGAATCAGAGGCGGGGAATCAGAGGCAGGGAATCGGATGTGCGGAATCAGAGATGGGGAATCAGAGGTGGGGAATCAGAGGCGGTGAATCAGACATGGGTAATCAGAGGCGGGGAATCAGAGGCAGGAAATCAGACACGGGGAATCAGAGGCGGGGAATCAGAGCTGGGGAATTAGATGCAGGGAATCAGAGTTGGGGATTCAGAGGCGGGGAATCAGATATGGGGAAACAGTGGCGCGGAATCAGAGGCGGGGAAACAGAGGCGGGGAATCAGATATGGGGAATCAGAGGTGGGGAATCAGAGGTTGGGAATCACAGGCAGGGAATCAGAGGCTGGGAATCAGATGCAGGGAATCAGATGCGGGGAATCAGAGGCGGGGAATCAGAGCTGGGGAATCAGAGGTGGGGAATCAGAGTTGGGGAATCAGAGGCGGGGACTTAGATATGGGGAAACAGAGGCGGGGAATCAGAGGCGGGGAAACAGAGGCGGGGAATCAGATATGGGGAATCAGAGGTGGGGAATCAGAGGCAGGGAATCAGATATGCGGAATCAGAGATGGGGAATCAGAGGCAGGGAATCAGAATCAGAAGCAGGGAATAAGACGCGGGGAATCAGAGGCGGGGAATCAGAGCTGGGGAATCAGAGGCAGTGAATCAGAGGCGGGGAATCAGAGGCAGGGAATCGGATGTGCCGAATCAGAGATTGGGAATCAGAGGTGGGGAATCAGAGGCGGTGAATCAGACATGGGTAATCAGAGGCGGGGAATCAGAGGCAGGAAATCAGACACGGGGAATCAGAGGCGGGGAATCAGAGCTGGGAAATTAGAGGCAGGGAATCATAGTTGGGGATTCAGAGGCGGGGAATCAGATATGGGGAAACAGAGGCGGGGAATCAGAGGCGGGCAAATAGAGGCGGGGATCAGATATGGGGAAACAGAGGAGGGGAATCAGAGGCGGGAAAACAGAGGCGGGGATTCAGATATGGGGAATCAGAGGTGGGGAATCAGAGGTTGGGAATCAGAGGCAGGGAATCAGAGGCTGGGAATCAGATGCATGGAATCAGATGCAGGGAATCAGAGGCGGGGAATCAGAGCTGGGGAATCAGAGGTGGGGAATCAAAGTTGGGGAATCAGAGTCGGGGACTTAGATATGGGGAAACAGAGGCGGGGAATCAGAGGTGGGGAACAGAAGGCGGGGAATCAGATATGGGGAATCAGAGATGGGGAATCAGAGGCAGGGAATTAGATGTGCGGAATCAGAGATGGGGAATCAGAGGTGGGGAATCAGAATCAGAAGCAGGGAATCAGAGGCAGGGAATCAGAGTTGGGGATTCAGAGGCGGGGAATCAGATATGAGGAAACAGAGGTGGGGAATCAGAGGCGGGAAAACAGAGGCGGGGAATTAGATATGGGGAATCAGAGGTGGGGAATCAGAGGTGGTGAATCAGAGATGGGGAATCACAGGCGGGGAATCAGAGGCAGGGAATAGAACGCGGGGAATCAGAGGCAGGGAATCAGAGTTGGGGCATCAGAGGTTGGGAATTAGATATGGGGAAACAGAGGCGGGGAATCAGAGGCGGGGAAACAGAGGCGGGGAATCAGATATGGGGAATCAGAGGTGGGGAATCAGAGGATGGGAATCAGAGGCAGGGAATCAGAGGCTTGGAATCAGATGCAGGGAATCAGATGCGGGGAATCAGAGGCGGGGAATCAGAGTTGGGGAATCAGAGGCGGGGAATCAGATATGGGGAATCAGAGGCGGGGAATCAGAGGCGGGGAAACAGAGGGGGGGAATCAGATATGGGGAATCAGAGGTGGGGAATCAGGGGCGGGGTATCAGTGGCAGGGAATCAGAGGCCGGGAATCAGAGGTGGGGAATCAGAGGCGGGGAATCAGATATTGTTAATCAGACGTGGGGAATCAGAGGCGGGGAAACAGAGGCGGGGAATCAGATATGGGGAATCAGAGGTGGGGAATCAGATGTTGTGAATCAGAGATGGAGAATCAGAGGCGGGGAATCAGAGGCCGGTAATCAGACACGGGGAATCAGAGGCGGGGATTCAGAGCTGGGGAATCAGAGGCGGGGAATCAGAGTTGGGGAATCAGAGGCGGGGAATCAGATATGGGGAATCAGATGCGGGGAATCAGAGGCGGGGAAACAGAGGCGGGGAATCAGATATGGGGAATCAGAGGTGGGGAATCAGGGGCGGGGTATCAGTGGCAGGGAATCAGAGGCGGGAAATCAGAGGCCGGGAATCAGAGGCGGTGAATCAGAGGCGGGGAATCAGAGGCAGGGAATCGGATGTGCGGAATCAGAGATGGGGAATCAGAGGTGGGGAATCAGAGGCGGTGAATCAGACATGGGTAATCAGAGGCGGGGAATCAGAGGCAGGAAATCAGACACGGGGAATCAGAGGCGGGGAATCAGAGCTGGGGAATTAGATGCAGGGAATCAGAGTTGGGGATTCAGAGGCGGGGAATCAGATATGGGGAAACAGTGGCGCGGAATCAGAGGCGGGGAAACAGAGGCGGGGAATCAGATATGGGGAATCAGAGGTGGGGAATCAGAGGTTGGGAATCACAGGCAGGGAATCAGAGGCTGGGAATCAGATGCAGGGAATCAGATGCGGGGAATCAGAGGCGGGGAATCAGAGCTGGGGAATCAGAGGTGGGGAATCAGAGTTGGGGAATCAGAGGCGGGGACTTAGATATGGGGAAACAGAGGCGGGGAATCAGAGGCGGGGAAACAGAGGCGGGGAATCAGATATGGGGAATCAGAGGTGGGGAATCAGAGGCAGGGAATCAGATATGCGGAATCAGAGATGGGGAATCAGAGGCAGGGAATCAGAATCAGAAGCAGGGAATAAGACGCGGGGAATCAGAGGCGGGGAATCAGAGCTGGGGAATCAGAGGCAGTGAATCAGAGGCGGGGAATCAGAGGCAGGGAATCGGATGTGCCGAATCAGAGATTGGGAATCAGAGGTGGGGAATCAGAGGCGGTGAATCAGACATGGGTAATCAGAGGCGGGGAATCAGAGGCAGGAAATCAGACACGGGGAATCAGAGGCGGGGAATCAGAGCTGGGAAATTAGAGGCAGGGAATCATAGTTGGGGATTCAGAGGCGGGGAATCAGATATGGGGAAACAGAGGCGGGGAATCAGAGGCGGGCAAATAGAGGCGGGGATCAGATATGGGGAAACAGAGGAGGGGAATCAGAGGCGGGAAAACAGAGGCGGGGAATCAGATATGGGGAATCAGAGGTGGGGAATCAGAGGTTGGGAATCAGAGGCAGGGAATCAGAGGCTGGGAATCAGATGCATGGAATCAGATGCGGGGAATCAGAGGCGGGGAATCAGAGCTGGGGAATCAGATGTGGGGAATCAAAGTTGGGGAATCAGAGTCGGGGACTTAGATATGGGGAAACAGAGGCGGGGAATCAGAGGTGGGGAACAGAAGGCGGGGAATCAGATATGGGGAATCAGAGATGGGGAATCAGAGGCAGGGAATTAGATGTGCGGAATCAGAGATGGGGAATCAGAGGTGGGGAATCAGAATCAGAAGCAGGGAATCAGAGGCAGGGAATCAGAGTTGGGGATTCAGAGGCGGGGAATCAGATATGGGGAAACAGAGGTGGGGAATCAGAGGCGGGAAAACAGAGGCGGGGAATTAGATATGGGGAATCAGAGGTGGGGAATCAGAGGTGGTGAATCAGAGATGGGGAATCACAGGCGGGGAATCAGAGGCAGGGAATAGAACGCGGGGAATCAGAGGCAGGGAATCAGAGTTGGGGCATCAGAGGTTGGGAATTAGATATGGGGAAACAGAGGCGGGGAATCAGAGGCGGGGAAACAGAGGCGGGGAATCAGATATGGGGAATCAGAGGTGGGGAATCAGAGGTTGGGAATCAGAGGCAGGGAATCAGAGGCTTGGAATCAGATGCAGGGAATCAGATGCGGGGAATCAGAGGCGGGGAATCAGAGTTGGGGAATCAGAGGCGGGGAATCAGATATGGGGAATCAGAGGCGGGGAATCAGAGGCGGGGAAACAGAGGGGGGGAATCAGATATTGGGAATCAGAGGTGGGGAATCAGGGGCGGGGTATCAGTGGCAGGGAATCAGAGGCGGGAAATCAGAGGCCGGGAATCAGAGGCGGTGAATCAGGGGCGGGGAATCAGAGGCAGGCAATCGGATGTGCGGAATCAGAGATGGGGAATCAGAGGTGGGGAATCAGAATCAGAAGCAGGGAATCAGAGGCCGGGAATTAGAGGCCGGAATCAGATGCCGGGAATAAGAGGCCGGGAATCAGAGGTTGGGAATCAGAGTCCGGGAATCAGAGATGGGGAATCAGAGGCGGGGAATGAGATATGGGGAATCAGAGGCAGGGAATCAGAGGCGGGGAAACAGAGGCGAGGAATCAGATATGGGGATTCAGAGGTGGCGAATCAAAGGCGGTGAATCAGAGGCGGGGAATCAGAGATGGGGAATCAGAGGCGGGGAATCAGAGTTAGGGAATCAGAGGCGGGGAATCAGAGCTGGGGAATCAGAGTCGGGGAATCAGAGGCAGGGAATCACATGTGCGGAATCAGAGATGGGGAATCAGAGGTGGGGAATCAGAGGCGGTGAATCAGAGATGGGGAATCAGAGGCGGTGAATCAGAGGCAGGAAATCAGACACGGGGATTCAGAGGCTGGGAATCAGACGGGGGGAATCAAAGGCGGGGAATCAGAGCTGGGGAATCAGAGGCAGGGAATCAGAGTTGGGGATTCAGAGGCGGGGAATCAGATATGGGGAAACAGAGGCGGGGAATCAGAGGCGGGAAAACAGAGGCGGGGAATTAGATATGGGGAATCAGAGGTGGGGAATCAGAGGTGGTGAATCAGAGATGGGGAATCACAGGCGGGGAATCAGAGGCAGGGAATAGAACGCGGGGAATCAGAGGCAGGGAATCAGAGTTGGGGCATCATAGGTTGGGAATTAGATATGGGGAAACAGAGGCGGGGAATCAGAGGTGGGGAAACAGAGGCGGGGAATCAGATATGGGGAATCAGAGGTGGGGAATCAGAGGCAGGGAATCAGATGTGCGGAATCAGAGATGGGGAATCAGAGGCAGGGAATCAGAATCAGAAGCGGGGCATCAGAGGCCGGGAATCAGAGGCAGGGAATCAGATGCTGGGAATAAGAGGCCGGGAATCAGAGGTGGGGAATCAGAGACCGGGAATCAGAGATGGGGATTCAGAGGCGGGGAATCAGATATGGGGAATGGAGGTGGGGAATCAGAGGCGGTGAAACAGAGATGGGGAATCAGGGCAGGGAATCAGAGGTAGGGAATCAAACACGGGGAATCAGAGCTGGGGAATCAGAGGCGGGTAATTAGAGTTGGGGAATCAGAGGAGGGGAATCAGAGGCCGGGAAACAGAGGCGGGGAATCAGATATGGGGAATCAGAGGTGGGGAATCAGATGTTGGGAATAAGAGGCAGGGAACCAGAGGCGGGGAAACAGAGGCGGGGAATCAGATATGGGGAATCAGAGGTGGGGAATCAGAGGTTGGGAATCAGAGGCAGGGAATCAGAGGCTTGGAATCAGATGCAGGGAATCAGATGCGGGGAATCAGAGGCGGGGAATCAGAGCTGGGGAATCAGAGGCGGGGAATCAGAGTTGGGGAATCAGAGGCGGGGAATCAGATATGGGGAATCAGAGGCGGGGAATCAGAGGCGGGTAAACAGAGGCGGGGAATCAGATATGGGGAATCAGAGGTGGGGAATCAGGGGCGGGGTATCAGTGGCAGGGAATCAGATGCGGGAAATCAGAGGCCGGGAATCAGAGGCGGTGAATCAGGGGCGGGGTATCAGAGGCAGGGAATCGGATGTGCGGAATCAGAAATGGGGAATCAGAGGTGGGGAATCAGAATCAGAAGCAGGGAATCAGAGGCCGGGAATTAGAGGCCGGAATCAGATGCCGGGAATAAGAGGCCGGGAATCAGAGGTTGGGAATCAGAGTCTGGGAATCAGAGATGGGGAATCAGAGGCGGGGAATGAGATATGGGGAATCAGAGGAAGGGAATCAGAGGCGGGGAAACAGAGGCGAGGAATCAGATATGGGGATTCAGAGGTGGCGAATCATATGCGGTGAATCAGAGGCGGGGAATCAGAGCTGGGGAATCAGAGGCGGGGAATCAGAGCTGGGGAATCAGAGGCGGGGAATCAGAGCTGGGGAATCAGAGTCGGGGAATCAGAGGCAGGGAATCAGATGTGCGGAATCAGAGATGGGGAATCAGAGGTGGGGAATCAGAGGCGGTGAATCAGAGATGGGGAATCAGAGGCGGTGAATCAGAGGCAGGAAATCAGACACGGGGATTCAGAGGCTGGGAATCAGACGGGGGGAATCAAAGGCGGGGAATCAGAGCTGGGGAATCAGAGGCAGGGAATCAGAGTTGGGGATTCAGAGGCGGGGAATCAGATATGGGGAAACAGAGGCGGGGAATCAGAGGCGGGAAAACAGAGGCGGGGAATTAGATATGGGGAATCAGAGGTGGGGAATCAGAGGTGGTGAATCAGAGATGGGGAATCACAGGCGGGGAATCAGAGGCAGGGAATAGAACGCGGGGAATCAGAGGCAGGGAATCAGAGTTGGGGCATCAGAGGTTCGGAATTAGATATGGGGAAACAGAGGCGGGGAATCAGAGGTGGGGAATCAGGGGCGGGGTATCAGTGGCAGGGAATCAGAGGCGGGAAATCAGAGGCCGGGAATCAGAGGCGGTGAATCAGAGGCGGGGAATCAGAGGCAGGGAATCGGATGTGCGGAATCAGAGATGGGGAATCAGAGGTGGGGAATCAGAGGCGGTGAATCAGACATGGGTAATCAGAGGCGGGGAATCAGAGGCAGGAAATCAGACACGGGGAATCAGAGGCGGGGAATCAGAGCTGGGGAATTAGATGCAGGGAATCAGAGTTGGGGATTCAGAGGCGGGGAATCAGATATGGGGAAACAGTGGCGGGGAATCAGAGGCGGGGAAACAGAGGCGGGGAATCAGATATGGGGAATCAGAGGTGGGGAATCAGAGGTTGGGAATCACAGGCAGGGAATCAGAGGCTGGGAATCAGATGCAGGGAATCAGATGCGGGGAATCAGAGGCGGGGAATCAGAGCTGGGGAATCAGAGGTGGGGAATCAGAGTTGGGGAATCAGAGGCGGGGACTTAGATATGGGGAAACAGAGGCGGGGAATCAGAGGCGGGGAATCAGATATGGGGAATCAGAGGTGGGGAATCAGAGGCAGGGAATCAGATGTGCGGAATCAGAGATGGGGAATCAGAGGCAGGGAATCAGAATCAGAAGCAGGGAATAAGACGCGGGGAATCAGAGGCGGGGAATCAGAGCTGGGGAATCAGAGGCAGTGATTCAGAGGCGGGGAATCAGTGGCAGGGAATCGGATGTGCCAAATCAGAGATGGGGAATCAGAGGTGGGGAATCAGAGGCGGTGAATTAGACATGGGTAATCAGAGGTGGGGAATCAGAGGCAGGAAATCAGACACGGGGAATCAGAGGCGGGGAATCAGAGCTGGGAAATTAGAGGCAGGGAATCAGAGTTGGGGATTCAGAGACGGGGAATCAGATATGGGGAAACAGAGGCGGGGAATCAGAGGCGGGCAAATAGAGGCGGGGATCAGATATGGGGAAACAGAGGAGGGGAATCAGAGGCGGGGAAACAGAGGCGGGGAATCAGATATGGGGAATCAGAGGTGGGGAATCAGAGGTTGGGAATCAGAGGCAAGGAATCAGAGGCTGGGAATCAGATGCGTGGAATCAGATGCGGGGAATCAGAGGCGGGGAATCAGAGCTGGGGAATCAGAGGTGGGGAATCAAAGTTGGGGAATCAGAGTCGGGGACTTAGATATGGGGAAACAGAGGCGGGGAATCAGAGGTGGGGAACAGAAGGCGGGGAATCAGATATGGGGAATCAGAGATGGGGAATCAGAGGCAGGGAATTAGATGTGCGGAATCAGAGATGGGGAATCAGAGGTGGGGAATCAGAATCAGAAGCAGGGAATCAGAGGCAGGGAATCAGAGTTGGGGATTCAGAGGCGGGGAATCAGATATGGGGAAACAGAGGTGGGGAATCAGAGGCGGGAAAACAGAGGCGGGGAATTAGATATGGGGAATCAGAGGTGGGGAATCAGAGGTGGTGAATCAGAGATGGGGAATCACAGGCGGGGAATCAGAGGCAGGGAATAGAACGCGGGGAATCAGAGGCAGGGAATCAGAGTTGGGGCATCAGAGGTTGGGAATTAGATATGGGGAAACAGAGGCGGGGAATCAGAGGCAGGGAAACAGAGGCGGGGAATCAGATATGGGGAATCAGAGGTGGGGAATCAGAGGTTGGGAATCAGAGGCAGGGAATCAGAGGCAGGGAATCGGATGTGCGGAATCAGAGATGGGGAATCAGAGGTGGGGAATCAGAGGCGGGGAATCAGAGTTGGGGAATCAGAGGCGGGGAATCAGAATTGGGGAATCAGAGATGGGGAATCAGAGATGGGGAATCAGAGGCGGGGAATCAGACGCGGGGAATCAGAGGTGGTGAATCAGAGATGTGGAATCAGAGGCGGGGAATCAGAGGCAGGGAATCAGACGCGGGGAATCAGAGGCGGGGAATCATAGCTGGCGAATCAGAGGTGGGGAATCAGAGGTGGGGAATCAGAGGCGGGGAATCAGATATTGGGAATCAGAGGTGGGGAATCAGAGGCGGGGAAACAGAGGCGGGGAATCAGATATGGGGAATCAGAGGTGGGGAATCAGAGTCCGGGAATCAGAGATGGGGAATCAGAGGCGGGGAATCAGAGGCCGGTAATCAGACGCGGGGAATCAGAGGCGGGGAATCAGATATGGGGAAATTAGAGGCAGGGAATCAGAGTTGGGGAAACAGAGGCGGGGAATCAGATATGGGGAAACAGAGGCGGGGAATCAGATGCGGGGAAACAGAGGCGGGGAATCAGAGGCGGGGAAACAGAGGCGGGGAATCAAACACGGGGAATCAGAGGTGGGGAATCAGAGGTTGGGAATCAGAGGCAGGGAATCAGAGGCGGGGAATCAGAGGCGGGGAATCAGAGGCAGGGAATCAGATGTGCGGAATCGGAGATGGGGAATCAGAGGCAGGGAATCAGAGGCGGGGAATCAGAGGCCGGGAATCAGATATGGGGAAACAGAGGCGGGGAATCAGAGGCGGGGAAACAGAGGCTGGGAATCAGATATGGGGAATCAGAGGTGGGGAATCAGAGGTTGGGAATCAGAGGCAGGGAATCAGAGGCTTGGAATCAGATGCAGGGAATCAGATGCGGGGAATCAGAGGCGGGGAATCAGAGCTGGGGAATCAGAGGCGGGGACTTAGATATTGGGAAACAGAGGCGGGGAATCAGAGGCGGGGAAACAGAGGCGGGGAATCAGATATGGGGAATCAGAGATGGGGAATCAGAGGCAGGGAATCAGATGTGCGGAATCAGAGATGGGGAATCAAAGGCAGGGAATCAGAATCAGAAGCAGGGAATCAGATGCCGGGAATCAGAGTCCGGAATCAGATGCCGGGAATAAGAGGCCGGAAATCAGAGGTGGGGAATCAAAGTCCGGGAATCAGAGATGGGGATTCAGAGGCGAGGAATGAGATATGGGGAATAAGAGGCGGGGAATCAGAGGCGGGGAAACAGAGGCGGGGAATCAGATATGGCGAATCAGAGGTGGCGAATCAAAGGCGGTGAATCAGAGATGGGGAATCAGAGATGGGGAATCAGAGGCAGGGAATCAGACGCGGGGAATCAGAGGTGGTGAATCAGAGATGTGGAATCAGAGGCGGGGAATCAGAGGCAGGGAATCAGACGCGGGGAATAAGAGGCGGGGAATCATAGCTGGCGAATCAGAGGCGGGGAATCAGAGGTGGGGAATCAGAGGCGGGGAATCAGATATTGGGAATCAGAGGTGGGGAATCAGAGGCGGTGAAACAGAGGCGGGGAATCAGATATGGGGTATCAGAGGTGGGGAATCAGAGGTTGTGAATCAGAGATGGGGAATCAGAGGCGGGGAATCAGAGGCCGGTAATCAGACGCGGGGAATCAGAGGCGGGGAATCAGAGCTGGGAAATTAGAGGCAGGGAATCAGAGTTGGGGATTCAGAGGCGGGGAATCAGATATGGGGAAACAGAGGCGGGGAATCAGAGGCGGGCAAATAGAGGCGGGGATCAGATATGGGGAAACAGAGGCGGGGAATCAGAGGCGGGGAAACAGAGGCGGGGAATCAGATATGGGGATCAGAGGTGGGGAATCAGAGGTTGGGAATCAGAGGCTGGGAATCAGATACATGGAATAAGATGCGGGGAATCAGAGGCGGGGAATCAGAGCTGGGGAATCAGAGGTGGGGAATCAAAGTAGGGGAATCAGAGGCGGGGACTTAGATATGGGGAAACAGAGGCGGGGAATCAGAGGCGGGGAAACAGAGGCGGGGAATCAGATATGGGGAATCAGAGGTGGGGAATCAGAGGCAGGGAATTAGATTTGCGGAATCAGAGATGGGGAATCAGAAGCATGGAATCAGAGGCCGGGAATCAGAGGCCGGAATCAGATGCCGGGAATAAGAGGCCGGGAATCAGAGGTGGGGAATCAGAGTCCGGGAATCAGAGATGGGGAATCAGAGGCGGGGAATGAGATATGGGGAATCAGAGGCGGGAATCAGAGGCGGGGAAACAGAGGCGAGGAATCAGATATGGGGAATCAGAGGTGGCGAATCAAAGGCGTTGAATCAGAGATGGGGAATCAGAGGCGGGGAATCAGAGGCAGGGAATCAAACACGAGGAATCAGAGGTGGGGAATCAGAGTGGGGAATCAGAGGCGGGGAATCAGAGTTGGGGAATCAGAGGCGGGGAATCAGAGCTGGGGAATCAGAGGTGGGGATCAGAGTCGGGGAATCAGAGGCAGGGAATCAGATGTGCGGAATCAGAGATGGGGAATCAGAGGTGGGGAATCAGAGGCTGTGAATCAGAGATGGGGAATCAGAGGCGGGGAATCAGAGGCAGGGAATCAAACACGGGGAATCAGAGGCGGGGAATCAGAGCTGGGGAATCAGAGGCGGGGAATCAGAGTTGGGGAATCAGAGGCGGGGAATCAGAGCTGGGGAATCAGAGGTGGGGATCAGAGTCGGGGAATCAGAGGTGGGGAATCAGAGGCAGGGAATAAAACGCGGGGAATCAGAGGCAGGGAATCAGAGTTGGGGCATCAGAGGTTGGGAATTAGATATGGGGAAACAGAGGCGGGGAATCAGAGGCGGGGAAACAGAGGCGGGAAATCAGATATGGGGAAACAGAGGTGGGGAATGAGAGGCAGGGAATCAGATGTGCGGAATCAGAGATGGGGAATCAGAGGCAGGGAATCAGAATCAGAAGCGGGGAATCAGAGGCCGGGAATCAGAGGCCGGGAATCAGATGCTGGGAATAAGAGGCCGGGAATCAGAGGTGGGGAATCAGAGTCCGGGAATCAGAGAAGGGGATTCAGAGGCGGGGAATGAGATATGGAGAATCAGAGGCGGGGAATCAGAGGCGGGGAAACAGAGGTGGGGAATCAGATATGTGGAATCAGAGGTGGCGAATCAAAGGCGGTGAATCAGAGATGGGGAATCAGAGGCGGGGAATCAGAGGCAGGGAATCAAACACGGGAAATCAGAGGCGGGGAATCAGAGCTGGGGAATCAGAGGCGGGGAATCAGAGTTGGGGAATCAGAAGCAGGGAATCAGATATGGGGAAACAGGGGCAGGGAATCAGAGGCGGGGAATCAGAGGCCGGAATCAGATGCCGGGAATAAGAGGCCGGGAATCAGAGGTGGGGAATCAGAGTCCGGGAATCAGAGATGGGGAATCAGAGGCGGGGAATGAGATATGGGGAATCAGAGGCGGGGAATCAGAGGCGGGGAAACAGAGGCGAGGAATCAGATATGGGGAATCAGAGGTGGCGAATCAAAGGCGTTGAATCAGAGATGGGGAATCAGAGGCGGGGAATCAGAGGCAGGGAATCAAACACGAGGAATCAGAGGCGGGGAATCAGAGTGGGGAATCAGAGGCGGGGAATCAGAGTTGGGGAATCAGAGGCGGGGAATCAGAGCTGGGGAATCAGAGGTGGGGATCAGAGTCGGGGAATCAGAGGCAGGGAATCAGATGTGCGGAATCAGAGATGGGGAATCAGAGGTGGGGAATCAGAGGCTGTGAATCAGAGATGGGGAATCAGAGGCGGGGAATCAGAGGCAGGGAATCAAACACGGGGAATCAGAGGCGGGGAATCAGAGCTGGGGAATCAGAGGCGGGGAATCAGAGTTGGGGAATCAGAGGCGGGGAATCAGAGCTGGGGAATCAGAGGTGGGGATCAGAGTCGGGGAATCAGAAGTGGGGAATCAGAGGCAGGGAATAGAACGCGGGGAATCAGAGGCAGGGAATCAGAGTTGGGGCATCAGAGGTTGGGAATTAGATATGGGGAAACAGAGGCGGGGAATCAGAGGCGGGGAAACAGAGGCGGGAAATCAGATATGGGGAAACAGAGGTGGGGAATGAGAGGCAGGGAATCAGATGTGCGGAATCAGAGATGGGGAATCAGAGGCAGGGAATCAGAATCAGAAGCGGGGAATCAGAGGCCGGGAATCAGAGGCCGGGAATCAGATGCTGGGAATAAGAGGCCGGGAATCAGAGGTGGGGAATCAGAGTCCGGGAATCAGAGAAGGGGATTCAGAGGCGGGGAATGAGATATGGAGAATCAGAGGCGGGGAATCAGAGGCGGGGAAACAGAGGTGGGGAATCAGATATGTGGAATCAGAGGTGGCGAATCAAAGGCGGTGAATCAGAGATGGGGAATCAGAGGCGGGGAATCAGAGGCAGGGAATCAAACACGGGAAATCAGAGGCGGGGAATCAGAGCTGGGGAATCAGAGGCGGGGAATCAGAGTTGGGGAATCAGAAGCAGGGAATCAGATATGGGGAAACAGGGGCAGGGAATCAGAGGCGGGGAAACAGAGGCGGGGAATCAGATATGGGGAATCAGAGGTGTGGAATCAGAGGTTGGGAATCAGAGGCAGGGAATAAGAGGCGGGGAAACAGAGGCGGGGAGTCAGATATGGGGAATCAGAGGTGGCGAATCAAAGGCGGTGAAACAGAGATGGGGAATCAGGGCAGGGAATCAGAGGCAGGGAATCAAACACGGGGAATCAGAGCTGGGGAATCAGAGGCGGGGAATTAGAGTTGGGGAATCAGAGGAGGGGAATCAGAGGCGGGGAAACAGAGGCGGGGAATCAGATATGGGGAATCAGAGGTGGGGAATCAGAGGTTGGGAATCAGAGGCAGGGAATCAGAGGTGGGGAATCAGAGGCGGGGAATCAGAGGCAGGGAATCAGATGTGCGGAATCGGAGATGGGGAATCAGAGGCAGGGAATCAGAGGCGGGGAATCAGAGGCGGGGAATCATAGGCCGGGAATCAGATATGGGGAAACAGAGGTGGGGAATCAGAGGCGGGGAAACAGAGGCGGGGAATCAGATATGGGGAATCAGAGGTGGGGAATCAGAGGTTGGGAATCAGAGGCAGGGAATCAGAGGCTTGGAATCAGATGCAGGGAATCAGATGCGGGGAATCAGAGGCGGGGAATCAGAGCTGGGGAATCAGAGGTGGGGAATCAGAGTTGGGGAATCAGAGGCGGGGACTTAGATATTGGGAAACAGAGGCGGGGAATCAGAGGCGGGGAAACAGAGGGGGGTAATCAGAGGCAGGGAATCAGATGTGCGGAATCAGAGATGGGGAATCAGAGGCAGGGAATCAGAATCAGAAGCAGGGAATCAGAGGCCGGGAATCAGAGGCCGGAATCAGATGCCGGGAATAAGAGGCCGGGAATCAGAGGTGGGGAATCAGATATGGGGAATTAGAGATGGGGAATCAGAGGTTGTGAATCAGAGATGGGGAATCAGAGGCGGGGAATCAGAGGCCGGTAATCAGACGCGGGGAATCAGAGGCGGGGAATCAGAGGCGGGGAAACAGAGGCGGGGAATCAGATTTGGGGAATCAGAGGTGGCGAATCAAAGGCGGTGAATCAGAGATGGGGAATCAGAGGCCGGGAATCAGAGGCAGGGAATCAAACACGGGGAATCAGAGGCGGGGAATCAGAGCTGGGGAATCAGAGGCGGGGAATCAGAGTTGGGGATTCAGAGGCGGGGAATCAGATGCAGGGAATCAATATGGGAAATCAGAGGTGGGGAATCAGAGGTTGGGAATCAGAGGAAGGGAATCAGAGGCGAGGAATCAGAGCTGGGGAATCAGAGGCGGGGAATCAGAATTGGGGAACCAGAGATGGGGAATCAGAGATGGGGAATCAGAGGCGGGGAATCAGACGCGGGGAATCAGAGGTGGTGAATCAGAGATGTGGAATCAGAGGCGGGGAATCAGAGGCAGGGAATCAGACGCGGGGAATCAGAGGCGGGGAATCATAGCTGGCGAATCAGAGGCGGGGAATCAGAGGTGGGGAATCAGAGGCGGGGAATCAGATATTGGGAATCAGAGGTGGGGAATCAGAGGCGGGGAAACAGAGGCGGGGAATCAGATATGGGGAATCAGAGGTGGGGAATCAGAGGTTGTGAATCAGAGATGGGGAATCAGAGGCGGGGAATCAGAGGCCGGTAATCAGACGCGGGGAATCAGAGGCGGGGAATCAGACATGGGAAATTAGAGGCAGGGAATCAGAGTTGGGGATTCAGAGGCGGGGAATCAGATATGGGGAAACAGAGGAGGGGAATCAGAGGCGGGGAAACAGAGTCGGGGAATCAGATATAGGGAATCAGAGGTGGGGAATCAGAGGTTGGGAATCAGAGGCTGGGAATCAGAGGCTGGGAATCAGATGCATGGAATCATATGCGGGGAATCAGAGGCGGGGAATCAGAGCTGGGGAATCAGAGGTGGGGAATCAAAGTTGGGGAATAAGAGGCTGGGACTTAGATATGGGGAAACAGAGGCGGGGAATCAGAGGCGGGGAAACAGAGGTGGGGAATCAGATATGGGGAATCAGAGGTGGGGAATCAGAGGCAGGGAATTAGATGTGCGGAATCAGAGATGGGGAATCAGAGGCAGGGAATCAGAATCAGAAGCAGGGAATCAGAGGCCGGGAATAAGAGGCCCGAATCAGATGCCGGGAATAAGAGGCCGGAAATCAGAGGTGGGGAATCAGAGTCCGGGAATCAGAGATGCGGAATCGGAGATGGGGAATCAGAGGCAGGGAATCAGAGGCGGGGAATCAGAGGCGGGGAATCAGAGGCCGGGAATCAGATATGGGGAAACAGAGGTGGGGAATCAGAGGCGGGGAAACAGAGGCGGGGAATCAGATATGGGGAATCAGAGGTGGGGAATCAGAGGTTGGGAATCAGAGGCAGGGAATCAGAGGCTTGGAATCAGATGCAGGGAATCAGATGCGGGGAATCAGAGGCGGGGAATCAGAGCTGGGGAATCAGAGGTGGGGAATCAGAGTTGGGGAATCAGAGGCGGGGACTTAGATATTGGGAAACAGAGGCGGGGAATCAGAGGCGGGGAAACAGAGGGGGGTAATCAGAGGCAGGGAATCAGATGTGCGGAATCAGAGATGGGGAATCAGAGGCAGGGAATCAGAATCAGAAGCAGGGAATCAGAGGCCGGGAATCAGAGGCCGGAATCAGATGCCGGGAATAAGAGGCCGGGAATCAGAGGTGGGGAATCAGATATGGGGAATTAGAGATGGGGAATCAGAGGTTGTGAATCAGAGATGGGGAATCAGAGGCGGGGAATCAGAGGCCGGTAATCAGACGCGGGGAATCAGAGGCGGGGAATCAGAGGCGGGGAAACAGAGGCGGGGAATCAGATTTGGGGAATCAGAGGTGGCGAATCAAAGGCGGTGAATCAGAGATGGGGAATCAGAGGCCGGGAATCAGAGGCAGGGAATCAAACACGGGGAATCAGAGGCGGGGAATCAGAGCTGGGGAATCAGAGGCGGGGAATCAGAGTTGGGGATTCAGAGGCGGGGAATCAGATGCAGGGAATCAATATGGGAAATCAGAGGTGGGGAATCAGAGGTTGGGAATCAGAGGAAGGGAATCAGAGGCGAGGAATCAGAGCTGGGGAATCAGAGGCGGGGAATCAGAATTGGGGAATCAGAGATGGGGAATCAGAGATGGGGAATCAGAGGCGGGGAATCAGACGCGGGGAATCAGAGGTGGTGAATCAGAGATGTGGAATCAGAGGCGGGGAATCAGAGGCAGGGAATCAGACGCGGGGAATCAGAGGCGGGGAATCATAGCTGGCGAATCAGAGGCGGGAATTAGAGGTGGGGAATCAGAGGCGGGGAATCAGATATTGGGAATCAGAGGTGGGGAATCAGAGGCGGGGAAACAGAGGCGGGGAATCAGATATGGGGAATCAGAGGTGGGGAATCAGAGGTTGTGAATCAGAGATGGGGAATCAGAGGCGGGGAATCAGAGGCCGGTAATCAGACGCGGGGAATCAGAGGCGGGGAATCAGACATGGGAAATTAGAGGCAGGGAATCAGAGTTGGGGATTCAGAGGCGTGGAATCAGATATGGGGAAACAGAGGAGGGGAATCAGAGGCGGGGAAACAGAGTCGGGGAATCAGATATAGGGAATCAGAGGTGGGGAATCAGAGGTTGGGAATCAGAGGCTGGGAATCAGAGGCTGGGAATCAGATGCATGGAATCATATGCGGGGAATCAGAGGCGGGGAATCAGAGCTGGGGAATCAGAGGTGGGGAATCAAAGTTGGGGAATAAGAGGCTGGGACTTAGATATGGGGAAACAGAGGCGGGGAATCAGAGGCGGGGAAACAGAGGCGGGGAATCAGATATGGGGAATCAGAGGTGGGGAATCAGAGGCAGGGAATTAGATGTGCGGAATCAGAGATGGGGAATCAGAGGCAGGGAATCAGAATCAGAAGCAGGGAATCAGAGGCCGGGAATAAGAGGCCCGAATCAGATGCCGGGAATAAGAGGCCGGAAATCAGAGGTGGGGAATCAGAGTCCGGGAATCAGAGATGCGGAATCAGAGGCGGGGAATGAAATATGGGGAATCAGAGGCGGGGAATCAGAGGCGGGGAAACAGAGGCGGGGAATCAGATATGGGGAATCAGAGGTGTGGAATCAGAGGTTGGGAATCAGAGGTTGGGAATCAGAGGCAGGGAATCAGAGGCTTGGATTCAGTTGCAGGGAATCAGATGTGGGGAATCAGAGGCGGGGAATCAGAGCTGGGGAATCAGAGGTGGGGAATCAGAGTTGGGGAATCAGAGGCGGGGACTTAGATATTGGGAAACAGAGGCGGGGAATCAAAGGCGGGGAAACAGAGGCGGGGAATCAGATATGGGGAATCAGAGGTGGGGAATCAGAGGCAGGGAATCAGAATCAGAAGCAGGGAATCAGAGGCCGGGAATCAGAGGCCGGAATCAGATGCCGGGAATAAGAGGCCGGGAATCAGAGGTGGGGAATCAGAGCCAGCGAATCGGATGTGCGGAATCAGAGATGGGGAATCAGAGGTGGGGAATCAGAGGCGGTGAATCTGAGATGGGGAATCAGTGGCGAGGAATCAGAGGCAGGTTATCAGACACGAGGATTCAGAGGCTGGGAATCAGACGGGGGGAATCAAAGGCGGGGAATGAAGCTGGGGAATCAGTGGCAGGGAATCAGAGTTGGGGATTCAGAGGCGGGGAATCAGATATGGGGAAACAGAGGCGGGGAATCAGAGGCGGGCAAACAGAGGCGGGGAATTAGATATGGGGAATCAGTGGTGGGGAATCAGAGGTGGTGAATCAGAGATGGGGAATCACAGGCGGGGAATCAGAGGCAGGGAATAGAACGCGGGGAATCAGAGGCAGGGAATCAGAGCTGGGGAATCAGAGGCGGGGAATCATAGTTGGGAATCAGAGGCGGGGAATCAGATATGGGGAAACAGAGGCGGGGAATCAGGGGCGGGGAAACAGAGGCGGGGAATCAAAGGCGGGGAAACAGAGGCGGGGAATCAGATATGGGGAATCAGAGGTAGGGAATCAGAGGCAGGGAATCAGATGTGCGGAATCAGAGATGGGGAATCAGAGGCAGGGAATCAGAATCAGAAGCAGGGAATCAGAGGCCGGGAATCTGAGGCCGGAATCAGATGCCGGGAATAAGAGGCCGGGAATCAGAGGTGGGGAATCAGAGTCCGGGAATCAGAGATGGGGATTTAGAGGCGGGGAATGAGATATGGGGAATCAGAGGCGGGGAATCAGAGGCGGGGAAACAGAGGCGGGGAATCAGATATGGGGAATCAGAGGTTGCGAATCAAAGGCGGTGAATCAGAGATGGGGAATCAGAGGCCGGGAATCAGAGCTGGGGAATCAGAGGCGGGGAATCAGAGGCCTGGAATCAGATGCTGGGAATAAGAGGCCGGGAATCAGAGGTTGGGAATCAGAGTCCGGGAATCAGAGATGGGGATTCAGAGGAGGGGAATGAGATGTGGAGAATCAGAGGCGGGGAATCAGAGGCGGGGAAACAGAGGTGGGGAATCAGATATGGGGAATCAGAGGTGGCGAATCAAAGGCGGTGAATCAGAGATGGGGAATCAGAGGCGGGGAATCAGAGGCAGGGAATCAAACACGGGGAATCAGAGGTGGGAAATCAGAGCTGGGGAATCAGAGGTGGGGAATCAGAGTTGGGGAATCAGAGGCGGGGAATCAGATATGGGGAAACAGAGGTGGGGAATCAGAGGCAGGGAAACAGAGGTGGGGAATCAGATATGGGGAATCGGAGGTGGGGAATCAGAGGTTGGGAAACAGAGGCAGACAATCAGTGGCGGGGAGTCAGAGGCGGGGAATCAGAGGCAGGGAATCAGATGTGCGGAATCAGAGATGGGGAATCAGAGGCAGCGAATCAGAGGCGGGGAACCAGAGGCGGGGAATCAGAGGCCGGGAATCAGAGGCCGGGAATGAGAGGCCGGGAATCAGAGGCCGGGAATCAGAGATGGCGAATCAGAGGCGGGGAATCAAACACGGGGAATCAGATCTGGGGAATCAGAGGCGGGGAATCAGATATGGGGAAGCAGAGGCGGGGAATCAGAGGCGGGGAATCAGAGGCGCAGAAACAGAGGCGGGGTATCAGATATGGGGAATCAGAGGTGGGGAATCAGGGGCGGGGTATCAGAGGCTGGGTATCAGACACGGGGATTCAGAGGCGGGGAATCAGAGATGGGAATCAGAGGCGGGGAATCAGAGGCAGGGAATCAGATGTGCGGAATCAGAGATGGGGAATCAGAGGCAGCGAATCAGAGGCGGGGAACCAGAGGCGGGGAAACAGAGGTGGGGAATCAGATATGGGGAATCAGAGGTGGGGAATCAGAGGTTTGGAAACAGAGGCAGGGAATCAGAGGCTGGGAGTCAGAGGCGGGGAATCAGAGGCAGGGAATCAGATGTGCGGAATCAGAGATGGGGAATCAGAGGCAGCGAATCAGAGGCGGGGAACCAGAGGCGGGGAATCAGAGGCCGGGAATCAGAGGCCGGGAATGAGAGGCCGGGAATCAGAGGTCGGGAATCAGAGATGGGGAATCAGACGCGGGGAATCAAACATGGGGAATCAGATCTGGGGAATCAGAGGCGGGGAATCAGAGTTGGGGAATCAGAGGCGGCGAATCAGATATGGGGAAACAGAGGCGGGGAATCAGAGGCGGGGAATCAGAGGCGCAGAAACAGAGGCGGGGTATCAGATATGGGGAATCAGAGGTGGGGAATCAGGGGCGGGGTATCAGAGGCTGGGTATCAGACACGCGGATTCAGAGGTGGGGAATCAGAGATGGGGAATCAGAGGCGGGGAATCAGAGGCAGGGAATCAGATGTGCGGAATCAGAGATGGGGAATCAGAGGCAGCGAATCAGAGGCGGGGAACCAGAGGCGGGCATTCAGAGGTGGGGAATCAGATATGGGGAATCAGAGGTTGGGAAACAGAGGCAGGGAATCAGAGGCGGGGTGTCAGAGGCGGGGAATCAGAGGCAGGGAATCAGATGTGCGGAATCAGAGATGGGGAATCAGAAGCAGCGAATCAGAGGCGGGGAACCAGAGGCGGGGATTCAGAGGCGTGGAATCAGATATGGGGAAACAGAGGCGGGGAATTAGAGGCGGGCAAACAGAGGCGGGGAATCAGATATGGGGAATCAGAGGTGGGGAATCAGAGGTTGTGAATCAGAGATGGGGAATCACAGGCGGGAAATCAGAGGCAGGGAATCAGAGCTGGGGAATCAGAGGCGGGGAATCAGAGCTGGGAAATCAGAGGCAGGGAATCAGAGTTGGGGATTCAGAGGCGGGAAATCAGAGCTGGGGAATCAGAGGCGGGGAATCAGAGGCAGGGAATCAGAGGCGGGGAATCACAGGCGGGGAATCAGAGGCAGGGAATAGAACGCGGGGAATCAGAGGCAGGGAATCAGAGTTGGGGCATCAGAGGTTGGGAATTAGATATGGGGAATCAGAGGTGGGGAATCAGAGGTGGTGAATCAGAGATGGGGAATCACAGGCGGGGAATCAGAATTGGGGAATCAGAGATGGGGAATCAGAGATGGGGAATCAGAGGCGGGGAATCAGACGCGGGGAATCAGAGGTGGTGAATCAGAGATGTGGAATCAGAGGCGGGGAATCAGAGGCAGGGAATCAGACGCGGGGAATCAGAGGCGGGGAATCATAGCTGGCGAATCAGAGGCGGGGAATCAGAGGTGGGGAATCAGAGGCGGGGAATCAGATATTGGGAATCAGAGGTGGGGAATCAGAGGCGGGGAAACAGAGGCGGGGAATCAGATATGGGGAATCAGAGGTGGGGAATCAGAGGTTGTGAATCAGAGATGGGGAATCAGAGGCGGGGAATCAGAGGCCGGTAATCAGACGCGGGGAATCAGAGGCGGGGAATCAGACATGGGAAATTAGAGGCAGGGAATCAGAGTTGGGGATTCAGAGGCGGGGAATCAGATATGGGAAACAGAGGAGGGGAATCAGAGGCGGGGAAACAGAGTCGGGGAATCAGATATAGGGAATCAGAGGTGGGGAATCAGAGGTTGGGAATCAGAGGCTGGGAATCAGAGGCTGGGAATCAGATGCATGGAATCATATGCGGGGAATCAGAGGCGGGGAATCAGAGCTGGGGAATCAGAGGTGGGGAATCAAAGTTGGGGAATAAGAGGCTGGGACTTAGATATGGGGAAACAGAGGCGGGGAATCAGAGGCGGGGAAACAGAGGCGGGGAATCAGATATGGGGAATCAGAGGTGGGGAATCAGAGGCAGGGAATTAGATGTGCGGAATCAGAGATGGGGAATCAGAGGCAGGGAATCAGAATCAGAAGCAGGGAATCAGAGGCCGGGAATAAGAGGCCCGAATCAGATGCCGGGAATAAGAGGCCGGAAATCAGAGGTGGGGAATCAGAGTCCGGGAATCAGAGATGCGGAATCAGAGGCGGGGAATGAAATATGGGGAATCAGAGGCGGGGAATCAGAGGCGGGGAAACAGAGGCGGGGAATCAGATATGGGGAATCAGAGGTGTGGAATCAGAGGTTGGGAATCAGAGGTTGGGAATCAGAGGCAGGGAATCAGAGGCTTGGATTCAGTTGCAGGGAATCAGATGTGGGGAATCAGAGGCGGGGAATCAGAGCTGGGGAATCAGAGGTGGGGAATCAGAGTTGGGGAATCAGAGGCGGGGACTTAGATATTGGGAAACAGAGGCGGGGAATCAAAGGCGGGGAAACAGAGGCGGGGAATCAGATATGGGGAATCAGAGGTGGGGAATCAGAGGCAGGGAATCAGAATCAGAAGCAGGGAATCAGAGGCCGGGAATCAGAGGCCGGAATCAGATGCCGGGAATAAGAGGCCGGGAATCAGAGGTGGGGAATCAGAGCCAGCGAATCGGATGTGCGGAATCAGAGATGGGGAATCAGAGGTGGGGAATCAGAGGCGGTGAATCTGAGATGGGGAATCAGTGGCGAGGAATCAGAGGCAGGTTATCAGACACGAGGATTCAGAGGCTGGGAATCAGACGGGGGGAATCAAAGGCGGGGAATGAAGCTGGGGAATCAGTGGCAGGGAATCAGAGTTGGGGATTCAGAGGCGGGGAATCAGATATGGGGAAACAGAGGCGGGGAATCAGAGGCGGGCAAACAGAGGCGGGGAATTAGATATGGGGAATCAGTGGTGGGGAATCAGAGGTGGTGAATCAGAGATGGGGAATCACAGGCGGGGAATCAGAGGCAGGGAATAGAACGCGGGGAATCAGAGGCAGGGAATCAGAGCTGGGGAATCAGAGGCGGGGAATCATAGTTGGGAATCAGAGGCGGGGAATCAGATATGGGGAAACAGAGGCGGGGAATCAGGGGCGGGGAAACAGAGGCGGGGAATCAAAGGCGGGGAAACAGAGGCGGGGAATCAGATATGGGGAATCAGAGGTAGGGAATCAGAGGCAGGGAATCAGATGTGCGGAATCAGAGATGGGGAATCAGAGGCAGGGAATCAGAATCAGAAGCAGGGAATCAGAGGCCGGGAATCTGAGGCCGGAATCAGATGCCGGGAATAAGAGGCCGGGAATCAGAGGTGGGGAATCAGAGTCCGGGAATCAGAGATGGGGATTTAGAGGCGGGGAATGAGATATGGGGAATCAGAGGCGGGGAATCAGAGGCGGGGAAACAGAGGCGGGGAATCAGATATGGGGAATCAGAGGTTGCGAATCAAAGGCGGTGAATCAGAGATGGGGAATCAGAGGCCGGGAATCAGAGCTGGGGAATCAGAGGCGGGGAATCAGAGGCCTGGAATCAGATGCTGGGAATAAGAGGCCGGGAATCAGAGGTTGGGAATCAGAGTCCGGGAATCAGAGATGGGGATTCAGAGGAGGGGAATGAGATGTGGAGAATCAGAGGCGGGGAATCAGAGGCGGGGAAACAGAGGTGGGGAATCAGATATGGGGAATCAGAGGTGGCGAATCAAAGGCGGTGAATCAGAGATGGGGAATCAGAGGCGGGGAATCAGAGGCAGGGAATCAAACACGGGGAATCAGAGGTGGGAAATCAGAGCTGGGGAATCAGAGGTGGGGAATCAGAGTTGGGGAATCAGAGGCGGGGAATCAGATATGGGGAAACAGAGGTGGGGAATCAGAGGCAGGGAAACAGAGGTGGGGAATCAGATATGGGGAATCGGAGGTGGGGAATCAGAGGTTGGGAAACAGAGGCAGACAATCAGTGGCGGGGAGTCAGAGGCGGGGAATCAGAGGCAGGGAATCAGATGTGCGGAATCAGAGATGGGGAATCAGAGGCAGCGAATCAGAGGCGGGGAACCAGAGGCGGGGAATCAGAGGCCGGGAATCAGAGGCCGGGAATGAGAGGCCGGGAATCAGAGGCCGGGAATCAGAGATGGCGAATCAGAGGCGGGGAATCAAACACGGGGAATCAGATCTGGGGAATCAGAGGCGGGGAATCAGATATGGGGAAGCAGAGGCGGGGAATCAGAGGCGGGGAATCAGAGGCGCAGAAACAGAGGCGGGGTATCAGATATGGGGAATCAGAGGTGGGGAATCAGGGGCGGGGTATCAGAGGCTGGGTATCAGACACGGGGATTCAGAGGCGGGGAATCAGAGATGGGAATCAGAGGCGGGGAATCAGAGGCAGGGAATCAGATGTGCGGAATCAGAGATGGGGAATCAGAGGCAGCGAATCAGAGGCGGGGAACCAGAGGCGGGGAAACAGAGGTGGGGAATCAGATATGGGGAATCAGAGGTGGGGAATCAGAGGTTTGGAAACAGAGGCAGGGAATCAGAGGCGGGGAGTCAGAGGCGGGGAATCAGAGGCAGGGAATCAGATGTGCGGAATCAGAGATGGGGAATCAGAGGCAGCGAATCAGAGGCGGGGAACCAGAGG
This sequence comes from Narcine bancroftii, assembly GCF_036971445.1. Classification (NCBI taxonomy): domain Eukaryota; kingdom Metazoa; phylum Chordata; class Chondrichthyes; order Torpediniformes; family Narcinidae; genus Narcine; species Narcine bancroftii. Next base: position 2,824,747 of record NW_027211893.1, read on the forward strand.
CGGGGAATCAGAGGCCGGGAATCAGAGGCCGGGAATGAGAGGCCGGGAATCAGAGGTCGGGAATCAGAGATGGGGAATCAGACGCGGGGAATCAAACATGGGGAATCAGATCTGGGGAATCAGAGGCGGGGAATCAGAGTTGGGGAATCAGAGGCGGCGAATCAGATATGGGGAAACAGAGGCGGGGAATCAGAGGCGGGGAATCAGAGGCGCAGAAACAGAGGCGGGGTATCAGATATGGGGAATCAGAGGTGGGGAATCAGGGGCGGGGTATCAGAGGCTGGGTATCAGACACGCGGATTCAGAGGTGGGGAATCAGAAATGGGGAATCAGAGGCGGGGAATCAGAGGCAGGGAATCAGATGTGCGGAATCAGAGATGGGGAATCAGAGGCAGCGAATCAGAGGCGGGGAACCAGAGGCGGGCATTCAGAGGTGGGGAATCAGATATGGGGAATCAGAGGTTGGGAAACAGAGGCAGGGAATCAGAGGCGGGGTGTCAGAGGCGGGGAATCAGAGGCAGGGAATCAGATGTGCGGAATCAGAGATGGGGAATCAGAAGCAGCGAATCAGAGGCGGGGAACCAGAGGCGGGGATTCAGAGGCGTGGAATCAGATATGGGGAAACAGAGGCGGGGAATTAGAGGCGGGCAAACAGAGGCGGGGAATCAGATATGGGGAATCAGAGGTGGGGAATCAGAGGTTGTGAATCAGAGATGGGGAATCACAGGCGGGAAATCAGAGGCAGGGAATCAGAGCTGGGGAATCAGAGGCGGGGAATCAGAGCTGGGAAATCAGAGGCAGGGAATCAGAGTTGGGGATTCAGAGGCGGGAAATCAGAGCTGGGGAATCAGAGGCGGGGAATCAGAGGCAGGGAATCAGAGGCGGGGAATCAGAGGCAGGGAATCAGATATGGGGATTCAGAGGTGGGGAATCAGAGGTTGGGAATCAGAGGCAGGGAATCGGAGGCGGGGAATCAGAGGCAGGGAATCAGATGTGGGGAATCAGAGGTGGGGAATCAGAGTTGGGGAATCAGAGTCGGGGAATCAGAGTTTGGGAATCAGAGGCGGGGAATTAGATATGGGGAAACAGAGGCGGGGAATCAGATATGGGGAATCAGAGGCAGGGAATCAGAGGCGCGGAAAGAGAGGCGGGGAATCAGATATGGGGAATCAGAGGTGGGGAATCAGATATGGGGAAACAGAGGCGGGGAATCAGAGGCGGGGAATCAGATATGGGGAATCAGATATGGGGAATCAGAGGCGGGGAATCAGAGGCGAGGAAAGAGAGGCGGGGAATCAGATATGGGGAATCAGAGGTGGGGAATCAGATATGGGGAAACAGAGGCGGGGAATCAGAGGCGGGGAAACAGAGGCGGGGAATTTGATATGGGGAATCAGAGGTGGCGAATGAAAGGCGGTGAATCAGAGATGTGGAATCAGAGGCGGAGAATCAGAGGCAGGGAATCAAACACGGGGAATCAGAGGTGGGGAATCAGAGCTGGGGAATCAGAGGCGGGGTATCAGAGTTGGGGAATCAGAGGCGGGATATCAGATATGGGGAAACAGAGGTGGGGAATCAGAGGCAGGGAAACAGAGGTGGGGAATCAGATATGGGGAATCAGAGGTGGGGAATCAGAGGTTGGGAAACAGAGGCAGGGAATCAGAGGCGGGGAGTCAGAGGCGGGGAATCAGAGGCAGGGAATCAGATGTGCGGAATCAGAGATGGGGAATCAGAGGCAGCGAATCAGAGGCGGGGAACCAGAGGCGGGGAATCAGAGGCAGAGAATCAGAGCCTGGGAATCAGAGTCGGGGAATCAGAGGCGGGGAAACAGAGGCGGGGAAACAGATATGGGGACTCAGAGGTGGGGAATCTGAGGTTGGGAATCAGAGGCAGGGAATCAGAGGCAGGGAATCAGAGGCAGGGAATCAGAGTTGGGGATTCAGAGGCGGGGAATCAGAGCTGGGGAATCAGAGGCGGGGAATCAGAGGCAGGGAATCAGAGGCGGGGAATCAGAGGCAGGGAATCAGATATGGGGATTCAGAGGTGGGGAATCAGAGGTTGGGAATCAGAGGTGGGGATCAGAGTCGGGGAATCAGAGGCAGGGAATCAGATGTGCGGAATCAGAGATGGGGAATCAGAGGTGGGGAATCAGAGGCTGTGAATCAGAGATGGGGAATCAGAGGTGGGGAATCAGAGGCAGGAAATCAGACACGGGGATTCAGAGGCTGGGAATAAGACGGGGGGAATCAAAGGCGGGGAATCAGAGCTGGGGAATCAGAGGCAGGGAATCAGAGTTGGGGATTCAGAGGCGGGGAATTAGATATGGGGAATCAGAGGTGGGGAATCAGAGGTGGTGAATCAGGGATGGGGAATCACAGGCGGGGAATCAGAGGCAGGGAATAGAACGCGGGGAATCAGAGGCAGGGAATCTGAGTTGGGGCATCAGAGGTTGGGAATTAGATATGGGGAAACAGAGGCGGGGAATCAGAGGCAGGGAATCAGAGGTGCGGAATCAGAGATGGGGAATCAGAGGTGGGGAATCAGAGGCTGTGAATCAGAGATGGGGAATCAGAGGTGGGGAATCAGAGGCAGGAAATCAGACACGGGGATTCAGAGGCTGGGTATCAGACGGGGGGAATCAAAGGCGGGGAATCAGAGCTGGGGAATCAGAGGCAGGGAATCAGAGTTGGGGATTCAGAGGCGGGGAATCAGATATGGGGAAACAGAGGCGGGGAATCAGAGGCGGGCAAACAGAGGCGGGGAATTAGATATGGGGAATCAGAGGTGGGGAATCAGAGGTGGTGAATCAGAGATGGGGAATCACAGGCGGGGAATCAGAGGCAGGGAATAGAACGCGGGGAATCAGAGGCAGGGAATCAGAGTTGGGGCATCAGAGGTTGGGAATTAGATATGGGGAAACAGAGGCGGGGAATCAGAGGCGGGGAAACAGAGGCGGGAAGTCAGATATGGGTAATCAGAGGTGGGGAATCAGAGGCAGGGAATCAGATGTGCGGAATCAGAGATGGGGAATCAGAGGCAGGGAATCAGAATCAGAAGCGGGGAATCAGAGGCCGGGAATCAGAGGCCGGGAATCAGATGCTGGGAATGAGAGGCCGGGAATCAGAGGTGGAGAATCAGAGTCCGGGAATCAGAGATGGGGATTCAGAGGCGGGGAATGAGATATGGAGAATCAGAGGCGGGGAATCAGAGGCGGGGAAACAGAGGTGGGGAATCATATATGTGGAATCAGAGGTGGCGAATCAAAGGCGGTGAATCAGAGATGGGGAATCAGAGGCGGAAATCAGAGGCAGGGAATCAAACACGGGAAATCAGAGGCGGGGAATCAGAGCTGGGGAATCAGAGGCGGGGAATCTGAGTTGGGGAATCAGAGGCAGGGAATCAGATATGGGGAAACAGGGGCAGGGAATCAGAGGCGGGGAAACAGAGGCGGGGAATCAGATATGGGGAATCAGAGGTTGGGAATCAGAGGCAGGGAATCAGAGGCGGGGAAACAGAGGCGGGGAATCAGATATGGGGAATCAGAGGTGGCGAATCAAAGGCGGTGAAACAGAGATGGGGAATCAGGGCAGGGAATCAGAGGCAGGGAATCAAACACGGGGAATCAGAGCTGGGGAATCAGAGGCGGGAAATTAGAGTTGGGGAATCAGAGGAGGGGAATCAGAGGTGGGGAAACAGAGGCGGGGAATCAGATATGGGGAATCAGAGGTGGGGAATTAGAGGTTGGGAATCAGAGGCAGGGAATCAGAGGCGGGGAATCAGAGGCGGGGAATCAGAGGCAGGGAATCAGATGTGCGGAATCGGAGATGGGGAATCAGAGGCAGGGAATCAGAGGCGGGGAATCAGAAGCGGGGAATCAGAGGCCGGGAATCAGATATTGGGAAACAGAGGTGGGGAATCAGAGGCGGGGAAACAGAGGCGGGGAATCAGATATGGGGAATCAGAGGTGGGGAATCAGAGGTTGGGAATCAGAGGCAGGGAATCAGAGGCTTGGAATCAGATGCAGGGAATCAGATGCGGGGAATCATAGGCGGGGAATCAGAGCTGGGGAATCAGAGGTGGGGAATCAGAGTTGGGGAATCAGAGGCGGGGACTTAGATATTGGGAAACAGAGGCGGGGAATCAGAGGCGGGGAAACAGAGGGGGGTAATCAGAGGCAGGGAATCAGATGTGCGGAATCAGAGATGGGAATCAGAGGCAGGGAATCAGAATCAGAAGCAGGGAATCAGAGGCCGGGAATCAGAGGCCGGAATCAGATGCCGGGAATAAGAGGCCGGGAATCAGAGGTGGGGAATCAGAGTCCGGGAATCAGAGATGGGGATTCAGAGGCGGGGAATGAGATATGGGGAATCAGAGGCGGGGAATCGGAGGCGGGGAAACAGAGGCGGGGATTCAGATTTGGGGAATCAGAGGTGGCGAATCAAAGGCGGTGAATCAGAGATGGGGAATCAGAAGCCGGGAATCAGAGGCAGGGAATCAAACACGGGGAATCAGAGGCGGGGAATCAGAGCTGGGGAATCAGAGGCGGGGAATCAGAGTTGGGGAATCAGAGGCGGGGAATCAGACGCAGGGAATCAATATGGGAAATCAGAGGTGGGGAATCAGAGGTTGGGAATCAGAGGAAGGGAATCAGAGGCGAGGAATCAGAGCTGGGGAATCAGAGGCGGGGAATCAGAATTGGGGAATCAGAGATGGGGAATCAGAGATGGGGAATCAGAGGCGGGGAATCAGACGCGGGGAATCAGCGGTGGTGAATCAGAGATGTGGAATCAGAGGCGGGGAATCAGAGGCAGGGAATCAGACGTGGGGAATCAGAGGCGGGGAATCATAGCTGGCGAATCAGAGGCGGGGAATCAGAGGTGGGGAATCAGAGGCGGGGAATCAGATATTGGGAATCAGAGGTGGGGAATCAGAGGCGGGGAAACAGAGGCGGGGAATCAGATATGTGGAATCAGAGTTGGGGAATCAGAGGTTGTGAATCAGAGATGGGGAATCAGAGGCGGGGAATCAGAGGCCGGTAATCAGACGCGGGGAATCAGAGGCGGGGAATCAGACATGGGAAATTAGAGACAGGGAATCAGAGTTGGGGATTCAGAGGCGGGGAATCAGATATGGGGAAACAGAGGCGGGGAATCAGAGGCGGGCAAATAGAGGCGGGGATCAGATACGGCGAAACAGAGGGGGGAATCAGAGGCGGGGAAACAGAGGCGGGGAATCAGATATGGGGAATCAGAGGTGGGGAATCAGACGCAGGGAATCATTATGGGAAATCAGAGGTGGGGAATCAGAGGTTGGGAATCAGAGGAAGGGAATCAGAGGCGAGGAATCAGAGCTGGGGAATCAGAGGCGGGGAATCAGAATTGGGGAATCAGAGATGGGGAATCAGAGATGGGGAATCAGAGGCGGGGAATCAGACGCGGGGAATCAGCGGTGGTGAATCAGAGATGTGGAATCAGAGGCGGGGAATCAGAGGCAGGGAATCAGACGCGGGGAATCAGAGGCGGGGAATCATAGCTGGCGAATCAGAGGCGGGGAATCAGAGGTGGGGAATCAGAGGCGGGGAATCAGATATTGGGAATCAGAGGTGGGGAATCAGAGGCGGGGAATCAGATATGGTGAATCAGAGGTGGGGAATCAGAGGTTGTGAATCAGAGATGGGGAATCAGAGGCGGGGAATCAGAGGCCGGTAATCAGACGTGGGGAATCAGAGGCGGGGAATCAGACATGGGAAATTAGAGGCAGGGAATCCGAGTTGGGGATTCAGAGGCGGGGAATCAGATATGGGGAAACAGAGGCGGGGAATCAGAGGCGGGCAAATAGAGGGGGGATCAGATATGGGGAAACAGAGGCGGGGAATCAGAGGCGGGGAAACAGAGGCGGGGAATCAGATATGGGGAATCAGAGGTGGGGAATCAGAGGTTGGGAATCAGAGATGCGGAATTGGAGGCGGGGAATGGGATATGGGGAATCAGAGGCGGGGAATCAGAGGCGGGGAAACAGAGGCGGGGAATCAGATATGGGGAATCAGAGGTGTGGAATCAGAGGTTGGGAATCAGAGGTTGGGAATCAGAGGCAGGGAATCAGAGGCTTGGAATCAGTTGCAGGGAATCAGATGCGGGGAATCAGAGGCGGGGAATCAGAGCTGGGGAATCAGAGGTGGGGAATCAGATATTGGGAATCAGAGGTGGGGAATCAGAGGCGGGGAAACAGAGGCAGGGAATCAGATATGGGGAATCAGAGGTGGGGAATCAGAGGTTGTGAATCAGAGATGGGGAATCAGACGCGGGGAATCAGAGGCCGGTAATCAGACGCGGGGAATCAGAGGCGGGGAATCAGACATGGGAAATTAGAGACAGGGAATCAGAGTTGGGGATTCAGAGGCGGGGAATCAGATATGGGGAAACAGAGGTGGGGAATCAGAGGCGGGCAAATAGAGGCGGGGATCAGATACGGCGAAACAGAGGGGGGAATCAGATATGGGGAAACAGAGGCGGGGAATCAGATATGGGGAATCAGAGGTGGGGAATCAGACGCAGGGAATCATTATGGGAAATCAGAGGTGGGGAATCAGAGGTTGGGAATCAGAGGAAGGGAATCAGAGGCGAGGAATCAGAGCTGGGGAATCAGAGGCGGGGAATCAGAATTGGGGAATCAGAGATGGGGAATCAGAGATGGGGAATCAGAGGCGGGGAATCAGACGCGGGGAATCAGACGCGGGGAATCAGCGGTGGTGAATCAGAGATGTGGAATCAGAGGCGGGGAATCAGAGGCAGGGAATCAGACGCGGGGAATCAGAGGCGGGGAATCATAGCTGGCGAATCAGAGGCGGGGAATCAGAGGTGGGGAATCAGAGGCGGGGAATCAGATATTGGGAATCAGAGGTGGGGAATCAGAGGCGGGGAAACAGAGGCTGGGAATCAGATATGGGGAATCAGAGGTGGGGAATCAGAGGTTGTGAATCAGAGATGGGGAATCAGAGGCGGGGAATCAGAGGCCGGTAATCAGACGTGGGGAATCAGAGGCGGGGAATCAGACATGGGAAATTAGAGGCAGGGAATCAGAGTTGGGGATTCAGAGGCGGGGAATCAGATATGGGGAAACAGAGGCGGGGAATCAGAGGCGGGCAAATAGAGGCGGGGATCAGATATGGGGAAACAGAGGCGGGGAATCAGAGGCGGGGAAACAGAGGCGGGGAATCAGATATGGGGAATCAGAGGTGGGGAATCAGAGGTTGGGAATCAGAGATGCGGAATTGGAGGCGGGGAATGGGATATGGGGAATCAGAGGCGGGGAATCAGAGGCGGGAAAACAGAGGCGGGGAATCAGATATGGGGAATCAGAGGTGTGGAATCAGAGGTTGGGAATCAGAGGTTGGGAATCAGAGGCAGGGAATCAGAGGCTTGGAATCAGTTGCAGGGAATCAGATGCGGGGAATCAGAGGCGGGGAATCAGAGCTGGGGAATCAGAGGTGGGGAATCAGAGTTGGGGAATCAGAGGCGGGGACTTAGATATTGGGAAACAGAGGCGGGGAATCAAAGGTGGGGAAACAGAGGCGGGGAATCAGATATGGGGAATCAGAGGTGGGGAATCAGAGGCAGGGAATCAGATGTGCGGAATCAGAGATGGGGAATCAGAGGCAGGGAATCAGAATCAGACGCAGGGAATCAGAGGCCGGGAATCAGAGGCCGGAATCAGATGCCGGGAATAAGAGGCCGGGAATCAGAGGTGGGGAATCAGAGTCCGGGAATCAGAGATGGGGATTTAGAGGCGGGGAATGAGATATGGGGAATCAGAGGCGGGGAATCAGAGGCGGGGAAACAGAGGCGGGGAATCAGATATGGGGAATCAGAGGTTGCGAATCAAAGGCGGTGAATCAGAGATGGGGAATCAGAGGCAGGGAATCAGAGGCAGGGAATCAAACACGGGGAATCAGATGCGGGGAATCAGAGCTGGGGAATCAGAGGCGGGGAATCAGAGTTGGGGAATCAGAGGCGGGGAATCAGACGCAGGGAATCAATATGGGAAATCAGAGTTGGGGAATCAGACGCAGGGAATCAATATGGGAAATTAGAGTTGGGGAATCAGAGGTTGGGAATCAGAGGAAGGGAATCAGAGGCGAGGAATCAGAGCTGGGGAATCAGAGGCGGGGAATCAGAATTGGGGAATCAGAGATGGGGAATCAGAGATGGGGAATCAGAGGCGGGGAATCAGACGCGTGGAATCAGAGGTGGTGAATCAGAGATGTGGAATCAGAGGCGGGGAATCAGAGGCAGGGAATCAGACGCGGGGAATCAGAGGCGGGGAATCATAGCTGGCGAATCAGAGGCGGGGAATGAGATATGGGGAATCAGAGGCGGGGAATCAGAGGCGGGGAAACAGTGGCGAGGAATCAGATATGGGGAATCAGAGGTGGCGAATCAAAGGCGGTGAATCAGAGATGGGGAATCAGAGGCGGGGAATCAGAGGCAGGGGATCAAACACGGGGAATCAGAGGCGGGGAATCAGAGCTGTGGAATCAGAGGCGGGGAATCAGAGTTGGGGAATCAGAGGCGGGGAATCAGAGCTGGGGAATCAGAGGTGGGGAATCAGAGTCGGGGAATCAGAGGCAGGGAGTCGGATGTGCGGAATCAGAGATGGGGAATATGAGGTGGGGAATCAGAGGCGGTGAATCTGAGATGGGGAATCAGAGGCGGGGAATCAGAGGCAGGTTATCAGACACGGGGATTCAGAGGCTGGGAAACAGACGGGGGGAATCAAAGGCGGGGAATGAAGCTGGGGAATCAGAGGCAGGGAATCAGAGTTGGGGATTCAGAGGCGGGGAATCAGATATGGGGAAACAGAGGCGGGGAATCAGAGGCGGGCAAACAGAGGAGGGGAATTAGATATGGGGAATCAGTGGTGGGGAATCAGAGGTGGTTTATCAGAGATGGGGAATCACAGGCGGGGAATCAGAGGCAGGGAATAGAACGCGGGGAATCAGAGGCGCGGAATCATAGTTGGGAATCAGAGGCGGGGAATCAGATATGGGGAAACAGAGGCGGGGAATCAGGGGCGGGGAAACAGAGGCGGGGAATCAGGGGCGGGGAAACAGAGGCGGGGAATCAGATATGGGGAATCGGATGCGGGGAATCAGAGGCGGGGAATCAGATATGGGGAAACAGAGGTGGGGAATCAGAGGCAGGTAATCAGATGTGCGGAATCAGAGATGGGGAATCAGAGGCAGGGAATCAGAATCAGAAGCGGGGAGTCAGAGGCCGGGAATCAGAGGCCTGGAATCAGATGCTGGGAATAAGAGGCCGGGAATCAGAGGTGGGGAATCAGAGTCCGGGAATCAGAGATGGGGATTCAGAGGCGGGTAATGAGATATGGAGAATCAGAGGCGGGGAATCAGAGGCGGGGAAACAGAGGCGGGGAATCAGATTTGGGGAATCAGAGGTGGCGAATCAAAGGCGGTGAATCAGAGATGGGGAATCAGTGGCCGGGAATCAGAGGCAGGGAATCAAACACGGGGAATCAGAGGCGGGGAATCAGAGCTGGGGAATCAGAGGCGGGGAATCAGAGTTGGGGAATCAGAGGCGGGGAATCAGACGCAGGGAATCAATATGGGAAATCAGAGGTGGGGAATCAGAGGTTGGGAATCAGAGGAAGGGAATCAGAGGCGAGGAATCAGAGCTGGGGAATCAGAGGCGGGGAATCAGAATTGGGGAATCAGAGATGGGGAATCAGAGATGGGGAATCAGAGGCGGGGAATCAGACGCGGGGAATCAACGGTGGTGAATCAGAGATGTGGAATCAGAGGCGGGGAATCAGAGGCAGGGAATCAGACGCGGGGAATCAGAGGCGGGGAATCATAGCTGGCGAATCAGAGGCGGGGAATCAGAGGTGGGGAATCAGAGGCGGGGAATCAGAGATGGGGAATCAGAGGTGGGGAATCAGACGCGGGGAATCAGCGGTGGTGAATCAGAGATGTGGAATCAGAGGCGGGGAATCAGAGGCAGGGAATCAGACGCGGGGAATCAGAGGCGGGGAATCATAGCTGGCGAATCAGAGGCGGGGAATCAGGGGTGGGGAATCAGAGGCGGGGAATCAGATATGGGGAAACAGAGGCGGGGAATCAGAGGCGGGCAAATAGAGGCGGGGATCAGATATGTGGAAACAGAGGCGGGGATTCAGAGGCGGGGAAACAGAGGCGGGGAATCAGATATGGGGAATCAGAGGTGGGGAATCAGAGGTTGGGAATCAGAGATGCGGAATTTGGAGGCGGGGAATGGGATATGGGGAATCAGAGGCGGGGAATCAGAGGCGGGGAAACAGAGGCTGGGAATCAGATATGGGGAATCAGAGGCGGGGAATCAGAGGCGGGCAAATAGAGGCGGGGATCAGATATGGGGAAACAGAGGCGGGGAATCAGAGGCGGGGAAACAGAGGCGGGGAATCAGATATGGGGAATCAGAGGTGGGGAATCAGAGGTTGGGAATCAGAGATGCGGAATTGGAGGCGGGGAATGGGATATGGGGAATCAGAGGCGGGGAATCAGAGGCGGGGAAACAGAGGCGGGGAATCAGATATGGGGAATCAGAGGTGTGGAATCAGAGGTTGGGAATCAGAGGTTGGGAATCAGAGGCAGGGAATCAGAGGCTTGGAATCAGTTGCAGGGAATCAGAGGCGGGGAAACAGAGGCGGGGAATCAGATATGGGGAATCAGAGGTTGCGAATCAAAGGCGGTGAATCAGAGATGGGGAATCAGAGGCCGGGAATCAGAGGCAGGGAATCAAACACGGGGAATCAGATGCGGGGAATCAGAGCTGGGGAATCAGAGGCGGGGAATCAGAGTTGGGGAATCAGAGGCGGGGAATCAGACGCAGGGAATCAATATGGGAAATCAGAGGTGGGGAATCAGACGCAGGGAATCAATATGGGAAATCAGAGTTGGGGAATCAGAGGTTGGGAATCAGAGGAAGGGAATCAGAGGCGAGGAATCAGAGCTGGGGAATCAGAGGCGGGGAATCAGAATTGGGGAATCAGAGATGGGGAATCAGAGATGGGGAATCAGAGGCTGGGAATCAGACGCGTGGAATCAGAGGTGGTGAATCAGAGATGTGGAATCAGAGGCGGGGTATCAGAGGCAGGGAATCAGACGCGGGGAATCAGAGGCGGGGAATCATAGCTGGCGAATCAGAGGCGGGGAATGAGATATGGGGAATCAGAGGCGGGGAATCAGAGGCGGGGAAACAGTGGCGAGGAATCAGATATGGGGAATTAGAGGGGGCGAATCAAAGGCGGTGAATCAGAGATGGGGAATCAGAGGCGGGGAATCAGAGGCAGGGGATCAAACACGGGGAATCAGAGGCGGGGAATCAGAGCTGTGGAATCAGAGGCGGGGAATCAGAGTTGGGGAATCAGAGGCGGGGAATCAGAGCTGGGGAATCAGAGGTGGGGAATCAGAGTCGGGGAATCAGAGGCAGGGAGTCGGATGTGCGGAATCAGAGATGGGGAATCAGAGGTGGGGAATCAGAGGCGGTGAATCTGAGATGGGGAATCAGAGGCGGGGAATCAGAGGCAGGTTATCAGACACGGGGATTCAGAGGCTGGGAATCAGACGGGGGGAATCAAAGGCGGGGAATGAAGCTGGGGAATCAGAGGCAGGGAATCAGAGTTGGGGATTCAGAGGCGGGGAATCAGATATGGGGAAACAGAGGCGGGGAATCAGAGGCGGGCAAATAGAGGCGGGGATCAGATACGGGGAAACAGAGGCGGGGAATCAGAGGCGGGGAAACAGAGGCGGGGAATCAGATATGGGGAATCAGAGGTGGGGAATCAGACGCAGGGAATCATTATGGGAAATCAGAGGTGGGGAATCAGAGGTTGGGAATCAGAGGAAGGGAATCAGAGGCGAGGAATCAGAGCTGGGGAATCAGAGGCGGGGAATCAGAATTGGGGAATCAGAGATGGGGAATCAGAGATGGGGAATCAGAGGCGGGGAATCAGACGCGGGGAATCAGCGGTGGTGAATCAGAGATGTGGAATCAGAGGCGGGGAATCAGAGGCAGGGAATCAGACGCGGGGAATCAGAGGCGGGGAATCATAGCTGGCGAATCAGAGGCGGGGAATCAGGGGTGGGGAATCAGAGGCGGGGAATCAGATATTGGGAATCAGAGGTGGGGAATCAGAGGCGGGGAAACAGAGGCGGGGAATCAGATATGGGGAATCAGAGGTGGGGAATCAGAGGTTGTGAATCAGAGATGGGGAATCAGAGGCGGGGAATCAGATATGGGGAAACAGAGGCGGGGAATCAGAGGCGGGGAATCAGAGGCGGGGATCAGATATGTGGAAACAGAGGCGGGGATTCAGAGGCGGGGAAACAGAGGCGGGGAATCAGATATGGGGAATCAGAGGTGGGGAATCAGAGGTTGGGAATCAGAGATGCGGAATTTGGAGGCGGGGAATGGGATATGGGGAATCAGAGGCGGGGAATCAGAGGCGGGGAAACAGAGGCGGGGAATCAGATATGGGGAATCAGAGGCGGGGAATCAGAGGCGGGCAAATAGAGGCGGGGATCAGATATGGGGAAACAGAGGCGGGGAATCAGAGGCGGGGAAACAGAGGCGGGGAATCAGATATGGGGAATCAGAGGTGGGGAATCAGAGTTTGGGAATCAGAGATGCGGAATTGGAGGCGGGGAATGGGATATGGGGAATCAGAGGCGGGGAATCAGAGGCGGGGAATCAGATATGGGGAATCAGAGGTGTGGAATCAGAGGTTGGGAATCAGAGGTTGGGAATCAGAGGCAGGGAATCAGAGGCTTGGAATCAGTTGCAGGGAATCAGATGCGGGGAATCAGAGGCGGGGAATCAGAGCTGGGGAATCAGAGGTGGGGAATCAGAGTTGGGGAATCAGAGGCGGGAACTTAGATATTGGGAAACAGAGGCGGGGAATCAAAGGTGGGGAAACAGAGGCGGGGAATCAGATATGGGGAATCAGAGGTGGGGAATCAGAGGCAGGGAATCAGATGTGCGGAATCAGAGATGGGGAATCAGAGGCAGGGAATCAGAATCAGACGCAGGGAATCAGAGGCCGGGAATCAGAGGCCGGAATCAGATGCCGGGAATAAGAGGCCGGGAATCAGAGGTGGGGAATCAGAATCCGGGAATCAGAGATGGGGATTTAGAGGCGGGAAATGAGATATGGGGAATCAGAGGCGGGGAATCAGAGGCGGGGAAACAGAGGCGGGGAATCAGATATGGGGAATCAGAGGTTGCGAATCAAAGGCGGTGAATCAGAGATGGGGAATCAGAGGCCGGGAATCAGAGGCAGGGAATCAAACACGGGGAATCAGATGCGAGGAATCAGAGCTGGGGAATCAGAGGCGGGGAATCAGAGTTGGGGAATCAGAGGCGGGGAATCAGACGCAGGGAATCAATATGGGAAATCAGAGGTGGGGAATCAGACGCAGGGAATCAATATGGGAAATCAGAGTTGGGGAATCAGAGGTTGGGAATCAGAGGAAGGGAATCAGAGGCGAGGAATCAGAGCTGGGGAATCAGAGGCGGGGAATCAGAATTGGGGAATCAGAGATGGGGAATCAGAGATGGGGAATCAGAGGCGGGGAATCAGACGCGTGGAATCAGAGGTGGTGAATCAGAGATGTGGAATCAGAGGCGGGGTATCAGAGGCAGGGAATCAGACGCGGGGAATCAGAGGCGGGGAATCATAGCTGGCGAACCAGAGGCGGGGAATGAGATATGGGGAATCAGAGGCGGGGAATCAGAGGCGGGGAAACAGTGGCGAGGAATCAGATATGGGGAATTAGAGGTGGCGAATCAAAGGCGGTGAATCAGAGATGGGGAATCAGAGGCGGGGAATCAGAGGCAGGGGATCAAACACGGGGAATCAGAGGCGGGGAATCAGAGCTGTGGAATCAGAGGCGGGGAATCAGAGTTGGGGAATCAGAGGCGGGGAATCAGAGCTGGGGAATCAGAGGTGGGGAATCAGAGTCGGGGAATCAGAGGCAGGGAGTCGGATGTGCGGAATCAGAGATGGGGAATCAGAGGTGGGGAATCAGAGGCGGTGAATCTGAGATGGGGAATCAGAGGCGGGGAATCAGAGGCGGGGAAACAGAGGCGGGGAATCAGATATGGGGAATCAGAGGCGGGGAATCAGAGGCAGGTTATCAGACACGGGGATTCAGAGGCTGGGAATCAGACGGGGGGAATCAAAGGCGGGGAATGAAGCTGGGGAATCAGAGGCAGGGAATCAGAGTTGGGGATTCAGAGGCGGGGAATCAGATATGGGGAAACAGAGGCGGGGAATCAGAGGCGGGGAAACAGAGGCGGGGAATCAGATATGGGGAATCAGAGGTGTGGAATCAGAGGTTGGGAATCAGAGGTTGGGAATCAGAGGCAGGGAATCAGAGGCTTGGAATCAGTTGCAGGGAATCAGAGGCGGGGAAACAGAGGCGGGGAATCAGATATGGGGAATCAGAGGTTGCGAATCAAAGGCGGTGAATCAGAGATGGGGAATCAGAGGCCGGGAATCAGAGGCAGGGAATCAAACACGGGGAATCAGATGCGGGGAATCAGAGCTGGGGAATCAGAGGCGGGGAATCAGAGTTGGGGAATCAGAGGCGGGGAATCAGACGCAGGGAATCAATATGGGAAATCAGAGGTGGGGAATCAGACGCAGGGAATCAATATGGGAAATCAGAGTTGGGGAATCAGAGGTTGGGAATCAGAGGAAGGGAATCAGAGGCGAGGAATCAGAGCTGGGGAATCAGAGGCGGGGAATCAGAATTGGGGAATCAGAGATGGGGAATCAGAGATGGGGAATCAGAGGCTGGGAATCAGACGCGTGGAATCAGAGGTGGTGAATCAGAGATGTGGAATCAGAGGCGGGGTATCAGAGGCAGGGAATCAGACGCGGGGAATCAGAGGCGGGGAATCATAGCTGGCGAATCAGAGGCGGGGAATGAGATATGGGGAATCAGAGGCGGGGAATCAGAGGCGGGGAAACAGTGGCGAGGAATCAGATATGGGGAATTAGAGGGGGCGAATCAAAGGCGGTGAATCAGAGATGGGGAATCAGAGGCGGGGAATCAGAGGCAGGGGATCAAACACGGGGAATCAGAGGCGGGGAATCAGAGCTGTGGAATCAGAGGCGGGGAATCAGAGTTGGGGAATCAGAGGCGGGGAATCAGAGCTGGGGAATCAGAGGTGGGGAATCAGAGTCGGGGAATCAGAGGCAGGGAGTCGGATGTGCGGAATCAGAGATGGGGAATCAGAGGTGGGGAATCAGAGGCGGTGAATCTGAGATGGGGAATCAGAGGCGGGGAATCAGAGGCAGGTTATCAGACACGGGGATTCAGAGGCTGGGAATCAGACGGGGGGAATCAAAGGCGGGGAATGAAGCTGGGGAATCAGAGGCAGGGAATCAGAGTTGGGGATTCAGAGGCGGGGAATCAGATATGGGGAAACAGAGGCGGGGAATCAGAGGCGGGCAAATAGAGGCGGGGATCAGATACGGGGAAACAGAGGCGGGGAATCAGAGGCGGGGAAACAGAGGCGGGGAATCAGATATGGGGAATCAGAGGTGGGGAATCAGACGCAGGGAATCATTATGGGAAATCAGAGGTGGGGAATCAGAGGTTGGGAATCAGAGGAAGGGAATCAGAGGCGAGGAATCAGAGCTGGGGAATCAGAGGCGGGGAATCAGAATTGGGGAATCAGAGATGGGGAATCAGAGATGGGGAATCAGAGGCGGGGAATCAGACGCGGGGAATCAGCGGTGGTGAATCAGAGATGTGGAATCAGAGGCGGGGAATCAGAGGCAGGGAATCAGACGCGGGGAATCAGAGGCGGGGAATCATAGCTGGCGAATCAGAGGCGGGGAATCAGGGGTGGGGAATCAGAGGCGGGGAATCAGATATTGGGAATCAGAGGTGGGGAATCAGAGGCGGGGAAACAGAGGCGGGGAATCAGATATGGGGAATCAGAGGTGGGGAATCAGAGGTTGTGAATCAGAGATGGGGAATCAGAGGCGGGGAATCAGAGGCGGGGAATCAGATATGGGGAAACAGAGGCGGGGAATCAGAGGCGGGGAATCAGAGGCGGGGATCAGATATGTGGAAACAGAGGCGGGGATTCAGAGGCGGGGAAACAGAGGCGGGGAATCAGATATGGGGAATCAGAGGTGGGGAATCAGAGGTTGGGAATCAGAGATGCGGAATTTGGAGGCGGGGAATGGGATATGGGGAATCAGAGGCGGGGAATCAGAGGCGGGGAAACAGAGGCGGGGAATCAGATATGGGGAATCAGAGGCGGGGAATCAGAGGCGGGCAAATAGAGGCGGGGATCAGATATGGGGAAACAGAGGCGGGGAATCAGAGGCGGGGAAACAGAGGCGGGGAATCAGATATGGGGAATCAGAGGTGGGGAATCAGAGGTTGGGAATCAGAGATGCGGAATTGGAGGCGGGGAATGGGATATGGGGAATCAGAGGCGGGGAATCAGAGGCGGGGAATCAGATATGGGGAATCAGAGGTGTGGAATCAGAGGTTGGGAATCAGAGGTTGGGAATCAGAGGCAGGGAATCAGAGGCTTGGAATCAGTTGCAGGGAATCAGATGCGGGGAATCAGAGGCGGGGAATCAGAGCTGGGGAATCAGAGGTGGGGAATCAGAGTTGGGGAATCAGAGGCGGGAACTTAGATATTGGGAAACAGAGGCGGGGAATCAAAGGTGGGGAAACAGAGGCGGGGAATCAGATATGGGGAATCAGAGGTGGGGAATCAGAGGCAGGGAATCAGATGTGCGGAATCAGAGATGGGGAATCAGAGGCAGGGAATCAGAATCAGACGCAGGGAATCAGAGGCCGGGAATCAGAGGCCGGAATCAGATGCCGGGAATAAGAGGCCGGGAATCAGAGGTGGGGAATCAGAATCCGGGAATCAGAGATGGGGATTTAGAGGCGGGAAATGAGATATGGGGAATCAGAGGCGGGGAATCAGAGGCGGGGAAACAGAGGCGGGGAATCAGATATGGGGAATCAGAGGTTGCGAATCAAAGGCGGTGAATCAGAGATGGGGAATCAGAGGCCGGGAATCAGAGGCAGGGAATCAAACACGGGGAATCAGATGCGAGGAATCAGAGCTGGGGAATCAGAGGCGGGGAATCAGAGGCTGTGAATCAGAGATGGGGAATCAGAGGTGGGGAATCAGAGGCAGGAAATCAGACACGGGGATTCAGAGGCTGGGAATCAGACGGGGGGAATCAAAGGTGGGGAATCTGAGCTGGGGAATCAGAGGCAGGGAATCAGAGTTGGGGATTCAGAGGCAGGGAATTAGATATGGGGAATCAGAGGTGGGGAATCAGAGGTGGTGAATCAGAGATGGGGAATCACAGGCGGGGAATCAGAGGCAGGGAATAGAACGCGGGGAATCAGAGGCAGGGAATCAGAGTTGGGGCATCAGAGGTTGGGAATTAGATATGGGGAAACAGAGGCGGGGAATCAGAGGCAGGGAATCAGATGTGCGGAATCAGAGATGGGGAATCAGAGGTGGGGAATCAGAGGCTGTGAATCAGAGATGGGGAATCAGAGGTGGGGAATCAGAGGCAGGAAATCAGACACGGGGATTCAGAGGCTGGGAATCAGACGGGGGGAATCAAAGGCGGGGAATCAGAGCTGGGGAATCAGAGGCAGGGAATCAGAGTTGGGGATTCAGAGGCAGGGAATCAGATATGGGGAAACAGAGGCGGGGAATCAGAGGCGGGCAAACAGAGGCGGGGAATTAGATATGGGGAATCAGAGTTGGGGCATCAGAGGTTGGGAATTAGATATGGGGAAACAGAGGCGGGGAATCAGAGGCAGGGAATCAGAATCAGAAGCGGGGAATCAGAGGCCGGGAATCAGAGGCCGGGAATAAGATGCTGGGAATGAGAGGCCGGGAATCAGAGGTGGGGAATCAGAGTCCGGGAATCAGAGATGGGGATTCAGAGGCGGGGAATGAGATATGGAGAATCAGAGGCGGGGAATCAGGCGCGGGGAAACAGAGGTGGGGAATCAGATATGTGGAATCAGAGGAGGCGAATCAAAGGCGGTGAATCAGAGATGGGGAATCAGAGGCGGGGAAGCAGAGGCAGGGAATAAAACACGGGAAATCAGAGGCGGGGAATCAGAGCTGGGGAATCAGAGGCGGGGAATCTGAGTTGGGGAATCAGAGGCATGGAATCAGATATGGGGAAACAGGGGCAGTGAATCAGAGGCGGGGAAACAGAGGCGGGGAATCAGATATGGGGAATCAGAGGTTGGGAATCAGAGGCAGGGAATCAGAGGCGGGGAAACAGAGGCGGGGAATCAGATATGGGGAATCAGAGGTGGCGAATCAAAGGTGGTGAAACAGAGATGGGGATTCAGGGCGGGGAATCAGAGGCAGGGAATCAAGCACGGGGAATCAGAGCTGGGGAATCAGAGGCGGGAAATTAGAGTTGGGGAATCAGAGGAGGGGAATCAGAGGCGGGGAAACAGAGGCGGGGAATCAGATATGGGGAATCAGAGGTGGGGAATCAGTGGTTGGGAATCAGAGGCAGGGAATCAGAGGCGGGGAATCAGAGGCGGGGAATCAGAGGCAGGGAATCAGATGTGCGGAATCGGAGATGGGGAATCATAGGCAGGGAATCAGATGTGCGGAATCGGAGATGGGGAATCAGAGGCAGGGAATCAGAGGCGGGGAATCAGAAGCGGGGAATCAGAGGCCGGGAATCAGATATTGGGAAACAGAGGTGGGGAATCAGAGGCGGGGAAACAGAGGTGGGGAATCAGATATGGGGAATCAGAGGTGGGGAATCAGAGGTTGGGAATCATAGGCGGGGAATCAGAGGCGCGGAAAGAGAGGCGGGGAGTCAGATATGGGGAATCAGAGGTTGGGAATCAGAGGCAGGGAATCAGAGGCGGGGAAACAGAGGCGGGGAATCAGATATGGGGAATCAGAGGTGGCGAATCAAAGGTGGTGAAACAGAGATGGGGATTCAGGGCAGGGAATCAGAGGCAGGGAATCAAACACGGGGAATCAGAGCTGGGGAATCAGAGGCGGGAAATTAGAGTTGGGGAATCAGAGGAGGGGAATCAGAGGCGGGGAAACAGAGGCGGGGAATCAGATATGGGGAATCAGAGGTGGGGAATCAGAGGTTGGGAATCAGAGGCAGGGAATCAGAGGCGGGGAATCAGAGGCGGGGAATCAGAGGCAGGGAATCAGATGTGCGGAATCGGAGATGGGGAATCAGAGGCAGGGAATCAGATGTGCGGAATCGGAGATGGGGAATCAGAGGCAGGGAATCAGAGGCGGGGAATCAGAAGCGGGGAATCAGAGGCCGGGAATCAGATATTGGGAAACAGAGGTGGGGAATCAGAGGCGGGGAAACAGAGGCGGGGAATCAGATATGGGGAATCAGAGGTGGGGAATCAGAGGTGGGGAATCAGAGTTGGGGAATCAGAGGCGGGGACTTAGATATTGGGAAACAGAGGCGGGGAATCAGAGGCGGGGAAACAGAGGGGGGTAATCAGAGGCAGGGAATCAGATGTGCGGAATCAGAGATGGGGAATCAGAGGCAGGGAATCAGAATCAGAAGCAGGGAATCAGAGGCCGGGAATCAGAGGCCGGAATCAGATGCCGGGAATAAGAGGCCGGGAATCAGAGGTGGGGAATCAGAGTCCGGGAATCAGAGATGGGGATTCAGAGGCGGGGAATGAGATATGGGGAATCAGAGGCGGGGAATCAGAGGCGGGGAAACAGAGGCGGGGAATCAGATTTGGGGAATCAGAGGTGGCGAATCAAAGGCGGTGATTCAGAGATGGGGAATCAGAGGCCGGGAATCAGAGGCAGGGAATCAAACACGGGGAATCAGAGGCGGGGTATCAGAGCTGGGGAATCAGAGGCGGGGAATCAGAGTTAGGGTATCAGAGGTTGGGAATCAGAGGAAGGGAATCAGAGGCGAGGAATCAGAGCTGGGGAATCAGAGGCGTGGATTCAGAATTGGGGAATCAGAGATGGGGAATCAGAGGCGGGGAATCAGACGCGGGGAATCAGCGGTGGTGAATCAGAGATGTGGAATCAGAGGCGGGGAATCAGAGGCAGGGAATCAGACGCGGGGAATCAGAGGCGGGGAATCATAGCTGGCGAATCAGAGGCGGGGAATCAGAGGTGGGGAATCAGAGGCGGGGAATCAGATATTGGGAATCAGAGGTGGGGAATCAGAGGCGGGGAAACAGAGGCGGGGAATCAGATATGGGGAATCAGAGGTGGGGAATCAGAGGTTGTGAATCAGAGATGGGGAATCAGAGGCGGGGAATCAGAGGCCGGTAATCAGACGCGGGGAATCAGAGGCGGGGAATCAGACATGGGAAATTAGAGACAGGGAATCAGAGTTGGGGATTCAGAGGCGGGGAATCAGATATGGGGAAACAGAGGCGGGGAATCAGAGGCGGGCAAATAGAGGCGGGGATCAGATACGGGGAAACAGAGGCGGGGAATCAGAGGCGGGGAAACAGAGGCGGGGAATCAGATATGGGGAATCAGAGGTGGGGAATCAGACGCAGGGAATCATTATGGGAAATCAGAGGTGGGGAATCAGAGGTTGGGAATCAGAGGAAGGGAATCAGAGGCGAGGAATCAGAGCTGGGGAATCAGAGGCGGGGAATCAGAATTGGGGAATCAGAGATGGGGAATCAGAGATGGGGAATCAGAGGCGGGGAATCAGACGCGGGGAATCAGCGGTGGTGAATCAGAGATGTGGAATCAGAGGCGGGGAATCAGAGGCAGGGAATCAGACGCGGGGAATCAGAGGCGGGGAATCATAGCTGGCGAATCAGAGGCGGGGAATCAGAGGTGGGGAATCAGAGGCGGGGAATCAGATATTGGGAATCAGAGGTGGGGAATCAGAGGCGGGGAAACAGAGGCGGGGAATCAGATATGGGGAATCAGAGGTGTGGAATCAGAGGTTGTGAATCAGAGATGGGGAATCAGAGGCGGGGAATCAGAGGCCGGTAATCAGACGCGGGGAATCAGAGGCGGGGAATCAGACATGGGAAATTAGAGGCAGGGAATCAGAGTTGGGGATTCAGAGGCGGGGAATCAGATATGGGGAAACAGAGGCGGGGAATCAGAGGCGGGCAAATAGAGGCGGGGATCAGATATGGGGAAACAGAGGCGGGGAATCAGAGGCGGGGAAACAGAGGCGGGGAATCAGATATGGGGAATCAGAGGTGGGGAATCAGAGGTTGGGAATCAGAGATGCGGAATTGGAGGCGGGGAATGGGATATGGGGAATCAGAGGCGGGGAATCAGAGGCGGGGAAACAGAGGCGGGGAATCAGATATGGGGAATCAGAGGTGTGGAATCAGAGGTTGGGAATCAGAGGTTGGGAATCAGAGGCAGGGAATCAGAGGCTTGGAATCAGTTGCAGGGAATCAGATGCGGGGAATCAGAGGCGGGGAATCAGAGCTGGGGAATCAGAGGTGGGGAATCAGAGTTGGGGAATCAGAGGCGGGGACTTAGATATTGGGAAACAGAGGCGGGGAATCAAAGGTGGGGAAACAGAGGCGGGGAATCAGATATGGGGAATCAGAGGTGGGGAATCAGAGGCAGGGAATCAGATGTGCGGAATCAGAGATGGGGAATCAGAGGCAGGGAATCAGAATCAGACGCAGGGAATCAGAGGCCGGGAATCAGAGGCCGGAATCAGATGCCGGGAATAAGAGGCCGGGAATCAGAGGTGGGGAATCAGAGTCCGGGAATCAGAGATGGGGATTTAGAGGCGGGGAATGAGATATGGGGAATCAGAGGCGGGGAATCAGACGCAGGGAATCAATATGGGAAATCAGAGTTGGGGAATCAGACGCAGGGAATCAATATGGGAAATCAGAGTTGGGGAATCAGAGGTTGGGAATCAGAGGAAGGGAATCAGAGGCGAGGAATCAGAGCTGGGGAATCAGAGGCGGGGAATCAGAATTGGGGAATCAGAGATGGGGAATCAGAGATGGGGAATCAGAGGCGGGGAATCAGACGTGTGGAATCAGAGGTGGTGAATCAGAGATGTGGAATCAGAGGCGGGGAATCAGAGGCAGGGAATCAGACGCGGGGAATCAGAGGCGGGGAATCATAGCTGGCGAATCAGAGGCGGGGAATGAGATATGGGGAATCAGAGGCGGGGAATCAGAGGCGGGGAAACAGTGGCGAGGAATCAGATATGGGGAATCAGAGGTGGCGAATCAAAGGCGGTGAATCAGAGATGGGGAATAAGAGGCGGGGAATCAGAGGCAGGGGATCAAACACGGGGAATCAGAGGCGGGGAATCAGAGCTGTGGAATCAGAGGCGGGGAATCAGAGTTGGGGAATCAGAGGCGGGGAATCAGAGCTGGGGAATCAGAGGTGGGGAATCAGAGTCGGGGAATCAGAGGCAGGGAGTCGGATGTGCGGAATCAGAGATGGGGAATCAGAGGTGGGGTATCAGAGGCGGTGAATCTGAGATGGGGAATCAGAGGCGGGGAATCAGAGGCAGGTTATCAGACACGGGGATTCAGAGGCTGGGAATCAGACGGGGGGAATCAAAGGCGGGGAATGAAGCTGGGGAATCAGAGGCAGGGAATCAGAGTTGGGGATTCAGAGGCGGGGAATCAGATATGGGGAAACAGAGGCGGGGAATCAGAGGCGGGCAAACAGAGGCGGGGAATTAGATATGGGGAATCAGTGGTGGGGAATCAGAGGTGGTTTATCAGAGATGGGGAATCACAGGCGGGGAATCAGAGGCAGGGAATAGAACGCGGGGAATCAGAGGCAGGGAATCAGAGCTGGGGAATCAGAGGCGGGGAATCATAGTTGGGAATCAGAGGCGGGGAATCAGATATGGGGAAACAGAGGCGGGGAATCAGGGGCGGGGAAACAGAGGCGGGGAATCAGATATGGGGAATCGGATGTGGGGAATCAGAGGCGGGGAATCAGATATGGGGAATCAGAGGTGGGGAATCAGAGGCAGGTAATCAGATGTGCGGAATCAGAGATGGGGAATCAGAGGCAGGGAATCAGAATCAGAAGCGGGGAGTCAGAGGCCGGGAATCAGAGGCCTGGAATCAGATGCTGGGAATAAGAGGCCGGGAATCAGAGGTGGGGAATCAGAGTCCGGGAATCAGAGATGGGGATTCAGAGGCGGGGAATGAGATATGGAGAATCAGAGGCGGGGAATCAGAGGCGGGAAAACAGAGGTGGGGAATCAGATATGGGGAATCAGAGGTGGCGAATCAAAGGTGGTGAATCAGAGATGGGGAATCAGAGGAGGGGAATCAGAGGCAGGGAATCAAACACGGGGAATCAGAGGCGGGGAATCAGAGCTGGGGAATCAGAGGCTGGGAATCAAAGTTGGGGAATCAGAGGCAGGGAATCAGATATGGGGAAACAGGGGCGGGGAATCAGAGGCGGGGAAACAGAGGCGGGGAATCAGATATGGGGAATCAGAGGCGGGGAATTAGAGTTGGGGAATCAGAGGCGGGGAATCAGAAGCGGGGAAACAGAAGCGGGGAATCAAACATGGGGAATCAGAGGTGGGGAATCAGAGGTTGGGAATCAGAGGCAGGGAATCAGAGGCGGGGAATCAGAGACAGGGAATCAGAGGCAGGGAATCAGATGTGCGGAATCGGAGATGGGGAATCAGAGGCAGGGAATCAGAGGCGGGGAATCAGAGGCGGGGAATCAGAGGCCGGGAATCAGATATGGGGAAACAGAGGCGGGGAATCAGAGGAGGGGAAACAGAGGCTGGGAATCAGATATGGGGAATCAGAGGTGGGGAATCAGAGGTTGGGAATCAGAGGCAGGGAATCAGAGGCTTGGAATCAGATGCAGGGAATCAGATGCGGGGAATCAGAGGCGGGGAATCAGAGCTGGGGAATCAGAAGTGGGGAATCAGAGTTGGGGAATCAGAGGCGGGGACTTAGATATTGGGAAACAGAGGCAGGGAATCAGAGGCGGGGAATCAGATATGGGGAATCAGAGATGGGGAATCAGAGGCAGGGAATCAGATGTGCGGAATCAGAGATGGGGAATCAAAGGCAGGGAATCAGAATCAGAAGCAGGGAATCAGAGGCCGGGAATCAGAGGCCGGAATCAGATGCCGGGAATAAAAGGCCGGAAATCAGAGGTGGGGAATCAGAGTCCGGGAATCAGAGATGGGGATTCAGAGGCGGGGAATGAGATATGGGGAATCAGAGGCGGGGAATCAGAGGCGGGGAAACAGAGGCGGGGAATCAGATATGGCGAATCAGAGGTGGCGAATCAAAGGCGGTGAATCAGAGATGGGGAATCAGAGGCCGGGAATCAGAGGCAGGGAATCAAACACGGGGAATCAGAGGAGGGGAATCAGAATTGGGGAATCAGAGATGGGGAATCAGAGATGGGGAATCAGAGGCAGGGAATCAGAGGCGGGGAAACAGAGGCGAGGAATCAGATATGGGGAATCAGAGGTGGCGAATCAAAGGCGTTGAATCAGAGATGGGGAATCAGAGGCGGGGAATCAGAGGCAGGGAATCAAACACGGGGAATCAAAGGCGGGGAATCAGAGCTGGGGAATCAGAGGCGGGGAATCAGAGTTGGGGAATCAGAGGCGGGGAATCAGAGCTGGGGAATCAGAGGTGGGGATCAGAGTCGGGGAATCAGAGGCAGGGAATCAGATGTGCGGAATCAGAGATGGGGAATCAGAGGTGGGGAATCAGAGGCTGTGAATCAGAGATGGGGAATCAGAGGCGGGGAATCAGAGGCAGGAAATCAGACACGGGGATTCAGAGGCTGGGAATCAGACGGGGGGAATCAAAGGCTGGGAATCAGAGCTGGGGAATCAGAGGCAGGGAATCAGAGTTGGGGATTCAGAGGCGGGGAATCAGATATGGGGAAACAGAGGCGGGGAATCAGAGGCGGGCAAACAGAGGCGGGGAATTAGATATGGGGAATCAGAGGTGGGGAATCAGAGGTGGTGAATCAGAGATGGGGAATCACAGGCGGGGAATCAGAGGCAGGGAATAGAACGCGGGGAATCAGAGGCAGGGAATCAGAGTTGGGGCATCAGAGGTTGGGAATTAGATATGGGGAAACAGAGGCGGGGAATCAGAGGCGGGTAAACAGAGGCGGGAAATCAGATATGGGGAATCAGAGGTGGGGAATCAGAGGCAGGGAATCAGATGTGCGGAATCAGAGATGGGGAATCAGAGGCAGGGAATCAGAATCAGAAGCGGGGAATCAGAGGCCGGGAATCAGAGGCCGGGAATCAGATGCTGGGAATAAGAGGCCGGGAATCAGAGGTGGGGAATCAGAGTCCGGGAATCAGAGATGGGGATTCAGAGGCGGGGAATGAGATATGGAGAATCAGAGGCGGGGAATCAGAGGCGGGGAAACAGAGGTGGGGAATCAGATATGTGGAATCAGAGGTGGCGAATCAAAGGCGGTGAATCAGAGATGGGGAGTCAGAGGCGGGGAATCAGAGGAAGGGAATCAAACACGGGAAATCAGAGGCGGGGAATCAGAGCTGGGGAATCAGAGGCGGGGAATCAGAGTTGGGGAATCAGAGGCAGGGAATCAGATATGGGGAAACAGGGGCAGGGAATCAGAGGCGGGGAAACAGAGGCGGGGAATCAGATATGGGGAATCAGAGGTGTGGAATCAGAGGTTGGGAATCAGAGGCAGGGAATCAGAGGCGGGGAAACAGAGGCGGGGAGTCAGATATGGGGAATCAGAGGTGGCGAATCAAAGGCGGTGAAACAGAGATGGGGAATCAGGGCAGGGAATCAGAGGCAGGGAATCAAACACGGGGAATCAGAGCTGGGGAATCAGAGGCGGGGAATTAGAGTTGGGGAATCAGAGGAGGGGAATCAGAGGCGGGGAAACAGAGGCGGGGAATCAGATATGGGGAATCAGAGGTGGGGAATCAGAGGTTGGGAATCAGAGGCAGGGAATCAGAGGTGGGGAATCAGAGGCGGGGAATCAGTCGGCAGGGAATCAGATGTGCGGAATCGGAGATGGGGAATCAGAGGCAGGGAATCAGAGGCGGGGAATCAGAGCTGGGGAATCAGAGGTGGGGAATCAGAGTTGGGGAATCAGAGGCGGGGACTTAGACATTGGGAAACAGAGGCGGGGAATCAGAGGCGGGGAAACAGAGGGGGGTAATCAGAGGCAGGGAATCAGATGTGCGGAATCAGAGATGGGGAATCAGAGGCAGGGAATCAGAATCAGAAGCAGGGAATCAGAGGCCGGGAATCAGAGGCCGGAATCAGATGCCGGGAATAAGAGGCCGGGAATCAGAGGTGGGGAATCAGATATGGGGAAACAGAGGTGGGGAATCAGAGGTTGTGAATCAGAGATGGGAATCAGAGGCGGGGAATCAGAGGCCGGTAATCAGACGCGGGGAATCAGAGGCGGGGAATCAGAGGCGGGGAAACAGAGGCGGGGAATCAGATTTGGGGAATCAGAGGTGGCGAATCAAAGGCGGTGAATCAGAGATGGGGAATCAGAGGCCGGGAATCAGAGGCAGGGAATCAAACACGGGGAATCAGAGGCGGGGAATCAGAGCTGGGGAATCAGAGGCGGGGAATCAGAGTTGGGGAATCAGAGGCGGGGAATCAGATGCAGGGAATCAATATGGGAAATCAGAGGTGGGGAATCAGAGGTTGGGAATCAGAGGAAGGGAATCAGAGGCGAGGAATCAGAGCTGGGGAATCAGAGGCGGGGAATCAGAATTGAGGAATCAGAGATGGGGAATCAGAGATGGGGAATCAGAGGCGGGGAATCAGACGCGGGGAATCAGAGGTGGTGAATCAGAGATGTGGAATCAGAGGCGGGGAATCAGAGGCAGGGAATCAGACGCGGGGAATCAGAGGCGGGGAATCATAGCTGGCGAATCAGAGGCGGGGAATCAGAGGTGGGGAATCAGAGGCGGGGAATCAGATATTGGGAATCAGAGGTGGGGAATCAGAGGCGGGGAAACAGAGGCGGGGAATCAGATATGGGGAATTAGAGGTGGGGAATCAGAGGTTGTGAATCAGAGATGGGGAATCAGAGGCGGGGAATCAGAGGCCGGTAATCAGACGCGGGGAATCAGAGGCGGGGAATCAGACATGGGAAATTAGAGGCAGGGAATCAGAGTTGGGGATTCAGAGGCGGGGAATCAGATATGCGGAAACAGAGGCGGGGAATCAGAGGCGGGGAAACAGAGGCGGGGAATCAGATATAGGGAATCAGAGGTGGGGAATCAGAGGTTGGGAATCAGAGGCTGGGAATCAGAGGCTGGGAATCAGATGCATGGAATCATATGCGGGGAATCAGAGGCGGGGAATCAGAGCTGGGGAATCAGAGGTGGGGAATCAAAGTTGGGGAATAAGAGGCGGGGACTTAGATATGGGCAAACAGAGGCGGGGAATCAGAGGCGGGGAAACAGAGGCGGGGAATCAGATATGGGGAATCAGAGGTGGGGAATCAGAGGCAGGGAATTAGATGTGCGGAATCAGAGGTGGGGAATCAGAGGCAGGGAATCAGAATCAGAAGCAGGGAATCAGAGGCCGGGAATCAGAGGCCGGAATCAGATGCCGGGAATAAGAGGCCGGGAATCAGAGGTGGGGAATCAGAGTCCGGGAATCAGAGATGCGGAATCAGAGGCGGGGAATGAGATATGGGGAATCAGAGGCGGGGAATCAGAGGCGGGGAAACAGAGGCGGGGAATCAGACATGGGGAATCAGAGGTGTGGAATCAGAGGTTGGGAATCAGAGGTTGGGAATCAGAGGCAGGGAATCAGAGGCTTGGATTCAGTTGCAGGGAATCAGATGCGGGGAATCAGAGGCGGGGAATCAGAGCTGGGGAATCAGAGGTGGGGAATCAGAGTTGGGGAATCAGAGGCAGGGACTTAGATATTGGGAAACAGAGGCGGGGAATCAAAGGCGGGGAAACAGAGGCGGGGAATCAGATATGGGGAATCAGAGGTAGGGAATCAGAGGCAGGGAATCAGATGTGCGGAATCAGAGATGGGGAATCAGAGGCAGGGAATCAGAATCAGAAGCAGGGAATCAGAGGCCGGGAATCTGAGGCCGGAATCAGATGCCGGGAATAAGAGGCCGGGAATCAGAGGTGGGGAATCAGAGTCCGGGAATCAGAGATGGGGATTTAGAGGCGGGGAATGAGATATGGGGAATCAGAGGCGGGGAATCAGAGGCGGGGAAACAGAGGCGGGGAATCAGATATGGGGAATCAGAGGTTGCGAATCAAAGGCGGTGAATCAGAGATGGGGAATCAGAGGCCGGGAATCAGAGCTGGGGAATCAGAGGCGGGGAATCAGAGGCCTGGAATCAGATGCTGGGAATAAGAGGCCGGGAATCAGAGGTTGGGAATCAGAGTCCGGGAATCAGAGATGGGGATTCAGAGGCAGGGAATGAGATGTGGAGAATCAGAGGCGGGGAATCAGAGGCGGGGAAACAGAGGTGGGCAATCAGATATGGGGAATCAGAGGTGGCGAATCAAAGGCGGTGAATCAGAGATGGGGAATCAGAGGCGGGGAATCAGAGGCAGGGAATCAAACACGGGGAATCAGAGGTGGGAAATCAGAGCTGGGGAATCAGAGGCGGGGAATCAGAGTTGGGGAATCAGAGGCGGGGAATCAGATATGGGGAAACAGAGGTGGGGAATCAGAGGCAGGGAAACAGAGGTGGGGAATCAGATATGGGGAATCGGAGGTGGGGAATCAGAGGTTGGGAAACAGAGGCAGACAATCAGAGGCGGGGAGTCAGAGGCGGGGAATCAGAGGTAGGGAATCAGATGTGCGGAATCAGAGATGGGGAATCAGAGGCAGCGAATCAGAGGCGGGGAACCAGAGGCGGGGAATCAGAGGCCGGGAATCAGAGGCCGGGAATGAGAGGCCGGGAATCAGAGGCCGGGAATCAGAGATGGCGAATCAGAGGCGGGGAATCAAACACGGGGAATCAGATCTGGGGAATCAGAGGCGGGGAATCAGATATGGGGAAGCAGAGGCGGGGAATCAGAGGCGGGGAATCAGAGGCGCAGAAACAGAGGCGGGGTATCAGATATGGGGAATCAGAGGTGGGGAATCAGGGGCGGGTATCAGAGGCTGGGTATCAGACACGGGGATTCAGAGGCGGGGAATCAGAGATGGGAATCAGAGGCGGGGAATCAGAGGCAGGGAATCAGATGTGCGGAATCAGAGATGGGGAATCAGAGGCAGCGAATCAGAGGCGGGGAACCAGAGGCGGGGAAACAGAGTTGGGGAATCAGATATGGGGAATCAGAGGTGGGGAATCAGAGGTTGGGAAACAGAGGCAGGGAATCAGAGGCGGGGAGTCAGAGGCGGGGAATCAGAGGCAGGGAATCACATGTGCGGAATCAGAGATGGGGAATCAGAGGCAGCGAATCAGAGGCGGGGAACCAGAGGCGGGGAATCAGAGGCCGGGAATCAGAAGCCGGGAATGAGAGGCCGGGAATCAGAGGTCGGGAATCAGAGATGGGGAATCAGACGCGGGGAATCAAACACGGGGAATCAGATCTGGGGAATCAGAGGCGGGGAATCAGAGTTGGGGAATCAGAGGCGGCGAATCAGATATGGGGAAACAGAGGCGGGGAATCAGAGGCGGGGAACCAGAGGCGGGGATTCCGAGGCGTGGAATCAGATATGGGGAAACAGAGGCGGGGAATTAGAGGCGGGCAAACAGAGGCGGGGAATCAGATATGGGGAATCAGAGGTGGGGAATCAGAGGTTGTGAATCAGAGATGGGGAATCACAGGCGGGAAATCAGAGGCAGGGAATCAGATGTGCGGAATCAGAGATGGGGAATCAGAGGCAGCGAATCAGAGGCGGGGAACCAGAGGCGGGCATTCAGAGGTGGGGAATCAGATATGGGGAATCAGAGGTTGGGAAACAGAGGCAGGGAATCAGAGGCGGGGTGTCAGAGGCGGGGAATCAGAGGCAGGGAATCAGATGTGCGGAATCAGAGATGGGGAATCAGAAGCAGCGAATCAGAGGCGGGGAACCAGAGGCGGGGATTCAGAGGCGTGGAATCAGATATGGGGAAACAGAGGTGGGGAATCAGAGGTTGTGAATCAGAGATGGGGAATCACAGGCGGGAAATCAGAGGCAGGGAATCAGAGCTGGGGAATCAGAGGCGGGGAATCAGAGCTGGGGAATCA
Source organism: Narcine bancroftii (assembly GCF_036971445.1). Classification (NCBI taxonomy): domain Eukaryota; kingdom Metazoa; phylum Chordata; class Chondrichthyes; order Torpediniformes; family Narcinidae; genus Narcine; species Narcine bancroftii. Next base: position 2,854,972 of record NW_027211893.1, read on the forward strand.
GAGGCAGGGAATCAGAGTTGGGGATTCAGAGGCGGGAAATCAGAGCTGGGGAATCAGAGGCGGGGAATCAGAGGCAGGGAATCAGAGGCGGGGAATCAGAGGCAGGGAATCAGATATGGGGATTCAGAGGTGGGGAATCAGAGGTTGGGAATCAGAGGCAGGGAATCGGAGGCGGGGAATCAGAGGCAGGGAATCAGATGTGGGGAATCAGAGGCGGGGAATCAGAGTTGGGGAATCAGAGTCGGGGAATCAGAGTTTGGGAATCAGAGGCGGGGAATTTGATATGGGGAAACAGAGGCGGGGAATCAGATATGGGGAATCAGAGGCAGGGAATCAGAGGCGCGGAAAGAGAGGCGGGGAATCAGATATGGGGAATCAGAGGTGGGGAATCAGATATGGGGAAACAGAGGCGGGGAATCAGAGGCGGGGAATCAGATATGGGGAATCAGATATGGGGAATCAGAGGCGGAGAATCAGAGGCGAGGAAAGAGAGGCGGGGAATCAGATATGGGGAATCAGAGGTGGGGAATCAGATATGGGGAAACAGAGGCGGGGAATCAGAGGCGGGGAAACAGAGGCGGGGAATTTGATATGGGGAATCAGAGGTGGCGAATGAAAGGCGGTGAATCAGAGATGGGGAATCAGAGGCGGGGAATCAGAGGCAGGGAATCAAACACGGGGAATCAGAGGAGGCGAATCAGAGCTGGGGAATCAGAGGCGGGGTATCAGAGTTGGGGAATCAGAGGCGGGATATCAGATATTGGGAAACAGAGGTGGGGAATCAGAGGCAGGGAAACAGAGGTGGGAAATCAGATATGGGGAATCAGAGGTGGGGAATCAGAGGTTGGGAAACAGAGGCAGGGAATCAGAGGCAGGGAATCAGATGTGTGGAATCAGAGATGGGGAATCAGAGGCAGCGAATCAGAGGCGGGGAACCAGAGGCGGGGAATCAGAGGCGGAGAATCAGAGCCTGGGAATCAGAGGCGGGGAATCAGAGGCGGGGAAACAGAGGCGGGGAAACAGATATGGGGACTCAGAGGTGGGGAATCTGAGGTTGGGAATCAGAGGCAGGGAATCAGAGGCAGGGAATCAGAGGCAGGGAATCAGAGTTGGGGATTCAGAGGCGGGGAATCAGAGCTGGGGAATCAGAGGCGGGGAATCAGAGGCAGGGAATCAGAGGCGGGGAATCAGAGGCAGGGAATCAGATATGGGGATTCAGAGGTGGGGAATCAGAGGTTGGGAATCAGAGGTGGGGATCAGAGTCGGGGAATCAGAGGCAGGGAATCAGATGTGCGGAATCAGAGATGGGGAATCAGAGGTGGGGAATCAGAGGCTGTGAATCAGAGATGGGGAATCAGAGGTGGGGAATCAGAGACATGAAATCAGACACGGGGATTCAGAGGCTGGGAATAAGACGGGGGGAATCAAAGGCGGGGAATCAGAGCTGGGGAATCAGAGGCAGGGAATCAGAGTTGGGGATTCAGAGGCGGGGAATCAGATATGGGGAAACAGAGGCGGGGAATCAGAGGCGGGCAAACAGAGGCGGGGAATTAGATATGGGGAATCAGAGGTGGGGAATCAGAGGTGGTGAATCAGAGATGGGGAATCACAGGCGGGGAATCAGAGGCAGGGAATAGAACGCGGGGAATCAGAGGCAGGGAATCAGAGTTGGGGCATCAGAGGTTGGGAATTAGATATGGGGAAACAGAGGCGGGGAATCAGAGGCGGGGAAACAGAGGCGGGAAGTCAGATATGGGTAATCAGAGGTGGGGAATCAGAGGCAGGGAATCAGATGTGCGGAATCAGAGATGGGGAATCAGAGGCAGGGAATCAGAATCAGAAGCGGGGAATCAGAGGCCGGGAATCAGAGGCCGGGAATCAGATGCTGGGAATGAGAGGCCGGGAATCAGAGGTGGAGAATCAGAGTCCGGGAATCAGAGATGGGGATTCAGAGGCGGGGAATGAGATATGGAGAATCAGAGGCGGGGAATCAGAGGCGGGGAAACAGAGGTGGGGAATCAGATATGGGGAATCAGAGGTTGCGAATCAAAGGCGGTGAATCAGAGATGGGGAATCAGAGGCCGGGAATCAGAGCTGGGGAATCAGAGGCGGGGAATCAGAGGCCTGGAATCAGATGCTGGGAATAAGAGGCCGGGAATCAGAGGTTGGGAATCAGAGTCTGGGAATCAGAGATGGGGATTCAGAGGCGGGGAATGAGATGTGGAGAATCAGAGGCGGGGAATCAGAGGCGGGGAAACAGAGGTGGGCAATCAGATATGGGGAATCAGAGGTGGCGAATCAAAGGCGGTGAATCAGAGATGGGGAATCAGAGGCGGGGAATCAGAGGCAGGGAATCAAACACTGGGAATCAGAGGTGGGAAATCAGAGCTGGGGAATCAGAGGCGGGGAATCAGAGTTGGGGAATCAGAGGCGGGGAATCAGATATGGGGAAACAGAGGTGGGGAATCAGAGGCAGGGAAACAGAGGTGGGGAATCAGATATGGGGAATCGGAGGTGGGGAATCAGAGGTTGGGAAACAGAGGCAGACAATCAGAGGCGGGGAGTCAGAGGCGGGGAATCAGAGGCAGGGAATCAGATGTGCGGAATCAGAGATGGGGAATCAGAGGCAGCGAATCAGAGGCGGGGAACCAGAGGCGGGGAATCAGAGGCCGGGAATCAGAGGCCGGGAATGAGAGGCCGGGAATCAGAGGCCGGGAATCAGAGATGGCGAATCAGAGGCGGGGAATCAAACACGGGGAATCAGATCTGGGGAATCAGAGGCGGGGAATCAGATATGGGGAAGCAGAGGCGGGGAATCAGAGGCGGGGAATCAGAGGCGCAGAAACAGAGGCGGGGTATCAGATATGGGGAATCAGAGGTGGGGAATCAGGGGCGGGGTATCAGAGGCTGGGTATCAGACACGGGGATTCAGAGGCGGGGAATCAGAGATGGGAATCAGAGGCGGGGAATCAGAGGCAGGGAATCAGATGTGCGGAATCAGAGATGGGGAATCAGAGGCAGCGAATCAGAGGCGGGGAACCAGAGGCGGGGAAACAGAGTTGGGGAATCAGATATGGGGAATCAGAGGTGGGGAATCAGAGGTTGGGAAACAGAGGCAGGGAATCAGAGGCGGGGAGTCAGAGGCGGGGAATCAGAGGCAGGGAATCAGATGTGTGGAATCAGAGATGGGGAATCAGAGGCAGCGAATCAGAGGCGGGGAACCAGAGGCGGGGAATCAGAGGCCGGGAATCAGAGGCCGGGAATGAGAGGCCGGGAATCAGAGGTCGGGAATCAGAGATGGGGAATCAGACGCGGGGAATCAAACACGGGGAATCAGATCTGGGGAATCAGAGGCGGGGAATCAGTGTTGGGGAATCAGAGGCGGCGAATCAGATATGGGGAAACAGAGGCGGGGAATCAGAGGCGGGGAATCAGAGGCGCAGAAACAGAGGCGGGGTATCAGATATGGGGAATCAGAGGTGGGGAATCAGGGGCGGGGTATCAGAGGCTGGGTATCAGACACGCGGATTCAGAGGTGGGGAATCAGAGATGGGGAATCAGAGGCGGGGAATCAGAGGCAGGGAATCAGATGTGCGGAATCAGAGATGGGGAATCAGAGGCAGCGAATCAGAGGCGGGGAACCAGAGGCGGGCATTCAGAGGTGGGGAATCAGATATGGGGAATCAGAGGTTGGGAAACAGAGGCAGGGAATCAGAGGCGGGGTGTCAGAGGCGGGGAATCAGAGGCAGGGAATCAGATGTGCGGAATCAGAGATGGGGAATCAGAAGCAGCGAATCAGAGGCGGGGAACCAGAGGCGGGGATTCAGAGGCGTGGAATCAGATATGGGGAAACAGAGGCGGGGAATTAGAGGCGGGCAAACAGAGGCGGGGAATCAGATATGGGGAATCAGAGGTGGGGAATCAGAGGTTGTGAATCAGAGATGGGGAATCACAGGCGGGAAATCAGAGGCAGGGAATCAGAGCTGGGGAATCAGAGGCGGGGAATCAGAGCTGGGGAATCAGAGGCAGGGAATCAGAGTTGGGGATTCAGAGGCGGGAAATCAGAGCTGGGGAATCAGAGGCGGGGAATCAGAGGCAGGGAATCAGAGGCGGGGAATCAGAGGCAGGGAATCAGATATGGGGATTCAGAGGTGGGGAATCAGAGGTTGGGAATCAGAGGCAGGGAATCGGAGGCGGGGAATCAGAGGCAGGGAATCAGATGTGGGGAATCAGAGGCGGGGAATCAGAGTTGGGGAATCAGAGTCGGGGAATCAGAGTTTGTGAATCAGAGGCGGGGAATTTGATATGGGGAAACAGAGGCGGGGAATCAGATATGGGGAATCAGAGGCAGGGAATCAGAGGCGCGGAAAGAGAGGCGGGGAATCAGATATGGGGAATCAGAGGTGGGGAATCAGATATGGTGAAACAGAGGCGGGGAATCAGAGGCGGGGAATCAGATATGGGGAATCAGATATGGGGAATCAGAGGCGGGGAATCAGAGGCGAGGAAAGAGAGGCGGGGAATCAGATATGGGGAATCAGAGGTGGGGAATCAGATATGGGGAAACAGAGGCGGGGAATCAGAGGCGGGGAAACAGAGGCGGGGAATTTGATATGGGGAATCAGAGGTGGCGAATGAAAGGCGGTGAATCAGAGATGGGGAATCAGAGGCGGGGAATCAGAGGCAGGGAATCAAACACGGGGAATCAGAGGAGGCGAATCAGAGCTGGGGAATCAGAGGCGGGGTATCAGAGTTGGGGAATCAGAGGCGGGATATCAGATATGGGGAAACAGAGGTGGGGAATCAGAGGCAGGGAAACAGAGGTGGGGAATCAGATATGGGGAATCAGAGGTGGGGAATCAGAGGTTGGGAAACAGAGGCAGGGAATCAGAGGCGGGGAGTCAGAGGCGGGGAATCAGAGGCAGGGAATCAGATGTGCGGAATCAGAGATGGGGAATCAGAGGCAGCGAATCAGAGGCGGGGAACCAGAGGCGGGGAATCAGAGGCGGAGAATCAGAGCCTGGGAATCAGAGGCGGGGAATCAGAGGCGGGGAAACAGAGGCGGGGAAACAGATATGGGGACTCAGAGGTGGGGAATCTGAGGTTGGGAATCAGAGGCAGGGAATCAGAGGCAGGGAATCAGAGGCAGGGAATCAGAGTTGGGGATTCAGAGGCGGGGAATCAGAGCTGGGGAATCAGAGGCGGGGAATCAGAGGCAGGGAATCAGAGGCGGGGAATCAGAGGCAGGGAATCAGATATGGGGATTCAGAGGTGGGGAATCAGAGGTTGGGAATCAGAGGTGGGGATCAGAGTCGGGGAATCAGAGGCAGGGAATCAGATGTGCGGAATCAGAGATGGGGAATCAGAGGTGTGGAATCAGAGGCTGTGAATCAGAGATGGGGAATCAGAGGTGGGGAATCAGAGGCAGGAAATCAGACACGGGGATTCAGAGGCTGGGAATAAGACGGGGGGAATCAAAGGCGGGGAATCAGAGCTGGGGAATCAGAGGCAGGGAATCAGAGTTGGAGATTCAGAGGCGGGGAATCAGATATGGGGAAACAGAGGCGGGGAATCAGAGGCGGGCAAACAGAGGCGGGGAATTAGATATGGGGAATCAGAGGTGGGGAATCAGAGGTGGTGAATCAGAGATGGGGAATCACAGGCGGGGAATCAGAGGCAGGGAATAGAACGCGGGGAATCAGAGGCAGGGAATCAGAGTTGGGGCATCAGAGGTTGGGAATTAGATATGGGGAAACAGAGGCGGGGAATCAGAGGCGGGGAAACAGAGGCGGGAAGTCAGATATGGGTAATCAGAGGTGGGGAATCAGAGGCAGGGAATCAGATGTGCGGAATCAGAGATGGGGAATCAGAGGCAGGGAATCAGAATCAGAAGCGGGGAATCAGAGGCCGGGAATCAGAGGCCGGGAATCAGATGCTGGGAATGAGAGGCCGGGAATCAGAGGTGGAGAATCAGAGTCCGGGAATCAGAGATGGGGATTCAGAGGCGGGGAATGAGATATGGAGAATCAGAGGCGGGGAATCAGAGGCGGGGAAACAGAGGTGGGGAATCATATATGTGGAATCAGAGGTGGCGAATCAAAGGCGGTGAATCAGAGATGGGGAATCAGAGGCGGGGAATCAGAGGCAGGGAATCAAACACGGGAAATCAGAGGCGGGGAATCAGAGCTGGGGAATCAGAGGCGGGGAATCTGAGTTGGGGAATCAGAGGCAGGGAATCAGATATGGGGAAACAGGGGCAGGGAATCAGAGGCGGGGAAACAGAGGCGGGGAATCAGATATGGGGAATCAGAGGTAGGGAATCAGAGGCAGGGAATCAGAGGCGGGGAAACAGAGGCGGGGAATCAGATATGGGGAATCAGAGGTGGCGAATCAAAGGCGGTGAAACAGAGATGGGGAATCAGGGCAGGGAATCAGAGGCAGGGAATCAAACACGGGGAATCAGAGCTGGGGAATCAGAGGCGGGAAATTAGAGTTGGGGAATCAGAGGAGGGGAATCAGAGGCGGGGAAACAGAGGCGGGGAATCATATGGGGAATCGGAGGTGGGGAATCAGAGGTTGGGAAACAGAGGCAGACAATCAGAGGCGGGGAGTCAGAGGCGGGGAATCAGAGGCAGGGAATCAGATGTGCGGAATCAGAGATGGGGAATCAGAGGCAGCGAATCAGAGGCGGGGAACCAGAGGCGGGGAATCAGAGGCCGGGAATCAGATATTGGGAAACAAAGGTGGGGAATCAGAGGCGGGGAAACAGAGGCGGGGAATCAGATATGGGGAATCAGAGGTGGGGAATCAGAGGTTGGGAATCAGAGGCAGGGAATCAGAGGCTTGGAATCAGATGCAGGGAATCAGATGCGGGGAATCATAGGCGGGGAATCAGAGCTGGGGAATCAGAGGTGGGGAATCAGAGTTGGGGAATCAGAGGCGGGGACTTAGATATTGGGAAACAGAGGCGGGGAATCAGATATGGGGAAACAGAGGTGGGGAATCAGAGGCAGGGAAACAGAGGTGGGGAATCAGATATGGGGAATCGGAGGTGGGGAATCAGAGGTTGGGAAACAGAGGCAGACAATCAGAGGCGGGGAGTCAGAGGCGGGGAATCAGAGGCAGGGAATCAGATGTGCGGAATCAGAGATGGGGAATCAGAGGCAGCGAATCAGAGGCGGGGAACCAGAGGCGGGCATTCAGAGGTGGGGAATCAGATATGGGGAATCAGAGGCGGGGAATCAGAGGCGGGGAATCAGAGGCGCAGAAACAGAGGCGGGGTATCAAACACGGGGAATCAGATCTGGGGAATCAGAGGCGGGGAATCAGATATGGGGAAGCAGAGGCGGGGAATCAGAGGCGGGGAATCAGAGGCGCAGAAACAGAGGCGGGGTATCAGATATGGGGAATCAGAGGTGGGGAATCAGGGGCGGGGTATCAGAGGCTGGGTATCAGACACGGGGATTCAGAGGCGGGGAATCAGAGATGGGAATCAGAGGCGGGGAATCAGAGGCAGGGAATCAGATGTGCGGAATCAGAGTTGGGGAATCAGAGGCAGCGAATCAGAGGCGGGGAACCAGAGGCGGGGAAACAGAGTTGGGGAATCAGATATGGGGAATCAGAGGTGGGGAATCAGAGGTTGGGAAACAGAGGCAGGGAATCAGAGGCGGGGAGTCAGAGGCGGGGAATCAGAGGCAGGGAATCAGATGTGCGGAATCAGAGATGGGGAATCAGAGGCAGCGAATCAGAGGCGGGGAACCAGAGGCGGGGAATCAGAGGCCGGGAATCAGAGGCCGGGAATGAGAGGCCGGGAATCAGAGGTCGGGAATCAGAGATGGGGAATCAGACGCGGGGAATCAATCACGGGGAATCAGATCTGGGGAATCAGAGGCGGGGAATCAGAGTTGGGGAATCAGAGGCGGCGAATCAGATATGGGGAAACAGAGGCGGGGAATCAAAGGCGGGGAATCAGAGGCGCAGAAACAGAGGCGGGGTATCAGATATGGGGAATCAGAGGTGGGGAATCAGGGGCGGGGTATCAGAGGCTGGGTATCAGACACGCGGATTCAGAGGTGGGGAATCAGAGATGGGGAATCAGAGGCGGGGAATCAGAGGCAGGGAATCAGATGTGCGGAATCAGAGATGGGGAATCAGAGGCAGCGAATCAGAGGCGGGGAACCAGAGGCGGGCATTCAGAGGTGGGGAATCAGATATGGGGAATCAGAGGTTGGGAAACAGAGGCAGGGAATCAGAGGCGGGGTGTCAGAGGCGGGGAATCAGAGGCAGGGAATCAGATGTGCGGAATCAGAGATGGGGAATCAGAAGCAGCGAATCAGAGGCGGGGAACCAGAGGCGGGGATTCAGAGGCGTGTAATCAGATATGGGGAAACAGAGGCGGGGAATTAGAGGCGGGCAAACAAAGGCGGGGAATCAGATATGGGGAATCAGAGGTGGGGAATCAGAGGTTGTGAATCAGAGATGGGGAATCACAGGCGGGAAATCAGAGGCAGGGAATCAGAGCTGGGGAATCAGAGGCGGGGAATCAGAGCTGGGGAATCAGAGGCAGGGAATCAGAGTTGGGGATTCAGAGGCGGGAAATCAGAGCTGGGGAATCAGAGGCGGGGAATCAGAGGCAGGGAATCAGAGGCGGGGAATCAGAGGCAGGGAATCAGATATGGGGATTCAGAGGTGGGGAATCAGAGGTTGGGAATCAGAGGCAGGGAATCGGAGGCGGTGAATCAGAGGCAGGGAATCAGATGTGGGGAATCAGAGGCGGGGAATCAGAGTTGGGGAATCAGAGTCGGGGAATCAGAGTTTGGGAATCAGAGGCGGGGAATTTGATATGGGGAAACAGAGGCGGGGAATCAGATATGGGGAATCAGAGGCAGGGAATCAGAGGCGCGGAAAGAGAGGCGGGGAATCAGATATGGGGAATCAGAGGTGGAGAATCAGATATGGGGAAACAGAGGCGGGGAATCAGAGGCGGGGAATCAGATATGGGGAATCAGATATGGGGAATCAGAGGCGGGGAATCAGAGGCGAGGAAAGAGAGGCGGGGAATCAGATATGGGGAATCAGAGGTGGGGAATCAGATATGGGGAAACAGAGGCGGGGAATCAGAGGCGGGGAAACAGAGGCGGGGAATTTGATATGGGGAATCAGAGGTGGCGAATGAAAGGCGGTGAATCAGAGATGGGGAATCAGAGGCGGGGAATCAGAGGCAGGGAATCAAACACGGGGAATAAGAGGAGGGGAATCAGAGCTGGGGAATCAGAGGCGGGGTATCAGAGTTGGGGAATCAGAGGTGGGATATCAGATATGGGGAAACAGAGATGGGGAATCAGAGGCAGGGAAACAGAGGTGGGGAATCAGATATGGGGAATCAGAGGTGGGGAATCAGAGGTTGGGAAACAGAGGCAGGGAATCAGAGGCGGGGAGTCAGAGGCGGGGAATCAGAGGCAGGGAATCAGATGTGTGGAATCAGAGATGGGGAATCAGAGGCAGCGAATCAGAGGCGGGGAACCAGAGGCGGGGAATCAGAGGCGGAGAATCAGAGCCTGGGAATCAGAGGCGGGGAATCAGAGGCGGGGAAACAGAGGCGGGGAAACAGATATGGGGACTCAGAGGTGGGGAATCTGAGGTTGGGAATCAGAGGCAGGGAATCAGAGGCAGGGAATCAGAGGCAGGGAATCAGAGTTGGGGATTCAGAGGCGGGGAATCAGAGCTGGGGAATCAGAGGTGGGGAATCAGAGGCAGGGAATCAGAGGCGGGGAATCAGAGGCAGGGAATGAGATATGGGGATTCAGAGGTGGGGAATCAGAGGTTGGGAATCAGAGGTGGGGATCAGAGTCGGGGAATCAGAGGCAGGGAATCAGATGTGCGGAATCAGAGATGGGGAATCAGAGGTGGGGAATCAGAGGCTGTGAATCAGAGATGGGGAATCAGAGGTGGGGAATCAGAGGCAGGAAATCAGACACGGGGATTCAGAGGCTGGGAATAAGACGGGGGGAATCAAAGGCGGGGAATCAGAGCTGGGGAATCAGAGGCAGGGAATCAGAGTTGGGGATTCAGAGGCGGGGAATCAGATATGGGGAAACAGAGGCGGGGAATCAGAGGCGGGCAAACAGAGGCGGGGAATTAGATATGGGGAATCAGAGGTGGGGAATCAGAGGTGGTGAATCAGAGATGGGGAATCACAGGCGGGGAATCAGAGGCAGGGAATAGAACGCGGGGAATCAGAGGCAGGGAATCAGAGTTGGGGCATCAGAGGTTGGGAATTAGATATGGGGAAACAGAGGCGGGGAATCAGAGGCGGGGAAACAGAGGCGGGAAGTCAGATATGGGTAATCAGAGGTGGGGAATCAGAGGCAGTGAATCAGATGTGCGGAATCAGAGATGGGGAATCAGAGGCAGGGAATCAGAATCAGAAGCGGGGAATCAGAGGCCGGGAATCAGAGGCCGGGAATCAGATGCTGGGAATGAGAGGCCGGGAACCAGAGGTGGAGAATCAGAGTCCGGGAATCAGAGATGGGGATTCAGAGGCGGGGAATGAGATATGGAGAATCAGAGGCGGGGAATCAGAGGCGGGGAAACAGAGGTGGGGAATCATATATGTGGAATCAGAGGTGGCGAATCAAAGGCGGTGAATCAGAGATGGGGAATCAGAGGCGGGGAATCAGAGGCAGGGAATCAAACACGGGAAATCAGAGGCGGGGAATCAGAGCTGGGGAATCAGAGGCGGGGAATCTGAGTTGGGGAATCAGAGGCAGGGAATCAGATATGGGGAAACAGGGGCAGGGAATCAGAGGCGGGGAAACAGAGGCGGGGAATCAGATATGGGGAATCAGAGGTAGGGAATCAGAGGCAGGGAATCAGAGGCGGGGAAACAGAGGCGGGGAATCAGATATGGGGAATCAGAGGTGGCGAATCAAAGGCGGTGAAACAGAGATGGGGAATCAGGGCAGGGAATCAGAGGCAGGGAATCAAACACGGGGAATCAGAGCTGGGGAATCAGAGGCAGGAAATTAGAGTTGGGGAATCAGAGGAGGGGAATCAGAGGCGGGGAAACAGAGGCGGGGAATCAGATATGGGGAATCAGAGGTGGGGAATCAGAGGTTGGGAATCAGAGGCAGGGAATCAGAGGCGGGGAATCAGAGGCGGGGAATCAGAGGCAGGGAATCAGATGTGCGGAATCGGAGATGGGGAATCAGAGGCAGGGAATCAGAGGCGGGGAATCAGAAGCGGGGAATCAGAGGCCGGGAATCAGATATTGGGAAACAGAGGTGGGGAATCAGAGGCGGGGAAACAGAGGCGGGGAATCAGATATGGGGAATCAGAGGTGGGGAATCAGAGGTTGGGAATCAGAGGCAGGGAATCAGAGGCTTGGAATCAGATGCAGGGAATCAGATGCGGGGAATCATAGGCGGGGAATCAGAGCTGGGGAATCAGAGGTGGGGAATCAGAGTTGGGGAATCAGAGGCGGGAACTTAGATATTGGGAAACAGAGGCAGGGAATCAGAGGCGGGGAAACAGAGGGGGGTAATCAGAGGCAGGGAATCAGATGTGCGGAATCAGAGATGGGGAATCAGAGGCAGGGAATCAGAATCAGAAGCAGGGAATCAGAGGCCGGGAATCAGAGGCCGGAATCAGATGCCGGGAATAAGAGGCCGGGAATCAGAGGTGGGGAATCAGAGTCCGGGAATCAGAGATGGGGATTCAGAGGCGGGGAATGAGATATGGGGAATCAGAGGCGGGGAATCAGAGGCGGGGAAACAGAGGCGGGGAATCAGATTTGGGGAATCAGAGGTGGCGAATCAAAGGCGGTGAATCAGAGATGGGGAATCAGAGGCCGGGAATCAGAGGCAGGGAATCAAACACGGGGAATCAGAGGCGGGGAATCAGAGCTGGGGAATCAGAGGCGGGGAATCAGAGTTGGGGAATCAGAGGCGGGGAATCAGACGCAGGGAATCAATATGGAAAATCAGAGGTGGGGAATCAGAGGTTGGGAATCAGAGGAAGGGAATCAGAGGCGAGGAATCAGAGCTGGGGAATCAGAGGCGGGGAATCAGAATTGGGGAATCAGAGATGGGGAATCAGAGATGGGGAATCAGAGGCGGGGAATCAGACGCGGGGAATCAGCGGTGGTGAATCAGAGATGTGGAATCAGAGGCGGGGAATCAGAGGCAGGGAATCAGACGCGGGGAATCAGAGGCGGGGAATCATAGCTGGCGAATCAGAGGCGGGGAATCAGAGGTGGGGAATCAGAGGCGGGGAATCAGATATTGGGAATCAGAGGTGGGGAATCAGAGGCGGGGAAACAGAGGCGGGGAATCAGATATGGGGAATCAGAGGTGGGGAATCAGAGGTTGTGAATCAGAGATGGGGAATCAGAGGCGGGGAATCAGAGGCCGGTAATCAGACGCGGGGAATCAGAGGCGGGGAATCAGACATGGGAAATTAGAGACAGGGAATCAGAGTTGGGGATTCAGAGGCGGGGAATCAGATATGGGGAAACAGAGGCGGGGAATCAGAGGCGGGCAAATAGAGGCGGGGATCAGATACGGGGAAACAGAGGCGGGGAATCAGAGGCGGGGAAACAGAGGCGGGGAATCAGATATGGGGAATCAGAGGTGGGGAATCAGACGCAGGGAATCATTATGGGAAATCAGAGGTGGGGAATCAGAGGTTGGGAATCAGAGGAAGGGAATCAGAGGCGAGGAATCAGAGCTGGGGAATCAGAGGCGGGGAATCAGAATTGGGGAATCAGAGATGGGGAATCAGAGATGGGGAATCATAGGCGGGGAATCAGACGCGGGGAATCAGCGGTGGTGAATCAGAGATGTGGAATCAGAGGCGGGGAATCAGAGGCAGGGAATCAGACGCGGGGAATCATAGGCGGGGAATCATAGCTGGCGAATCAGAGGCGGGGAATCAGAGGTGGGGAATCAGAGGCGGGGAATCAGATATTGGGAATCAGAGGTGGGGAATCAGAGGCGGGGAAACAGAGGCGGGGAATCAGATATAGGGAATCAGAGGTGGGGAATCAGAGGTTGTGAATCAGAGATGGGGAATCAGAGGCGGGGAATCAGAGGCCGGTAATCAGACGCGGGGAATCAGAGGCGGGGAATCTGACATGGGAAATTAGAGGCAGGGAATCAGAGTTGGGGATTCAGAGGCGGGGATTCAGATATGGGGAAACAGAGGCGGGGAATCAGAGGCGGGCAAATAGAGGTGGGGATCAGATATGGGGAAACAGAGGCGGGGAATCAGAGGCGGGGAAACAGAGGCGGGGAATCAGATATGGGGAATCAGAGGTGGGGAATCAGAGGTTGGGAATCAGAGATGCGGAATTGGAGGCGGGGAATGGGATATGGGGAATCAGAGGCGGGGAATCAGAGGCGGGGAAACAGAGGCGGGGAATCAGATATGGGGAATCAGAGGTGTGGAATCAGAGGTTGGGAATCAGAGGTTGGGAATCAGAGGCAGGGAATCAGAGGCTTGGAATCAGTTGCAGGGAATCAGATGCGGGGAATCAGAGGCGGGGAATCAGAGCTGGGGAATCAGAGGTGGGGAATCAGAGTTGGGGAATCAGAGGCGGGGACTTAGATATTGGGAAACAGAGGCGGGGAATCAAAGGTGGGGAAACAGAGGCGGGGAATCAGATATGGGGAATCAGAGGTGGGGAATCAGAGGCAGGGAATCAGATGTGCGGAATCAGAGATGGGGAATCAGAGGCAGGGAATCAGAATCAGACGCAGGGAATCAGAGGCCGGGAATCAGAGGCCGGAATCAGATGCCGGGAATAAGAGGCCGGGAATCAGAGGTGGGGAATCAGAGTCCGGGAATCAGAGATGGGGATTTAGAGGCGGGGAATGAGATATGGGGAATCAGAGGCGGGGAATCAGAGGCGGGGAAACAGAGGCGGGGAATCAGATATGGGGAATCAGAGGTTGCGAATCAAAGGCGGTGAATCAGAGATGGGGAATCTGAGGCCGGGAATCAGAGGCAGGGAATCAAACACGGGGAATCAGATGCGGGGAATCAGAGCTGGGGAATCAGAGGCGGGGAATCAGAGTTGGGGAATCAGAGGCGGGGAATCAGACGCAGGGAATCAATATGGGAAATCAGAGGTGGGGAATGAGACGCAGGGAATCAATATGGGAAATCAGAGTTGGGGAATCAGAGGTTGGGAATCAGAGGAAGGGAATCAGAGGCGAGGAATCAGAGCTGGGGAATCAGAGGCGGGGAATCAGAATTGGGGAATCAGAGATGGGGAATCAGAGATGGGGAATCAGAGGCGGGGAATCAGACGCGTGGAATCAGAGGTGGTGAATCAGAGGCGAGGAATCAGAGCTGGGGAATCAGAGGCGGGGAATCAGAATTGGGGAATCAGAGATGGGGAATCAGAGATGGGGAATCATAGGCGGGGAATCAGACGCGGGGAATCAGCGGTGGTGAATCAGAGATGTGGAATCAGAGGCGGGGAATCAGAGGCAGGGAATCAGACGCTGGGAATCATAGGCGGGGAATCATAGCTGGCGAATCAGAGGCGGGGAATCAGAGGTGGGGAATCAGAGGCGGGGAATCAGATATTGGGAATCAGAGGTGGGGATTCAGAGGCGGGGAAACAGAGGCGGGGAATCAGATATGGGGAATCAGAGGTGGGGAATCAGAGGTTGTGAATCAGAGATGGGGAATCAGAGGCGGGGAATCAGAGGCCGGTAATCAGACGCGGGGAATCAGAGGCGGGGAATCAGACATGGGAAATTAGAGGCAGGGAATCAGAGTTGGGGATTCAGAGGCGGGGAATCAGATATGGGGAAACAGAGGCGGGGAATCAGAGGCGGGCAAATAGAGGTGGGGATCAGATATGGGGAAACAGAGGCGGGGAATCAGAGGCGGGGAAACAGAGGCGGGGAATCAGATATGGGGAATCAGAGGTGGGGAATCAGAGGTTGGGAATCAGAGATGCGGAATTGGAGGCGGGGAATGGGATATGGGGAATCAGAGGCGGGGAATCAGAGGCGGGGAAACAGAGGCGGGGAATCAGATATGGGGAATCAGAGGTGTGGAATCAGAGGTTGGGAATCAGAGGTTGGGAATCAGAGGCAGGGAATCAGAGGCTTGGAATCAGTTGCAGGGAATCAGATGCGGGGAATCAGAGGCGGGGAATCAGAGCTGGGGAATCAGAGGTGGGGAATCAGAGTTGGGATATCAGAGGCGGGGACTTAGATATTGGGAAACAGAGGCGGGGAATCAAAGGTGGGGAAACAGAGGCGGGGAATCAGATATGGGGTATCAGAGGTGGGGAATCAGAGGCAGGGAATCAGATGTGCGGAATCAGAGATGGGGAATCAGAGGCAGGGAATCAGAATCAGACGCAGGGAATCAGAGGCCGGGAATCAGAGGCCGGAATCAGATGCCGGGAATAAGAGGCCGGGAATCAGAGGTGGGGAATCAGAGTCCGGGAATCAGAGATGGGGATTTAGAGGCGGGGAATGAGATATGGGGAATCAGAGGCGGGGAATCAGAGGCGGGGAAACAGAGGCGGGGAATCAGATATGGGGAATCAGAGGTTGCGAATCAAAGGCGGTGAATCAGAGATGGGGAATCAGAGGCCGGGAATCAGAGGCAGGGAATCAAACACGGGGATTCAGATGCGGGGAATCAGAGCTGGGGAATCAGAGGCGGGGAATCAGAGTTGGGGAATCAGAGGCGGGGAATCAGACGCAGGGATTCAATATGGGAAATCAGAGGTGGGGAATCAGACGCAGGGAATCAATATGGGAAATCAGAGTTGGGGAATCAGAGGTTGGGAATCAGAGGAAGGGAATCAGAGGCGAGGAATCAGAGCTGGGGAATCAGAGGCGGGGAATCAGAATTGGGGAATCAGAGATGGGGAATCAGAGATGGGGAATCAGAGGCGGGGAATCAGACGCGTGGAATCAGAGGTGGTGAATCAGAGATGTGGAATCAGAGGCGGGGAATCAGAGGCAGGGAATCAGACGCGGGGAATCAGAGGCGGGGAATCATAGCTGGCGAATCAGAGGCGGGGAATGAGATATGGGGAATCAGAGGCGGGGAATCAGAGGCGGGGAAACAGTGGCGAGGAATCAGATATGGGGAATCAGAGGTGGCGAATCAAAGGCGGTGAATCAGAGATGGGGAATCAGAGGCGGGGAATCAGAGGCAGGGGATCAAACACGGGGAATCAGAGGCGGGGAATCAGAGCTGTGGAATCAGAGGCGGGGAATCAGAGTTGGGGAATCAGAGGCGGGGAATCAGAGCTGGGGAATCAGAGGTGGGGAATCAGAGTCGGGGAATCAGAGGCAGGGAGTCGGATGTGCGGAATCAGAGATGGGGAATCAGAGGTGGGGAATCAGAGGCGGTGAATCTGAGATGGGGAATCAGAGGCGGGGAATCAGAGGCAGGTTATCAGACACGGGGATTCAGAGGCTGGGAATCAGACGGGGGGAATCAAAGGCGGGGAATGAAGCTGGGGAATCAGAGGCAGGGAATCAGAGTTGGGGATTCAGAGGCGGGGAATCAGATATGGGGAAACAGAGGCGGGGAATCAGAGGCAGGCAAACAGAGGCGGGGAATTATATATGGGGAATCAGTGGTGGGGAATCAGAGGTGGTTTATCAGAGATGGGGAATCACAGGTGGGGAATCAGAGGCAGGGTATAGAACGAGGGGAATCAGAGGCAGGGAATCAGAGCTGGGGAATCAGAGGCGGGGAATCATAGTTGGGAATCAGAGGCGGGGAATCAGATATGGGGAAACAGAGGCGGGGAATCAGGGGCGGGGAAACAGAGGCGGGGAATCAGATATGGGGAATCGGATGCGGGGAATCAGAGGCGGGGAATCAGATATGGGGAATCAGAGGTGGGGAATCAGAGGCAGGTAATCAGATGTGCGGAATCAGAGATGGGGAATCAGAGGCAGGGAATCAGAATCAGAAGCGGGGAGTCAGAGGCCGGGAATCAGAGGCCTGGAATCAGATGCTGGGAATAAGAGGCCGGGAATCAGAGGTGGGGAATCAGAGTCCGGGAATCAGAGATGGGGATTCAGAGGCGGGGAATGAGATATGGAGAATCAGAGGCGGGGAATCAGAGGCGGGGAAACAGAGGCGGGGAATCAGATTTGGGGAATCAGAGGTGGCGAATCAAAGGCGGTGAATCAGAGATGGGGAATCAGAGGCCGGGAATCAGAGGCAGGGAATCAAACACGGGGAATCAGAGGCAGGGAATCAGAGCTGGGGAATCAGAGGCGGGGAATCAGAGTTGGGGAATCAGAGGCGGGGAATCAGACGCAGGGAATCAATATGGGAAATCAGAGGTGGGGAATCAGAGGTTGGGAATCAGAGGAAGGGAATCAGAGGCGAGGAATCAGAGCTGGGGAATCAGAGGCGGGGAATCAGAATTGGGGAATCAGAGATGGGGAATCAGAGATGGGGAATCAGAGGCGGGGAATCAGACGCAGGGAATCAGCGGTGGTGAATCAGAGATGTGGAATCAGAGGCGGGGAATCAGAGGCAGGGAATCAGACGCGGGGAATAAGAGGCGGGGAATCATAGCTGGCGAATCAGAGGCGGGGAATCAGAGGTGGGGAATCAGAGGCGGGGAATCAGATATGGTGAAACAGAGGCGGGGAATCAGAGGCGGGCAAATAGAGGCGGGGATCAGATACGGGGAAACAGAGGCGGGGAATCAGATATGGGGAATCAGAGGTGGGGAATCAGAGGCAGGGAATCAGATGTGCGGAATCAGAGATGGGGAATCAGAGGCAGGGAATCAGAATCAGACGCAGGGAATCAGAGGCCGGGAATCAGAGGCCGGAATCAGATGCCGGGAATAAGAGGCCGGGAATCAGAGGTGGGGAATCAGAGTCCGGGAATCAGAGATGGGGATTTAGAGGCGGGGAATGAGATATGGGGAATCAGAGGCGGGGAATCAGAGGCGGGGAAACAGAGGCGGGGAATCAGATATGGGGAATCAGAGGTTGCGAATCAAAGGCGGTGAATCAGAGATGGGGAATCAGAGGCCGGGAATCAGAGGCAGGGAATCAAACACGGGGAATCAGATGCGGGGAATCAGAGCTGGGGAATCAGAGGCGGGGAATCAGAGTTGGGGAATCAGAGGCGGGGAATCAGACGCAGGGAATCAATATGGGAAATCAGAGGTGGGGAATCAGACGCAGGGAATCAATATGGGAAATCAGAGTTGGGGAATCAGAGGTTGGGAATCAGAGGAAGGGAATCAGAGGCGAGGAATCAGAGCTGGGGAATCAGAGGCGGGGAATCAGAATTGGGGAATCAGAGATGGGGAATCAGAGATGGGGAATCAGAGGCGGGGAATCAGACGCGTGGAATCAGAGGTGGTGAATCAGAGATGTGGAATCAGAGGCGGGGAATCAGAGGCAGGGAATCAGACGCGGGGAATCAGAGGCGGGGAATCATAGCTGGCGAATCAGAGGCGGGGAATGAGATATGGGGAATCAGAGGCGGGGAATCAGAGGCGGGGAAACAGTGGCGAGGAATCAGATATGGGGAATCAGAGGTGGCGAATCAAAGGCGGTGAATCAGAGATGGGGAATCAGAGGCGGGGAATCAGAGGCAGGGGATCAAACACGGGGAATCAGAGGCGGGGAATCAGAGCTGTGGAATCAGAGGCGGGGAATCAGAGTTGGGGAATCAGAGGCGGGGAATCAGAGCTGGGGAATCAGAGGTGGGGAATCAGAGTCGGGGAATCAGAGGCAGGGAGTCGGATGTGCGGAATCAGAGATGGGGAATCAGAGGTGGGGAATCAGAGGCGGTGAATCTGAGATGGGGAATCAGAGGCGGGGAATCAGAGGCAGGTTATCAGACACGGGGATTCAGAGGCTGGGAATCAGACGGGGGGAATCAAAGGCGGGGAATGAAGCTGGGGAATCAGAGGCAGGGAATCAGAGTTGGGGATTCAGAGGCGGGGAATCAGATATGGGGAAACAGAGGCGGGGAATCAGAGGCGGGCAAACAGAGGCGGGGAATTAGATATGGGGAATCAGTGGTGGGGAATCAGAGGTGGTTTATCAGAGATGGGGAATCACAGGCGGGGAATCAGAGGCAGGGAATAGAACGCGGGGAATCAGAGGCAGGGAATCAGAGCTGGGGAATCAGAGGCGGGGAATCATAGTTGGGAATCAGAGGCGGGGAATCAGATATGGGGAAACAGAGGCGGGGAATCAGGGGCGGGGAAACAGAGGCGGGGAATCAGATATGGGGAATCGGATGCGGGGAATCAGAGGCGGGGAATCAGATATGGGGAATCAGAGGCCGGGAATCGGAGGCAGGGAATCAAACACGGGGAATCAGAGGCGGGGAATCAGAGCTAGGGAATCAGAGGCGGGGAATCAGAGTTGGGGAATCAGAGGCGGGGAATCAGACGCAGGGAATCAATATGGGAAATCAGAGGTGGGGAATCAGAGGTTGGGAATCAGAGGAAGGGAATCAGAGGCGAGGAATCAGAGCTGGGGAATCAGAGGCGGGGAATCAGAATTGGGGAATCAGAGATGGGGAATCAGAGATGGGGAATCAGAGGCGGGGAATCAGACGCGGGGAATCAGCGGTGGTGAATCAGAGATGTGGAATCAGAGGCGGGGAATCAGAGGCAGGGAATCAGACGCGGGGAATCAGAGGCGGGGAATCATAGCTGGCGAATCAGAGGCGGGGAATCAGAGGTGGGGAATCAGAGGCGGGGAATCAGATATGGTGAAACAGAGGCGGGGAATCAGAGGCGGGCAAATAGAGGCGGGGATCAGATACGGGGAAACAGAGGCGGGGAATCAGAGGCGGGGAAACAGAGGCGGGGAATCAGATATGGGGAATCAGAGGTGGGGAATCAGACGCAGGGAATCATTATGGGAAATCAGAGGTGGGGAATCAGAGGTTGGGAATCAGAGGAAGGGAATCAGAGGCGAGGAATCAGAGCTGGGGAATCAGAGGCGGGGAATCAGAATTGGGGAATCAGAGATGGGGAATCAGAGATGGGGAATCAGAGGCGGGGAATCAGACGCGTGGAATCAGCGGTGGTGAATCAGAGATGTGGAATCAGAGGCGGGGAATCAGAGGCAGGGAATCAGACGCGGGGAATCAGAGGCGGGGAATCATAGCTGGCGAATCAGAGGCGGGGAATCAGAGGTGGGGAATCAGAGGCGGGGAATCAGATATTGGGAATCAGAGGTGGGGAATCAGAGGCGGGGAAACAGAGGCGGGGAATCAGATATGGGGAATCAGAGGTGGGGAATCAGAGGTTGTGAATCAGAGATGGGGAATCAGAGGCGGGGAATCAGAGGCGGGGAATCAGATATGGGGAAACAGAGGCGGGGAATCAGAGGCGGGCAAATAGAGGCGGGGATCAGATATGGGGAAACAGAGGCGGGGAATCAGAGGCGGGGAAACAGAGGCGGGGAATCAGATATGGGGAATCAGAGGTGGGGAATCAGAGGTTGGGAATCAGAGATGCGGAATTGGAGGCGGGGAATGGGATATGGGGAATCAGAGGCGGGGTATCAGAGGCGGGGAAACAGAGGCGGGGAATCAGATATGGGGAATCAGAGGCGGGGAATCAGAGGCGGGCAAATAGAGGCGGGGATCAGATATGGGGAAACAGAGGCGGGGAATCAGAGGCGGGGAAACAGAGGCGGGGAATCAGATATGGGGAATCAGAGGTGGGGAATCAGAGGTTGGGAATCAGAGATGCGGAATTGGAGGCGGGGAATGGGATATGGGGAATCAGAGGCGGGGAATCAGAGGCGGGGAAACAGAGGCGGGGAATCAGATATGGGGAATCAGAGGTGTGGAATCAGAGGTTGGGAATCAGAGGTTGGGAATCAGAGGCAGGGAATCAGAGGCTTGGAATCAGTTGCAGGGAATCAGATGCGGGGAATCAGAGGCGGGGAATCAGAGCTGGGGAATCAGAGGTGGGGAATCAGAGTTGGGGAATCAGAGGCGGGGACTTAGATATTGGGAAACAGAGGCGGGGAATCAAAGGTGGGGAAACAGAGGCGGGGAATCAGATATGGGGAATCAGAGGTGGGGAATCAGAGGCAGGGAATCAGATGTGCGGAATCAGAGATGGGGAATCAGAGGCAGGGAATCAGAATCAGACGCAGGGAATCACAGGCCGGGAATCAGAGGCCGGAATCAGATGCCGGGAATAAGAGGCCGGGAATCAGAGGTGGGGAATCAGAGTCCGGGAATCAGAGATGGGGATTTAGAGGCGGGGAATGAGATATGGGGAATCAGATATGGGGAATCAGAGGCGGGGAATCAGATATGGGGAATCAGAGGTTGCAAATCAAAGGCGGTGAATCAGAGATGGGGAATCAGAGGCCGGGAATCAGAGGCAGGGAATCAAACACGGGGAATCAGATGCGGGGAATCAGAGCTGGGGAATCAGAGGCGGGGAATCAGAGTTGGGGAATAAGAGGCGGGGAATCAGACGCAGGGAAACAATATGGGAAATCAGAGGTGGGGAATCAGACGCAGGGAATCAATATGGGAAATCAGAGTTGGGGAATCAGAGGTTGGGAATCAGAGGAAGGGAATCAGAGGCGAGGAATCAGAGCTGGGGAATCAGAGGCGGGGAATCAGAATTGGGGAATCAGAGATGGGGAATCAGAGATGGGGAATCAGAGGCGGGGAATCAGACGCGTGGAATCAGAGGTGGTGAATCAGAGATGTGGAATCAGAGGCGGGGAATCAGAGGCAGGGAATCAGACGCGGGGAATCAGAGGCGGGGAATCATAGCTGGCGAATCAGAGGCGGGGAATGAGATATGGGGAATCAGAGGCTGGGAATCAGAGGCGGGGAAACAGTGGCGAGGAATCAGATATGGGGAATCAGAGGTGGCGAATCAAAGGCGGTGAATCAGAGATGGGGAATCAGAGGCGGGGAATCAGAGGCAGGGGATCAAACACGGGGAATCAGAGGCGGGGAATCAGAGCTGTGGAATCAGAGGCGGGGAATCAGAGTTGGGGAATCAGAGGCGGGGAATCAGAGCTGGGGAATCAGAGGTGGGGAATCAGAGTCGGGGAATCAGAGGCAGGGAGTCGGATGTGCGGAATCAGAGATGGGGAATCAGAGGTGGGGAATCAGAGGCGGTGAATCTGAGATGGGGAATCAGAGGCGGGGAATCAGAGGCAGGTTATCAGACACGGGGATTCAGAGGCTGGGAATCAGACAGGGGGAATCAAAGGCGGGGAATGAAGCTGGGGAATCAGAGGCAGGGAATCAGAGTTGGGGATTCAGAGGCGGGGAATCAGATATGGGGAAACAGAGGCGGGGAATCAGAGGCGGGCAAACAGAGGCGGGGAATTAGATATGGGGAATCAGTGGTGGGGAATCAGAGGTGGTTTATCAGAGATGGGGAATCACAGGCGGGGAATCAGAGGCAGGGAATAGAACGCGGGGAATCAGAGGCAGGGAATCAGAGCTGGGGAATCAGAGGCGGGGAATCATAGTTGGGAATCAGAGGCGGGGAATCAGATATGGGGAAACAGAGGCGGGGAATCAGGGGCGGGGAAACAGAGGCGGGGAATCAGATATGGGGAATCGGATGCGGGGAATCAGAGGCGGGGAATCAGATATGGGGAATCAGAGGTGGGGAATCAGAGGCAGGTAATCAGATGTGCGGAATCAGAGATGGGGAATCAGAGGCAGGGAATCAGAATCAGAAGCGGGGAGTCAGAGGCCGGGAATCAGAGGCCTGGAATCAGATGCTGGGAATAAGAGGCCGGGAATCAGAGGTGGGGAATCAGAGTCCGGGAATCAGAGATGGGGATTCAGAGGCGGGGAATGAGATATGGAGAATCAGAGGCGGGGAATCAGAGGCGGGGAAACAGAGGCGGGGAATCAGATTTGGGGAATCAGAGGTGGCGAATCAAAGGCGGTGAATCAGAGATGGGGAATCAAAGGCCGGGAATCAGAGGCAGGGAATCAAACACGGGGAATCAGAGGCGGGGAATCAGAGCTGGGGAATCAGAGGCGGGGAATCAGAGTTGGGGAATCAGAGGCGGGGAATCAGACGCAGGGAATCAATATGGGAAATCAGAGGTGGGGAATCAGAGGTTGGGAATCAGAGGAAGGGAATCAGAGGCGAGGAATCAGAGCTGGGGAATCAGAGGCGGGGAATCAGAATTGGGGAATCAGAGATGGGGAATCAGAGATGGGGAATCAGAGGCGGGGAATCAGACGCGGGGAATCAGCGGTGGTGAATCAGAGATGTGGAATCAGAGGCGGGGAATCAGAGGCAGGGAATCAGACGCGGGGAATCAGAGGCGGGGAATCATAGCTGGCGAATCAGAGGCGGGGAATCAGAGGTGGGGAATCAGAGGCGGGGAATCAGATATTGGGAATCAGAGGTGGGGAATCAGAGGCGGGGAAACAGAGGCGGGGAATCAGATATGGGGAATCAGAGGTGGGGAATCAGAGGTTGTGAATCAGAGATGGGGAATCAGAGGCGGGGAATCAGAGGCCGGTAATCAGACGCGGGGAATCAGAGGCGGGGAATCAGATATGGGAAATTAGAGACAGGGAATCAGAGTTGGGGATTCAGAGGCGGGGAATCAGATATGGTGAAACAGAGGCGGGGAATCAGAGGCGGGCAAATAGAGGCGGGGATCAGATACGGGGAATCAGAGGCGGGGAAACAGAGGCGGGGAATCAGATATGGGGAATCAGAGGTGGGGAATCAGACGCAGGGAATCATTATGGGAAATCATAGGCGGGGAATCAGATATGGGGAAACAGAGGCGGGGAATCAGAGGCGGGCAAATAGAGGCGGGGATCAGATATGGGGAAACAGAGGCGGGGAATCAGAGGCGGGGAAACAGAGGCGGGGAATCAGATATGGGGAATCAGAGGTGGGGAATCAGAGGTTGGGAATCAGAGATGCGGAATTGGAGGCGGGGAATGGGATATGGGGAATCAGAGGCGGGGAATCAGATGCGGGGAAACAGAGGCGGGGAATCAGATATGGGGAATCAGAGGCGGGGAATCAGAGGCGGGCAAATAGAGGCGGGGATCATATATGGGGAAACAGAGGCGGGGAATCAGAGGCGGGGAAACAGAGGCGGGGAATCAGATATGGGGAATCAGAGGTGGGGAATCAGAGGTTGGGAATCAGAGATGCGGAATTGGAGGCGGGGAATGGGATATGGGGAATCAGAGGCGGGGAATCAGAGGCGGGGAAACAGAGGCGGGGAATCAGACGCGGGGAATCAGCGGTGGTGAATCAGAGATGTGGAATCAGAGGCGGGGAATCAGAGGCAGGGAATCAGACGCGGGGAATCAGAGGCGGGGAATCATAGCTGGCGAATCAGAGGCGGGGAATCAGAGGTGGGGAATCAGAGGCGGGGAATCAGATATTGGGAATCAGAGGTGGGGAATCAGAGGCGGGGAAACAGAGGCGGGGAATCAGATATGGGGAATCAGAGGTGGGGAATCAGAGGTTGTGAATCAGAGATGGGGAATCAGAGGCGGGGAATCAGAGGCCGGTAATCAGACGCGGGGAATCAGAGGCGGGGAATCAGATATGGGAAATTAGAGACAGGGAATCAGAGTTGGGGATTCAGAGGCGGGGAATCAGATATGGTGAAACAGAGGCGGGGAATCAGAGGCGGGCAAATAGAGGCGGGGATCAGATACGGGGAAACAGAGGCGGGGAATCAGAGGCGGGGAAACAGAGGCGGGGAATCAGATATGGGGAATCAGAGGTGGGGAATCAGACGCAGGGAATCATTATGGGAAATCAGAGGCGGGGAATCAGATATGGGGAAACAGAGGCGGGGAATCAGAGGCGGGCAAATAGAGGCGGGGATCAGATATGGGGAAACAGAGGCGGGGAATCAGAGGCGGGGAAACAGAGGCGGGGAATCAGATATGGGGAATCAGAGGTGGGGAATCAGAGGTTGGGAATCAGAGATGCGGAATTGGAGGCGGGGAATGGGATATGGGGAATCAGAGGCGGGGAATCAGATGCGGGGAAACAGAGGCGGGGAATCAGATATGGGGAATCAGAGGCGGGGAATCAGAGGCGGGCAAATAGAGGCGGGGATCATATATGGGGAAACAGAGGCGGGGAATCAGAGGCGGGGAAACAGAGGCGGGGAATCAGATATGGGGAATCAGAGGTGGGGAATCAGAGGTTGGGAATCAGAGATGCGGAATTGGAGGCGGGGAATGGGATATGGGGAATCAGAGGCGGGGAATCAGAGGCGGGGAAACAGAGGCGGGGAATCAGATATGGGGAATCAGAGGTGTGGAATCAGAGGTTGGGAATCAGAGGTTGGGAATCAGAGGCAGGGAATCAGAGGCTTGGAATCAGTTGCAGGGAATCAGATGCGGGGAATCAGAGGCGGGGAATCAGAGCTGGGGAATCAGAGGTGGGGAATCAGAGTTGGGGAATCAGAGGCGGGGACTTAGATATTGGGAAACAGAGGCGGGGAATCAAAGGTGGGGAAACAGAGGCGGGGAATCAGATATGGGGAATCAGAGGTGGGGAATCAGAGGCAGGGAATCAGATGTGCGGAATCAGAGATGGGGAATCAGAGGCAGGGAATCAGAATCAGACGCAGGGAATCAGAGGCCGGGAATCAGAGGCTGGAATCAGATGCCGGGAATAAGAGGCCGGGAATCAGAGGTGGCGAATCAGAGTCCGGGAATCAGAGATGGGGATTTAGAGGCGGGGAATGAGATATGGGGAATCAGAGGCGGGGAATCAGAGGCGGGGAAACAGAGGCGGGGAATCAGATATGGGGAATCAGAGGTTGCGAATCAAAGGCGGTGAATCAGAGATGGGGAATCAGAGGCCGGGAATCAGAGGCAGGGTATCAAACACGGGGAATCAGATGCGGGGAATCAGAGCTGGGGAATCAGAGGCGGGGAATCAGAGTTGGGGAATCAGAGGCGGGGAATCAGACGCAGGGAATCAATATGGGAAATCAGAGGTGGGGAATCAGACGCAGGGAATCAATATGGGAAATCAGAGTTGGGGAATCAGAGGTTGGGAATCAGAGGAAGGGAATCAGAGGCGAGGAATCAGAGCTGGGGAATCAGAGGCGGGGAATCAGAATTGGGGAATCAGAGATGGGGAATCAGAGATGGGGAATCAGAGGCGGGGAATCAGACGCGTGGAATCAGAGGTGGTGAATCAGAGATGTGGAATCAGAGGCGGGGAATCAGAGGCAGGGAATCAGACGCGGGGAATCAGAGGCAGGTAATCAGATGTGCGGAATCAGAGATGGGGAATCAGAGGCAGGGAATCAGAATCAGAAGCGGGGAGTCAGAGGCCGGGAATCAGAGGCCTGGAATCAGATGCTGGGAATAAGAGGCCGGGAATCAGAGGTGGGGAATCAGAGTCCGGGAATCAGAGATGGGGATTCAGAGGCGGGGAATGAGATATGGAGAATCAGAGGCGGGGAATCAGAGGCGGGGAAACAGAGGCGGGGAATCAGATTTGGGGAATCAGAGGTGGCGAATCAAAGGCGGTGAATCAGAGATGGGGAATCAGAGGCCGGGAATCAGAGGCAGGGAATCAAACACGGGGAATCAGAGGCGGGGAATCAGAGCTGGGGAATCAGAGGCGGGGAATCAGAGTTGGGGAATCAGAGGCGGGGAATCAGACGCAGGGAATCAATATGGGAAATCAGAGGTGGGGAATCAGAGGTTGGGAATCAGAGGAAGGGAATCAGAGGCGAGGAATCAGAGCTGGGGAATCAGAGGCGGGGAATCAGAATTGGGGAATCAGAGATGGGGAATCAGAGATGGGGAATCAGAGGCGGGGAATCAGACGCGGGGAATCAGCGGTGGTGAATCAGAGATGTGGAATCAGAGGCGGGGAATCAGAGGCAGGGAATCAGACGCGGGGAATCAGAGGCGGGGAATCATAGCTGGCGAATCAGAGGCGGGGAATCAGAGGTGGGGAATCAGATGCGGGGAATCAGATATGGTGAAACAGAGGCGGGGAATCAGAGGCGGGCAAATAGAGGCGGGGATCAGATACGGGGAAACAGAGGCGGGGAATCAGAGGCGGGGAAACAGAGGCGGGGAATCAGATATGGGGAATCAGAGGTGGGGAATCAGACGCAGGGAATCATTATGGGAAATCAGAGGTGGGGAATCAGAGGTTGGGAATCAGAGGAAGGGAATCAGAGGCGAGGAATCAGAGCTGGGGAATCAGAGGCGGGGAATCAGAATTGGGGAATCAGAGATGGGGAATCAGAGATGGGGAATCAGAGGCAGGGAATCAGACGCGGGGAATCAGCGGTGGTGAATCAGAGATGTGGAATCAGAGGCGGGGAATCAGAGGCAGGGAATCAGACGCGGGGAATCAGAGGCGGGGAATCATAGCTGGCGAATCAGAGGCGGGGAATCAGAGGTGGGGAATCAGAGGCGGGGAATCAGATATTGGGAATCAGAGGTGGGGAATCAGAGGCGGGGAAACAGAGGCGGGGAATCAGATATGGGGAATCAGAGGTGGGGAATCAGAGGTTGTGAATCAGAGATGGGGAATCAGAGGCGGGGAATCAGAGGCGGGGAATCAGATATGGGGAAACAGAGGCGGGGAATCAGAGGCGGGCAAATAGAGGCGGGGATCAGATATGGGGAAACAGAGGCGGGGAATCAGAGGCGGGGAAACAGAGGCGGGGAATCAGATATGGGGAATCAGAGGTGGGGAATCAGAGGTTGGGAATCAGAGATGCGGAATTGGAGGCGGGGAATGGGATATGGGGAATCAGAGGCGGGGAATCAGAGGCGGGGAAACAGAGGCGGGGAATCAGATATGGGGAATCAGAGGCGGGGAATCAGAGGCGGGCAAATAGAGGCGGGGATCAGATATGGGGAAACAGAGGCGGGGAATCAGAGGCGGGGAAACAGAGGCGGGGAATCAGATATGGGGAATCAGAGGTGGGGAATCAGAGGTTGGGAATCAGAGATGCGGAATTGGAGGCGGGGAATGGGATATGGGGAATCAGAGGCGGGGAATCAGAGGCGGGGAAACAGAGGCGGGGAATCAGAGATGGGGAATCAGAGGTGGGGAATCAGAGGCGGTGAATCTGAGATGGGGAATCAGAGGCGGGGAATCAGAGGCAGGTTATCAGACACGGGGATTCAGAGGCTGGGAATCAGACAGGGGGAATCAAAGGCGGGGAATGAAGCTGGGGAATCAGAGGCAGGGAATCAGAGTTGGGGATTCAGAGGCGGGGAATCAGATATGGGGAAACAGAGGCGGGGAATCAGAGGCGGGCAAACAGAGGCGGGGAATTAGATATGGGGAATCAGTGGTGGGGAATCAGAGGTGGTTTATCAGAGATGGGGAATCACAGGCGGGGAATCAGAGGCAGGGAATAGAACGCGGGGAATCAGAGGCAGGGAATCAGAGCTGGGGAATCAGAGGCGGGGAATCATAGTTGGGAATCAGAGGCGGGGAATCAGATATGGGGAAACAGAGGCGGGGAATCAGAGGCGGGGAAACAGAGGCGGGGAATCAGATATGGGGAATCAGAGGTGGGGAATCAGACGCAGGGAATCATTATGGGAAATCAGAGGTGGGGAATCAGAGGTTGGGAATCAGAGGAAGGGAATCAGAGGCGAGGAATCAGAGCTGGGGAATCAGAGGCGGGGAATCAGAATTGGGGAATCAGAGATGGGGAATCAGAGATGGGGAATCAGAGGCGGGGAATCAGACGCGGGGAATCAGCGGTGGTGAATCAGAGATGTGGAATCAGAGGCGGGGAATCAGAGGCAGGGAATCAGACGCGGGGAATCAGAGGCGGGGAATCATAGCTGGCGAATCAGAGGCGGGGAATCAGAGGTGGGGAATCAGAGGCGGGGAATCAGATATTGGGAATCAGAGGTGGGGAATCAGAGGCGGGGAAACAGAGGCGGGGAATCAGATATGGGGAATCAGAGGTGGGGAATCAGAGGTTGTGAATCAGAGATGGGGAATCAGAGGCGGGGAATCAGAGGCGGGGAATCAGATATGGGGAAACAGAGGCGGGGAATCAGAGGCGGGCAAATAGAGGCGGGGATCAGATATGGGGAAACAGAGGCGGGGAATCAGAGGCGGGGAAACAGAGGCGGGGAATCAGATATGGGGAATCAGAGGTGGGGAATCAGAGGTTGGGAATCAGAGATGCGGAATTGGAGGCGGGGAATGGGATATGGGGAATCAGAGGCGGGGAATCAGAGGCGGGGAAACAGAGGCGGGGAATCAGATATGGGGAATCAGAGGCGGGGAATCAGAGGCGGGCAAATAGAGGCGGGGATCAGATATGGGGAAACAGAGGCGGGGAATCAGAGGCGGGGAAACAGAGGCGGGGAATCAGATATGGGGAATCAGAGGTGGGGAATCAGAGGTTGGGAATCAGAGATGCGGAATTGGAGGCGGGGAATGGGATATGGGGAATCAGAGGCGGGGAATCAGAGGCGGGGAAACAGAGGCGGGGAATCAGATATGGGGAATCAGAGGTGTGGAATCAGAGGTTGGGAATCAGAGGTTGGGAATCAGAGGCAGGGAATCAGAGGCTTGGAATCAGTTGCAGGGAATCAGATGCGGGGAATCAGAGGCGGGGAATCAGAGCTGGGGAATCAGAGGTGGGGAATCAGAGTTGGGGAATCAGAGGCGGGGACTTAGATATTGGGAAACAGAGGCGGGGAATCAAAGGTGGGGAAACAGAGGCGGGGAATCAGATATGGGGAATCAGAGGTGGGGAATCAGAGGCAGGGAATCAGATGTGCGGAATCAGAGATGGGGAATCAGAGGCAGGGAATCAGAATCAGACGCAGGGAATCAGAGGCCGGGAATCAGAGGCCGGAATCAGATGCCGGGAATAAGAGGCCGGGAATCAGAGGTGGGGAATCAGAGTCCGGGAATCAGAGATGGGGATTTAGAGGCGGGGAATGAGATATGGGGAATCAGAGGCGGGGAATCAGAGGCGGGGAAACAGAGGCGGGGAATCAGATATGGGGAATCAGAGGTTGCAAATCAAAGGCGGTGAATCAGAGATGGGGAATCAGAGGCCGGGAATCAGAGGCAGGGAATCAAACACGGGGAATCAGATGCGGGGAATCAGAGCTGGGGAATCAGAGGCGGGGAATCAGAGTTGGGGAATCAGAGGCGGGGAATCAGACGCAGGGAAACAATATGGGAAATCAGAGGTGGGGAATCAGACGCAGGGAATCAATATGGGAAATCAGAGTTGGGGAATCAGAGGTTGGGAATCAGAGGAAGGGAATCAGAGGCGAGGAATAAGAGCTGGGGAATCAGAGGCGGGGAATCAGAATTGGGGAATCAGAGATGGGGAATCAGAGATGGGGAATCAGAGGCGGGGAATCAGACGCGTGGAATCAGAGGTGGTGAATCAGAGATGTGGAATCAGAGGCGGGGAATCAGAGGCAGGGAATCAGACGCGGGGAATCAGAGGCGGGGAATCATAGCTGGCGAATCAGAGGCGGGGAATGAGATATGGGGAATCAGAGGCTGGGAATCAGAGGCGGGGAAACAGTGGCGAGGAATCAGATATGGGGAATCAGAGGTGGCGAATCAAAGGCGGTGAATCAGAGATGGGGAATCAGAGGCGGGGAATCAGAGGCAGGGGATCAAACACGGGGAATCAGAGGCGGGGAATCAGAGCTGTGGAATCAGAGGCGGGGAATCAGAGTTGGGGAATCAGAGGCGGGGAATCAGAGCTGGGGAATCAGAGGTGGGGAATCAGAGTCGGGGAATCAGAGGCAGGGAGTCGGATGTACGGAATCAGAGATGGGGAATCAGAGGTGGGGAATCAGAGGCGGTGAATCTGAGATGGGGAATCAGAGGCGGGGAATCAGAGGCAGGTTATCAGACACGGGGATTCAGAGGCTGGGAATCAGACAGGAGGAATCAAAGGCGGGGAATGAAGCTGGGGAATCAGAGGCAGGGAATCAGAGTTGGGGATTCAGAGGCGGGGAATCAGATATGGGGAAACAGAGGCGGGGAATCAGAGGCGGGCAAACAGAGGCGGGGAATTAGATATGGGGAATCAGTGGTGGGGAATCAGAGGTGGTTTATCAGAGATTGGGAATCACAGGCGGGGAATCAGAGGCAGGGAATAGAACGCGGGGAATCAGAGGCAGGGAATCAGAGCTGGGGAATCAGAGGCGGGGAATCATAGTTGGGAATCAGAGGCGGGGAATCAGATATGGGGAAACAGAGGCGGGGAATCAGGGGCGGGGAAACAGAGGCGGGGAATCAGATATGGGGAATCGGATGCGGGGAATCAGAGGCGGGGAATCAGATATGGGGAATCAGAGGTGGGGAATCAGAGGCAGGTAATCAGATGTGCGGAATCAGAGATGGGGAATCAGAGGCAGGGAATCAGAATCAGAAGCGGGGAGTCAGAGGCCGGGAATCAGAGGCCTGGAATCAGATGCTGGGAATAAGAGGCCGGGAATCAGAGGTGGGGAATCAGAGTCCGGGAATCAGAGATGGGGATTCAGAGGCGGGGAATGAGATATGGAGAATCAGAGGCGGGGAATCAGAGGCGGGGAAACAGAGGCGGGGAATCAGATTTGGGGAATCAGAGGTGGCGAATCAAAGGCGGTGAATCAGAGATGGGGAATCAAAGGCCGGGAATCAGAGGCAGGGAATCAAACACGGGGAATCAGAGGCGGGGAATCAGAGCTGGGGAATCAGAGGCGGGGAATCAGAGTTGGGGAATCAGAGGCGGGGAATCAGACGCAGGGAATCAATATGGGAAATCAGAGGTGGGGAATCAGAGGTTGGGAATCAGAGGAAGGGAATCAGAGGCGAGGAATCAGAGCTGGGGAATCAGAGGCGGGGAATCAGAATTGGGGAATCAGAGATGGGGAATCAGAGATGGGGAATCAGAGGCGGGGAATCAGACGCGGGGAATCAGCGGTGGTGAATCAGAGATGTGGAATCAGAGGCGGGGAATCAGAGGCAGGGAATCAGACGCGGGGAATCAGAGGCGGGGAATCATAGCTGGCGAATCAGAGGCGGGGAATCAGAGGTGGGGAATCAGAGGCGGGGAATCAGATATTGGGAATCAGAGGTGGGGAATCAGAGGCGGGGAAACAGAGGCGGGGAATCAGATATGGGGAATCAGAGGTGGGGAATCAGAGGTTGTGAATCAGAGATGGGGAATCAGAGGCGGGGAATCAGAGGCCGGTAATCAGACGCGGGGAATCAGAGGCGGGGAATCAGATATGGGAAATTAGAGACAGGGAATCAGAGTTGGGGATTCAGAGGCGGGGAATCAGATATGGTGAAACAGAGGCGGGGAATCAGAGGCGGGCAAATAGAGGCGGGGATCAGATACGGGGAAACAGAGGCGGGGAATCAGAGGCGGGGAAACAGAGGCGGGGAATCAGATATGGGGAATCAGAGGTGGGGAATCAGACGCAGGGAATCATTATGGGAAATCAGAGGCGGGGAATCAGATATGGGGAAACAGAGGCGGGGAATCAGAGGCGGGCAAATAGAGGCGGGGATCAGATATGGGGAAACAGAGGCGGGGAATCAGAGGCGGGGAAACAGAGGCGGGGAATCAGATATGGGGAATCAGAGGTGGGGAATCAGAGGTTGGGAATCAGAGATGCGGAATTGGAGGCGGGGAATGGGATATGGGGAATCAGAGGCGGGGAATCAGATGCGGGGAAACAGAGGCGGGGAATCAGATATGGGGAATCAGAGGCGGGGAATCAGAGGCGGGCAAATAGAGGCGGGGATCATATATGGGGAAACAGAGGCGGTGAATCAGAGGCGGGGAAACAGAGGCGGGGAATCAGATATGGGGAATCAGAGGTGGGGAATCAGAGGTTGGGAATCAGAGATGCGGAATTGGAGGCGGGGAATGGGATATGGGGAATCAGAGGCGGGGAATCAGAGGCGGGGAAACAGAGGCGGGGAATCAGACGCGGGGAATCAGCGGTGGTGAATCAGAGATGTGGAATCAGAGGCGGGGAATCAGAGGCAGGGAATCAGACGCGGGGAATCAGAGGCGGGGAATCATAGCTGGCGAATCAGAGGCGGGGAATCAGAGGTGGGGAATCAGAGGCGGGGAATCAGATATTGGGAATCAGAGGTGGGGAATCAGAGGCGGGGAAACAGAGGCGGGGAATCAGATATGGGGAATCAGAGGTGGGGAATCAGAGGTTGTGAATCAGAGATGGGGAATCAGAGGCGGGGAATCAGAGGCCGGTAATCAGACGCGGGGAATCAGAGGCGGGGAATCAGATATGGGAAATTAGAGACAGGGAATCAGAGTTGGGGATTCAGAGGCGGGGAATCAGATATGGTGAAACAGAGGCGGGGAATCAGAGGCGGGCAAATAGAGGCGGGGATCAGATACGGGGAAACAGAGGCGGGGAATCAGAGGCGGGGAAACAGAGGCGGGGAATCAGATATGGGGAATCAGAGGTGGGGAATCAGACGCAGGGAATCATTATGGGAAATCAGAGGCGGGGAATCAGATATGGGGAAACAGAGGCGGGGAATCAGAGGCGGGCAAATAGAGGCGGGGATCAGATATGGGGAAACAGAGGCGGGGAATCAGAGGCGGGGAAACAGAGGCGGGGAATCAGATATGGGGAATCAGAGGTGGGGAATCAGAGGTTGGGAATCAGAGATGCGGAATTGGAGGCGGGGAATGGGATATGGGGAATCAGAGGCGGGGAATCAGATGCGGGGAAACAGAGGCGGGGAATCAGATATGGGGAATCAGAGGCGGGGAATCAGAGGCGGGCAAATAGAGGCGGGGATCATATATGGGGAAACAGAGGCGGGGAATCAGAGGCGGGGAAACAGAGGCGGGGAATCAGATATGGGGAATCAGAGGTGGGGAATCAGAGGTTGGGAATCAGAGATGCGGAATTGGAGGCGGGGAATGGGATATGGGGAATCAGAGGCGGGGAATCAGAGGCGGGGAAACAGAGGCGGGGAATCAGATATGGGGAATCAGAGGTGTGGAATCAGAGGTTGGGAATCAGAGGTTGGGAATCAGAGGCAGGGAATCAGAGGCTTGGAATCAGTTGCAGGGAATCAGATGCGGGGAATCAGAGGCGGGGAATCAGAGCTGGGGAATCAGAGGTGGGGAATCAGAGTTGGGGAATCAGAGGCGGGGACTTAGATATTGGGAAACAGAGGCGGGGAATCAAAGGTGGGGAAACAGAGGCGGGGAATCAGATATGGGGAATCAGAGGTGGGGAATCAGAGGCAGGGAATCAGATGTGCGGAATCAGAGATGGGGAATCAGAGGCAGGGAATCAGAATCAGACGCAGGGAATCAGAGGCCGGGAATCAGAGGCCGGAACCAGATGCCGGGAATAAGAGGCCGGGAATCAGAGGTGGGGAATCAGAGTCCGGGAATCAGAGATGGGGATTTAGAGGCGGGGAATGAGATATGGGGAATCAGAGGCGGGGAATCAGAGGCGGGGAAACAGAGGCGGGGAATCAGATATGGGGAATCAGAGGTTGCGAATCAAAGGCGGTGAATCAGAGATGGGGAATCAGAGGCCGGGAATCAGAGGCAGGGTATCAAACACGGGGAATCAGATGCGGGGAATCAGAGCTGGGGAATCAGAGGCGGGGAATCAGAGTTGGGGAATCAGAGGCGGGGAATCAGACGCAGGGAATCAATATGGGAAATCAGAGGTGGGGAATCAGACGCAGGGAATCAATATGGGAAATCAGAGTTGGGGAATCAGAGGTTGGGAATCAGAGGAAGGGAATCAGAGGCGAGGAATCAGAGCTGGGGAATCAGAGGCGGGGAATCAGAATTGGGGAATCAGAGATGGGGAATCAGAGATGAGGAATCAGAGGCGGGGAATCAGACGCGTGGAATCAGAGGTGGTGAATCAGAGATGTGGAATCAGAGGCGGGGAATCAGAGGCAGGGAATCAGACGCGGGGAATCAGAGGCGGGGAATCATAGCTGGCGAATCAGAGGCGGGGAATGAGATATGGGGAATCAGAGGCGGGGAATCAGAGGCGGGGAAACAGTGGCGAGGAATCAGATATGGGGAATCAGAGGTGGCGAATCAAAGGCGGTGAATCAGAGATGGGGAATCAGAGGCGGGGAATCAGAGGCAGGGGATCAAACACGGGGAATCAGAGGCGGGGAATCAGAGCTGTGGAATCAGAGGCGGGGAATCAGAGTTGGGGAATCAGAGGCGGGGAATCAGAGCTGGGGAATCAGAGGTGGGGAATCAGAGTCGGGGAATCAGAGGCAGGGAGTCGGATGTGCGGAATCAGAGATGGGGAATCAGAGGTGGGGAATCAGAGGCGGTGAATCTGAGATGGGGAATCAGAGGCGGGGAATCAGAGGCAGGTTATCAGACACGGGGATTCAGAGGCTGGGAATCAGACGGGGGGAATCAAAGGCGGGGAATGAAGCTGGGGAATCAGAGGCAGGGAATCAGAGTTGGGGATTCTGAGGCGGGGAATCAGATATGGGGAAACAGAGGCGGGGAATCAGAGGCGGGCAAACAGAGGTGGGGAATTAGATATGGGGAATCAGAGGTGGGGAATCAGAGGCAGGTAATCAGATGTGCGGAATCAGAGATGGGGAATCAGAGGCAGGGAATCAGAATCAGAAGCGGGGTGTCAGAGGCCGGGAATCAGAGGCCTGGAATCAGATGCTGGGAATAAGAGGCCGGGAATCAGAGGTGGGGAATCAGAGTCCGGGAATCAGAGATGGGGATTCAGAGGCGGGGAATGAGATATGGAGAATCAGAGGCGGGGAATCAGAGGCGGGAAAACAGAGGTGGGGAATCAGATATGGGGAATCAGAGGTGGCGAATCAAAGGTGGTGAATCAGAGATGGGGAATCAGAGGAGGGGAATCAGAGGCAGGGAATCAAACACGGGGAATCAGAGGCGGGGAATCAGAGCTGGGGAATCAGAGGCTGGGAATCAAAGTTGGGGAATCAGAGGCAGGGAATCAGATATGGGGAAACAGGGGCGGGGAATCAGAGGCGGGGAAACAGAGGCGGGGAATCAGATATGGGGAATCAGAGGCGGGGAATTAGAGTTGGGGTATCAGAGGCGGGGAATCAGAGGCGGGGAAACAGAAGCGGGGAATCAAACACGGGGAATCAGAGGTGGGGAATCAGAGGCAGGGAATCAGAGGCGGGGAATCAGAGGCGGGGAATCAGAGGCAGGGAATCAGATGTGCGGAATCGGAGATGGGGAATCAGAGGCAGGGAATCAGAGGCGGGGAATCAGAGGCGGGGAATCAGAGGCCGGGAATCAGATATGGGGAAACAGAGGCGGGGAATCAGAGGCGGGGAAACAGTGGCTGGGAATCAGATATGGGGAATCAGAGGTGGGGAATCAGAGGTTGGGAATCAGAGGCAGGGAATCAGAGGCTTGGAATCAGATGCAGGGAATCAGATGCGGGGAATCAGAGGCGGGGAATCAGAGCTGGGGAATCAGAGTTTGGGAATCAGAGGCGGGGAATTAGATATGGGGAAACAGAGGCGGGGAATCAGATATGGGGAATCAGAGGCGGGGAATCAGAGGCGCGGAAAGAGAGGCGGGGAATCAGATATGGGGAATCAGAGGTGGGGAATCAGATATGGGGAAACAGAGGCGGGGAATCAGAGGCGGGGAATCAGATATGGGGAATCAGATATGGGGAATCAGAGGCGGGGAATCAGAGGCGCGGAAAGAGAGGCGGGGAATCAGATATGGGGAATCAGAGGTGGGGAATCAGATATGGGGAAACAGAGGCGGGGAATCAGAGGCGGGGAAACAGAGGCAGGGAATCAGATATGGGGATTCAGAGGTGGGAAATCAGAGGTTGGGAATCAGAGGTGGGGATCAGAGTCGGGAAATCAGAGGCAGGGAATCAGATGTGCGGCATCAGAGATGGGGAATCAGAGGTGGGGAATCAGAGGCTGTGAATCAGAGATGGGGAATCAGAGGTGGGGAATCAGAGGCAGGAAATCAGACACGGGGATTCAGAGGCTGGGAATCAGACGGGGGGAATCAAAGGCGGGGAATCTGAGCTGGGGAATCAGAGGCAGGGAATCAGAGTTGGGGATTCAGAGGCAGGGAATTAGATATGGGGAATCAGAGGTGGGGAATCAGAGGTGGTGAATCAGAGATGGGGAATCACAGGCGGGGAATCAGAGGCAGGGAATAGAACGCGGGGAATCAGAGGCAGGGAATCAGAGTTGGGGCATCAGAGGTTGGGAATTAGATATGGGGAAACAGAGGCGGGGAATCAGAGGCAGGGAATCAGATGTGCGGAATCAGAGATGGGGAATCAGAGGTGGGGAATCAGAGGCTGTGAATCAGAGATGGGGAATCAGAGGTGGGGAATCAGAGGCAGGAAATCAGACACGGGGATTCAGAGGCTGGGAATCAGACGGGGGGAATCAAAGGCGGGGAATCAGAGCTGGGGAATCAGAGGCAGGGAATCAGAGTTGGGGATTCAGAGGCGGGGAATCAGATATGGGGAAACAGAGGCGGGGAATCAGAGGCGGGCAAACAGAGGCGGGGAATTAGATATGGGGAATCAGAGGTGGGGAATCAGAGGTGGTGAATCAGAGATGGGGAATCACAGGCGGGGAATCAGAGGCAGGGTATAGAACGCGGGGAATCAGAGGCAGGGAATCAGAGTTGGGGCATCAGAGGTTGGGAATTAGATATGGGGAAAAAGAGGCGGGGAATCAGAGGCGGGGAAACAGAGGCGGGAAGTCAGATATGGGTAATCAGAGGTGGGGAATCAGAGGCAGGGAATCAGATGTGCGGAATCAGAGATGGGGAATCAGAGGCAGGGAATCAGAATCAGAAGCGGGGAATCAGAGGCCGGGAATCAGAGGCCGGGAATAAGATGCTGGGAATGAGAGGCCGGGAATCAGAGGTGGGGAATCAGAGTCTGGGAATCAGAGATGGGGATTCAGAGGCGGGGAATGAGATATGGAGAATCAGAGGCGGGGAATCAGAGGCGGGGAAACAGAGGTGGGGAATCAGATATGTGGAATCAGAGGTGGCGAATCAAAGGCGGTGAATCAGAGATGGGGAATCAGAGGCGGGGAATCAGAGGCAGGGAATCAAACACGGGAAATCAGAGGCGGGGAATCAGAGCTGGGGAATCAGAGGCGGGGAATCTGAGTTGGGGAATCAGAGGCAGGGAATCAGATATGGGGAAACAGGGGCAGGGAATCAGAGGCGGGGAAACAGAGGCGGGGAATCAGATATGGGGAATCAGAGGTTGGGAATCAGAGGCAGGGAATCAGAGGCGGGGAAACAGAGGCGGGGAATCAGATATGGGGAATCAGAGGTGGCGAATCAAAGGTGGTGAAACAGAGATGGGGAATCAGGGCAGGGAATCAGAGGCAGGGAATCAAACACGGGGAATCAGAGCTGGGGAATCAGAGGCGGGAAATTAGAGTTGGGGAATCAGAGGAGGGGAATCAGAGGCGGGGAAACAGAGGCGGGGAATCAGATATGGGGAATCAGAGGTGGGGAATCAGAGGTTGGGAATCAGAGGCAGGGAATCAGAGGTGGGGAATCAGAGGCGGGGAATCAGAGGCAGGGAATCAGATGTGCGGAATCGGAGATGGGGAATCAGAGGCAGGGAATCAGAGGCGGGGAATCAGAAGCGGGGAATCAGAGGCCGGGAATCAGATATTGGGAAACAGAGGTGGGGAATCAGAGGCGGGGAAACAGAGGCGGGGAATCAGATATGGGGAATCAGAGGTGGGGAATCAGAGGTTGGGAATCATAGGCGGGGAATCAGAGCTGGGGAATCAGAGGTGGGGAATCAGAGTTGGGGAATCAGAGGCGGGGACTTAGATATTGGGAAACAGAGGCGGGGAATCAGAGGCGGGGAAACAGAGGGGGGTAATCAGAGGCAGGGAATCTGATGTGCGGAATCAGAGATGGGGAATCAGAGGCAGGGAATCAGAATCAGAAGCAGGGAATCAGAGGCCGGGAATCAGAGGCCGGAATCAGATGCCGGGAATAAGAGGCCGGGAATCAGAGGTGGGGAATCAGAGTCCGGGAATCAGAGATGGGGATTCAGAGGCGGGGAATGAGATATGGGGAATCAGAGGCGGGGAATCAGAGGCGGGGAAACAGAGGCGGGGAATCAGATTTGGGGAATCAGAGGTGGCGAATCAAAGGCGGTGAATCAGAGATGGGGAATCAGAGGCCGGGAATCAGAGGCAGGGAATCAAACACGGGGAATCAGAGGCGGGGAATCAGAGCTGGGGAATCAGAGGCGGGGAATCAGAGTTTGGGAATCAGAGGTTGGGAATCAGAGGAAGGGAATTAGAGGCGAGGAATCAGAGCTGGGGAATCAGAGGCGGGGAATCAGAATTGGGGAATCAGAGATGGGGAATCAGAGGCGGGGAATCAGACGCGGGGAATCAGCGGTGGTGAATCAGAGATGTGGAATCAGAGGCGGGGAATCAGAGGCAGGGAATCAGACGCGGGGAATCAGAGGCGGGGAATCATAGCTGGCGAATCAGAGGCGGAGAATCAGAGGTGGGGAATCAGAGGCGGGGAATCAGATATTGGGAATCAGAGGTGGGGAATCAGAGGCGGGGAAACAGAGGCGGGGAATCAGATATGGGGAATCAGAGGTGGGGAATCAGAGGTTGTGAATCAGAGATGGGGAATCAGAGGCGGGGAATCAGAGGCCGGTAATCAGACGCGGGGAATCAGAGGCGGGGAATCAGACATGGGAAATTAGAGACAGGGAATCAGAGTTGGGGATTCAGAGGCGGGGAATCAGATATGGGGAAACAGAGGCGGGGAATCAGAGGCGGGCAAATAGAGGCGGGTATCAGATACGGGGAAACAGAGGCGGGGAATCAGAGGCGGGGAAACAGAGGCGGGGAATCAGATATGGGGAATCAGAGGTGGGGAATCAGACGCAGGGAATCATTATGGGAAATCAGAGGTGGGGAATCAGAGGTTGGGAATCAGAGGAAGGGAATCAGAGGCGAGGAATCAGAGCTGGGGAATCAGAGGCGGGGAATCAGAATTGGGGAATCAGAGATGGGGAATCAGAGATGGGGAATCAGAGGCTGGGAATCAGACGCTGGGAATCAGCGGTGGTGAATCAGAGATGTGGAATCAGAGGCGGGGAATCAGAGGCAGGGAATCAGACGCGGGGAATCAGAGGCGGGGAATCATAGCTGGCGAATCAGAGGCGGGGAATCAGAGGTGGGGAATCAGAGGCGGGGAATCAGATATTGGGAATCAGAGGTGGGGAATCAGAGGCAGGGAATCAGAGTTGGGGATTCAGAGGCAGGGAATTAGATATGGGGAATCAGAGGTGGGGAATCAGAGGTGGTGAATCAGAGATGGGGAATCACAGGCGGGGAATCAGAGGCAGGGAATAGAACGCGGGGAATCAGAGGCAGGGAATCAGAGTTGGGGCATCAGAGGTTGGGAATTAGATATGGGGAAACAGAGGCGGGGAATCAGAGGCAGGGAATCAGATGTGCGGAATCAGAGATGGGGAATCAGAGGTGGTGAATCAGAGGCTGTGAATCAGAGATGGGGAATCAGAGGTGGGGAATCAGAGGCAGGAAATCAGACACGGGGATTCAGAGGCTGGGAATCAGATGGGGGGAATCAAAGGCGGGGAATCAGAGCTGGGGAATCAGAGGCAGGGAATCAGAGTTGGGGATTCAGAGGCGGGGAATCAGATATGGGGAAACAGAGGCGGGGAATCAGAGGCGGGCAAACAGAGGCGGGGAATTAGATATGGGGAATCAGAGGTGGGGAATCAGAGGTGGTGAATCAGAGATGGGGAATCACAGGCGGGGAATCAGAGGCAGGGTATAGAACGCGGGGAATCAGAGGCAGGGAATCAGAGTTGGGGCATCAGAGGTTGGGAATTAGATATGGGGAAAAAGAGGCGGGGAATCAGAGGCGGGGAAACAGAGGCGGGAAGTCAGATATGGGTAATCAGAGGTGGGGAATCAGAGGCAGGGAATCAGATGTGCGGAATCAGAGATGGGGAATCAGAGGCAGGGAATCAGAATCAGAAGCGGGGAATCAGAGGCCGGGAATCAGAGGCCGGGAATAAGATGCTGGGAATGAGAGGCCGGGAATCAGAGGTGGGGAATCAGAGTCCGGGAATCAGAGATGGGGATTCAGAGGCGGGGAATGAGATATGGAGAATCAGAGGCGGGGAATCAGAGGCGGGGAAACAGAGGTGGGGAATCAGATATGTGGAATCAGAGGTGGCGAATCAAAGGCGGTGAATCAGAGATGGGGAATCAGAGGCGGGGAATCAGAGGCAGGGAATCAAACACGGGAAATCAGAGGCGGGGAATCAGAGCTGGGGAATCAGAGGCGGGGAATCTGAGTTGGGGAATCAGAGGCAGGGAATCAGATATGGGGAAACAGGGGCAGGGAATCAGAGGCGGGGAAACAGAGGCGGGGAATCAGATATGGGGAATCAGAGGTTGGGAATCAGAGGCAGGGAATCAGAGGCGGGGAAACAGAGGCGGGGAATCAGATATGGGGAATCAGAGGTGGCGAATCAAAGGTGGTGAAACAGAGATGGGGAATCAGGGCAGGGAATCAGAGGCAGGGAATCAAACACGGGGAATCAGAGCTGGGGAATCTGAGGCGGGAAATTAGAGTTGGGGAATCAGAGGAGGGGAATCAGAGGCGGGGAAACAGAGGCGGGGAATCAGATATGGGGAATCAGAGGTGGGGAATCAGAGGTTGGGAATCAGAGGCAGGGAATCAGAGGCGGGGAATCAGAGGCGGGGAATCAGAGGCAGGGAATCAGATGTGCGGAATCGGAGATGGGGAATCAGAGGCAGGGAATCAGAGGCCGGGAATCAGATATTGGGAAACAGAGGTGGGGAATCAGAGGCGGGGAAACAGAGGCGGGGAATCAGATATGGGGAATCAGAGGTGGGGAATCAGAGGTTGGGAATCATAGGCGGGGAATCAGAGCTGGGGAATCAGAGGTGGGGAATCAGAGTTGGGGAATCAGAGGCGGGGACTTAGATATTGGGAAACAGAGGCGGGGAATCAGAGGCGGGGAAACAGAGGGGGGTAATCAGAGGCAGGGAATCAGATGTGCGGAATCAGAGATGGGGAATCAGAGGCAGGGAATCAGAATCAGAAGCAGGGAATCAGAGGCCGGGAATCAGAGGCCGGAATCAGATGCCGGGAATAAGTGGCCGGGAATCAGAGGTGGGGAATCAGAGTCCGGGAATCAGAGATGGGGATTCAGAGGCGGGGAATGAGATATGGGGAATCAGAGGCGGGGAATCAGAGGCGGGGAAACAGAGGCGGGGAATCAGATTTGGGGAATCAGAGGTGGCGAATCAAAGGCGGTGAATCAGAGATGGGGAATCAGAGGCCGGGAATCAGAGGCAGGGAATCAAACACGGGGAATCAGAGGCGGGGAATCAGAGCTGGGGAATCAGAGGCGGGGAATCAGAGTTTGGGAATCAGAGGTTGGGAATCAGAGGAAGGGAATCAGAGGCGAGGAATCAGAGCTGGGGAATCAGAGGCGGGGAATCAGAATTGGGGAATCAGAGATGGGGAATCAGAGGCGGGGAATCAGACGCGGGGAATCAGCGGTGGTGAATCAGAGATGTGGAATCAGAGGCGGGGAATCAGAGGCAGGGAATCAGACGCGGGGAATCAGAGGCGGGGAATCATAGCTGGCGAATCAGAGGCGGAGAATCAGAGGTGGGGAATCAGAGGCGGGGAATCAGATATTGGGAATCAGAGGTGGGGAATCAGAGGCGGGGAAACAGAGGCGGGGAATCAGATATGGGGAATCAGAGGTGGGGAATCAGAGGTTGTGAATCAGAGATGGGGAATCTGAGGCGGGAAATTAGAGTTGGGGAATCAGAGGAGGGGAATCAGAGGCGGGGAAACAGAGGCGGGGAATCAGATATGGGGAATCAGAGGTGGGGAATCAGAGGTTGGGAATCAGAGGCAGGGAATCAGAGGCGGGGAATCAGAGGCGGGGAATCAGAGGCAGGGAATCAGATGTGCGGAATCGGAGATGGGGAATCAGAGGCAGGGAATCAGAGGCCGGGAATCAGATATTGGGAAACAGAGGTGGGGAATCAGAGGCGGGGAAACAGAGGCGGGGAATCAGATATGGGGAATCAGAGGTGGGGAATCAGAGGTTGGGAATCATAGGCGGGGAATCAGAGCTGGGGAATCAGAGGTGGGGAATCAGAGTTGGGGAATCAGAGGCGGGGACTTAGATATTGGGAAACAGAGGCGGGGAATCAGAGGCGGGGAAACAGAGGGGGGTAATCAGAGGCAGGGAATCAGATGTGCGGAATCAGAGATGGGGAATCAGAGGCAGGGAATCAGAATCAGAAGCAGGGAATCAGAGGCCGGGAATCAGAGGCCGGAATCAGAGATGGGGATTCAGAGGCGGGGAATGAGATATGGGGAATCAGAGGCGGGGAATCAGAGGCGGGGAAACAGAGGCGGGGAATCAGATTTGGGGAATCAGAGGTGGCGAATCAAAGGCGGTGAATCAGAGATGGGGAATCAGAGGCCGGGAATCAGAGGCAGGGAATCAAACACGGGGAATCAGAGGCGGGGAATCAGAGCTGGGGAATCAGAGGCGGGGAATCAGAGTTTGGGAATCAGAGGTTGGGAATCAGAGGAAGGGAATCAGAGGCGAGGAATCAGAGCTGGGGAATCAGAGGCGGGGAATCAGAATTGGGGAATCAGAGATGGGGAATCAGAGGCGGGGAATCAGACGCGGGGAATCAGCGGTGGTGAATCAGAGATGTGGAATCAGAGGCGGGGAATCAGAGGCAGGGAATCAGACGCGGGGAATCAGAGGCGGGGAATCATAGCTGGCGAATCAGAGGCGGAGAATCAGAGGTGGGGAATCAGAGGCGGGGAATCAGATATTGGGAATCAGAGGTGGGGAATCAGAGGCGGGGAAACAGAGGCGGGGAATCAGATATGGGGAATCAGAGGTGGGGAATCAGAGGTTGTGAATCAGAGATGGGGAATCAGAGGCGGGGAATCAGAGGCCGGTAATCAGACGCGGGGAATCAGAGGCGGGGAATCAGACATGGGAAATTAGAGACAGGGAATCAGAGTTGGGGATTCAGAGGCGGGGAATCAGATATGGGGAAACAGAGGCGGGGAATCAGAGGCGGGCAAATAGAGGCGGGGATCAGATACGGGGAAACAGAGGCGGGGAATCAGAGGCGGGGAAACAGAGGCGGGGAATCAGATATGGGGAATCAGAGGTGGGGAATCAGACGCAGGGAATCATTATGGGAAATCAGAGGTGGGGAATCAGAGGTTGGGAATCAGAGGAAGGGAATCAGAGGCGAGGAATCAGAGCTGGGGAATCAGAGGCGGGGAATCAGAATTGGGGAATCAGAGATGGGGAATCAGAGATGGGGAATCAGAGGCTGGGAATCAGACGCTGGGAATCAGCGGTGGTGAATCAGAGATGTGGAATCAGAGGCGGGGAATCAGAGGCAGGGAATCAGACGCGGGGAATCAGAGGCGGGGAATCATAGCTGGCGAATCAGAGGCGGGGAATCAGAGGTGGGGAATCAGAGGCGGGGAATCAGATATTGGGAATCAGAGGTGGGGAATCAGAGGCGGGGAAACAGAGGCGGGGAATCAGATATGGGGAATCAGAGGTGTGGAATCAGAGGTTGTGAATCAGAGATGGGGAATCAGAGGCG
This sequence comes from Narcine bancroftii, assembly GCF_036971445.1. Lineage (NCBI taxonomy): Eukaryota > Metazoa > Chordata > Chondrichthyes > Torpediniformes > Narcinidae > Narcine > Narcine bancroftii. The sequence goes on from NW_027211893.1 coordinate 2,899,688, forward strand.
GGGAATCAGAGGCCGGTAATCAGACGCGGGGAATCAGAGGCGGGGAATCAGACATGGGAAATTAGAGGCAGGGAATCAGAGTTGGGGATTCAGAGGCGGGGAATCAGATATGGGGAAACAGAGGCGGGGAATCAGAGGCGGGCAAATAGAGGCGGGGATCAGATATGGGGAAACAGAGGTGGGGAATCAGAGGCGGGGAAACAGAGGCAGGGAATCAGATATGGGGAATCAGAGGTGGGGAATCAGAGGTTGGGAATCAGAGATGCGGAATTGGAGGCGGGGAATGGGATATGGGGAATCAGAGGCGGGGAATCAGAGGCGGGGAAACAGAGGCGGGGAATCAGATATGGGGAATCAGAGGTGTGGAATCAGAGGTTGGGAATCAGAGGTTGGGAATTAGAGGCAGGGAATCAGAGGTTTGGAATCAGTTGCAGGGAATCAGATGCGGGGAATCAGAGGCGGGGAATCAGAGCTGGGGAATCAGAGGTGGGGAATCAGAGTTGGGGAATCAGAGGCGGGGACTTAGATATTGGGAAACAGAGGCGGGGAATCAAAGGTGGGGAAACAGAGGCGGGGAATCAGATATGGGGAATCAGAGGTGGGGAATCAGAGGCAGGGAATCAGATGTGCGGAATCAGAGATGGGGAATCAGAGGCAGGGAATCAGAATCAGACGCAGGGAATCAGAGGCCGGGAATCAGAGGCCGGAATCAGATGCCGGGAATAAGAGGCCGGGAATCAGAGGTGGGGAATCAGAGTCCGGGAATCAGAGATGGGGATTTAGAGGCGGGGAATGAGATATGGGGAATCAGAGGCGGGGAATCAGAGGCGGAGAAACAGAGGCGGGGAATCAGATATGGGGAATCAGAGGTTGCGAATCAAAGGCGGTGAATCAGAGATGGGGAATCAGAGGCCGGGAATCAGAGGCAGGGAATCAAACACGGGGAATCAGATGCGGGGAATCAGAGCTGGGGAATCAGAGGCGGGGAATCAGAGTTGGGGAATCAGAGGCGGGGAATCAGACGCAGGGAATCAATATGGGAAATCAGAGGTGGGGAATCAGACGCAGGGAATATATATGGGAAATCAGAGTTGGGGAATCAGAGGTTGGGAATCAGAGGAAGGGAATCAGAGGCGAGGAATCAGAGCTGGGGAATCAGAGGCGGGGAATCAGAATTGGGGAATCAGAGATGGGGAATCAGAGATGGGGAATCAGAGGCTGGGAATCAGACGCTGGGAATCAGAGGTGGTGAATCAGAGATGTGGAATCAGAGGCGGGGAATCAGAGGCAGGGAATCAGACGCGGGGAATCAGAGGCGGGGAATCATAGCTGGCGAATCAGAGGCGGGGAATCAGAGGTGGGGAATCAGAGGCGGGGAATCAGATATTGGGAATCAGAGGTGGGGAATCAGAGGCGGGGAAACAGAGGCGGGGAATCAGATATGGGGAATCAGAGGTGTGGAATCAGAGGTTGTGAATCAGAGATGGGGAATCAGAGGCGGGGAATCAGAGGCGGGCAAATAGAGGCGGGGATCAGATATGGGGAAACAGAGGTGGGGAATCAGAGGCGGGGAAACAGAGGCAGGGAATCAGATATGGGGAATCAGAGGTGGGGAATCAGAGGTTGGGAATCAGAGATGCGGAATTGGAGGCGGGGAATGGGATATGGGGAATCAGAGGCGGGGAATCAGACGCTGGGAATCAGCGGTGGTGAATCAGAGATGTGGAATCAGAGGCGGGGAATCAGAGGCAGGGAATCAGACGCGGGGAATCAGAGGCGGGGAATCATAGCTGGCGAATCAGAGGCGGGGAATCAGAGGTGGGGAATCAGAGGCGGGGAATCAGATATTGGGAATCAGAGGTGGGGAATCAGAGGCGGGGAAACAGAGGCGGGGAATCAGATATGGGGAATCAGAGGTGTGGAATCAGAGGTTGTGAATCAGATATGGGGAATCAGAGGCGGGGAATCAGAGGCGGGCAAATAGAGGCGGGGATCAGATATGGGGAAACAGAGGCGGGGAATCAGAGGCGGGGAAACAGAGGCAGGGAATCAGATATGGGGAATCAGAGGTGGGGAATCAGAGGTGGGGAATCAGAGATGCGGAATTGGAGGCGGGGAATGGGATATGGGGAATCAGAGGCGGGGAATCAGAGGCGGGGAAACAGAGGCGGGGAATCAGATATGGGGAATCAGAGGTGTGGAATCAGAGGTTGGGAATCAGAGGTTGGGAATCAGAGGCAGGGAATCAGAGCTGGGGAATCAGAGGCGGGGAATCAGACGCAGGGAATCATTATGGGAAATCAGAGGTGGGGAATCAGAGGTTGGGAATCAGAGGAAGGGAATCAGAGGCGAGGAATCAGAGCTGGGGAATCAGAGGCGGGGAATCAGAATTGGGGAATCAGAGATGGGGAATCAGAGATGGGGAATCAGAGGCTGGGAATCAGACGCTGGGAATCAGCGGTGGTGAATCAGAGATGTGGAATCAGAGGCGGGGAATCAGAGGCAGGGAATCAGACGCGGGGAATCAGAGGCGGGGAATCATAGCTGGCGAATCAGAGGCGGGGAATCAGAGGTGGGGAATCAGAGGCGGGGAATCAGATATTGGGAATCAGAGGTGGGGAATCAGAGGCGGGGAAACAGAGGCGGGGAATCAGATATGGGGAATCAGAGGTGTGGAATCAGAGGTTGTGAATCAGAGATGGGGAATCAGAGGCGGGGAATCAGAGGCGGGCAAATAGAGGCGGGGATCAGATATGGGGAAACAGAGGCGGGGAATCAGAGGCGGGGAAACAGAGGCAGGGAATCAGATATGGGGAATCAGAGGTGGGGAATCAGAGGTTGGGAATCAGAGATGCGGAATTGGAGGCGGGGAATGGGATATGGGGAATCAGAGGCGGGGAATCAGACGCTGGGAATCAGCGGTGGTGAATCAGAGATGTGGAATCAGAGGCGGGGAATCAGAGGTTGTGAATCAGAGATGGGGAATCAGAGGCGGGGAATCAGAGGCCGGTAATCAGACGCGGGGAATCAGAGGCGGGGAATCAGACATGGGAAATTAGAGACAGGGAATCAGAGTTGGGGATTCAGAGGCGGGGAATCAGATATGGGGAAACAGAGGCGGGGAATCAGAGGCGGGCAAATAGAGGCGGGGATCAGATACGGGGAAACAGAGGCGGGGAATCAGAGGCGGGGAAACAGAGGCGGGGAATCAGATATGGGGAATCAGAGGTGGGGAATCAGAAGCAGGGAATCATTATGGGAAATCAGAGGTGGGGAATCAGAGGTTGGGAATCAGAGGAAGGGAATCAGAGGCGAGGAATCAGAGCTGGGGAATCAGAGGCGGGGAATCAGAATTGGGGAATCAGAGATGGGGAATCAGAGATGGGGAATCAGAGGCTGGGAATCAGACGCTGGGAATCAGCGGTGGTGAATCAGAGATGTGGAATCAGAGGCGGGGAATCAGAGGCAGGGAATCAGACGCGGGGAATCAGAGGCGGGGAATCATAGCTGGCGAATCAGAGGCGGGGAATCAGAGGTGGGGAATCAGAGGCGGGGAATCAGATATTGGGAATCAGAGGTGGGGAATCAGAGGCGGGGAAACAGAGGCGGGGAATCAGATATGGGGAATCAGAGGTGTGGAATCAGAGGTTGTGAATCAGAGATGGGGAATCAGAGGCGGGGAATCAGAGGCGGGCAAATAGAGGCGGGGATCAGATATGGGGAAACAGAGGCGGGGAATCATAGGCGGGGAAACAGAGGCAGGGAATCAGATATGGGGAATCAGAGGTTGGGAATCAGAGGTTGGGAATCAGAGATGCGGAATTGGAGGCGGGGAATGGGATATGGGGAATCAGAGGCGGGGAATCAGACGCTGGGAATCAGCGGTGGTGAATCAGAGATGTGGAATCAGAGGCGGGGAATCAGAGGCAGGGAATCAGACGCGGGGAATCAGAGGCGGGGAATCATAGCTGGCGAATCAGAGGCGGGGAATCAGAGGTGGGGAATCAGAGGCGGGGAATCAGATATTGGGAATCAGAGGTGGGGAATCAGAGGCGGGGAAACAGAGGCGGGGAATCAGATATGGGGAATCAGAGGTGTGGAATCAGAGGTTGTGAATCAGATATGGGGAATCAGAGGCGGGGAATCAGAGGCGGGCAAATAGAGGCGGGGATCAGATATGGGGAAACAGAGGCGGGGAATCAGAGGCGGGGAAACAGAGGCAGGGAATCAGATATGGGGAATCAGAGGTGGGGAATCAGAGGTTGGGAATCAGAGATGCGGAATTGGAGGCGGGGAATGGGATATGGGGAATCAGAGGCGGGGAATCAGAGGCGGGGAAACAGAGGCGGGGAATCAGATATGGGGAATCAGAGGTGTGGAATCAGAGGTTGGGAATCAGAGGTTGGGAATCAGAGGCAGGGAATCAGAGGTTTGGAATCAGTTGCAGGGAATCAGATGCGGGGAATCAGAGGCGGGGAATCAGAGCTGGGGAATCAGAGGTGGGGAATCAGAGTTGGGGAATCAGAGGCGGGGACTTAGATATTGGGAAACAGAGGCGGGGAATCAAAGGTGGGGAAACAGAGGCGGGGAATCAGATATGGGGAATCAGAGGTGGGGAATCAGAGGCAGGGAATCAGATGTGCGGAATCAGAGATGGGGAATCAGAGGCAGGGAATCAGAATCAGACGCAGGGAATCAGAGGCCGGGAATCAGAGGCCGGAATCAGATGCCGGGAATAAGAGGCCGGGAATCAGAGGTGGGGAATCAGAGTCCGGGAATCAGAGATGGGGATTTAGAGGCGGGGAATGAGTTATGGGGAATCAGAGGCGGGGAATCAGAGGCGGAGAAACAGAGGCGGGGAATCAGATATGGGGAATCAGAGGTTGCGAATCAAAGGCGGTGAATCAGAGATGGGGAATATGAGGCCGGGAATCAGAGGCAGGGAATCAAACACGGGGAATCAGATGCGGGGAATCAGAGCTGGGGAATCAGAGGCGGGGAATCAGAGTTGGGGAATCAGAGGCGGGGAATCAGACGCAGGGAATCAATATGGGAAATCAGAGGTGGGGAATCAGACTCAGGGAATATATATGGGAAATCAGAGTTGGGGAATCAGAGGTTGGGAATCAGAGGAAGGGAATCAGAGGCGAGGAATCAGAGCTGGGGAATCAGAGGCGGGGAATCAGAATTGGGGAATCAGAGATGGGGAATCAGAGATGGGGAATCAGAGGCGGGGAATCAGACGCGTGGAATCAGAGGTGGTGAATCAGAGATGTGGAATCAGAGGCGGGGAATCAGAGGCAGGGAATCAGACGCGGGGAATCAGAGGCGGGGATTCATAGCTGGCGAATCAGAGGTGGGGAATGAGATATGGGGAATCAGAGGCGGGGAATCAGAGGCGGGGAAACAGTGGCGAGGAATCAGATATGGGGAATCAGAGGTGGCGAATCAAAGGCGGTGAATCAGAGATGGGGAATCAGAGGCGGGGAATCAGAGGCAGGGGATCAAACACGGGGAATCAGAGGCGGGGAATCAGAGCTGTGGAATCAGAGGCGGGGAATCAGAGTTGGGGAATCAGAGGCGGGGAATCAGAGCTGGGGAATCAGAGGTGGGGAATCAGAGTCGGGGAATCAGAGGCAGGTAGTCGGATGTGCGGAATCAGAGATGGGGAATCAGAGGTGGGGAATCAGAGGCGGTGAATCTGAGATGGGGAATCAGAGGCGGGGAATCAGAGGCTGGTTATCAGACACGGGGATTCAGAGGCTGGGAATCAGACGGGGGGAATCAAAGGCGGGGAATGAAGCTGGGGAATCAGAGGCAGGGAATCAGAGTTGGGGATTCAGAGGCGGGGAATCAGATATGGGGAAACAGAGGCGGAGAATCAGAGGCGGGCAAACAGAGGCGGGGAATTAGATATGGGGAATCAGTGGTGGGGAATCAGAGGTGGTTTATCAGAGATGGGGAATCACAGGCGGGGAATCAGAGGCAGGGAATAGAACGCGGGGAATCAGAGGCAGGGAATCAGAGCTGGGGAATCAGAGGCGGGGAATCATAGTTGGGAATCAGAGGCGGGGAATCAGATATGGGGAAACAGAGGCGGGGAATCAGGGGCGGGGAAACAGAGGCGGGGAATCAGATATGGGGAATCGGATGCGGGGAATCAGAGGCGGGGAATCAGATATGGGGAATCAGAGGTGGGGAATCAGAGGCAGGTAATCAGATGTGCGGAATCAGAGATGGGGAATCAGAGGCAGGGAATCAGAATCAGAAGCGGGGAGTCAGAGGCCGGGAATCAGAGGCCTGGAATCAGATGCTGGGAATAAGAGGCCGGGAATCAGAGGTGGGGAATCAGAGTCCGGGAATCAGAGATGGGGATTCAGAGGCGGGGAATGAGATATGGGGAATCAGAGGCGGGGAATCAGAGGCGCGGAAAGAGAGGCGGGGAATCAGATATGGGGAATCAGAGGTGGGGAATAAGATATGGGGAAACAGAGGCGGGGAATCAGAGGCGGGGAATCAGATATGGGGAATCAGATATGGGGAATCAGAGGCGGGGAATCAGAGGCGCGGAAAGAGAGGCGGGGAATCAGATATGGGGAATCAGAGGTGGGGAATCAGATATGGGGAAACAGAGGCGGGGAATCAGAGGCGGGGAAACAGAGGCAGGGAATCAGATATGGGGATTCAGAGGTGGAGAATCAGAGGTTGGGAATCAGAGGTGGGGATCAGAGTCGGGAAATCAGAGGCAGGGAATCAGATGTGCGGAATCAGAGGTGGAGAATCAGAGGTTGGGAATCAGAGGTGGGGATCACAGGCGGGGAATCAGATGCAGGGAATAGAACGCGGGGAATCAGTGGCAGGGAATCAGAGTTGGGGCATCAGAGGTTGGGAATTAGATATGGGGAAACAGAGGCGGGGAATCAGAGGCAGGGAATCAGATGTGCGGAATCAGAGATGGGGAATCAGAGGTGGGGAATCAGAGGCTGTGAATCAGAGATGGGGAATCAGAGGTGGGGAATCAGAGGCAGGAAATCAGACACGGGGATTCAGAGGCTGGGAATCAGACGGGGGGAATCAAAGGCGGGGAATCAGAGCTGGGGAATCAGAGGCAGGGAATCAGAGTTGGGGATTCAGAGGCGGGGAATCAGATATGGGGAAACAGAGGCGGGGAATCAGAGGCGGGCAAACAGAGGCGGGGAATTAGATATGGGGAATCAGAGGTGGGGAATCAGAGGTGGTGAATCAGAGATGGGGAATCACAGGCGGGGAATCAGAGGCAGGGAATAGAACGCGGGGAATCAGAGGCAGGGTATCAGAGTTGGGGCATCAGAGGTTGGGAATTAGATATGGGGAAACAGAGGCGGGGATTCAGAGGCGGGGAAACAGAGGCGGGAAGTCAGATATGGGTAATCAGAGGTGGGGAATCCGAGGCAGGGAATCAGATGTGCGGAATCAGAGATGGGGAATCAGAGGCAGGGAATCAGAATCAGAAGCGGGGAATCAGAGGCCGGGAATCAGAGGCCGGGAATAAGATGCTGGGAATGAGAGGCCGGGAATCAGAGGTGGGGAATCAGAGTCCGGGAATCAGAGATGGGGATTCAGAGGCGGGGAATGAGATATGGAGAATCAGAGGCGGGGAATCAGAGGCGGGGAAACAGAGGTGGGGAATCAGATATGTGGAATCAGAGGTGGCGAATCAAAGGCGGTGAATCAGAGATGGGGAATCAGAGGCGGGGAATCAGAGGCAGGGAATCAAACACGGGAAATCAGAGGCGGGGAATCAGAGCTGGGGAATCAGAGGCGGGGAATCTGAGTTGGGGAATCAGAGGCAGGGAATCAGATATGGGGAAACAGGGGCAGGGAATCAGAGGCGGGGAAACAGAGGCGGGGAATCAGATATGGGGAATCAGAGGTTGGGAATCAGAGGCAGGGAATCAGAGGCGGGGAAACAGAGGCGGGGAATCAGATATGGGGAATCAGAGGTGGCGAATCAAAGGTGGTGAAACAGAGATGGGGAATCAGGGCAGGGAATCAGAGGCAGGGAATCAAACACGGGGAATCAGAGCTGGGGAATTAGAGGCGGGAAATTAGAGTTGGGGAATCAGAGGAGGGGAATCAGAGGCGGGGAAACAGAGGCGGGGAATCGGAGATGGGGAATCAGAGGCAGGGAATCAGAGGCGGGGAATCAGAAGCGGGGAATCAGAGGCCGGGAATCAGATATTGGGAAACAGAGGTGGGGAATCAGAGGCGGGGAAACAGAGGCGGGGAATCAGATATGGGGAATCAGAGGTGGGGAATCAGAGGTTGGGAATCATAGGCGGGGAATCAGAGCTGGGGAATCAGAGGTGGGGAATCAGAGTTGGGGAATCAGAGGCGGGGACTTAGATATTGGGAAACAGAGGCGGGGAATCAGAGGCGGGGAAACAGAGGGGGGTAATCAGAGGCAGGGAATCAGATGTGCGGAATCAGAGATGGGGAATCAGAGGCAGGGAATCAGAATCAGAAGCAGGGAATCAGAGGCCGGGAATCAGAGGCCGGAATCAGATGCCGGGAATAAGAGGCCGGGAATCAGAGGTGGGGAATCAGAGTCCGGGAATCAGAGATGGGGATTCAGAGGCGGGGAATGAGATATGGGGAATCAGAGGCGGGGAATCAGAGGCGGGGAAACAGAGGCGGGGAATCAGATTTGGGGAATCAGAGGTGGCGAATCAAAGGCGGTGAATCAGAGATGGGGAATCAGAGGCCGGGAATCAGAGGCAGGGAATCAAACACGGGGAATCAGAGGCAGGGAATCAGAGCTGGGGAATCAGAGGCGGGGAATCAGAGTTGGGGAATCAGAGGTTGGGAATCAGAGGAAGGGAATCAGAGGCGAGGAATCAGAGCTGGGGAATCAGAGGCGGGGAATCAGAATTGGGGAATCAGAGATGGGGAATCGGAGGCGGGGAATCAGACGCGGGGAATCAGCGGTGGTGAATCAGAGATGTGGAATCAGAGGCGGGGAATCAGAGGCAGGGAATCAGACGCGGGGAATCAGAGGCGGGGAATCATAGCTGGCGAATCAGAGGCGGGGAATCAGAGGTGGGGAATCAGAGGCGGGGAATCAGATATTGGGAATCAGAGGTGGGGAATCAGAGGCGGGGAAACAGAGGTGGGGAATCAGATATGGGGAATCAGAGGTGGGGAATCAGAGGTTGTGAATCAGAGATGGGGAATCAGAGGCGGGGAATCAGAGGCCGGTAATCAGACGCGGGGAATCAGAGGCTAGGAATCAGACATGGGAAATTAGAGACAGGGAATCAGAGTTGGGGATTCAGAGGCGGGGAATCAGATATGGGGAAACAGAGGTGGGGAATCAGAGGCGGGCAAATAGAGGCGGGGATCAGATACGGGGAAACTGAGGCGGGGAATCAGAGGCGGGGAAACAGAGGCGGGGAATCAGATATGGGGAATCAGAGGTGGGGAATCAGACGCAGGGAATCATTATGGGAAATCAGAGGTGGGGAATCAGAGGTTGGGAATCAGAGGAAGGGAATCAGAGGCGAGGAATCAGAGCTGGGGAATCAGAGGCGGGGAATCAGAATTGGGGAATCAGAGATGGGGAATCAGAGATGGGGAATCAGAGGCGGGGAATCAGACGCGGGGAATCAGCGGTGGTGAATCAGAGATGTGGAATCAGAGGCGGGGAATCAGAGGCAGGGAATCAGACGCGGGGAATCAGAGGCGGGGAATCATAGCTGGCGAATCAGAGGCGGGGAATCAGAGGTGGGGAATCAGAGGCGGGGAATCAGATATTGGGAATCAGAGGCGGGGAATCAGATATGGGGAATCAGAGGTGTGGAATCAGAGGTTGTGAATCAGAGATGGGGAATCAGAGGCGGGGAATCAGAGGCCGGTAATCAGACGCGGGGAATCAGAGGCGGGGAATCAGACATGGGAAATTAGAGGCAGGGAATCAGAGTTGGGGATTCAGAGGCGGGGAATCAGATATGGGGAAACAGAGGCGGGGAATCAGAGGCGGGCAAATAGAGGCGGGGATCAGATATGGGGAAACAGAGGCGTGGAATCAGAGGCGGGGAAACAGAGGCGGGGAATCAGATATGGGGAATCAGAGGTGGGGAATCAGAGGTTGGGAATCAGAGATGCGGAATTGGAGGCGGGGAATGGGATATGGGGAATCAGAGGCGGGGAATCAGAGGCGGGGAAACAGAGGCGGGGATTCAGATATGGGATATCAGAGGTGTGGAATCAGAGGTTGGGAATCAGAGGTTGGGAATCAGAGGCAGGGAATCAGAGGCTTGGAATCAGTTGCAGGGAATCAGATGCGGGGAATCAGAGGCGGGGAATCAGAGCTGGGGAATCAGAGGTGGGGAATCAGAGTTGGGGAATCAGAGGCGGGGACTTAGATATTGGGAAACAGAGGCGGGGAATCAAAGGTGGGGAAACAGAGGCGGGGAATCAGATATGGGGAATCAGAGGTGGGGAATCAGAGGCAGGGAATCAGATGTGCGGAATCAGAGATGGGGAATCAGAGGCAGGGAATCAGAATCAGACGCAGGGAATCAGAGGCCGGGAATCAGAGGCCGGAATCAGATGCCGGGAATAAGAGGCCGGGAATCAGAGGTGGGGAATCAGAGTCCGGGAATCAGAGATGGGGATTTAGAGGCGGGGAATGAGATATGGGGAATCAGAGGCGGGGAATCAGAGGCGGAGAAACAGAGGCGGGGAATCAGATATGGGGAATCAGAGGTTGCGAATCAAAGGCGGTGAATCAGAGATGGGGAATCAGAGGCCGGGAATCAGAGGCAGGGAATCAAACACGGGGAATCAGATGCGGGGAATCAGAGCTGGGGAATCAGAGGCGGGGAATCAGAGTTGGGGAATCAGAGGCGGGGAATCAGACGCAGGGAATCAATATGGGAAATCAGAGGTGGGGAATCAGACGCAGGGAATCAATATGGGAAATCAGAGTTGGGGAATCAGAGGTTGGGAATCAGAGGAAGGGAATCAGAGGCGAGGAATCAGAGCTGGGGAATCAGAGGCGGGGAATCAGAATTGGGGAATCAGAGATGGGGAATCAGAGATGGGGAATCAGAGGCGGGGAATCAGACGCGTGGAATCAGAGGTGGTGAATCAGAGATGTGGAATCAGAGGCGGGGAATCAGAGGCAGGGAATCAGACGCGGGGAATCAGAGGCGGGGAATCATAGCTGGCGAATCAGAGGCGGGGAATGAGATATGGGGAATCAGAGGCGGGGAATCAGAGGCGGGGAAACAGTGGCGAGGAATCAGATATGGGGAATCAGAGGTGGCGAATCAAAGGCGGTGAATCAGAGATGGGGAATCAGAGGCGGGGAATCAGAGGCAGGGGATCAAACACGGGGAATCAGAGGCGGGGAATCAGAGCTGTGGAATCAGAGGCGGGGAATCAGAGTTGGGGAATCAGAGGCGGGGAATCAGAGCTGGGGAATCAGAGGTGGGGAATCAGAGTCGGGGAATCAGAGGCAGGGAGTCGGATGTGCGGAATCAGAGATGGGGAATCAGAGGTGGGGAATCAGAGGCGGTGAATCTGAGATGGGGTATCAGAGGCGGGGAATCAGAGGCAGGTTATCAGACACGGGGATTCAGAGGCTGGGAATCAGACGGGGGGAATCAAAGGCGGGGAATGAAGCTGGGGAATCAGAGGCAGGGAATCAGAGTTGGGGATTCAGAGGCGGGGAATCAGATATGGGGAAACAGAGGCGGGGAATCAGAGGCGGGCAAACAGAGGCGGGGAATTAGATATGGGGAATCAGTGGTGGGGAATCAGAGGTGGTTTATCAGAGATGGGGAATCACAGGCGGGGAATCAGAGGCAGGGAATAGAACGCGGGGAATCAGAGGCAGGGAATCAGAGCTGGGGAATCAGAGGCGGGGAATCATAGTTGGGAATCAGAGGCGGGGAATCAGATATGGGGAAACAGAGGCGGGGAATCAGGGGCGGGGAAACAGAGGCGGGGAATCAGATATGGGGAATCGGATGCGGGGAATCAGAGGCGGGGAATCAGATATGGGGAATCAGAGGTGGGGAATCAGAGGCAGGTAATCAGATGTGCGGAATCAGAGATGGGGAATCAGAGGCAGGGAATCAGAATCAGAAGCGGGGAGTCAGAGGCCGGGAATCAGAGGCCTGGAATCAGATGCTGGGAATAAGAGGCCGGGAATCAGAGGTGGGGAATCAGAGTCCAGGAATCAGAGATGGGGATTCAGAGGCGGGGAATGAGATATGGAGAATCAGAGGCGGGGAATCAGAGGCGGGAAAACAGAGGTGGGGAATCAGATATGGGGAATCAGAGGTGGCGAATCAAAGGTGGTGAATCAGAGATGGGGAATCAGAGGAGGGGAATCAGAGGCAGGGAATCAAACACGGGGAATCAGAGGCGGGGAATCAGAGCTGGGGAATCAGAGGCTGGGAATCAAAGTTGGGGAATCAGAGGCAGGGAATCAGATATGGGGAAACAGGGGCGGGGAATCAGAGGCGGGGAAACAGAGGCGGGGAATCGGATATGGGGAATCAGAGGCGGGGAATTAGAGTTGGGGAATCAGAGGCGGGGAATCAGAGGCGGGGAAACAGAAGCGGGGAATCAAACACGGGGAATCAGAGGTGGGGAATCAGAGGTTGGGAATCAGAGGCAGGGAATCAGAGGCGGGGAATCAGAGGCAGGGAATCAGAGGCAGGGAATCAGATGTGCGGAATCGGAGATGGGGAATCAGAGGCAGGGAATCAGAGGCGGGGAATCAGAGGCGGGGAATCAGAGGCCGGGAATCAGATATGGGGAAACAGAGGCGGGGAATCAGAGGCAGGGAAACAGAGGCTGGGAATCAGATATGGGGAATCAGAGGTGGGGAATCAGAGGTTGGGAATCAGAGGCAGGGAATCAGAGGCTTGGAATCAGATGCAGGGAATCAGATGCGGGGAATCAGAGGCGGGGAATCAGAGCTGGGGAATCAGAAGTGGGGAATCAGAGTTGGGGAATCAGAGGCGGGGACTTAGATATTGGGAAACAGAGGCAGGGAATCAGAGGCGGGGAATCAGATATGGGGAATCAGAGATGGGGAATCAGAGGCAGGGAATCAGATGTGCAGAACCAGAGATGGGGAATCAAAGGCAGGGAATCAGAATCAGAAGCAGGGAATCAGAGGCCGGGAATCAGAGGCCGGAATCAGATGCCGGGAATAAGAGGCCGGAAATCAGAGGTGGGGAATCAGAGTCCGGGAATCAGAGATGGGGATTCAGAGGCGGGGAATGAGATATGGGGAATCAGAGGCGGGGAATCAGAGGCGGGGAAACAGAGGCGGGGAATCAGATATGGCGAATCAGAGGTGGCGAATCAAAGGCGGTGAATCAGAGATGGGGAATCAGAGGCCGGGAATCAGAGGCAGGGAATCAAACACGGGGAATCAGAGGAGGGGAATCAGAATTGGGGAATCAGAGATGGGGAATCAGAGATGGGGAATCAGAGGCAGGGAATCAGACGCGGGGAATCAGAGGTGGTGAATCAGAGATGTGGAATCAGAGGCGGGGAATCAGAGGCAGGGAATCAGATGCGGGGAATAAGAGGCGGGGAATCATAGCTGGCGAATCAGAGGCGGGGAATCAGAGGTGGGGAATCAGAGGCGGGGAATCAGATATTGGGAATCAGAGGTGGGGAATCAGAGGCGGGGAAACAGAGGCGGGGAATCAGAGATGGGGATTTAGAGGCGGGGAATGAGATATGGGGAATCAGAGGCGGGGAATCAGAGGCGGGGAATCAGAGGCCGGGAATCAGATATGGGGAAACAGAGGCGGGGAATCAGAGGCGGGGAAACAGAGGCTGGGAATCAGATATGGGGAATCAGAGGTGGGGAATCAGAGGTTGGGAATCAGAGGCAGGGAATCAGAGGCTTGGAATCAGATGCAGGGAATCAGATGCGGGGAATCAGAGGCGGGGAATCAGAGCTGGGGAATCAGAAGTGGGGAATCAGAGTTGGGGAATCAGAGGCGGGGACTTAGATATTGGGAAACAGAGGCAGGGAATCAGAGGCGGGGAATCAGATATGGGGAATCAGAGATGGGGAATCAGAGGCAGGGAATCAGATGTGCAGAATCAGAGATGGGGAATCAAAGGCAGGGAATCAGAATCAGAAGCAGGGAATCAGAGGCCGGGAATCAGAGGCCGGAATCAGATGCCGGGAATAAGAGGCCGGAAATCAGAGGTGGGGAATCAGAGTCCGGGAATCAGAGATGGGGATTCAGAGGCGGGGAATGAGATATGGGGAATCAGAGGCGGGGAATCAGAGGCGGGGAAACAGAGGCGGGGAATCAGATATGGCGAATCAGAGGTGGCGAATCAAAGGCGGTGAATCAGAGATGGGGAATCAGAGGCCGGGAATCAGAGGCAGGGAATCAAACACGGGGAATCAGAGGAGGGGAATCAGAATTGGGGAATCAGAGATGGGGAATCAGAGATGGGGAATCAGAGGCAGGGAATCAGACGCGGGGAATCAGAGGTGGTGAATCAGAGATGTGGAATCAGAGGCGGGGAATCAGAGGCAGGGAATCAGACGCGGGGAATAAGAGGCGGGGAATCATAGCTGGCGAATCAGAGGCGGGGAATCAGAGGTGGGGAATCAGAGGCGGGGAATCAGATATTGGGAATCAGAGGTGGGGAATCAGAGGCGGGGAAACAGAGGCGGGGAATCAGAGATGGGGATTTAGAGGCGGGGAATGAGATATGGGGAATCAGAGGCGGGGAATCAGAGGCGGAGAAACAGAGGCGGGGAATCAGATATGGGGAATCAGAGGTTGCGAATAAAAGGCGGTGAATCAGAGATGGGGAATCAGAGGCCGGGAATCAGAGGCAGGGAATCAAACACGGGGAATCAGATGCGGGGAATCAGAGCTGGGGAATCAGAGGCGGGGAATCAGAGTTGGGGAATCAGAGGCGGGGAATCAGACGCTGGGAATCAATATGGGAAATCAGAGGTGGGGAATCAGACGCAGGGAATCAATATGGGAAATCAGAGTTGGGGAATCAGAGGTTGGGAATCAGAGGAAGGGAATCAGAGGCGAGGAATCAGAGCTGGGGAATCAGAGGCGGGGAATCAGAATTGGGGAATCAGAGATGGGGAATCAGAGATGGGGAATCAGAGGCGGGGAATCAGACGCGTGGAATCAGAGGTGGTGAATCAGAGATGTGGAATCAGAGGCGGGGAATCAGAGGCAGGGAATCAGACGCGGGGAATCAGAGGCGGGGAATCATAGCTGGCGAATCAGAGGCGGGGAATGAGATATGGGGAATCAGAGGCGGGGAATCAGAGGCGGGGAAACAGTGGCGAGGAATCAGATATGGGGAATCAGAGGTGGCGAATCAAAGGCGGTGAATCAGAGATGGGGAATCAGAGGTGGGGAATCAGAGGCAGGGGATCAAACACGGGGAATCAGAGGCGGGGAATCAGAGCTGTGGAATCAGAGGCGGGGAATCAGAGTTGTGGAATCAGAGGCGGGGAATCAGAGCTGGGGAATCAGAGGTGGGGAATCAGAGTCGGGGAATCAGAGGCAGGGAGTCGGATGTGCGGAATCAGAGATGGGGAATCAGAGGTGGGGAATCAGAGGCGGTGAATCTGAGATGGGGAATCAGAGGCGGGGAATCAGAGGCAGGTTATCAGACACGGGGATTCAGAGGCTGGGAATCAGACGGGGGGAATCAAAGGCGGGGAATGAAGCTGGGGAATCAGAGGCAGGGAATCAGAGTTGGGGATTCAGAGGCGGGGAATCAGATATGGGGAAACAGAGGCGGGGAATCAGAGGCGGGCAAACAGAGGCGGGGAATTAGATATGGGGAATCAGTGGTGGGGAATCAGAGGTGGTTTATCAGAGATGGGGAATCACAGGCGGGGAATCAGAGGCAGGGAATAGAACGCGGGGAATCAGAGGCAGGGAATCAGAGCTGGGGAATCAGAGGCGGGGAATCATAGTTGGGAATCAGAGGCGGGGAATCAGATATGGGGAAACAGAGGCGGGGAATCAGGGGCGGGGAAACAGAGGCGGGGAATCAGATATGGGGAATCGGATGCGGGGAATCAGAGGCGGGGAATCAGATATGGGGAATCAGAGGTGGGGAATCAGAGGCAGGTAATCAGATGTGCGGAATCAGAGATGGGGAATCAGAGGCAGGGAATCAGAATCAGAAGCGGGGAGTCAGAGGCCGGGAATCAGAGGCCTGGAATCAGATGCTGGGAATAAGAGGCCGGGAATCAGAGGTGGGGAATCAGAGTCCAGGAATCAGAGATGGGGATTCAGAGGCGGGGAATGAGATATGGAGAATCAGAGGCGGGGAATCAGAGGCGGGAAAACAGAGGTGGGGAATCAGATATGGGGAATCAGAGGTGGCGAATCAAAAGTGGTGAATCAGAGATGGGGAATCAGAGGAGGGGAATCAGAGGCAGGGAATCAAACACGGGGAATCAGAGGCGGGGAATCAGAGCTGGGGAATCAGAGGCTGGGAATCAAAGTTGGGGAATCAGAGGCAGGGAATCAGATATGGGGAAACAGGGGCGGGGAATCAGAGGCGGGGAAACAGAGGCGGGGAATCGGATATGGGGAATCAGAGGCGGGGAATTAGAGTTGGGGAATCAGAGGCGGGGAATCAGAGGCGGGGTAACAGAAGCGGGGAATCAAACACGGGGAATCAGAGGTGGGGAATCAGAGGTTGGGAATCAGAGGCAGGGAATCAGAGGCGGGGAGTCAGAGGCAGGGAATCAGAGGCAGGGAATCAGATGTGCGGAATCGGAGATGGGGAATCAGAGGCAGGGAATCAGAGGCGGGGAATCAGAGGCGGGGAATCAGAGGCCGGGAATCAGATATGGGGAAACAGAGGCGGGGAATCAGAGGCGGGGAAACAGAGGCTGGGAATCAGATATGGGGAATCAGAGGTGGGGAATCAGAGGTTGGGAATCAGAGGCAGGGAATCAGAGGCTTGGAATCAGATGCAGGGAATCAGATGCGGGGAATCAGAGGCGGGGAATCAGAGCTGGGGAATCAGAAGTGGGGAATCAGAGTTGGGGAATCAGAGGCGGGGACTTAGATATTGGGAAACAGAGGCAGGGAATCAGAGGCGGGGAATCAGATATGGGGAATCAGAGATGGGGAATCAGAGGCAGGGAATCAGATGTGCAGAATCAGAGATGGGGAATCAAAGGCAGGGAATCAGAATCAGAAGCAGGGAATCAGAGGCCGGGAATCAGAGGCCGGAATCAGATGCCGGGAATAAGAGGCCGGAAATCAGAGGTGGGGAATCAGAGTCCGGGAATCAGAGATGGGGATTCAGAGGCGGGGAATGAGATATGGGGAATCAGAGGCGGGGAATCAGAGGCGGGGAAACAGAGGCGGGGAATCAGATATGGCGAATCAGAGGTGGCGAATCAAAGGCGGTGAATCAGAGATGGGGAATCAGAGGCCGGGAATCAGAGGCAGGGAATCAAACACGGGGAGTCAGAGGAGGGGAATCAGAATTTGGGAATCAGAGATGGGGAATCAGAGATGGGGAATCAGAGGCAGGGAATCAGACGCGGGGAATCAGAGGTGGTGAATCAGAGATGTGGAATCAGAGGCGGGGAATCAGAGGCAGGGAATCAGACGCGGGGCATAAGAGGCGGGGAATCATAGCTGGCGAATCAGAGGCGGGGAATCAGAGGTGGGGAATCAGAGGCGGGGAATCAGATATTGGGAATCAGAGGCGGGGAATTAGAGTTGGGGAATCAGAGGCGGGGAATCAGAGGCGGGGAAACAGAAGCGGGGAATCAAACACGGGGAATCAGAGGTGGGGAATCAGAGGTTGGGAATCAGAGGCAGGGAATCAGAGGCGGGGAATCAGAGGCAGGGAATCAGAGGCAGGGAATCAGATGTGCGGAATCGGAGATGGGGAATCAGAGGCAGGGAATCAGAGGCGGGGAATCAGAGGCGGGGAATCAGAGGCCGGGAATCAGATATGGGGAAACAGAGGCGGGGAATCAGAGGCGGGGAAACAGAGGCTGGGAATCAGATATGGGGAATCAGAGGTGGGGAATCAGAGGTTGGGAATCAGAGGCAGGGAATCAGAGGCTTGGAATAAGATGCAGGGAATCAGATGCGGGGTATCAGAGGCGGGGAATCAGAGCTGGGGAATCAGAAGTGGGGAATCAGAGTTGGGGAATCAGAGGCGGGGACTTAGATATTGGGAAACAGAGGCAGGGAATCAGAGGCGGGGAATCAGATATGGGGAATCAGAGATGGGGAATCAGAGGCAGGGAATCAGATGTGCAGAATCAGAGATGGGGAATCAAAGGCAGGGAATCAGAATCAGAAGCAGGGAATCAGAGGCCGGGAATCAGAGGCCGGAATCAGATGCCGGGAATAAGAGGCCGGAAATCAGAGGTGGGGAATCAGAGTCCGGGAATCAGAGATGGGGATTCAGAGGCGGGGAATGAGATATGGGGAATCAGAGGCGGGGAATCAGAGGCGGGGAAACAGAGGCGGGGAATCAGATATGGCGAATCAGAGGTGGCGAATCAAAGGCGGTGAATCAGAGATGGGGAATCAGAGGCCGGGAATCAGAGGCAGGGAATCAAACACGGTGAATCAGAGGAGGGGAATCAGAATTGGGGAATCAGAGATGGGGAATCAGAGATGGGGAATCAGAGGCAGGGAATCAGACGCGGGGAATCAGAGGTGGTGAATCAGAGATGTGGAATCAGAGGCGGGGAATCAGAGGCAGGGAATCAGACGCGGGGAATAAGAGGCGGGGAATCATAGCTGGCGAATCAGAGGCGGGGAATCAGAGGTGGGGAATCAGAGGCGGGGAATCAGATATTGGGAATCAGAGGTGGGGAATCAGAGGCGGGGAAACAGAGGCGGGGAATCAGAGATGGGGATTTAGAGGCGGGGAATGAGATATGGGGAATCAGAGGCGGGGAATCAGAGGCGGAGAAACAGAGGCGGGGAATCAGATATGGGGAATCAGAGGTTGCGAATCAAAGGCGGTGAATCAGAGATGGGGAATCAGAGGCCGGGAATCAGAGGCAGGGAATCAAACACGGGGAATCAGATGCGGGGAATCAGAGCTGGGGAATCAGAGGCGGGGAATCAGAGTTGGGGAATCAGAGGCGGGGAATCAGACGCAGGGAATCAATATGGGAAATCAGAGGTGGGGAATCAGACGCAGGGAATCAATATGGGAAATCAGAGTTGGGGAATCAGAGGTTGGGAATCAGAGGAAGGGAATCAGAGGCGAGGAATCAGAGCTGGGGAATCAGAGGCGGGGAATCAGAATTGGGGAATCAGAGATGGGGAATCAGAGATGGGGAATCAGAGGCGGGGAATCAGACGCGTGGAATCAGAGGTGGTGAATCAGAGATGTGGAATCAGAGGCGGGGAATCAGAGGCAGGGAATCAGACGCGGGGAATCAGAGGCGGGGAATCATAGCTGGCGAATCAGAGGCGGGGAATGAGATATGGGGAATCAGAGGCGGGGAATCAGAGGCGGGGAAACAGTGGCGAGGAATCAGATATGGGGAATCAGAGGTGGCGAATCAAAGGCGGTGAATCAGAGATGGGGAATCAGAGGCGGGGAATCAGAGGCAGGGGATCAAACACGGGGAATCAGAGGCGGGGAATCAGAGCTGTGGAATCAGAGGCGGGGAATCAGAGTTGGGGAATCAGAGGCGGGGAATCAGAGCTGGGGAATCAGAGGTGGGGAATCAGAGTCGGGGAATCAGAGGCAGGGAGTCGGATGTGCGGAATCAGAGATGGGGAATCAGAGGTGGGGAATCAGAGGCGGTGAATCTGAGATGGGGAATCAGAGGCGGGGAATCAGAGGCAGGTTATCAGACACGGGGATTCAGAGGCTGGGAATCAGACGGGGGGAATCAAAGGCGGGGAATGAAGCTGGGGAATCAGAGGCAGGGAATCAGAGTTGGGGATTCAGAGGCGGGGAATCAGATATGGGGAAACAGAGGCGGGGAATCAGAGGCGGGCAAACAGAGGCGGGGAATTAGATATGGGGAATCAGTGGTGGGGAATCAGAGGTGGTTTATCAGAGATGGGGAATCACAGGCGGGGAATCAGAGGCAGGGAATAGAACGCGGGGAATCAGAGGCAGGGAATCAGAGCTGGGGAATCAGAGGCGGGGAATCATAGTTGGGAATCAGAGGCGGGGAATCAGATATGGGGAAACAGAGGCGGGGAATCAGGGGCGGGGAAACAGAGGCGGGGAATCAGATATGGGGAATCGGATGCGGGGAATCAGAGGCGGGGAATCAGATATGGGGAATCAGAGGTGGGGAATCAGAGGCAGGTAATCAGATGTGCGGAATCAGAGATGGGGAATCAGAGGCAGGGAATCAGAATCAGAAGCGGGGAGTCAGAGGCCGGGAATCAGAGGCCTGGAATCAGATGCTGGGAATAAGAGGCCGGGAATCAGAGGTGGGGAATCAGAGTCCAGGAATCAGAGATGGGGATTCAGAGGCGGGGAATGAGATATGGAGAATCAGAGGCGGGGAATCAGAGGCGGGAAAACAGAGGTGGGGAATCAGATATGGGGAATCAGAGGTGGCGAATCAAAGGTGGTGAATCAGAGATGGGGAATCAGAGGAGGGGAATCGGAGGCAGGGAATCAAACACGGGGAATCAGAGGCGGGGAATCAGAGCTGGGGAATCAGAGGCTGGGAATCAAAGTTGGGGAATCAGAGGCAGGGAATCAGATATGGGGAAACAGGGGCGGGGAATCAGAGGCGGGGAAACAGAGGCGGGGAATCGGATATGGGGAATCAGAGGCGGGGAATTAGAGTTGGGGAATCAGAGGCGGGGAATCAGAGGCGGGGAAACAGAAGCGGGGAATCAAACACGGGGAATCAGAGGTGGGGAATCAGAGGTTGGGAATCAGAGGCAGGGAATCAGAGGCGGGGAATCAGAGGCAGGGAATCAGAGGCAGGGAATCAGATGTGCGGAATCGGAGATGGGGAATCAGAGGCAGGGAATCAGAGGCGGGGAATCAGAGGCGGGGAATCAGAGGCCGGGAATCAGATATGGGGAAACAGAGGCGGGGAATCAGAGGCGGGGAAACAGAGGCTGGGAATCAGATATGGGGAATCAGAGGTGGGGAATCAGAGGTTGGGAATCAGAGGCAGGGAATCAGAGGCTTGGAATCAGATGCAGGGAATCAGATGCGGGGAATCAGAGGCGGGGAATCAGAGCTGGGGAATCAGAAGTGGGGAATCAGAGTTGGGGAATCAGAGGCGGGGACTTAGATATTGGGAAACAGAGGCAGGGAATCAGAGGCGGGGAATCAGATATGGGGAATCAGAGATGGGGAATCAGAGGCAGGGAATCAGATGTGCAGAATCAGAGATGGGGAATCAAAGGCAGGGAATCAGAATCAGAAGCAGGGAATCAGAGGCCGGGAATCAGAGGCCGGAATCAGATGCCGGGAATAAGAGGCCGGAAATCAGAGGTGGGGAATCAGAGTCCGGGAATCAGAGATGGGGATTTAGAGGCGGGGAATGAGATATGGGGAATCAGAGGCGGGGAATCAGAGGCGGGGAAACAGAGGCGGGGAATCAGATATGGCGAATCAGAGGTGGCGAATCAAAGGCGGTGAATCAGAGATGGGGAATCAGAGGCCGGGAATCAGAGGCAGGGAATCAAACACGGGGAATCAGAGGAGGGGAATCAGAATTGGGGAATCAGAGATGGGGAATCAGAGATGGGGAATCAGAGGCAGGGAATCAGACGCGGGGAATCAGAGGTGGTGAATCAGAGATGTGGAATCAGAGGCGGGGAATCAGAGGCAGGGAATCAGACGCGGGGAATAAGAGGCGGGGAATCATAGCTGGCGACTCAGAGGCGGGGAATCAGAGGTGGGGAATCAGAGGCGGGGAATCAGATATTGGGAATCAGAGGTGGGGAATCAGAGGCGGGGAAACAGAGGCGGGGAATCAGAGGCGGGGAAACAGAGGCGGGGAATCAGATATGGGGAATCAGAGGTGTTGAATCAGAGGTTGTGAATCAGAGATGCGGAATTGGAGGCGGGGAATGGGATATGGGGAATCAGAGGCGGGGAATCAGAGGCGGGGAAACAGAGGCGGGGAATCAGAGGCGGGCAAACAGAGGCGGGGAATTAGATATGGGGAATCAGTGGTGGGGAATCAGAGGTGGTTTATCAGAGATGGGGAATCACAGGCGGGGAATCAGAGGCAGGGAATAGAACGCGGGGAATCAGAGGCAGGGAATCAGAGCTGGGGAATCAGAGGCGGGGAATCATAGTTGGGAATCAGAGGCGGGGAATCAGATATGGGGAAACAGAGGCGGGGAATCAGGGGCGGGGAAACAGAGGCGGGAATCAGATATGGGGAATCGGATGCGGGGAATCAGAGGCGGGGAATCAGATATGGGGAATCAGAGGTGGGGAATCAGAGGCAGGTAATCAGATGTGCGGAATCAGAGATGGGGAATCAGAGGCTGGGAATCAGAATCAGAAGCAGGGAGTCAGAGGCCGGGAATCAGAGGCCTGGAATCAGATGCTGGGAATAAGAGGCCGGGAATCAGAGGTGGGGAATCAGAGTCCAGGAATCAGAGATGGGGATTCAGAGGCGGGGAATGAGATATGGAGAATCAGAGGCGTGGAATCAGAGGCGGGAAAACAGAGGTGGGGAATCAGATATGGGGAATCAGAGGTGGCGAATCAAAGGTGGTGAATCAGAGATGGGGAATCAGAGGAGGGGAATCGGAGGCAGGGAATCAAACACGGGGAATCAGAGGCGGGGAATCAGAGCTGGGGAATCAGAGGCTGGGAATCAAAGTTGGGGAATCAGAGGCAGGGAATCAGATATGGGGAAACAGGGGCGGGGAATCAGAGGCGGGGAAACAGAGGCGGGGAATCGGATATGGGGAATCAGAGGCGGGGAATTAGAGTTGGGGAATCAGAGGCGGGAAATCAGAGGCGGGGAAACAGAAGCGGGGAATCAAACACGGGGAATCAGAGGTGGGGAATCAGAGGTTGGGAACCAGAGGCAGGGAATCAGAGGCGGGGAATCAGAGGCAGGGAATCAGAGGCAGGGAATCAGATGTGCGGAATCGGAGATGGGGAATCAGAGGCAGGGAATCAGAGGCGGGGAATCAGAGGCGGGGAATCAGAGGCCGGGAATCAGATATGGGGAAACAGAGGCGGGGAATCAGAGGCGGGGAAACAGAGGCTGGGAATCAGATATGGGGAATCAGAGGTGGGGAATCAGAGGTTGGGAATCAGAGGCAGGGAATCAGAGGCTTGGAATCAGATGCAGGGAATCAGATGCGGGGAATCAGAGGCGGGGAATCAGAGCTGGGGAATCAGAAGTGGGGAATCAGAGTTGGGGAATCAGAGGCGGGGACTTAGATATTGGGAAACAGAGGCAGGGAATCAGAGGCGGGGAATCAGATATGGGGAATCAGAGATGGGGAATCAGAGGCAGGGAATCAGATGTGCAGAATCAGAGATGGGGAATCAAAGGCAGGGAATCAGAATCAGAAGCAGGGAATCAGAGGCCGGGAATCAGAGGCCGGAATCAAATGCCGGGAATAAGAGGCCGGAAATCAGAGGTGGGGAATCAGAGTCCGGGAATCAGAGATGGGGATTCAGAGGCGGGGAATGAGATATGGGGAATCAGAGGCGGGGAATCAGAGGCGGGGAAACAGAGGCGGGGAATCAGATATGGCGAATCAGAGGTGGCGAATCAAAGGCGGTGAATCAGAGATGGGGAATCAGAGGCCGGGAATCAGAGGCAGGGAATCAAACACGGGGAATCAGAGGAGGGGAATCAGAATTGGGGAATCAGAGATGGGGAATCAGAGATGGGGAATCAGAGGCAGGGAATCAGACGCGGGGAATCAGAGGTGGTGAATCAGAGATGTGGAATCAGAGGCGGGGAATCAGAGGCAGGGAATCAGACGCGGGGAATAAGAGGCGGGGAATCATAGCTGGCGAATCAGAGGCGGGGAATCAGAGGTGGGGAATCAGAGGCGGGGAATCAGATATTGGGAATCAGAAGTGGGGAATCAGAGGCGGGGAAACAGAGGCGGGGAATCAGAGGCAGGGAAACAGAGGCGGGGAATCAGATATGGGGAATCAGAGGTGTTGAATCAGAGGTTGTGAATCAGAGATGCGGAATTGGAGGCGGGGAATGGGATATGGGGAATCAGAGGCGGGGAATCAGAGGCGGTGAAACAGAGGCGGGGAATCAGATATGGGGAATCAGAGGTGTGGAATCAGAGGTTGGGAATCAGAGGTTGGGAATCAGAGGCAGGGAATCAGAGGCTTGGAATCAGTTGCAGGGAATCAGATGCGGGGAATCAGAGGCGGGGAATCAGAGCTGGGGAATCAGAGGTGGGGAATCAGAGTTGGGGAATCAGAGGCGGGGACTTAGATATTGGGAAACAGAGGCGGGGAATCAAAGGTGGGGAAACAGAGGCGGGGAATCAGATATGGGGAATCAGAGGTGGGGAATCAGAGGCAGGGAATCTGATGTGCGGAATCAGAGATGGGGAATCAGAGGCAGGGAATCAGAATCAGACGCAGGGAATCAGAGGCCGGGAATCAGAGGCCGGAATCAGATGCCGGGAATAAGAGGCCGGGAATCAGAGGTGGGGAATCAGAGTCCGGGAATCAGAGATGGGGATTTAGAGGCGGGGAATGAGATATGGGGAATCAGAGGCGGGGAATCAGAGGCGGGGAAACAGAGGCGGGGAATCAGATATGGGGAATCAGAGGTGGGGAATCAGAGGCAGGGAATCAGAGATGGGGAATCAGAGTCCGGGAATCAGAGGCAGGGAATCAAACACGGGGAATCAGATGCGGGGAATCAGAGCTGGGGAATCAGAGGCGGGGAATCAGAGTTGGGGAATCAGAGGCGGGGAATCAGTCGCAGGGAATCAATATGGGAAATCAGAAGTGGGGAATCAGACGCAGGGAATCAATATGGGAAGTCAGAGTTGGGGAATCAGAGGTTGGGAATCAGAGGAATGGAATCAGAGGCGAGGAATCAGAGCTGGGGAATCAGAGGCGGGGAATCAGAATTGGGGAATCAGAGATGGGGAATCAGAGGCGGGGAATCAGACGCGTGGAATCAGAGGTGGTGAATCAGAGATGTGGAATCAGAGGCGGGGAATCAGAGGCAGGAAATCGGACGCGGGGAATCAGAGGCGGGGAATCATAGCTGGCGAATCAGAGGCGGGGAATGAGATATGGGGAATCAGAGGCGGGGAATCAGAGGCGGGGAAACAGTGGCGAGGAATCAGATATGGGGAATCAGAGGTGGCGAATCAAAGGCGGTGAATCAGAGATGGGGAATCAGAGGCGGGGAATCAGAGGCAGGGGATCAGAGGCGAGGAATCAGAGCTGGGGAATCAGAGGCGGGGAATCAGAATTGGGGAATCAGAGATGGGGAATCAGAGATGGGGAATAAGAGGCGGGGAATCAGACGCGTGGAATCAGAGGTGGTGTATCAGAGATGTGGAATCAGAGGCAGGGAATCAGAGGCAGGGAATCAGACGCGGGGAATCAGAGGCGGGGAATCATAGCTGGCGAATCAGAGGCGGGGAATGAGATATGGGTAATCAGAGGCGGGGAATCAGAGGCGGGGAAACAGTGGCGAGGAATCAGATATGGGGAATCAGAGGTGGCGAATCAAAGACGGTGAATCAGAGATGGGGAATCAGAGGCGGGGAATCAGAGGCAGGGGATCAAACACGGGGAATCAGAGGCGGGGAATCAGAGCTGTGGAATCAGAGGCGGGGAATCAGAGTTGGGGAATCAGAGGCGGGGAATCAGAGCTGGGGAATCAGAGGTGGGGAATCATAGTCGGGGAATCAGAGGCAGGGAGTCGGATGTGCGGAATCAGAGATGGGGAATCAGAGGTGGGGAATCAGAGGTGGTGAATCTGAGATGGGGAATCAGAGGCAGGGAATCAGAGGCAGGTTATCAGACACGGGGATTCAGAGGCTGGGAATCAGACGCGGGGAATCAAAGGCGGGGAATGAAGCTGGGGAATCAGAGGCAGGGAATCAGAGTTGGGGATTCAGAGGCGGGGAATCAGATATGGGGAAACAGAGGCGGGGAATCAGAGGCGGGCAAACAGAGGCGGGGAATTAGATATGGGGAATCAGTGGTGGGGAATCAGAGGTGGTTTATCAGAGATGGGGAATCACAGGCGGGGAATCAGAGGCAGGGAATAGAACGCGGGGAATCAGAGGCAGGGAATCAGAGCTGGGGAATCAGAGGCGGGGAATCATAGTTGGGAATCAGAGGCGGGGAATCAGATATGGGGAAACAGAGGCGGGGAATCAGGGGCGGGGAAACAGAGGCGGGGAATCAGATATGGGGAATCGGATGCGGGGAATCAGAGGCGGGGAATCAGATATGGGGAATCAGAGGTGGGGAATCAGAGGCAGGTAATCAGATGTGCGGAATCAGAGATGGGGAATCAGAGGCAGGGAATCAGAATCAGAAGCGGGGAGTCAGAGGCCGGGAATCAGAGGCCTGGAATCAGATGCTGGGAATAAGAGGCCGGGAATCAGAGGTGGGGAATCAGAGTCCGGGAATCAGAGATGGGGATTCAGAGGCGGGGAATGAGATATGGAGAATCAGAGGCGGGGAATCAGAGGCGGGAAAACAGAGGTGGGGAATCAGATATGGGGAATCAGAGGTGGCGAATCAAAGGTGGTGAATCAGAGATGGGGAATCAGAGGAGGGGAATCAGAGGCAGGGAATCAAACACGGGGAATCAGAGGCGGGGAATCAGAGCTGGGGAATCAGAGGCTGGGAATCAAAGTTGGGGAATCAGAGGCAGGGAATCAGATATGGGGAAACAGGGGCGGGGAATCAGAGGCGGGGAAACAGAGGCGGGGAATCAGATATGGGGAATCAGAGGCGGGGAATTAGAGTTGGGGAATCAGAGGCGGGGAATCAGAGGCGGGGAAACAGAAGTGGGGAATCAAAAACGGGGAATCAGAGGTGGGGAATCAGAGGTTGGGAATCAGAGGCAGGGAATCAGAGGCGGGGAATCAGAGGCGGGGAATCAGAGGCGGGGAATCAGAGGCCGGGAATCAGATATGGGGAAACAGAGGCGGGGAATCAGAGGCGGGGAATCAGAGGCCGGGAATCAGATATGGGGAAACAGAGGCGGGGAATCAGAGGCGGGGAAACAGAGGCTGGGAATCAGATATGGGGAATCAGAGGTGGGGAATCAGAGGTTGGGAATCAGAGGCAGGGAATCAGAGGCTTGGAATCAGATGCAGGGAATCAGATGCGGGGAATCAGAGGCGGGGAATCAGAGCTGGGGAATCAGAGGTGGGGAATCAGAGTTGGGGAATCAGAGGCGGGGACTTAGATATTGGGAAATAGAGGCAGGGAATCAGAGGCGGGGAATCAGATATGGGGAATCAGAGATGGGGAATCAGAGGCAGGGAATCAGATGTGCAGAATCAGAGATGGGGAATCAAAGGCAGGGAATCAGAATCAGAAGCAGGGAATCAGAGGCCGGGAATCAGAGGCCGGAATCAGATGCCGGGAATAAGAGGCCGGAAATCAGAGGTGGGGAATTAGAGTCCGGGAATCAGAGATGGGGATTCAGAGGCGGGGAATGAGATATGGGGAATCAGAGGCGGGGAATCAGAGGCGGGGAAACAGAGGCGGGGAATCAGATATGATGAATCAGAGGTGGCGAATCAAAGGCGGTGAATCAGAGATGGGGAATCAGAGGCCGGGAATCAGAGGCAGGGAATCAAACACGGGGAATCAGAGGAGGGGAATCAGAATTGGGGAATCAGAGATGGGGAATCAGAGATGGGGAATCAGAGGCAGGGAATCAGACGCGGGGAATCAGAGGTGGTGAATCAGAGATGTGGAATCAGAGGCGGGGAATCAGAGGCAGGGAATCAGACGTGGGGAATAAGAGGCGGGGAATCATAGCTGGCGAATCAGAGGCGGGGAATCAGAGGTGGGGAATCAGAGGCGGGGAATCAGATATTGGGAATCAGAGGTGGGGAATCAGAGGCGGGGAAACAGAGGCGGGGAATCAGAGATGGGGATTTAGAGGCGGGGAATGAGATATGGGGAATCAGAGGCGGGGAATCAGAGGCGGAGAAACAGAGGCGGGGAATCAGATATGGGGAATCAGAGGTTGCGAATCAAAGGCGGTGAATCAGAGATGGGGAATCAGAGGCCGGGAATCAGAGGCAGGGAATCAAACACGGGGAATCAGATGCGGGGAATCAGAGCTGGGGAATCAGAGGCGGGGAATCAGAGTTGGGGAATCAGAGGCGGGGAATCAGACGCAGGGAATCAATATGGGAAATCAGAGGTGGGGAATCAGACGCAGGGAATCAATATGGGAAATCAGAGTTGGGGAATCAGAGGTTGGGAATCAGAGGAAGGGAATCAGAGGCGAGGAATCAGAGCTGGGGAATCAGAGGCGGGGAATCAGAATTGGGGAATCAGAGATGGGGAATCAGAGATGGGGAATCAGAGGCGGGGAATCAGACGCGTGGAATCAGAGGTGGTGAATCAGAGATGTGGAATCAGAGGCGGGGAATCAGAGGCAGGGAATCAGACGCGGGGAATCAGAGGCGGGGAATCATTGCTGGCGAATCAGAGGCGGGGAATGAGATATGGGGAATCAGAGGCGGGGAATCAGAGGAAGGGGAAACAGTGGCGAGGAATCAGATATGGGGAATCAGAGGTGGCGAATCAAAGGCGGTGAATCAGAGATGGGGAATCAGAGGCGGGGAATCAGAGGCAGGGGATCAAACACGGGGAATCAGAGGCAGGGAATCAGAGCTGTGGAATCAGAGGCGGGGAATCAGAGTTGGGGAATCAGAGGCGGGGAATCAGAGCTGGGGAATCAGAGGTGGGGAATCAGAGTCGGGGAATCAGAGGCAGGGAGTCGGATGTGCGGAATCAGAGATGGGGAATCAGAGGTGGGGAATCAGAGGCGGTGAATCTCAGATGGGGAATCAGAGGCGGGGAATCAGAGGCAGGTTATCAGACACGGGGATTCAGAGGCTGGGAATCAGACGGGGGGAATCAAAGGCGGGGAATGAAGCTGGGGAATCAGAGGCAGGGAATCAGAGTTGGGGATTCAGAGGCGGGGAATCAGATATGGGGAAACAGAGGCGGGGAATCAGAGGCGGGCAAACAGAGGCGGGGAATTAGATATGGGGAATCAGTGGTGGGGAATCAGAGGTGGTTTATCAGAGATGGGGAATCACAGGCGGGGAATCAGAGGCAGGGAATAGAACGCGGGGAATCAGAGGCAGGGAATCAGAGCTGGGGAATCAGAGGCGGGGAATCATAGTTGGGAATCAGAGGCGGGGAATCAGATATGGGGAAACAGAGGCGGGGAATCAGGGGCGGGGAAACAGAGGCGGGGAATCAGATATGGGGAATCGGATGCGGGGAATCAGAGGCGGGGAATCAGATATGGGGAATCAGAGGTGGGGAATCAGAGGCAGGTAATCAGATGTGCGGAATCAGAGATGGGGAATCAGAGGCAGGGAATCAGAATCAGAAGCGGGGAGTCAGAGGCCGGGAATCAGAGGCCTGGAATCAGATGCTGGGAATAAGAGGCCGGGAATCAGAGGTGGGGAATCAGAGTCCAGGAATCAGAGATGGGGATTCAGAGGCGGGGAATGAGATATGGAGAATCAGAGGCGGGGAATCAGAGGCGGGAAAACAGAGGTGGGGAATCAGATATGGGGAATCAGAGGTGGCGAATCAAAGGTGGTGAATCAGAGATGGGGAATCAGAGGAGGGGAATCAGAGGCAGGGAATCAAACACGTGGAATCAGAGGCGGGGAATCAGAGCTGGGGAATCAGAGGCTGGGAATCAAAGTTGGGGAATCAGAGGCAGGGAATCAGATATGGGGAAACAGGGGCGGGGAATCAGAGGCGGGGAAACAGAGGCGGGGAATCGGATATGGGGAATCAGAGGCGGGGAATTAGAGTTGGGGAATCAGAGGCGGGGAATCAGAGGCGGGGAAACAGAAGCGGGGAATCAAACACGGGGAATCAGAGGTGGGGAATCAGAGGTTGGGAATCAGAGGCAGGGAATCAGAGGCGGGGAATCAGAGGCAGGGAATCAGAGGCAGGGAATCAGATGTGCGGAATCGGAGATGGGGAATCAGAGGCAGGGAATCAGAGGCGGGGAATCAGAGGCGGGGAATCAGAGGCCGGGAATCAGATATGGGGAAACAGAGGCGGGGAATCAGAGGCGGGGAAACAGAGGCTGGGAATCAGATATGGGGAATCAGAGGTGGGGAATCAGAGGTTGGGAATCAGAGGCAGGGAATCAGAGGCTTGGAATCAGATGCAGGGAATCAGATGCGGGGAATCAGAGGCGGGGAATCAGAGCTGGGGAATCAGAAGTGGGGAATCAGAGTTGGGGAATCAGAGGCGGGGACTTAGATATTGGGAAACAGAGGCAGGGAATCAGAGGCGGGGAATCAGATATGGGGAATCAGAGATGGGGAATCAGAGGCAGGGAATCAGATGTGCAGAATCAGAGATGGGGAATCAAAGGCAGGGAATCAGAATCAGAAGCAGGGAATCAGAGGCCGGGAATCAGAGGCCGGAATCAGATGCCGGGAATAAGAGGCCGGAAATCAGAGGTGGGGAATCAGAGTCCGGGAATCAGAGATGGGGATTCAGAGGCGGGGAATGAGATATGGGGAATCAGAGGCGGGGAATCAGAGGCGGGGAAACAGAGGCGGGGAATCAGATATGGCGAATCAGAGGTGGCGAATCAAAGGCGGTGAATCAGAGATGTGGAATCAGAGGCCGGGAATCAGAGGCAGGGAATCAAACACGGGGAATCAGAGGAGGGGAATCAGAATTGGGGAATCAGAGATGGGGAATCAGAGATGGGGAATCAGAGGCAGGGAATCAGACGCGGGGAATCAGAGGTGGTGAATCAGAGATGTGGAATCAGAGGCGGGGAATCAGAGGCAGGGAATCAGACGCGGGGAATAAGAGGCGGGGAATCATAGCTGGCGAATCAGAGGCGGGGAATCAGAGGTGGGGAATCAGAGGCGGGGAATCAGATATTGGGAATCAGAGGTGGGGAATCAGAGGCGGGGAAACAGAGGCGGGGAATCAGAGGCGGGGAAACAGAGGCGGGGAATCAGATATGGGGAATCAGAGGTGTTGAATCAGAGGTTGTGAATCAGAGATGCGGAATTGGAGGCGGGGAATGGGATATGGGGAATCAGAGGCGGGGAATCAGAGGCGGGGAAACAGAGGCGGGGAATCAGATATGGGGAATCAGAGGTGTGGAATCAGAGGTTGGGAATCAGAGGTTGGGAATCAGAGGCAGGGAATCAGAGGCTTGGAATCAGTTGCAGGGAATCAGATGCGGGGAATCAGAGGCGGGGAATCAGAGCTGGGGAATCAGAGGTGGGGAATCAGAGTTGGGGAATCAGAGGCGGGGACTTAGATATTGGGAAACAGAGGCGGGGAATCAAAGGTGGGGAAACAGAGGCGGGGAATCAGATATGGGGAATCAGAGGTGGGGAATCAGAGGCAGGGAATCAGATGTGCGGAATCAGAGATGGGGAATCAGAGGCAGGGAATCAGAATCAGACGCAGGGAATCAGAGGCCGGGAATCAGAGGCCGGAATCAGATGCCGGGAATAAGAGGCCGGGAATCAGAGGTGGGGAATCAGAGTCCGGGAATCAGAGATGGGGATTTAGAGGCGGGGAATGAGATATGGGGAATCAGAGGCGGGGAATCAGAGGCGGGGAAACAGAGGCGGGGAATCAGATATGGGGAATCAGAGGTGGGGAATCAGAGGCAGGGAATCAGAGATGGGGAATCAGAGTCCGGGAATCAGAGGCAGGGAATCAAACACGGGGAATCAGATGCGGGGAATCAGAGCTGGGGAATCAGAGGCGGGGAATCAGAGTTGGGGAATCAGAGGCGGGGAATCAGTCGCAGGGAATCAATATGGGAAATCAGAAGTGGGGAATCAGACGCAGGGAATCAATATGGGAAGTCAGAGTTGGGGAATCAGAGGTTGGGAATCAGAGGAATGGAATCAGAAATGGTGAATCAGAGATGTGGAATCAGAGGCGGGGAATCAGAGGCAGGAAATCGGACGCGGGGAATCAGAGGCGGGGAATCATAGCTGGCGAATCAGAGGCGGGGAATGAGATATGGGGAATCAGAGGCGGGGAATCAGAGGCGGGGAAACAGTGGCGAGGAATCAGATATGGGGAATCAGAGGTGGCGAATCAAAGGCGGTGAATCAGAGATGGGGAATCAGAGGCGGGGAATCAGAGGCAGGGGATCAGAGGCGAGGAATCAGAGCTGGGGAATCAGAGGCGGGGAATCAGAATTGGGGAATCAGAGATGGGGAATCAGAGATGGGGAATAAGAGGCGGGGAATCAGACGCGTGGAATCAGAGGTGGTGTATCAGAGATGTGGAATCAGAGGCGGGGAATCAGAGGCAGGGAATCAGACGCGGGGAATCAGAGGCGGGGAATCATAGCTGGCGAATCAGAGGCGGGGAATGAGATATGGGTAATCAGAGGCGGGGAATCAGAGGCGGGGAAACAGTGGCGAGGAATCAGATATTGTGAATCAGAGGTGGCGAATCAAAGATGGTGAATCAGAGATGGGGAATCAGAGGCGGGGAATCAGAGGCAGGGGATCAAACACGGGGAATCAGAGGCGGGGAATCAGAGCTGTGGAATCAGAGGCGGGGAATCAGAGTTGGGGAATCAGAGGCGGGGAATCAGAGCTGGGGAATCAGAGGTGGGGAATCAGAGTCGGGGAATCAGAGGCAGGGAGTCGGATGTGCGGAATCAGAGATGGGGAATCAGAGGTGGGGAATCAGAGGTGGTGAATCTGAGATGGGGAATCAGAGGCAGGGAATCAGAGGCAGGTTATCAGACACGGGGATTCAGAGGCTGGGAATCAGACGGGGGGAATCAAAGGCGGGGAATGAAGCTGGGGAATCAGAGGCAGGGAATCAGAGTTGGGGATTCAGAGGCGGGGAATCAGATATGGGGAAACAGAGGCGGGGAATCAGAGGCGGGCAAACAGAGGCGGGGAATTAGATATGGGGAATCAGTGGTGGGGAATCAGAGGTGGTTTATCAGAGATGGGGAATCACAGGCGGGGAATCAGAGGCAGGGAATAGAACGCGGGGAATCAGAGGCAGGGAATCAGAGCTGGGGAATCAGAGGCGGGGAATCATAGTTGGGAATCAGAGGCGGGGAATCAGATATGGGGAAACAGAGGCGGGGAATCAGGGGCGGGGAAACAGAGGCGGGGAATCAGATATGGGGAATCGGATGCGGGGAATCAGAGGCGGGGAATCAGATATGGGGAATCAGAGGTGGGGAATCAGAGGCAGGTAATCAGATGTGCGGAATCAGAGATGGGGAATCAGAGGCAGGGAATCAGAATCAGAAGCGGGGAGTCAGAGGCCGGGAATCAGAGGCCTGGAATCAGATGCTGGGAATAAGAGGCCGGGAATCAGAGGTGGGGAATCAGAGTCCGGGAATCAGAGATGGGGATTCAGAGGCGGGGAATGAGATATGGAGAATCAGAGGCGGGGAATCAGAGGCGGGAAAACAGAGGTGGGGAATCAGATATGGGGAATCAGAGGTGGCGAATCAAAGGTGGTGAATCAGAGATGGGGAATCAGAGGAGGGGAATCAGAGGCAGGGAATCAAACACGGGGAATCAGAGGCGGGGAATCAGAGCTGGGGAATCAGAGGCTGGGAATCAAAGTTGGGGAATCAGAGGCAGGGAATCAGATATGGGGAAACAGGGGCGGGGAATCAGAGGCGGGGAAACAGAGGCGGGGAATCAGATATGGGGAATCAGAGGCGGGGAATTAGAGTTGGGGAATCAGAGGCAGGGAATCAGAGGCGGGGAAACAGAAGCGGGGAATCAAAAACGGGGAATCAGAGGTGGGGAATCAGAGGTTGGGAATCAGAGGCAGGGAATCAGAGGCGGGGAATCAGAGGCGGGGAATCAGAGGCAGGGAATCAGATGTGCGGAATCGGAGATGGGGAATCAGAGGCAGGGAATCAGAGGCGGGGAATCAGAGGCGGGGAATCAGAGGCCGGGAATCAGATATGGGGAAACAGAGGCGGGGAATCAGAGGCGGGGAAACAGAGGCTGGGAATCAGATATGGGGAATCAGAGGTGGGGAATCAGAGGTTGGGAATCAGAGGCAGGGAATCAGAGGCTTGGAATCTGATGCAGGGAATCAGATGCGGGGAATCAGAGGCGGGGAATCAGAGCTGGGGAATCAGAGGTGGGGAATCAGAGTTGGGAAATCAGAGGCGGGGACTTAGATATTGGGAAACAGAGGCAGGGAATCAGAGGCGGGGAATCAGATATGGGGAATCAGAGATGGGGAATCAGAGGCAGGGAATCAGATGTGCGGAATCAGAGATGGGGAATCAAAGGCAGGGAATCAGAATCAGAAGCAGGGAATCAGAGGCCGGGAATCAGAGGCCGGAATCAGATGCCGGGAATAAGAGGCCGGAAATCAGAGGTGGGGAATCAGAGTCCGGGAATCAGAGATGGGGATTCAGAGGCGGGGAATGAGATATGGGGAATCAGAGGCGGGGAATCAGAGGCGGGGAAACAGAGGCGGGGAATCAGATATGGCGAATCAGAGGTGGCGAATCAAAGGCGGTGAATCAGAGATGGGGAATCAGAGGCCGGGAATCAGAGGCAGGGAATCAAACACGGGGAATCAGAGGAGGGGAATCAGAATTGGGGAATCAGAGATGGGGAATCAGAGATGGGGAATCAGAGGCAGGGAATCAGACGTGGGGAATCAGAGGTGGTGAATCAGAGATGTGGAATCAGAGGCGGGGAATCAGAGGCAGGGAATCAGACGCGGGGAATAAGAGGCGGGGAATCATAGCTGGCGAATCAGAGGCGGGGAATCAGAGGTGGGGAATCAGAAGCGGGGAATCAGATATTGGGAATCAGAGGTGGGGAATCAGAGGTGGGGAAACAGAGGCGGGGAATCAGAGGCGGGGAAACAGAGGCGGGGAATCAGATATGGGGAATCAGAGGTGGGGAATCAGAGGTTGGGAATCAGAGATGCGGAATTGGAGGCGGGGAATGGGATATGGGGAATCAGAGGCGGGGAATCAGAGGCGGGGAAACAGAGGCGGGGAATCAGATATGGGGAATCAGAGGTGTGGAATCAGAGGTTGGGAATCAGAGGTTGGGAATCAGAGGCAGGGAATCAGAGGCTTGGAATCAGTTGCAGGGAATCAGATGCGGGGAATCAGAGGCGGGGAATCAGAGCTGGGGAATCAGAGGTGGGGAATCAGAGTTGGGGAATCAGAGGCGGGGACTTAGATATTGGGAAACAGAGGCGGGGAATCAAAGGTGGGGAAACAGAGGCGGGGAATCAGAGGCGGGGAATCAGAGTCCGGGAATCAGAGATGGGGATTCAGAGGCGGGGAATGAGATATGGAGAATCAGAGGCGGGGAATCAGAGGCGGGGAAACAGAGGTGGGGAATCAGATATGTGGAATCAGAGGTGGCGAATCAAAGGCGGTGAATCAGAGATGGGGAATCAGAGGCGGTGAATCAGAGGCAGGGAATCAAACACGGGAAATCAGAGGCGGGGAATCAGAGCTGGGGAATCAGAGGCGGGGAATCTGAGTTGGGGAATCAGAGGCAGGGAATCAGATATGGGGAAACAGGGGCAGGGAATCAGAGGCGGGGAAACAGAGGCGGGGAATCAGATATGGGGAATCAGAGGTTGGGAATCAGAGGCAGGGAATCAGAGGCGGGGAAACAGAGGCGGGGAATCAGATATGGGGAATCAGAGGTGGCGAATCAAAGGTGGTGAAACAGAGATGGGGAATCAGGGCAGGGAATCAGAGGCAGGGAATCAAACACGGGGAATCAGAGCTGGGGAATTAGAGGCGGGAAATTTGAGTTGGGGAATCAGAGGAGGGGAATCAGAGGCGGGGAAACAGAGGCGGGGAATCGGAGATGGGGAATCAGAGGCAGGGAATCAGAGGCGGGGAATCAGAAGCGGGGAATCAGAGGCCGGGAATCAGATATTGGGAAACAGAGGTGGGGAATCAGAGGCGGGGAAACAGAGGCGGGGAATCAGATATGGGGAATCAGAGGTGGGGAATCAGAGGTTGGGAATCATAGGCGGGGAATCAGAGCTGGGGAATCAGAGGTGGGGAATCAGAGTTGGGGAATCAGAGGCGGGGACTTAGATATTGGGAAAGAGAGGCGGGGAATCAGAGGCGGTGAAACAGAGGGGGGTAATCAGAGGCAGGGAATCAGATGTGCGGAATCAGAGATGGGGAATCAGAGGCAGGGAATCAGAATCAGAAGCAGGGAATCAGAGGCCGGGAATCAGAGGCCGGAATCAGATGCCGGGAATAAGAGGCCGGGAATCAGAGGTGGGGAATCAGAGTCCGGGAATCAGAGATGGGGATTCAGAGGCGGGGAATGAGATATGGGGAATCAGAGGCGGGGAATCAGAGGCGGGGAAACAGAGGCGGGGAATCAGATTTGGGGAATCAGAGGTGGCGAATCAAAGGCGGTGAATCAGAGATGGGGAATCAGAGGCCGGGAATCAGAGGCAGGGAATCAAACACGGGGAATCAGAGGCAGGGAATCAGAGCTGGGGAATCAGAGGCGGGGAATCAGAGTTGGGGAATCAGAGGTTGGGAATCAGAGGAAGGGAATCAGAGGCGAGGAATCAGAGCTGGGGAATCAGAGGCGGGGAATCAGAATTGGGGAATCAGAGATGGGGAATCAGAGGCGGGGAATCAGACGCGGGGAATCAGCGGTGGTGAATCAGAGATGTGGAATCAGAGGCGGGGCATCAGAGGCAGGGAATCAGACGCGGGGATTCAGAGGCGGGGAATCATAGCTGGCGAATCAGAGGCGGGGAATCAGAGGTGGGGAATCAGAGGCGGGGAATCAGATATTGGGAATCAGAGGTGGGGAATCAGAGGCGGGGAAACAGAGGCGGGCAATCAGATATGGGGAATCAGAGGTGGGGAATCAGAGGTTGTGAATCAGAGATGGGGAATCAGAGGCGGGGAATCAGAGGCCAGTAATCAGACGCGGGGAATCAGAGGCGGGGAATCAGACATGGGAAATTAGAGACAGGGAATCAGAGTTGGTGATTCAGAGGCGGGGAATCAGATATGGGGAAACAGAGGCGGGGAATCAGAGGCGGGCAAATAGAGGCGGGGATCAGATACGGGGAAACTGAGGCGGGGAATCAGAGGCGGGGAAACAGAGGCGGGGAATCAGATATGGGGAATCAGAGGTGGGGAATCAGACGCAGGGAATCATTATGGGAAATCAGAGGTGGGGAATCAGAGGTTGGGAATCAGAGGAAGGGAATCAGAGGCGAGGAATCAGAGCTGGGGAATCAGAGGCGGGGAATCAGAATTGGGGAATCAGAGATGGGGAATCAGAGATGGGGAATCAGAGGCGGGGAATCAGACGCGGGGAATCAGCGGTGGTGAATCAGAGATGTGGAATCAGAGGCGGGGAATCAGAGGCAGGGAATCAGACGCGGGGAATCAGAGGCGGGGAATCATAGCTGGCGAATCAGAGGCGGGGAATCAGAGGTGGGGAATCAGAGGCGGGGAATCAGATATTGGGAATCAGAGGCGGGGAATCAGATATGGGGAATCAGAGGTGTGGAATCAGAGGTTGTGAATCAGAGATGGGGAATCAGAGGCGGGGAATCAGAGGCCGGTAATCAGACGCGGGGAATCAGAGGCGGGGAATCAGACATGGGAAATTAGAGGCAGGGAATCAGAGTTGGGAATTCAGAGGCGGGGAATCAGATATGGGGAAACAGAGGCGGGGAATCAGAGGCGGGCAAATAGAGGCGGGGATCAGATATGGGGAAACAGAGGCAGGGAATCAGAGGCGGGGAAACAGAGGCGGGGAATCAGATATGGGGAATCAGAGGTGGGGAATCAGAGGTTGGGAATCAGAGATGCGGAATTGGAGGCGGGGAATGGGATATGGGGAATCAGAGGCGGGGAATCAGAGGCGGGGAAACAGAGGCGGGGAATCAGATATGGGATATCAGAGGTGTGGAATCAGAGGTTGGGAATCAGAGGTTGGGAATCAGAGGCAGGGAATCAGAGGCTTGGAATCAGTTGCAGGGAATCAGATGCGGGGAATCAGAGGCGGGGAATCAGAGCTGGGGAATCAGAGGTGGGGAATCAGAGTTGGGGAATCAGAGGCGGGGACTTAGATATTGGGAAACAGAGGCGGGGAATCAAAGGTGGGGAAACAGAGGCGGGGAATCAGATATGGGGAATCAGAGGTGGGGAATCAGAGGCAGGGAATCAGATGTGCGGAATCAGAGATGGGGAATCAGAGGCAGGGAATCAGAATCAGACGCAGGGAATCAGAGGCCGGGAATCAGAGGCCGGAATCAGATGCCGGGAATAAGAGGCCGGGAATCAGAGGTGGGGAATCAGAGTCCGGGAATCAGAGATGGGGATTTAGAGGCGGGGAATGAGATATGGGGAATCAGAGGCGGGGAATCAGAGGCGGAGAAACAGAGGCGGGGAATCAGATATGGGGAATCAGAGGTTGCGAATCAAAGGCGGTGAATCAGAGATGGGGAATCAGAGGCCGGGAATCAGAGGCAGGGAATCAAACACGGGGAATCAGTTGCGGGGAATCAGAGCTGGGGAATCAGAGGCGGGGAATCAGAGTTGGGGAATCAGAGGCGGGGAATCAGACTCAGGGAATCAATATGGGAAATCAGAGGTGGGGAATCAGACGCAGGGAATCAATATGGGAAATCAGAGTTGGGGAATCAGAGGTTGGGAATCAGAGGAAGGGAATCAGAGGCGAGGAATCAGAGCTGGGGAATCAGAGGCGGGGAATCAGAATTGGGGAATCAGAGATGGGGAATCAGAGATGGGGAATCAGAGGCGGGGAATCAGACGCGTGGAATCAGAGGTGGTGAATCAGAGATGTGGAATCAGAGGCGGGGAATCAGAGGCGGGGAATCATAGCTGGCGAATCAGAGGCGGGGAATGAGATATGGGGAATCAGAGGCGGGGAATCAGAGGCGGGGAAACAGTGGCGAGGAATCAGATATGGGGAATCAGAGGTGGCGAATCAAAGGCGGTGAATCAGAGATGGGGAATCAGAGGCGGGGAATCAGAGGCAGGGGATCAAACACGGGGAATCAGAGGCGGGGAATCAGAGCTGTGGAATCAGAGGCGGGGAATCAGAGTTGGGGAATCAGAGGCGGGGAATCAGAGCTGGGGAATCAGAGGTGGGGAATCAGAGTCGGGGAATCAGAGGCAGGGAGTCGGATGTGCGGAATCAGAGATGGGGAATCAGAGGTGGGGTATCAGAGGCGGTGAATCTGAGATGGGGAATCAGAGGCGGGGAATCAGAGGCAGGTTATCAGACACGGGGATTCAGAGGCTGGGATCAGACGGGGGGAATCAAAGGCGGGGAATGAAGCTGTGGAATCAGAGGCAGGGAATCAGAGTTGGGGATTCAGAGGCGGGGAATCAGATATGGGGAAACAGAGGCGGGGAATCAGAGGCGGGCAAACAGAGGCGGGGAATTAGATATGGGGAATCAGTGGTGGGGAATCAGAGGTGGTTTATCAGAGATGGGGAATCACAGGCGGGGAATCAGAGGCAGGGAATAGAACGCGGGGAATCAGAGGCAGGGAATCAGAGCTGGGGAATCAGAGGCGGGGAATCATAGTTGGGAATCAGAGGCGGGGAATCAGATATGGGGAAACAGAGGCGGGGAATCAGGGGCGGGGAAACAGAGGCGGGGAATCAGATATGGGGAATCGGATGCGGGGAATCAGAGGCGGGGAATCAGATATGGGGAATCAGAGGTGGGGAATCAGAGGCAGGTAATCAGATGTGCGGAATCAGAGATGGGGAATCAGAGGCAGGGAATCAGAATCAGAAGCGGGGAGTCAGAGGCAGGGAATCAGAGGCCTGGAATCAGATGCTGGGAATAAGAGGCGGGGAATGAGATATGGAGAATCAGAGGCGGGGAATCAGAGGCGGGAAAACAGAGGTGGGGAATCAGATATGGGGAATCAGAGGTGGCGAATCAAAGGTGGTGAATCAGAGATGGGGAATCAGAGGAGGGGAATCAGAGGCAGGGAATCAAACACGGGGAATCAGAGGCGGGGAATCAGAGCTGGGGAATCAGAGGCTGGGAATCAAAGTTGGGGAATCAGAGGCAGGGAATCAGATATGGGGAAACAGGGGCGGGGAATCAGAGGCGGGGAAACAGAGGCGGGGAATCGGATATGGGGAATCAGAGGCGGGGAATTAGAGTTGGGGAATCAGAGGCGGGGAATCAGAGGCGGGGAAACAGAAGCGGGGAATCAAACACGGGGAATCAGAGGTGGGGAATCAGAGGTTGGGAATCAGAGGCAGGGAATCAGAGGCGGGGAATCAGAGGCAGGGAATCAGAGGCAGGGAATCAGATGTGCGGAATCGGAGATGGGGAATCAGAGGCAGGGAATCAGAGGCGGGGAATCAGAGGCGGGGAATCAGAGGCCGGGAATCAGATATGGGGAAACAGAGGCGGGGAATCAGAGGCGGGGAAACAGAGGCTGGGAATCAGATATGGGGAATCAGAGGTGGGGAATCAGAGGTTGGGAATCAGAGGCAGGGAATCAGAGGCTTGGAATCAGATGCAGGGAATCAGATGCGGGGAATTAGAGGCGGGGAATCAGAGCTGGGGAATCAGAAGTGGGGAATCAAAGTTGGGGAATCAGAGGCGGGGACTTAGATATTGGGAAACAGAGGCAGGGAATCAGAGGCGGGGAATCAGATATGGGGAATCAGAGATGGGGAATCAGAGGCAGGGAATCAGATGTGCAGAATCAGAGATGGGGAATCAAAGGCAGGGAATCAGAATCAGAAGCAGGGAATCAGAGGCCGGGAATCAGAGGCCGGAATCAGATGCCGGGAATAAGAGGCCGGAAATCAGAGGTGGGGAATCAGAGTCCGGGAATCAGAGATGGGGATTCAGAGGCGGGGAATGAGATATGGGGAATCAGAGGCGGGGAATCAGAGGCGGGGAAACAGAGGCGGGGAATCAGATATGGCGAATCAGAGGTGGCGAATCAAAGGCGGTGAATCAGAGATGGGGAATCAGAGGCCGGGAATCAGAGGCAGGGAATCAAACACGGGGAATCAGAGGAGGGGAATCAGAATTGGGGAATCAGAGATGGGGAATCAGAGATGGGGAATCAGAGGCAGGGAATCAGACGCGGGGAATCAGAGGTGGTGAATCAGAGATGTGGAATCAGAGGCGGGGAATCAGAGGCAGGGAATCAGACGCGGGGAATAAGAGGCGGGGAATCATAGCTGGCGAATCAGAGGCGGGGAATCAGAGGTGGGGAATCAGAGGCGGGGAATCAGATATTGGGAATCAGAGGTGGGGAATCAGAGGCGGGGAAACAGAGGCGGGGAATCAGAGGCGGGGAAACAGAGGCGGGGAATCAGATATGGGGAATCAGAGGTGTTGAATCAGAGGTTGTGAATCAGAGATGCGGAATTGGAGGCGGGGAATGGGATATGGGGAATCAGAGGCGGGGAATCAGAGGCGGGGAAACAGAGGCGGCGATTCAGATATGGGGAATCAGAGGTGTGGAATCAGAGGTTGGGAATCAGAGGTTGGGAATCAGAGGCAGGGAATCAGAGGCTTGGAATCAGTTGCAGGGAATGAGATGCGGGGAATCAGAGGCGGGGAATCAGAGCTGGGGAATCAGAGGTGGGGAATCAGAGTTGGGGAATCAGAGGCGGGGACTTAGATATTGGGAAACAGAGGCGGGGAATCAAAGGTGGGGAAACAGAGGCGGGGAATCAGATATGGGGAATCAGAGGTGGGGAATCAGAGGCAGGGAATCAGATGTGCGGAATCAGAGATGGGGAATCAGAGGCAGGGAATCAGAATCAGACGCAGGGAATCAGAGGCCGGGAATCAGAGGCCGGAATCAGATGCCGGGAATAAGAGGCCGGGAATCAGAGGTGGGGAATCAGAGTCCGGGAATCAGAGATGGGGATTTAGAGGCGGGGAATGAGATATGGGGAATCAGAGGCGGGGAATCAGAGGCGGGGAAACAGAGGCGAGGAATCAGATATGGGGAATCAGAGGTGGGGAATCAGAGGCAGGGAATCAGAGATGGGGAATCCGAGTCCGGGAATCAGAGGCAGGGAATCAAACACGGGGAATCAGATGCGGGGAATCAGAGCTGGGGAATCAGAGGCGGGGAATCAGAGTTGGGGAATCAGAGGCGGGGAATCAGTCGCAGGGAATCAATATGGGAAATCAGAAGTGGGGAATCAGACGCAGGGAATCAATATGGGAAGTCAGAGTTGGGGAATCAGAGGTTGGGAATCAGAGGAATGGAATCAGAGGCGAGGAATCAGAGCTGGGGAATCAGAGGCGGGGAATCAGAATTGGGGAATCAGAGATGGGGAATCAGAGGCGGGGAATCAGACGCGTGGAATCAGAGGTGGTGAATCAGAGATGTGGAATCAGAGGCGGGGAATCAGAGGCAGGAAATCGGACGCGGGGAATCAGAGGCGGGGAATCATAGCTGGCGAATCAGAGGCGGGGAATGAGATATGGGGAATCAGAGGCGGGGAATCAGAGGCGGGGAAACAGTGGCGAGGAATCAGATATGGGGAATCAGAGGTGGCGAATCAAAGGCGGTGAATCAGAGATGGGGAATCAGAGGCGTGGAATCAGAGGCAGGGGATCAGAGGCGAGGAATCAGAGCTGGGGAATCAGAGGCGGGGAATCAGAATTGGGGAATCAGAGATGGGGAATCAGAGATGGGGAATAAGAGGCGGGGAATCAGACGCGTGGAATCAGAGGTGGTGTATCAGAGATGTGGAATCAGAGGCGGGGAATCAGAGGCAGGGAATCAGACGCGGGGAATCAGAGGCGGGGAATCATAGCTGGCGAATCAGAGGCGGGGAATGAGATATGGGTAATCAGAGGCGGGGAATCAGAGGCGGGGAAACAGTGGCGAGGAATCAGATATGGGGAATCAGAGGTGGCGAATCAAAGACGGTGAATCAGAGATGGGGAATCAGAGGCGGGGAATCAGAGGCAGGGGATCAAACACGGGGAATCAGAGGCGGGGAATCAGAGCTGTGGAATCAGAGGCGGGGAATCAGAGTTGGGGAATCAGAGGCGGGGAATCAGAGCTGGGGAATCAGAGGTGGGGAATCAGAGTCGGGGAATCAGAGGCAGGGAGTCGGATGTGCGGAATCAGAGATGGGGAATCAGAGGTGGGGAATCAGAGGTGGTGAATCTGAGATGGGGAATCA
This sequence comes from Narcine bancroftii, assembly GCF_036971445.1. Lineage (NCBI taxonomy): Eukaryota > Metazoa > Chordata > Chondrichthyes > Torpediniformes > Narcinidae > Narcine > Narcine bancroftii. The sequence goes on from NW_027211893.1 coordinate 2,943,096, forward strand.
GAGGCAGGGAATCAGAGGCAGGTTATCAGACACGGGGATTCAGAGGCTGGGAATCAGACGGGGGGAATCAAAGGCGGGTAATGAAGCTGGGGAATCAGAGGCAGGGAATCAGAGTTGGGGATTCAGAGGCGGGGAATCAGATATGGGGAAACAGAGGCGGGGAATCAGAGGCGGGCAAAGAGAGGCGGGGAATTAGATATGGGGAATCAGTGGTGGGGAATCAGAGGTGGTTTATCAGAGATGGGGAATCACAGGCGGGGAATCAGAGGAAGGGAATAGAACGCGGGGAATCAGAGGCAGGGAATCAGAGCTGGGGAATCAGAGGCGGGGAATCATAGTTGGGAATCAGAGGCGGGGAATCAGATATGGGGAAACAGAGGCGGGGAATCAGGGGCGGGGAAACAGAGGCGGGGAATCAGATATGGGGAATCGGATGCGGGGAATCAGAGGCGGGGAATCAGATATGGGGAATCAGAGGTGGGGAATCAGAGGCAGGTAATCAGATGTGCGGAATCAGAGATGGGGAATCAGAGGCAGGGAATCAGAATCAGAAGCGGGGAGTCAGAGGCCGGGAATCAGAGGCCTGGAATCAGATGCTGGGAATAAGAGGCCGGGAATCAGAGGTGGGGAATCAGAGTCCGGGAATCAGAGATGGGGATTCAGAGGCGGGGAATGAGATATGGAGAATCAGAGGCGGGGAATCAGAGGCGGGAAAACGGAGGTGGGGAATCAGATATGGGGAATCAGAGGTGGCGAATCAAAGGTGGTGAATCAGAGATGGGGAATCAGAGGAGGGGAATCAGAGGCAGGGAATCAAACACGGGGAATCAGAGGCGGGGAATCAGAGCTGGGGAATCATAGGCTGGGAATCAAAGTTGGGGAATCAGAGGCAGGGAATCAGATATGGGGAAACAGGGGCGGGGAATCAGAGGCGGGGAAACAGAGGCGCGGAATCAGATATGGGGAATCAGAGGCGGGGAATTAGAGTTGGGGAATCAGAGGCGGGGAATCAGAGGCGGGGAAACAGAAGCGGGGAATCAAAAACGGGGAATCAGAGGTGGGGAATCAGAGGTTGGGAATCAGAGGCAGGGAATCAGAGGCGGGGAATCAGAGGCGGGGAATCAGAGGCAGGGAATCAGATGTGCGGAATCGGAGATGGGGAATCAGAGGCAGGGAATCAGAGGCGGGGAATCAGAGGCGGGGAATCAGAGGCCGGGAATCAGATATGGGGAAACAGAGGCGGGGAATCAGAGCCGGGGAAACAGAGGCTGGGAATCAGATATGGGGAATCAGAGGTGGGGAATCAGAGGTTGGGAATCAGAGGCAGGGAATCAGAGGCTTGGAATCAGATGCAGGGAATCAGATGCGGGGAATCAGAGGCGGGGAATCAGAGCTGGGGAATCAGAGGTGGGGAATCAGAGTTGGGGAATCAGAGGCGGGGACTTAGATATTGGGAAACAGAGGCAGGGAATCAGAGGCGGGGAATCAGATATGGGGAATCAGAGATGGGGAATCAGAGGCAGGGAATCAGATGTGCGGAATCAGAGATGGGGATTCAAAGGCAGGGAATCAGAATCAGAAGCAGGGAATCAGAGGCCGGGAATCAGAGGCCGGAATCAGATGCCGGGAATAAGAGGCCGGAAATCAGAGGTGGGGAATCAGAGTCCGGGAATCAGAGATGGGGATTCAGAGGCGGGGAATGAGATATGGGGAATCAGAGGCGGGGAATCAGAGGCGGGGAAACAGAGGCGGGGAATCAGATATGGCGAATCAGAGGTGGCGAATCAAAGGCGGTGAATCAGAGATGGGGAATCAGAGGCCGGGAATCAGAGGCAGGGAATCAAACACGGGGAATCAGAGGAGGGGAATCAGAATTGGGGAATCAGAGATGGGGAATCAGAGATGGGGAATCAGAGGCAGGGAATCAGACGCGGGGAATCAGAGGTGGTGAATCAGAGATGTGGAATCAGAGGCGGGGAATCAGAGGCAGGGAATCAGACGCGGGGAATAAGAGGCGGGGAATCATAGCTGGCGAATCAGAGGCGGGGAATCAGAGGTGGGGAATCAGAAGCGGGGAATCAGATATTGGGAATCAGAGGTGGGGAATCAGAGGCGGGGAAACAGAGGCGGGGAATCAGAGGCGGGGAAACAGAGGTGGGGAATCAGATATGGGGAATCAGAGGTGGGGAATCAGAGGTTGGGAATCAGAGATGCGGAATTGGAGGCGGGGAATGGGATATGGGGAATCAGAGGCGGGGAATCAGAGGCGGGGAAACAGAGGCGGGGAATCAGATATGGGGAATCAGAGGTTTGGAATCAGAGGTTGGGAATCTGAGGTTGGGAATCAGAGGCAGGGAATCAGAGGCTTGGAATCAGTTGCAGGGAATCAGATGCGGGGAATCAGAGGCGGGGAATCAGAGCTGGGGAATCAGAGGTGGGGAATCAGAGTTGGGGAATCAGAGGCGGGGACTTAGATATTGGGAAACAGAGGCGGGGAATCAAAGGTGGGGAAACAGAGGCGGGGAATCAGATATGGGGAATCAGAGGTGGGGAATCAGAGGCAGCGAATCAGATGTGCGGAATCAGAGATGGGGAATCAGAGGCAGGGAATCAGAATCAGACGCAGGGAATCAGAGGCCGGGAATCAGAGGCCGGAATCAGATGCCGGGAATAAGAGGCCGGGAATCAGAGGTGGGGAATCAGAGTCCGGGAATCAGAGATGGGGATTTAGAGGCTGGGAATGAGATATGGGGAATCAGAGGCGGGGAATCAGAGGCGGGGAAACAGAGGCGGGGAATCAGATATGGGGAATCAGAGGTGGGGAATCAGAGGCAGGGAATCAGAGATGGGGAATCAGAGGCCGGGAATCAGAGGCAGGGAATCAAACACGGGGAATCAGATGCGGGGAATCAGAGCTGGGGAATCAGAGGCGGGGAATCAGAGTTGGGGAATCAGAGGCGGGGAATCAGACGCAGGGAATCAATATGGGAAATCAGAGGTGGGGAATCAGACGCAGGGAATCAATATGGGAAATCAGAGTTGGGGAATCAGAGGTTGGGAATCAGAGGAAGGGAATCAGAGGCGAGGAATCAGAGCTGGGGAATCAGAGGCGGGGAATCAGAATTGGGGAATCAGAGATGGGGAATCAGAGATGGGGAATCAGAGGCGGGGAATCAGACGCGTGGAATCAGAGGTGGTGAATCAGAGATGTGGAATCAGAGGCGGGGAATCAGAGGCAGGGAATCAGACGCGGGGAATCAGAGGCGGGGAATCATAGCTGGCGAATCAGAGGCGGGGAATGAGATATGGGGAATCAGAGGCGGGGAATCAGAGGCGGGGAAACAGTGGCGAGGAATCAGATATGGGGAATCAGAGGTGGCGAATCAAAGGCGGTGAATCAGAGATGGGGAATCAGAGGCGGGGAATCATAGGCAGGGGATCAAACACGGGGAATCAGAGGCGGGGAATCAGAGCTGTGGAATCAGAGGCGGGGAATCAGAGTTGGGGAATCAGAGGCGGGGAATCAGAGCTGGGGAATCAGAGGTGGGGAATCATAGCTGGCGAATCAGATGCGGGGAATCAGAGGTGGGGAATCAGAGGCGGGGAATCAGATATTGGGAATCAGAGGTGGGGAATCAGAGGCGGGGAAACAGAGGCGGGGTATCAGATATGGGGAATCAGAGGTGGGGAATCAGAGGTTGTGAATCAGAGATGGGGAATCAGAGGCGGGGAATCAGAGGCCGGTAATCAGACGCGGGGAATCAGACATGGGAAATTAGAGGCAGGGAATCAGAGTTGGGGATTCAGAGGCGGTGAATCAGATATGGGGAAACAGAGGCGGGGAATCAGAGGCGGGCAAATAGAGGCGGGGATCAGATATGGGGAAACAGAGGCGGGGAATCAGAGGCGTCAAACAGAGGCAGGGAATCAGATATGGGGAATCAGAGGTGGTGAATCAGAGGCAGGGAATCAGATGTGCGGAATCAGAGATGGGGAATCAGAGGCAGGGAATCAAAATCAGACGCAGGGAATCAGAGGCCGGGAATCAGAGGCCGGAATCAGATGCCGGGAATAAGAGGCCGGGAATCAGAGGTGGGGAATCAGAGTCCGGGAATCAGAGATGGGGATTCAGAGGCGGGGAATGAGATATGGGGAATCAGAGGCTGGGAATCAGAGGCGGGGAAACAGAGGCGGGGAATCAGATATGGGGAATCAGAGGTTGCGAATCAAAGGCGGTGCATCAGAGATGGGGAATCAGAGGCCGGGAATCAGAGGCAGGGAATCAAACACGGGGAATCAGATGCGGGGAATCAGAGCTGGGGAATCAGAGGCGGGCAATCAGAGTTGGGGAATCAGAGGCGGGGAATCAGACGCAGGGAATCAATATGGGAAATCAGAGGTGGGGAATCAGACGCAGGGAATCAATATGGGAAATCAGAGTTGGGGAATCAGAGGTTGGGAATCAGAGGAAGGGAATCAGAGGCGAGGAATCAGAGCTGGGGAATCAGAGGCGGGGAATCAGAATTGGGGAATCAGAGATGGGGAATCAGAGATGGGGAATCAGAGGCGGGGAATCAGACGCGTGGAATCAGAGGTGGTGAATCAGAGATGTGGAATCAGAGGCGGGGAATCAGAGGCAGGGAATCAGACGCGGGGAATCAGAGGCGGGGAATCATAGCTGGCGAATCAGAGGCGGGGAATGAGATATGGGGAATCAGAGGCGGGGAATCAGAGGCGGGGAAACAGTGGCGAGGAATCAGATATGGGGAATCAGAGGTGGCGAATCAAAGGCGGTGAATCAGAGATGGGGAATCAGAGGCGGGGAATCAGAGGCAGGGGATCAAACACGGGGAATCAGAGGAGGGGAATCAGAGCTGTGGAATCAGAGGCGGGGAATCAGAGTTGGGGAATCAGAGGCGGGGAATCAGAGCCTGGGAATCAGAGGTGGGGAATCAGAGTCGGGGAATCAGAGGCAGGGAGTCGGATGTGCGGAATCAGAGATGGGGAATCAGAGGTGGGGAATCAGAGGCGGTGAATCTGAGATGGGGAATCAGAGGCGGGGAATCAGAGGCAGGTTATCACACGCGGGGATTCAGAGGCTGGGAATCAGACGGGGGGAATGAAAGGCGGGGAATGAAGCTGGGGAATCAGAGGCAGGGAATCAGAGTTGGGGATTCAGAGGCGGGGAATCAGATATGGGGAAACAGAGGCGGGGAATCAGAGGCGGGCAAACAGAGGCGGGGAATTAGATATGGGGAATCAGTGGTGGGGAATCAGAGGTGGTTTATCAGAGATGGGGAATCAGAGGCGGGGAATCAGAGGCAGGGAATAGAACGCAGGGAATCAGAGGCAGGGAATCAGAGCTGGGGAATCAGACGCGGGGAATCATAGTTGGGAATCAGAGGCGGGGAATCAGATATGGGGAAACAGAGGCGGGGAATCAGGGGCGGGGAAACAGAGGCGGGGAATCAGATATGGGGAATCGGATGCGGGGAATCAGAGGCGGGGAATCAGATATGGGGAATCAGAGGTGGGGAATCAGAGGCAGGTAATCAGATGTGCGGAATCAGAGATGGGGAATCAGAGGCAGGGAATCAGAATCAGAAGCGGGGAGTCAGAGGCCGGGAATCAGAGGCCTGGAATCAGATGCTGGGAATAAGAGGCCGGGAATCAGAGGTGGGGAATCAGAGTCCGGGAATCAGAGATGGGGATTCAGAGGCGGGGAATGAGATATGGAGAATCAGAGGCGGGGAATCAGAGGCGGGAAAACAGAGCTGGGGAATCAGATATGGGGAATCAGAGGTGGCGAATCAAAGGTGGTGAATCAGAGATGGGGAATCAGAGGAGGGGAATCAGAGGCAGGGAATCAAACATGGGGAATCAGAGGCGGGGAATCAGAGCTGGGGAATCAGAGGCTGGGAATCAAAGTTGGGGAATCAGAGGCAGGGAATCAGATATGGGGAAACAGGGGCGGGGAATCAGAGGCAGGGAAACAGAGGCGGGGAATCAGATATGGGGAATCAGAGGCGGGGAATTAGAGTTGGGGAATCAGAGGCGGGGAATCAGAGGCGGGGAAACAGAAGCGGGGAATCAAACACGGGGAATTAGAGGTGGGGAATCAGAGGTTGGGAATCAGAGGCAGGGAATCAGAGGCGGGGAATCAGAGGCGGGGAATCAGAGGCAGGGAATCAGATGTGCGGAATCGGAGATGGGGAATCAGAGGCAGGGAATCAGAGGCGGGGAATCAGAGGCGGGGAATCAGAGGCCGGGAATCAGATATGGGGAAACAGAGGCGGGGAATCAGAGGCTGGGAAACAGAGGCTGGGAATCAGATATGGGGAATCAGAGGTGGGGAATCAGAAGTTGGGAATCAGAGGCAGGGAATCAGAGGCTTGGAATCAGATGCAGGGAATCAGATGCGGGGAATCAGAGGCGGGGAATCAGAGCTGGGGAATCAGAGGTGGGGAATCAGAGTTGGGGAATCAGAGGCGGGGACTTAGATATTGGGAAACAGATGCAGGGAATCAGAGGCGGGGAATCAGATATGGGGAATCAGAGATGGGGAATCAGAGGCAGGGAATCAGATGTGCGGAATCAGAGATGGGGAATCAAAGGCAGGGAATCAGAATCAGAAGCAGGGAATCAGAGGCCGGGAATCAGAGGCCGGAATCAGATGCCGGGAATAAGAGGCCGGAAATCAGAGGTGGGGAATCAGAGTCCGGGAATCAGAGATATGGATTCAGAGGCGGGGAATGAGATATGGGGAATCAGAGGCGGGGAATCAGAGGCGGGGAAACAGAGGCGGGGAATCAGATATGGCGAATCAGAGGTGGCGAATCAAAGGCGGTGAATCAGAGATGGGGAATCAGAGGCCGGGAATCAGAGGCAGGGAATCAAACACGGGGATTCAGATGCGGGGAATCAGAGCTGGGGAATCAGAGGCGGGGAATCAGAATTGGGGAATCAGAGATGGGGAATCAGAGATGGGGAATCAGAGGCAGGGAATCAGACGTGGGGAATCAGAGGTGGTGAATCAGAGATGTGGAATCAGAGGCGGAGAATCAGAGGCAGGGAATCAGACGCGGGGAATAAGAGGCGGGGAATCATAGCTGGCGAATCAGAGGCGGGGAATCAGAGGTGGGGAATCAGAGGCGGGGAATCAGATATTGGGAATCAGAGGTGGGGAATCAGAGGCGGGGAAACAGAGGCGGGGAATCAGAGGCGGGGAAACAGAGGCGGGGAATCAGATATGGGGAATCAGAGGTGGGGAATCAGAGGTTGGGAATCAGAGATGCGGAATTGGAGGCGGGGAATGGAATATGGGGAATCAGAGGCGGGGAATCAGAGGCGGGGAAACAGAGGCGGGGAATCAGATATGGGGAATCAGAGGTGTGGAATCAGAGGTTGGGAATCAGAGGTTGGGAATCAGAGGCAGGGAATCAGAGGCTTGGAATCAGTTGCAGGGAATCAGATGCGGGGAATCAGAGGTGGGGAATCAGAGTTGGGGAATCAGAGGCGGGGACAGATATTGGGAAACAGAGGCGGGGAATCAAAGGTGGGGAAACAGAGGCGGGGAATCAGATATGGGGAATCAGAGGTGGGGAATCAGAGGCAGGGAATCAGATGTGCGGAATCAGAGATGGGGAATCAGAGGCAGTGAATCAGAATCAGACGCAGGGAATCAGAGGCCGGGAATCAGAGGCCGGAATCAGATGCCGGGAATAAGAGGCCGGGAATCAGAGGTGGGGAATCAGAGTCCGGGAATCAGAGATGGGGATTTAGAGGCGGGGAATGAGATATGGGGAATCAGAGGCGGGGAATCAGAGGCGGGGAAACAGAGGCGGGGAATCAGATATGGGGAATCAGAGGTGGGGAATCAGAGATGGGGAATCAGAGGCCGGGAATCAGAGGCAGGGAATCAAACACGGGGATTCAGATGCGGGGAATCAGAGCTGGGGAATCAGAGGCGGGGAATCAGAGTTGGGGAATCAGAGGCGGGGAATCAGACGCAAGGAATCAATATGGGAAATCAGAGGTGGGGAATCAGACGCAGGGAATCAATATGGGAAATCAGAGTTGGGGAATCAGAGGTTGGGAATCAGAGGAAGGGAATCAGAGGCGAGGAATCAGAGCTGGGGAATCAGAGGCGGGGAATCAGAATTGGGGAATCAGAGATGGGGAATCAGAGATGGGGAATCAGAGGCGGGGAATCAGAGGCGGGGAATCAGAGGCGGGGAATCAGAGGCCGGGAATCAGATATGGGGAAACAGAGGCGGGGAATCAGAGGCTGGGAAACAGAGGCTGGGAATCAGATATGGGGAATCAGAGGTGGGGAATCAGAAGTTGGGAATCAGAGGCAGGGAATCAGAGGCTTGGAATCAGATGCAGGGAATCAGATGCGGGGAATCAGAGGCGGGGAATCAGAGCTGGGGAATCAGAGGTGGGGAATCAGAGTTGGGGAATCAGAGGCGGGGACTTAGATATTGGGAAACAGATGCAGGGAATCAGAGGCGGGGAATCAGATATGGGGAATCAGAGATGGGGAATCAGAGGCAGGGAATCAGATGTGCGGAATCAGAGATGGGGAATCAAAGGCAGGGAATCAGAATCAGAAGCAGGGAATCAGAGGCCGGGAATCAGAGGCCGGAATCAGATGCCGGGAATAAGAGGCCGGAAATCAGAGGTGGGGAATCAGAGTCCGGGAATCAGAGATATGGATTCAGAGGCGGGGAATGAGATATGGGGAATCAGAGGCGGGGAATCAGAGGCGGGGAAACAGAGGCGGGGAATCAGATATGGCGAATCAGAGGTGGCGAATCAAAGGCGGTGAATCAGAGATGGGGAATCAGAGGCCGGGAATCAGAGGCAGGGAATCAAACACGGGGATTCAGATGCGGGGAATCAGAGCTGGGGAATCAGAGGCGGGGAATCAGAATTGGGGAATCAGAGATGGGGAATCAGAGATGGGGAATCAGAGGCAGGGAATCAGACGTGGGGAATCAGAGGTGGTGAATCAGAGATGTGGAATCAGAGGCGGAGAATCAGAGGCAGGGAATCAGACGCGGGGAATAAGAGGCGGGGAATCATAGCTGGCGAATCAGAGGCGGGGAATCAGAGGTGGGGAATCAGAGGCGGGGAATCAGATATTGGGAATCAGAGGTGGGGAATCAGAGGCGGGGAAACAGAGGCGGGGAATCAGAGGCGGGGAAACAGAGGCGGGGAATCAGATATGGGGAATCAGAGGTGGGGAATCAGAGGTTGGGAATCAGAGATGCGGAATTGGAGGCGGGAATGGAATATGGGGAATCAGAGGCGGGGAATCAGAGGCGGGGAAACAGAGGCGGGGAATCAGATATGGGGAATCAGAGGTGTGGAATCAGAGGTTGGGAATCAGAGGTTGGGAATCAGAGGCAGGGAATCAGAGGCTTGGAATCAGTTGCAGGGAATCAGATGCGGGGAATCAGAGGTGGGGAATCAGAGTTGGGGAATCAGAGGCGGGGACAGATATTGGGAAACAGAGGCGGGGAATCAAAGGTGGGGAAACAGAGGCGGGGAATCAGATATGGGGAATCAGAGGTGGGGAATCAGAGGCAGGGAATCAGATGTGCGGAATCAGAGATGGGGAATCAGAGGCAGTGAATCAGAATCAGACGCAGGGAATCAGAGGCCGGGAATCAGAGGCCGGAATCAGATGCCGGGAATAAGAGGCCGGGAATCAGAGGTGGGGAATCAGAGTCCGGGAATCAGAGATGGGGATTTAGAGGCGGGGAATGAGATATGGGGAATCAGAGGCGGGGAATCAGAGGCGGGGAAACAGAGGCGGGGAATCAGATATGGGGAATCAGAGGTGGGGAATCAGAGATGGGGAATCAGAGGCCGGGAATCAGAGGCAGGGAATCAAACACGGGGATTCAGATGCGGGGAATCAGAGCTGGGGAATCAGAGGCGGGGAATCAGAGTTGGGGAATCAGAGGCGGGGAATCAGACGCAAGGAATCAATATGGGAAATCAGAGGTGGGGAATCAGACGCAGGGAATCAATATGGGAAATCAGAGTTGGGGAATCAGAGGTTGGGAATCAGAGGAAGGGAATCAGAGGCGAGGAATCAGAGCTGGGGAATCAGAGGCGGGGAATCAGAATTGGGGAATCAGAGATGGGGAATCAGAGATGGGGAATCAGAGGCGGGGAATCAGACGCGTGTAATCAGAGGTGGTGAATCAGAGATGTGGAATCAGAGGCGGGGAATCAGAGGCAGGAAATCAGACGCGGGGAATCAGAGGCGGGGAATCATAGCTGGCGAATCAGAGGCGGGTATGAGATATGGGGAATCAGAGGCGGGGAATCAAAGGCGGTGAATCAGAGATGGGGAATCAGAGGCGGGGAATCAGAGGCAGGGGATCAAACACGGGGAATCAGAGGCGGGGAATCAGAGCTGTGGAATCAGAGGCGGGGAATCAGAGTTGGGGAATCAGAGGCGGGGAATCAGAGCTGGGGAATCAGAGGTGGGGAATCAGAGTCGGGGAATCAGAGGCAGGGAGTCGGATGTGCGGAATCAGAGATGGGGAATCAGAGGTGGGGAATCAGAGGCGGTGAATCTGAGATGGGGAATCAGAGGCGGGGAATCAGAGGCAGGTTATCAGACACGGGGATTCAGAGGCTGGGAATCAGACGGGAGGAATCAAAGGCGGGGAATGAAGCTGGGGAATCAGAGGCAGGGAATCAGAGTTGGGGATTCAGAGGCGGGGAATCTGATATGGGGAAACAGAGGCGGGGATTCAGAGGCGGGCAAACAGAGGCGGGGATTTAGATATGGGGAATCAGTGGTGGGGAATCAGAGGTGGTTTATCAGAGATGAGGAATCACAGGCGGGGAATCAGAGACAGGGAATAGAACGCGGGGAATCAGTGGCAGGGAATCAGAGCTGGGGAATCAGAGGCGGGGAATCATAGTTGGGAATCAGAGGCGGGGAATCAGATATGGGGAAACAGAGGCGGGGAATCAGGGGCGGGGAAACAGAGGCGGGGAATCAGATATGGGGAATCGGATGCGGGGAATCAGAGGCGGGGAATCAGATATGGGGAATCAGAGGTGGGGAATCAGAGGCAGGTAATCAGATGTGCAGAATCAGAGATGGGGAATCAGAGGCAGGGAATCAGAATCAGAAGCGGGGAGTCAGAGGCCGGGAATCAGAGGCCTGGAATCAGATGCTGGGAATAAGAGGCCGGGAATCAGAGGTGGGGAATCAGAGGCGGGAAAACAGAGGTGGGGAATCAGATATGGGGAATCAGAGGTGGCGAATCAAAGGTGGTGAATCAGAGATGGGGAATCAGAGGAGGGGAATCAGAGGCAGGGAATCAAACACGGGGAATCAGAGGCGGGGAATCAGAGCTGGGGAATCAGAGGCTGGGAATCAAAGTTGGGGAATCAGAGGCAGGGAATCAGATATGGGGAAACAGGGGCGGGGAATCAGAGGCGGGGAAACAGAGGCGGGGAATCAGATATGGGGAATCAGAGGCGGGGAATTAGAGTTGGGGAATCAGAGGCAGGGAATCAGAGGCGGGGAAACAGAGGCGGGGAATCAAACACGGGGAATCAGAGGTGGGGAATCAGAGGTTGGGAATCAGAGGCAGGGAATCAGAGGCGGGGAATCAGAGGCGGGGAATCAGAGGCAGGGAATCAGATGTGCGGAATCGGAGATGGGGAATCAGAGGCAGGGAATCAGAGGCGGGGAATCAGAGGCGGGGAATCAGAGGCCGGGAATCAGTTATGGGGAAACAGAGGCGGGGAATCAGAGGCGGGGAAACAGAGGCTGGGAATCAGATATGGGGAATCAGAGTTGGGGAATCAGAGGTTGGGAATCAGAGGCAGGGAATCAGAGGCTTGGAATCAGATGCAGGGAATCAGATGCGGGGAATCAGAGGCGGGGAATCAGAGCTGGGGAATCAGAGGTGGGGAATCAGAGTTGGGGAATCAGAGGCGGGGACTTAGATATTGGGAATCAGAGGCAGGGAATCAGAGGCGGGGAATCAGATATGGGGAATCAGAGATGGGGAATCAGAGGCAGGGAATCAGATGTGCGGAATCAGAGATGGGGAATCAAAGGCAGGGAATCAGAATCAGAAGCAAGGAATCAGAGGCCGGGAATCAGAGGCCGGAATCATATGCCGGGAATAAGAGGCCGGAAATCAGAGGTGGGGAATCAGAGTCCGGGAATCAGAGATGGGGATTCAGAGGCGGGGAATGAGATATGGGGAATCAGAGGCGGAGAATCAGAGGCGGGGAAACAGAGGCGGGGAATCAGATATGGCGAATCAGAGGTGGCGAATCAAAGGCGGTGAATCAGAGATGGGGAATCAGAGGCCGGGAATCAGAGGCAGGGAATCAAACACGGGGAATCAGAGGAGGGGAATCAGAATTGGGGAATCAGTGATGGGGAATCAGAGATGGGGAATCAGAGGCAGGGAATCAGACGCGGGGAATCAGAGGTGGTGAATCAGAGATGTGGAATCAGAGGCGGGGAATCAGAGGCAGGGAATCAGACGCGGGGAATAAGAGGCGGGGAATCATAGCTGGCGAATCAGAGGCGGGGAATCAGAGGTGGGGAATCAGAGGCGGGGAATCAGATATTGGGAATCAGAGGTCGGGAATCAGAGGTTGTGAATCAGAGATGGGGAATCAGAGGCGGGGAATCAGATGCCGGTAATCAGACGCGGGGTTTCAGAGGCGGGGAATCAGAGGCGGGCAAATAGAGGCGGGGATCAGATATGGGGAAACAGAGGCGGGGAATCAGAGGCGGGGAAACAGAGACGGGGAATCAGATATGGGGATCAGAGGTGGGGAATCAGTGGTTGGGAATCAGACACTGGGAATCAGAGGCTGGGAATCAGATGCATGGAATCAGATGCGGGGAATCAGAGGCGGGGAATCAGAGCTGGGGAATCAGAGGTGGGGAATCAAAGTTGGGGAATCAGAGGCGGGGAATTAGATATGGGGAAACAGAGGCGGGGAATGAGAGGCGGGGAAACAGAGGCGGGGAATCAGATATGGGGAATCAGAGGTGGGGAATCAGAGGCGGGCTAATAGAGGCGGGGATCAGATATGGGGAAACAGAGGCGGGGAATCAGAGGCGGGGAAACAGAGGCGGGGAATCAGATATGGGGAATGAGAGGTGGGGAATCAGAGGTTGGGAATCAGAGATGCGGAATTGGAGGCGGGGAATGGGATATGGGGAATCAGGGGCGGGGAATCAGAGGCGGGGAAACAGAGGCGGGGAATCAGATATGGGGAATCAGAGGTGTGGAATCAGAGGTTGGGAATCAGAGGTTGGGAATCAGAGGCAGGGAATCAGAGGCTTGGAATCAGTTGCAGGGAATCAGATGCGGGGAATCAGAGGCGGGGAATCAGAGCTGGGGAATCAGAGGTGGGGAATCAGAGTTGGGGAATCAGAGGCGGGGACTTAGATATTGGGAAACAGAGGCGGGGAATCAAAGGTGGGGAAACAGAGGCGGGGAATCAGATATGGGGAATCAGAGGTGGGGAATCAGAGGCAGGGAATCAGAATCAGACGCAGGGAATCAGAGGCCGGGAATCAGAGGCCGGAATCAGATGCCGGGAATAAGAGGCCGGGAATCAGAGGTGGGGAATCAGAGTCCGGGAATCAGAGATGGGGATTTAGAGGCGGGGAATGAGATATGGGGAATCAGAGGCGGGGAATCAGAGGCGGGGAAACAGAGGCGGGGAATCAGATATGGGGAATCAGAGGTTGCGAATCAAAGGCGGTGAATCAGAGATGGGGAATCAGAGGCCGGGAATCAGAGGCAGGGAATCAAACACGGGGAATCAGATGCGGGGAATCAGAGCTGGGGAATCAGAGGCGGGGAATCAGAGTTGGGGAATCAGAGGCGGGGAATCAGACGCAGGGAATCAATATGGGAAATCAGAGGTGGGGAATCAGACGCAGGGAATCAATATGGGAAATCAGAGTTGGGGAATCAGAGGTTGGGAATCAGAGGAAGGGAATCAGAGGCGAGGAATCAGAGCTGGGGAATCAGAGGCGGGGAATCAGAATTGGGGAATCAGAGATGGGGAATCAGAGATGGGGAATCAGAGGCGGGGAATCAGATGCGTGGAATCAGAGGTGGTGAATCAGAGATGTGGAATCAGAGGCGGGGAATCAGAGGCAGGGAATCAGACGCGGGGAATCAGAGGCGGGGAATCATAGCTGGCGAATCAGAGGCGGGGAATGAGATATGGGGAATCAGAGGCGGGGAATCAGAGGCGGGGAAACAGTGGCGAGGAATCAGATATGGGGAATCAGAGGTGGCGAATCAAAGGCGGTGAATCAGAGATGGGGAATCAGAGGCGGGGAATCAGAGGCAGGGGATCAAACACGGGGAATCAGAGGCGGGGAATCAGAGCTGTGGAATCAGAGGCGGGGAATCAGAGTTGGGGAATCAGAGGCGGGGAATCAGAGCTGGGGAATCAGAGGTGGGGAATCAGAGTCGGGGAATCAGAGGCAGGGAGTCGGATGTGCGGAATCAGAGATGGGGAATCAGAGGTGGGGAATCAGAGGCGGTGAATCTGAGATGGGGAATCAGAGGCGGGGAATCAGAGGCAGGTTATCAGACACGGGGATTCAGAGGCTGGGAATCAGACGGGGGGAATCAAAGGTGGGGAATGAAGCTGGGGAATCAGAGGCAGGGAATCAGAGTTGGGGATTCAGAGGCGGGGAATCAGATATGGGGAAACAGAGGCGGGGAATCAGAGGCGGGCAAACAGAGGCGGGGAATTAGATATGGGGAATCAGTGGTGGGGAATCAGAGGTGGTTTATCAGAGATGGGGAATCACAGGCGGGGAATCAGAGGCAGGGAATAGAACGCGGGGAATCAGAGGCAGGGAATCAGAGCTGGGGAATCAGAGGCGGGGAATCATAGTTGGGAATCAGAGGCGGGGAATCAGATATGGGGAAACAGAGGCGGGGAATCAGGGGCGGGGAAACAGAGGCGGGGAATCAGATATGGGGAATCGGATGCGGGGAATCAGAGGCGGGGAATCAGATATGGGGAATCAGAGGTGGGGAATCAGAGGCAGGTAATCAGATGTGCGGATTCAGAGATGGGGAATCAGAGGCAGGGAATCAGAATCAGAAGCGGGGAGTCAGAGGCCGGGAATCAGAGGCCTGGAATCAGATGCTGGGAATAAGAGGCCGGGAATCAGAGGTGGGGAATCAGAGTCCGGGAATCAGAGATGGGGATTCAGAGGCGGGGAATGAGATATGGAGAATCAGAGGCGGGGAATCAGAGGCGGGCAAATAGAGGCGGGGATCAGATATGGGGAAACAGAGGCGGGGAATCAGAGGCGGGGAAACAGAGACGGGGAATCAGATATGGGGATCAGAGGTGGGGAATCAGTGGTTGGGAATCAGACACTGGGAATCAGAGGCTGGGAATCAGATGCATGGAATCAGATGCGGGGAATCAGAGGCGGGGAATCAGAGCTGGGGAATCAGAGGTGGGGAATCAAAGTTGGGGAATCAGAGGCGGGGAATTAGATATGGGGAAACAGAGGCGGGGAATGAGAGGCGGGGAAACAGAGGCGGGGAATCAGATATGGGGAATCAGAGGTGGGGAATCAGAGGCGGGCTAATAGAGGCGGGGATCAGATATGGGGAAACAGAGGCGGGGAATCAGAGGCGGGGAAACAGAGGCGGGGAATCAGATATGGGGAATGAGAGGTGGGGAATCAGAGGTTGGGAATCAGAGATGCGGAATTGGAGGCGGGGAATGGGATATGGGGAATCAGAGGCGGGGAATCAGAGGCGGGGAAACAGAGGCGGGGAATCAGATATGGGGAATCAGAGGTGTGGAATCAGAGGTTGGGAATCAGAGGTTGGGAATCAGAGGCAGGAATCAGAGGCTTGGAATCAGTTGCAGGGAATCAGATGCGGGGAATCAGAGGCGGGGAATCAGAGCTGGGGAATCAGAGGTGGGGAATCAGAGTTGGGGAATCAGAGGCGGGGACTTAGATATTGGGAAACAGAGGCGGGGAATCAAAGGTGGGGAAACAGAGGCGGGGAATCAGATATGGGGAATCAGAGGTGGGGAATCAGAGGCAGGGAATCAGAATCAGACGCAGGGAATCAGAGGCCGGGAATCAGAGGCCGGAATCAGATGCCGGGAATATGAGGCCGGGAATCAGAGGTGGGGAATCAGAGTCCGGGAATCAGAGATGGGGATTTAGAGGCGGGGAATGAGATATGGGGAATCAGAGGCGGGGAATCAGAGGCGGGGAAACAGAGGCGGGGAATCAGATATGGGGAATCAGAGGTTGCGAATCAAAGGCGGTGAATCAGAGATGGGGAATCAGAGGCCGGGAATCAGAGGCAGGGAATCAAACACGGGGAATCAGATGCGGGGAATCAGAGCTGGGGAATCAGAGGCGGGGAATCAGAGTTGGGGAATCAGAGGCGGGGAATCAGACGCAGGGAATCAATATGGGAAATCAGAGGTGGGGAATCAGACGCAGGGAATCAATATGGGAAATCAGAGTTGGGGAATCAGAGGTTGGGAATCAGAGGAAGGGAATCAGAGGCGAGGAATCAGAGCTGGGGAATCAGAGGCGGGGAATCAGAATTGGGGAATCAGAGATGGGGAATCAGAGATGGGGAATCAGAGGCGGGGAATCAGATGCGTGGAATCAGAGGTGGTGAATCAGAGATGTGGAATCAGAGGCGGGGAATCAGAGGCAGGGAATCAGACGCGGGGAATCAGAGGCGGGGAATCATAGCTGGCGAATCAGAGGCGGGGAATGAGATATGGGGAATCAGAGGCGGGGAATCAGAGGCGGGGAAACAGTGGCGAGGAATCAGATATGGGGAATCAGAGGTGGCGAATCAAAGGCGGTGAATCAGAGATGGGGAATCAGAGGCGGGGAATCAGAGGCAGGGGATCAAACACGGGGAATCAGAGGCGGGGAATCAGAGCTGTGGAATCAGAGGCGGGGAATCAGAGTTGGGGAATCAGAGGCGGGGAATCAGAGCTGGGGAATCAGAGGTGGGGAATCAGAGTCGGGGAATCAGAGGCAGGGAGTCGGATGTGCGGAATCAGAGATGGGGAATCAGAGGTGGGGAATCAGAGGCGGTGAATCTGAGATGGGGAATCAGAGGCGGGGAATCAGAGGCAGGTTATCAGACACGGGGATTCAGAGGCTGGGAATCAGACGGGGGGAATCAAAGGTGGGGAATGAAGCTGGGGAATCAGAGGCAGGGAATCAGAGTTGGGGATTCAGAGGCGGGGAATCAGATATGGGGAAACAGAGGCGGGGAATCAGAGGCGGGCAAACAGAGGCGGGGAATTAGATATGGGGAATCAGTGGTGGGGAATCAGAGGTGGTTTATCAGAGATGGGGAATCACAGGCGGGGAATCAGAGGCAGGGAATAGAACGCGGGGAATCAGAGGCAGGGAATCAGAGCTGGGGAATCAGAGGCGGGGAATCATAGTTGGGAATCAGAGGCGGGGAATCAGATATGGGGAAACAGAGGCGGGGAATCAGGGGCGGGGAAACAGAGGCGGGGAATCAGATATGGGGAATCGGATGCGGGGAATCAGAGGCGGGGAATCAGATATGGGGAATCAGAGGTGGGGAATCAGAGGCAGGTAATCAGATGTGCGGATTCAGAGATGGGGAATCAGAGGCAGGGAATCAGAATCAGAAGCGGGGAGTCAGAGGCCGGGAATCAGAGGCCTGGAATCAGATGCTGGGAATAAGAGGCCGGGAATCAGAGGTGGGGAATCAGAGTCCGGGAATCAGAGATGGGGATTCAGAGGCGGGGAATGAGATATGGAGAATCAGAGGCGGGGAATCAGAGGCGGGAAAACAGAGGTGGGGAATCAGATATGGGGAATCAGAGGTGGCGAATCAAAGGTGGTGAATCAGAGATGGGGAATCAGAGGAGGGGAATCAGAGGCAGGGAATCAAACACGGGGAATCAGAGGCGGGGAATCAGAGCTGGGGAATCAGAGGCTGGGAATCAAAGTTGGGGAATCAGAGGCAGGGAATCAGATATGGGGAAACAGGGGCGGGGAATCAGAGGCGGGGAAACAGAGGCGGGGAATCAGATATGGGGAATCAGAGTCGGGGAATTAGAGTTGGGGAATCAGAGGCGGGGAATCAGAGGCGGGGAAACAGAGGCGGGGAATCAAACACGGGGAATCAGAGGTGGGGAATCAGAGGTTGGGAATCAGAGGCAGGGAATCAGAGGCGGGGAATCAGAGGCGGGGAATCAGAGGCAGGGAATCAGATGTGCGGAATCGGAGATGGGGAATCAGAGGCAGGGAATCAGAGGCGGGGAATCAGAGGCGGGGAATCAGAGGCCGGGAATCAGATATGGGGAAACAGAGGCGGGGAATCAGAGGCGGGGAAACAGAGGCTGGGAATCAGATATGGGGAATCAGAGGTGGGGAATCAGAGGTTGGGAATCAGAGGCAGGGAATCAGAGGCTTAGAATCAGATGCAGGGAATCAGATGCGGGGAATCAGAGGCGGGGAATCAGAGCTGGGGAATCAGAGGTGGGGAATCAGAGTTTGGGAATCAGTGGCGGGGACATAGATATTGGGAAACAGAGGCAGGGAATCAGAGGCGGGGAATCAGATATGGGGAATCAGAGATGGGGAATCAGAGGCAGGGAATCAGATGTGGGGAATCAGAGATGGGGTATCAAAGGCAGGGAATCAGAATCAGAAGCAGGGAATCAGAGGCCGGGAATCAGAGGCCGGAATCAGATGCCGGGAATAAGAGGCCGGAAATCAGAGGTGGGGAATCAGAGTCCGGGAATCAGAGATGGGGATTCAGAGGCGGGGAATGAGATATGGGGAATCAGAGGCGGGGAATCAGAGGCGGGGAAACAGAGGCGGGGAATCAGATATGGCGAATCAGAGGTGGCGAATCAAAGGCGGTGAATCAGAGATGGGGAATCAGAGGCCGGGAATCAGAGGCAGGGAATCAAACACGGGGAATCAGAGGAGGGGAATCAGAATTGGGGAATCAGAGATGGGGAATCAGAGATGGGGAATCAGAGGCAGGGAATCAGACGCGGGGAATCAGAGGTGGTGAATCAGAGATGTGGAATCAGAGGCGGGGAATCAGAGGCAGGGAATCAGACGCGGGGAATAAGAGGCGGGGAATCATAGCTGGCGAATCAGAGGCGGGGAATCAGAGGTGGGGAATCAGAGGCGGGGAATCAGATATTGGGAATCAGAGGTGGGGAATCAGAGGCGGGGAAACAGAGGCGGGGAATCAGATATGGGGTATCAGAGGTGGGGAATCAGAGGATGTGAATCAGAGATGGGGAATCAGAGGCGGGGAATCAGAGGCCGGTAATCAGACGCGGGGAATCAGAGGCAGGGAATCAGAGCTGGGAAATTAGAGGCAGGGAATCAGAGTTAGGGATTCAGAGGCGGGGAATCAGATATGGGGAAACAGAGGCGGGGAATCAGAGGCGGGCAAATAGAGGCGGGGATCAGATATGGGGAAACAGAGGCGGGGAATCAGAGGCTGGGAAACAGAGGCGGGGAATCAGATATGGGGATCAGAGGTGGGGAATCAGAGGTTGGGAATCAGAGGCTGGGAATCAGAGGCTGGGAATCAGATGCATGGAATCAGATGCGGTGAATCAGAGGCGGGGAATCAGAGCTGGGGAATCAGAGGTGGGGAATCAAAGTTGGGGAATCAGAGGCGGGGAATTAGATATGGGGAAACAGAGGCGGGGAATCAGAGGCGGGGAAACAGAGGCGGGGAATCAGATATGGGGAATCAGAGGTGGGGAATCAGAGGCAGGGAATTAGATTTGCGGAATCAGAGATGGGGAATCAGAAGCAGGGAATCATAGGCCGGGAATCAGAGGCCGGAATCAGATGCCGGGAATAAGAGGCCGGGAATCAGAGGTGGGGAATCAGAGTCCGGGAATCAGAGATGGGGAATCAGAGGCGGGGAATGAGATATGGGGAATCAGAGGAGGGGAATCAGAGGCGGGGAAACAGAGGCGAGGAATCAGATATGGGGAATCAGAGGTGGCGAATCAAAGGCGTTGAATCAGAGATGGGGAATCAGAGGCGGGGAATCAGAGGCAGGGAATCAAACACGGGGAATCAGAGGCGGGGAATCAGAGCTGGGGAATCAGAGATGGGGAATCAGAGTTGGGGAATCAGAGGCGGGAAATCAGAGCTGGGGAATCAGAGGTGGGGATCAGAGTCGGGGAATCAGAGGCAGGGAATCAGATGTGCGGAATCAGAGATGGGGAATCAGAGGTGGGGAATCACAGGCTGTGAATCAGAGATGGGGAATCAGAGGCGGGGAATCAGAGGCAGGAAATCAGACACGGGGACTCAGAGGCTGGGAATCAGACGGGGGGAATCAAAGGTGGGGAATCAGAGCTGGGGAATCAGAGGCGGGGAATCAGAGTTGGGGAATCAGAGGCGGGGAATCAGATATGGGGAAACAGAGGAGGGGAATCAGAGGCGGGGAATCAGAGGCGGGGAATCTGATATGGGGAATCACAGGTGGCGAATGAAAGGCGGTGAATCAGAGATGGGGAATCAGAGGCGGGGAATCAGAGGCAGTGAATCAAACATGGGGAATCATAGGTGGGGAATCAGAGCTGGGGAATCAGAGGCGGGGAATCAGAGTTGGGGAATCAGAGGCGGGGAATCAGATATGGGGAAACAGAGGCTGGGAATCAGAGGCAGGGAAACAGAGGTGGGGAATCATATATGGGGAATCAGAGGTGGGGTATCAGAGGTTGCGAAACAGAGGCAGGGAATCAGAGCTGGGGAATCAGAGGCGGGGAATCAGAGCTGGGGAATCAGAGGCAGGGAATCAGAGATGGGGATTCAGAGGCGGGGAATCAGAGCTGGGGAATCAGAGGCGGGGAATCAGAGGCGGGCAAACAGAGGTGGGGAATCAGATATGGGGAATCAGAGGTGGCGAATCAAAGGTGGTGAATCAGAGATGGGGAATCAGAGGCAGGGAATCAAACACTGGGAATCAGAGGCGGGGAATCAGAGCTGGGGAATCAGAGGCTGGGAATCAAAGTTGGGGAATCAGAGGCAGGGAATCAGATATGGGGAAACAGGGGTGGGGAATCAGAGATGGGGAATCAGAGATGTGGAATCAGAGGCGGGGAATTAGAGTTGGGGAATCAGAGGCGGGGAATCAGAGGCGGGGAAACAGAGGCGGGGAATCAAACACGGGGAATCAGAGGTGGTGAATCAGAGGTTGGGAATCAGAGGCAGGGAATCAGAGGCGGGGAATCAGAGGCAGGGAATCAGATGTGGGGAATCAGAGGTTGGGAATCAGAGGCAGGGAATCAAAGGCTTGGAATCAGATGCAGGGAATCAGAGCTGGGGAATCAGAGGTGGGGAATCAGAGTTGGGGAATCAGAGGCGGGGAATCAGAGGCGGGGAAACAGAGGCTGGGAATCAGAGGCAGGGAATCAGATGTGGGGAATCAGAGGTTGGGAATCAGAGGCAGGGAATCAGAGGCTTGGAATCAGATGCAGGGAATCAGAGCTGGGGAATCAGAGGTGGGGAATCAGAGTTGGGGAATCAGAGGCGGGGACTTAGATATTGGGAAACAGAGGCAGGGAATCAGAGGCGGGGAATCAGATATGGGGAATCAGAGATGGGGAATCAGAGGTGGCGAATCAAAGGTGGTGAATCAGAGATGGGGAATCAGAGGAGGGGAATCAGAGGCAGGGAATCAAACACGGGGAATCAGAAGCGGGGAATCAAAGGCAGGGAATCAGAATCAGAAGCAGGGAATCCGAGGCCGGGAATCAGAGGCCGGAATCAGATGCCGGGAATAAGAGGCCGGAAATCAGAGGTGGGGAATCAGAGTCCGGGAATCAGAGATGGGGATTCAGAGGCGGGGAATGAGATATGGGGAATCAGAGGCGGGGAATCAGAGGCGGGGAAACAGAGGCGGGGAATCAGATATGGCGAATCAGAGGTGGCGAATCAAAGGCGGTGAATCAGAGATGGGGAATCAGAGGCCGGGAATCACAGGCAGGGAATCAAACACGGGGAATCAGAGGAGGGGAATAAGAATTGGGGAATCAGAGATGGGGAATCAGAGATGGGGAATCAGAGGCAGGGAATCAGACGCGGGGAATCAGAGGTGGTGAATCAGAGATGTGGAATCAGAGGCGGGGAATCAGAGGCAGGGAATCAGACGCGGGGAATAAGAGGCGGGGAATCATAGCTGGCGAATCAGAGGCGGGGAATCAGAGGTGGGGAATCAGAGGCGGGGAATCAGATATGGGGTATCAGAGGTGGGGAATCAGAGGTTGTGAATCAGAGATGGGGAATCAGAGGCGGGGAAACAGAGGCGGGGAATTAGAGGCGGGGAAACAGAGGCGGGGAATCAGATATGGGGAATCAGAGGTGGGGAATCAGAGGCAGGGAATCAGATGTGCGGAATCAGAGATGGGGAATCAGAGGCAGGGATCAGAATCAGAAGCGGGGAATCAGAGGCCGGGATCAGAGGCCGGGAATCAGATGCCGGGAATAAGAGGCCAGGAATCAGAGTCCGGGAATCAGAGATGGGAAATCAGAGGCGGGGAATCTGATATGGGGAATCAGAGGCGGGGTATCAGAGGCGGGGAAACAGAGGCGGGGAATCTGATATGGGGAATCAGGGTGGCGAATGAAAGGCGGTGAATCAGAGATGGTGAATCAGAGGCGGGGAATCAGAGGCAGGGAATCAAACATGGGGAATCAGAGGCGGGGAATCAGAGCTGGGGAATCAGAGGCGGGGAATCAGAGTTGGGGAATCAGAGGCGGGGAATCAGATATGGGGAAACAGAGGCGGGGATACAGATATGGGGAATCAGAGGTGGGGAATCAGAGGATGGGAAACAGAGGCAGGGAATCAGAGGCGGGGAGTCAGAGGCGGGGAGTCAGAGGCAGGGAATCAGATGTGCAGAATCAGAGATGGGGAATCAAAGGCAGCGAATCAGAGGCGGGAAATCAGAGGCGGGGAATCAGAGGCCGGCAATCAGAGGCCGGGAATCAGAGATGGGGAATCAGAGGCGGGGAATCAAACACGGGGAATCAGAGCTGGGGAATCAGAGGCAGGGAATCAGAGGCGGGGAGTCAGAGGAAGGGAATCAGATGTGGGGAATCAGAGGCGGGGAATCAGAGCTGTGGAATCAGAGGCGGGGAATCAGAGTTTGGGAATCAGAGGCGTGGAATTAGATATGGGGAAACAGAGGCGGGGAATCAGAGGCCGGAAAACAGAGCTGGGGAATCAGAGGCGGGGAAATCAGAGTTGGGGAATCGGAGGCGGGGAATCAGATATGGGGAATCAGAGGCGGGGAACTGGAGGCACGGAAAGAGAGGCGGGGAATCAGATATGGGGAATCAGAGGTGGGGAATCAGGGGTGGGGTATCAGAGGCTGAATATCAGACACGGGGATTCAGAGGCGGGGAATCAGAGGCAGGGAATCAGACGCGGGGAATCAGAGGCGGGGAATCAGAGCTGGGTAATCAGAGGCGAGGAATCAGATTTGGGGAATCAGAGGCGGGGAATCAGAGACGGGGAATTAGATATGGGGAAACAGAGGCGGGGAATCAGAGGCGGGGAAACAGAGGCGGGGAATCAGATATGGGGAATCAGAGGTGTGGAATCAGAGTCAGGGAATCAATTGTGCGGAATCAGAGATGGGGAATCAGAGGCTGGGAACAGAATCAGAAGTGGGGAATCAGAGGCCGGGATCAGAGGCCGGGAATCAGATGCCGGGAATAAGAGGCCAGGAATCAGAGTCCGGGAATCAGAGATGGGGAATCAGAGGTTGGGAATGAGAAATGGGGAATCAGAGGTTGGGAAACAGAGGCAGGGAATCAGAGGCGGGGAGTCAGAGGTGGGGAATCAGAGGCAGAGATTCAGATGTGCGGAATCAGAGATGGGGAATCAGAGGCGGGGAATCAGAGGCCGGGAATCAGAGGCCGGGGATGAGACGCCGGGAATCAGAGGCCGGCAATCAGAGGCCGGGAATCAGAGATGGGGAATCAGAGGCGGGGAATCAAACACGGGGAATCAGAGCTGGGGAATCAGAGGCGGGGAATCAGAGTTGGGGAATCAGAGGCGGGGAATCAGATATGGGGAAACAGAGGCGCGGAATCAGAGGCGGGGAATCAGAGCTGGGGAATCAGAGGCGTGGAATCAGAGTTGGGGAGTCAGAGGCGGGGAATCAGATATGGGGAATCAGAGGCGGGGAATCAGAGGCACAGAAACAGAGGCGGGGTATCAGATATGGGGAATCAGAGGTGGGGAATCAGGGGCGGGGTATCAGAGGCTGGGTATCAGACACGGGGATTTAGAGGCTGGGAATCAGAGATGGGGAATCAGAGGCGGGGAATCAGAGGCAGGGAATCAGACGCGGGGAATCAGAGGCGGGGAATCAGAGCTGGGGAATCAGAGGCGGGGAATCAGACTTGGGGAATCAGAGTGGGGAATCAGATATGGGGAAACAGAGGCGGGGAATCAGAGGCGGGGAAACAGAGGCGGGGAATCAGATATGGGGACTCAGAGGTGGGGAATCAGAGGTTGGGAATCAGAGGAGGGAATCAGAGGCGGGGAATCAGAGGCGGGGTATCAGAGGCAGGGAATCGGATGTGCGGAATCAGAGATGGGGAATCAGAGGTGGGGAGTCAGAGTCGAGGAATCAGAGATGGGGAATCAGAGGCGGGGAATCAGAGGCGGGGAAACATAGGTGGGGAATCAGATATGGGGAATCAGAGATGGCTAATCGGAGGCGGGGAATCAAAGGCAAGAAATCAAACACGGGGAATCAGAGGCTGTGAATCAGAGGCGGGGAATCTGAGGCGGGGAATCAGAGCTGGGGAATCTGAGGCAGGGAATCAGAGTTGGGGATTCAGAGGCGGGGAATCAGATATGCGGAAACTGAGGCGGGGAATTAGAGGCGGGCAAACAGAGGCGGGGAATCAGATATGGGGAATCAGAGGTGGGGAATAAGAGGTTGTGAATCAGAGATGGGGAATCACAGGCGGGAAATCAGATGCAGGGAATAAGAGCTAGGGAATCAGAGGCGGGGAATCAGAGCTGGGGAATCAGAGGCAGGGAATCAGAGTTGGGGATTCAGAGGCGGGGAATCAGAGCTGGGGAATCAGAGGCGGGGAATCAGAGTTGGGGAATCAGAGATGGGGAATCAGAGGCAGGGAATCAGAGGAAGGGAATCAGACATGGGGAATCAGAGGCGGGGAATCAGAGGCGGTGAATCAGAGGCAGGGAATCAGACGCGGGGAGTAAGAGGCGGGGAATCAGACACGGGGATTCAGAGGCGGGGAATCAGAGATGTGGAATCGGAGGCTGGGAATCAGAGGCAGGGAATCAGACGCGGGGAATCAGAGGCGGGGAATCAGAGCTGGGTAATCAGAGGCGGGGAATCAGAGTTGGGGAATCAGAGGCGGGGAATCAGATATGGGGAAACAGAGGAGGGGAATCAGAGGCGGGGAAACAGAGGCGGGGAATCTGATATGGGGAATCAGAGGTGGCGAATGAAAGGCGGTGAATCAGAGATGGGGAATCAGAGGCGGAGAATCAGAGGCAGTGAATCAAACACGGGGAATCATAGGTGGGCAATCAGAGCTGGGGAATCAGAGGCGGGGAATCAGAGTTGGGGAATCAGAGGCGGGGTATCTGATATGGAGAAACAGAGGCTGGGAATCAGAGGCAGGGAAACAGAGGTGGGGAATCATATATGGGGAATCAGAGGTTGGGAATCAGAGGTTGCGAAACAGAGGCAGAGAATCAGAGGCGGGGAATCAGAGCTGGGGAATCAGAGGCAGGGAATCAGAGTTGGGGATTCAGAGGCGGGGAATCAGAGCTGGGGAATCAGAGGCGGGGTATCAGAGTTGGGGAATCAGAGGCGGGGATTCAGATATGGGAATCAGAGGGGGGAATCAGAGGCGGGGAAACTGAGGCGGGGAATCAAATATGGGGAATCAGAGGTGGTAAATCAGAGGTGGGGAATCAGAGATGGGGAATCAGAGGCTGGGAATCAGAGGCACGGAATCAGACGCGGGGATTCAGAGGCGGGGAATCAGAGCTGGGGAATCAGATGCGGTGAATCAGAGTTGGGGAATCAGAGGCGGGGAATCAGAGGCAGGGAATCAGTGGCAGGGAATCAGACACGGGGAATCAGAGGCGGGGAATCAGTGATGGGGAATCAGAGGCGGGGCATCAGAGGCAGGGAATCAGATGCGGGGAATACGAGGTGGGGAATCAGAGGCGGGGAATCAGAGGCAGGGAATCAAACATGGGAAATCAGAGGCGGGGAATCAGAGCTGGGGAATCAGAGGCGGGGAATCAGAGTTGGGGAATCAGAGGCGGGGAATCAGATATGGGGAAACAGAGGCGGGGAATCAGATATGGGGAATCAGAGGTGGGGAATCAGAGGATGGGAAACAGAGGCAGGGAATCAGAGGCGGGGAGTCAGAGGCGGGGAGTCAGAGGCAGGGAATCAGATGTGCAGAATCAGAGATGGGGAATCAGAGGCAGCGAATCAGAGGCGGGGAATCAGAGGCGGGGAATCAGAGGCCGACAATCAGAGGCCGGGAATCAGAGATGGGGAATCAGAGGCGGGGAATCAAACACGGGGAATCAGAGCTGGGGAATCAGAGGCAGGGAATCAGAGGCGGGGAGTCAGAGGAAGGGAATCAGATGTGGGGAATCAGAGGCGGGGAATCAGAGCTGTGGAATCAGAGGCGGGGAATCAGAGTTTGGGAATCAGAGGCGTGGAATTAGATATGGGGAAACAGAGGCGGGGAATCAGAGGCCGGGAAACAGAGCTGGGGAATCAGAGGCGGGGAAATCAGAGTTGGGGAATCGGAGGCGGGGAATCAGATATGGGGAATCAGAGGCGGGGAATTAGAGGCACGGAAAGAGAGGCGGGGAATCAGATATGGGGAATCAGAGGTGGGGAATCAGGGGTGGGGTATCAGAGGCTGGGTATCAGACACGGGGATTCAGAGGCGGGGAATCAGAGGCAGGGAATCAGACGCGGGGAATCAGAGGCGGGGAATCAGAGCTGGGTAATCAGAGGCGAGGAATCAGATTTGGGGAATCAGAGGCGGGGAATCAGAGACGGGGAATTAGATATGGGGAAACAGAGGCGGGGAATCAGAGGCGGGGAAACAGAGGCGGGGAATCAGATATGGGGAATCAGAGGTGTGGAATCAGAGTCAGGGAATCAATTGTGCGGAATCAGAGATGGGGAATCAGAGGCTGGGAACAGAATCAGAAGTGGGGAATCAGAGGCCGGGATCAGAGGCCGGGAATCAGATGCCGGGAATAAGAGGCCAGGAATCAGAGTCCGGGAATCAGAGATGGGGAATCAGAGGTTGGGAATGAGATATGGGGAATCAGAGGTTGGGAAACAGAGGCAGGGAATCAGAGGCGGGGAGTCAGAGGTGGGGAATCAGAGGCAGAGATTCAGATGTGCGGAATCAGAGATGGGGAATCAGAGGCGGGGAATCAGAGGCCGGGAATCAGAGGCCGGGGATGAGACGCCGGGAATCAGAGGCCGGCAATCAGAGGCCGGGAATCAGAGATGGGGAATCAGAGGCGGGGAATCAAACACGGGGAATCAGAGCTGGGGAATCAGAGGCGGGGAATCAGTGTTGGGGAATCAGAGGCGGGGAATCAGATATGGGGAAACAGAGGCGGGGAATCAGAGGCGGGGAATCAGAGCTGGGGAATCAGAGGCGTGGAATCAGAGTTGGGGAGTCAGAGGCGGGGAATCAGATATGGGGAATCAGAGGCGGGGAATCAGAGGCACAGAAACAGAGGCGGGGTATCAGATATGGGGAATCAGAGGTGGGGAATCAGGGGCGGGGTATCAGAGGCTGGGTATCAGACACGGGGATTCAGAGGCTGGGAATCAGAGATGGGGAATCAGAGGCGGGGAATCAGAGGCAGGGAATCAGACGCGGGGAATCAGAGGCGGGGAATCAGAGCTGGGGAATCAGAGGCGGGGAATCAGACTTGGGGAATCAGAGTGGGGAATCAGATATGGGGAAACAGAGGCAGGGAATCAGAGGCGGGGAAACAGAGGCGGGGAATCAGATATGGGGACTCAGAGGTGGGGAATCAGAGGTTGGGAATCAGAGGAGGGAATCAGAGGCGGGGAATCAGAGGCCAGGTATCAGAGGCAGGGAATCAGATGTGCGGAATCAGAGATGGGGAATAAGAGGTGGGGAGTCAGAGTCGAGGAATCAGAGATGGGGAATCAGAGGCGGGGAATCAGAGGCGGGGAAACATAGGTGGGGAATCAGATATGGGGAATCAGAGATGGCTAATCGGAGGCGGGGAATCAAAGGCAAGAAATCAAACACGGGGAATCAGAGGCTGTGAATCAGAGGCGGGGAATCTGAGGCGGGGAATCAGAGCTGGGGAATCTGAGGCAGGGAATCAGAGTTGGGGATTCAGAGGCGGGGAATCAGATATGCGGAAACTGAGGCGGGGAATTAGATGCGGGCAAACAGAGGCGGGGAATCAGATATGGGGAATCAGAGGTGGGGAATAAGAGGTTGTGAATCAGAGATGGGGAATCACAGGCGGGAAATCAGATGCAGGGAATAAGAGCTAGGGAATCAGAGGCGGGGAATCAGAGCTGGGGAATCAGAGGCAGGGAATCAGAGTTGGGGATTCAGAGGCGGGGAATCAGAGCTGGGGAATCAGAGGCGGGGAATCAGAGTTGGGGAATCAGAGGCGGGGAATCAGATGTGGGGAATCAGAGGGGTGAATCAGAGGCGGGGAAACTGAGGCGGGGAATCAGATATGGGGAATCAGAGGTGGGGAATCAGAGGTGGTGAATCAGAGATGGGGAATCAGAGGCGGGGAATCAGAGGAAGGGAATCAGACATGGGGAATCAGAGGCGGGGAATCAGAGGCGGGGAATCAGAGGCAGGGAATCAGACGCGGGGAGTAAGAGGCGGGGAATCAGACACGGGGATTCAGAGGCGGGGAATCAGAGATGGGGAATCAGAGGCTGGGAATCAGAGGCAGGGAATCAGACGCGGGGAATCAGAGGCGGGGAATCAGAGCTGGGTAATCAGCGGCGGGGAATCAGAGTTGGGGAATCAGAGGCGGGGAATCAGATATGGGGAAACAGAGGAGGGGAATCAGAGGCGGGGAAACAGAGGCGGGGAATCTGATATGGGGAATCAGAGGTGGCGAATGAAAGGCGGTGAATCAGAGATGGGGAATCAGAGGCGGAGAATCAGAGGCAGTGAATCAAACACGGGGAATCATAGGTGGGCAATCAGAGCTGGGGAATCAGAGGCGGGGAATCAGAGTTGGGGAATCAGAGGCGGGGAATCTGATATGGAGAAACAGAGGCTGGGAATCAGAGGCAGGGAAACAGAGGTGGGGAATCATATATGGGGAATCAGAGGTGGGGAATCAGAGGTTGCGAAACAGAGGCAGAGAATCAGAGGCGGGGAATCAGAGCTGGGGAATCAGAGGCAGGGAATCAGAGTTGGGGATTCAGAGGCGGGGAATCAGAGCTGAGGAATCAGAGGCGGGGTATCAGAGTTGGGGAATCAGAGGCGGGGATTCAGATATGGGAATCAGAGGGGGGAATCAGAGGCGGGGAAACTGAGGCGGGGAATCAAATATGGGGAATCAGAGGTGGTAAATCAGAGGTGGGGAATCAGAGATGGGGAATCAGAGGCTGGGAATCAGAGGCACGGAATCAGACGCGGGGATTCAGAGGCGGGGAATCAGAGCTGGGGAATCAGATGCGGTGAATCAGAGTTGGGGAATCAGAGGCGGGGAATCAGAGGCGGGGAATCAGTGGCAGGGAATCAGACACGGGGAATCAGAGGCGGGGAATCAGTGATGGGGAATCAGAGGCGGGGCATCAGAGGAAGGGAATCAGATGCGGGGAATCAGAGGCGGGGAATCAGAGCTGGGGAATCAGAGGCGGGGAATCAGAGTTGGGGAATCAGAGGCGGGGAATCAGATATGGGGAAACAGAGGCGGGGAATCAGAGGCGGGGAAACAGAGGCGGGGAATCAGATATGGGGAATCAGAGGTGGGGAATCAGAGTTTGGGAATCAGAGGCGGGGAATCAGAGGCGGGGAATCAGAGGCAGGGAATCAGAGGCAGGGAATCAGATATGGGGATTCAGAGGTGGGGAATCAGAGGTTGGGAATCAGAGGCAGGGAATCAGAAGCGAATCAGAGGCAGGGAATCAGATGTGGGAAATCAGAGGCGGGGAATGAGAGCTGGGGAATCAGAGGCGGGGAATCAGAGTTTGGGAATCAGAGGCGGGGAATTAGATATGGGGAAACAGAGGCGGGGAATCAGAGGCGGGGAAACAGAGCTGGGGAATCAGAGGCGGGGAATCTGAGTTGGGGAATCACAGTCGGGGAATCAGATATGGGGAATCAGAGGAGGGGAATCAGAGGCGCGGAAAGTGAGGCGGGGAATCAGATATGGGGAATCAGAGGTGGGGAATCAGGGGCGGGGTATCAGAGGCTGGGTATCAGACACGGGGATTCAGAGGCGGGGAATCAGAGATGGGGAATCAGAGGCTGGGAATCAGAGGCAGGGAATCAGACGCGGGGAATCAGAGACGGGGAATCAGAGCTGGGTAATCAGAGGCGGGGAATCAGAGTTGGGGAATCAGAGGCGGGGAATCAGATATGGGGAAACAGAGGAGGGGAATCAGAGGCGGGGAAACAGAGGCGGGGAATCTGATATGGGGAATCAGAGGTGGCGAATGAAAGGTGGTGAATCAGAGATGGGGAATCAGAGGCGGGGAATCAGAGGCAGTGAATCAAACACGGGGAATCATAGGTGGGGAATCAGAGCTCGGGAATCAGAGGCGGGGAATCAGAGGCAGGGAATCAGATATGGGGAAACAGAGGCTGGGAATCAGAGGCAGGGAAACAGAGGTGGGGAATCATATATGGGGAATCAGAGGTGGGGAATCAGAGGTTGCGAAGCAGAGGCAGGGAATCAGAGCTGGGGAATCAGAGGCAGGGAATCAGAGCTGGGGAATCAGAGGCAGGGAATCAGAGTTGGGGATTCAGAGGCGGGGAATCAGAGCTGGGGAATCAGAGGCGGGGAATCAGAGTTGGGGAATCAGAGGCGGGGAATCAGATATGGGAATCAGAGGGGGGAATCAGAGGCGGGGAAACTGAGGCGGGGAATCAAATATGGGGAATCAGAGGTGGTGAATCAGAGGTGGGGAATCAGAGATGGGGAATCAGAGGCTGGGAATCAGAGGCACGTAATCAGACGTGGGGATTCAGAGGCGGGGAATCAGAGCTGGGGAATCAGATGCGGTGAATCAGAGTTGGGGAATCCGAGGCGGGGTATCAGAGGCGGGGAATCAGTGGCAGTGAATCAGACACAGGAAATCAGAGGCGGGGAATCAGTGATGGGGAATCAGAGGCGGGGCATCAGAGGAGGGGAATCAGATGCGGGGAATCAGAGGCGGGGAATCAGAGCTGGGAAATCAGAGGCGGGGAATCAGAGTTGGGGAAACAGAGGCGGGGAATCAGAGGCGGGGAAACAGAGGCGGGGAATCAGATATGGGGAATCAGAGGTGGGGAATCAGAAGTTGGGAATCAGTGGCAGGGAATCAGATGTGCGGAATCAGAGATGGGGAATCAAGGGCAGCAAATCAGAGGCGGGGTACCAGAGGCGGGGAATCAGAGGCCGGGAATCAGAGGCCGGGAATGAGAAGCCGGGAATCAGAGGCCGGGAATCAGAGGCCGGGAATCAGAGTTGGGGATTCATAGGCGGAGCATCAGAGGAGCATCAGTTGAGCATCAGTGGAGCATCAGAGGAGCATCGGAGGAGCATCAGAGGAGAATCAGAGGAGCATCAGATGAGCATCACAGGAGCATCAGAGGAGCATCAGAGGAGCATCAGAGGAGCATCTGAGGAGCATCAGAGGAGCATCAGAGGAGCATCAGAGGAGCATCAGAGGTGCATCAGGGGAGCATCAGAGGTGAAGGAGCAGGAGCAGGAGCAGAAACAGGAGCAGCAGCAGGAGCAGGAGCAGGAGCAGGAGCAGGAGCAGGAGCAGGAGCAGGAGCAGGAGCAGGAGCAGGAGCGTCAGAGGAGCATCGGAGGAGCATCGGAGGAGAATCGGAGGAGCATCAGAGGAGCATCAGAGGAGCATCAGAGGAGCATCAGAGGAGCCTCAGAGGAGCATCAGAGGAGCATTAGAGGAGCATCAGAGGAGCATCAGAGGAGCATCAGATGAGCATCAGAGGAGCATCAGAGGAGCATCAGAGGAGCATCAGAGGAGCATCAGAGGAGCAACAGAGGAGCATCAGAGGAGCATCAGAGGAGCCTCAGAGGAGCATCAGAGGAGCATCAGAGGAGCATCAGAGGAGCATCAGAGGAGCATCAGAGGAGCATCAGAGGAGCCTCAGAGGAGCGTCAGAGGAGCCTCAGAGGAGCATCAGAGGAGCATCAGAGGAGCATCAGAGGAGCATCAGAGGACCATCAGAGGAGGATCAGAGGAGCATCAGAGGACCATCAGAGGAGCATCAGATGAGAATCAGAGGAGCATCAGAGGAGCATCAGAGGAGCAACAGAGGAGCATCAGAGGAGCATCAGAGGAGCCTCAGAGGAGCCTCAGAGGAGCATTAGAGGAGCATCAGAGGAGCATCAGAGGAGCATCAGAGGAGCATCAGAGGAGCATCAGAGGAGCATCAGTGGAGCATCAGTGGAGCATCAGAGGAGCATCAGAGGAGCATCAGTTGAGCATCAGAGGAGCATCAGTTGAGCATCAGTGGAGCATCAGAGGAGCATCAGTGGAGCATCAGAGAAGCATCAGAGGAGCATCAGAGGAGCATCAGAGGAGCATCAGAGGAGCATCAGAGGAGCATCAGAGGTGCATCAGTGGAGCATCAGTGGAGCATCAGAGGAGCATCAGAGGAGCATCAGAGGAGCATCAGAGGAGGAACAGAGGAGCATCAGAGGAGCAACAGAGGAGCATCAGAGGAGCATCAGAGGAGCATCAGAGGAGCATCAGAGGAGCATCAGAGGAGCATCAGAGGTGCATCAGTGGAGCATCAGTGGAGCATCAGAGGAGCATCAGAGGAGCATCAGAGGAGCATCAGAGGAGCAACAGAGGAGCATCAGAGGAGCATCAGAGGAGCATCAGAGGAGCATCAGAGGAGCATCAGAGGAGCATCAGTGTAGCATCAGAGGAGCATCAGAGGAGCATCAGAGGAGCATCAGAGGAGCATCAGAGGAGCAACAGAGGAGCATCAGAGGAGCAACAGAGGAGCATCAGAGGAGCATCAGAGAAGCATCAGAGGAGCCTCAGAGGAGCATCGGAGGAGCATCAGAGGAGCATCAGAGGAGCATCATAGGAGCATCAGAGGAGCATCAGAGGAGCATCAGAGGAGCATCAGTGGAGCATCAGAGCAGCATCAGAGGAGCATCAGAGGAGCATCAGAGGAACATCAGAGGAGCATCAGAGGAGCATCAGAGGAGCATCAGAGGAGCATCAGAGGAGCATCAGAGGAGCATCAGAGGAGCATCAGAGGAGCATCAGAGGAGCATCAGTGTAGCATCAGAGGAGCATCAGACGAGCATCAGAGGAGCATCAGAGGAGCATCAGAGGAGCATCAGAGGAGCATCAGAGGAGCAACAGAGGAGCATCAGAGGAGCATCAGAGGAGCATAAGAGGAGCATCAGTGTAGCATCAGAGGAGCATCAGAGGAGCATCAGAGGAGCATCAGAGGAGCATCAGAGGAGCAACAGAGGAGCATCAGAGGAGCAACAGAGGAGCATCAGAGGAGCATCAGAGGAGCATCAGAGGAGCATCAGAGGAGCATCAGAGTAGCATCAGTGGAGCATCAGAGGAGCATCAGTTGAGCATCAGTGGAGCATCAGAGGAGCATCAGTGGAGCATCAGAGGAGCATCAGAGGAGCATCAGAGGAGCATCAGAGGAGCATCAGAGGAGCATCAGTGGAGCATCAGAGGAGCATCAGAGGAGCATCAGAGGAGCATCAGAGGAGCATCAGAGGAGCATCAGAGGAGCATCAGATGAGCATCAGAGGAGCATCAGAGGAGCATCAGAGGAGAATCAGAGGAGCATCAGTGGAGCATCAGTGGAGCATCAGAGGAGCATCAGAGGAGCATCAGAGGAGCATCAGAGGAGCAACAGAGGAGCATCAGAGGAGCATCAGAGGAGCATCAGAGGAGCATCAGAGGAGCATCAGAGGAGCATCAGAGGAGCATCAGAGGAGCATCAGTGTAGCATCAGATGAGCATCAGAGGAGCATCAGAGGAGAATCAGAGGAGCATCAGAGGAGCAACAGAGGAGCATCAGAGGAGAAACAGAGGAGCATCAGAGGAGCATCAGAGAAGCATCAGAGGATCCTCAGAGGAGCATCGGAGGAGCATCAGAGGAGCATCAGATGAGCATCAGAGGAGCATCAGAGGAGCATCAGAGGAGCATCAGAGGAGCATCAGAGGAGCATCAGTGGAGCATCAGAGCAGCATCAGAGGAGCATCAGAGGAGCATCAGAGGAGCATCAGAGGAGCATCAGAGGAGCATCAGAGGAGCATCAGAGGAGCATCAGAGGAGCATCAGAGGAGCATCAGTGGAGCATCAGAGGAGCATCAGAGGAGCATCAGAGGAACATCAGAGGAGCATCAGAGGAGCATCAGTGGAGCATCAGAGCAGCATCAGAGGAGCATCAGAGGAGCATCAGAGGAGCATCAGAGGAGCATCAGAGGAGCATCAGAGGAGCATCAGAGGAGCATCAGAGGAGCATCAGAGGAGCATCAGAGGAGCATCAGAGGAGCATCAGAGGAGCATCAGAGGAGCATCAGAGGAGCATCAGAGGAGCATCAGTGGAGCATCAGTGGAGCATCAGAGGAGCATCAGTGGAGCATCAGAGGTGCATCAGAGGAGCATCAGAGGAGCATCAGAGGAGCATGAGAGGAGCATCAGAGGAGCATCAGAGGAGCATCAGAGGAGCATCAGAGGAGAATCAGAGGAGCATCAGAGGAGCATCAGAGGAGCATCAGAGGAGCATCAGAGGAGCATCAGAGTTGCATCAGTGGAGCATCAGTGGAGCATCAGAGGAGCATCAGAGGAGCATCAGAGGAGCATCAGAGGAGCAACAGAGGAGCATCAGAGGAGCATCAGATGAGCATCAGAGGAGCATCAGAGGAGCATCAGAGGAGCATCAGAGGAGCATCAGAGGAGCATCAGAGGAGCATCAGAGGAGCATCAGAGGAGCATCAGAGGAGCATCAGAGGAGCATCAGAGGAGCATCAGAGGAGCAACAGAGGAGCATCAGAGGAGCGACAGAGGAGCAACAGAGGAGCAGGAGCAGGAGCAGGTGCAGGAGCAGAAGCAGGAGCAGGAACAGGTGCAGGTGCAGGAGGAAGAGCATCAGAGGAGCATCAGAGGAGCAGGAGCAGGAGCAGGAGCAGGAGCAGGAACAGGAGCAGGAGCATCAGAGGAGCATCAGAGGAGCAGGAGCAGGAGCAGGAGCAGGAGCAGGAGCATCAGAGGAGCATCATAGGAGCATCAGAGGAGCATCAGAGGAGCATCAGAGGAGCATCAGAGGAGCATCAGAGGAGCATCAGAGGAGCATCAGAGGAGCATCAGAGGAGCATCAGAGGAGCATCAGTGGAGCATCAGTGGAGCATCAGAGGAGCATCAGAGGAGCATCAGAGGAGCATCAGAGGAGCAACAGAGGAGCATCAGAGGAGCCTCAGAGGAGCATCAGAGGAGCATCAGAGGAGCATCAGAGGAGCATCAGAGGAGCATCAGAGGAGCATCAGAGGAGCATCAGAGGAGCATCAGAGGAGCATCAGAGGAGCAACAGAGGAGCATCAGAGGAGCATCAGAGGAGACTCAGAGGAGCCTCAGAGGAGCCTCAGAGGAGCATCAGAGGAGCATCAGAGGAGCATCAGAGGAGCATCAGAGGAGCCTCAGAGGAGCGTCAGAGGAGCATCAGAGGAGCATCAGAGGAGCATCAGAGGAGCATCAGAGGAGCATCAGAGGAGCATCAGAGGAGGATCAGAGGAGCATCAGAAGACCATCAGAGGAGCATCAGAGGAGAATCAGAGGAGCATCAGAGGAGCATCAGAGGAGCAACAGAGGAGCATCAGAGGAGCATCAGAGGAGCATCAGAGGAGCATCAGAGGAGCCTCAGAGGAGCCTCAGAGGAGCATTAGAGGAGCATCAGAGGAGCATCAGAGGAGCATCAGAGGAGCATCAGAGGAGCATCAGTGGAGCATCAGTGGAGCATCAGAGGAGCATCAGAGGAGCATCAGTTGAGCATCAGAGGAGCATCAGTTGAGCATCAGTGGAGCATCAGAGGAGCATCAGTGGAGCATCAGAGGAGCATCAGAGGAGCATCAGAGGAGCATCAGAGGAGCATCAGAGGAGCATCAGAGGAGCATCAGAGGAGCATCAGTGGAGCATCAGAGGAGCATCAGAGGAGCATCAGAGGAGCATCAGAGGAGCATCAGAGGAGCATCAGAGGAGCATCAGAGGAGCATCAGAGGAGCATCAGAGGAGCATAAGAGGAGCATCAGAGGAGCATCAGAGGAGCATCAGAGGAGCATCAGAGGAGCATCAGAGGAGCATCAGAGGAGCATCAGAGGAGCATCAGAGGAGCATCAGAGGAGCATCAGAGTTGCATCAGTGGAGCATCAGTGGAGCATCAGAGGAGCATCAGAGGAGCATCAGAGGAGCATCAGAGGAGCAACAGAGGATCATCAGAGGAGCATCAGAGGAGCATCAGAGGAGCATCAGAGGAGCATCAGAGGAGCATCAGAGGTGCATCAGTGGAGCATCAGTGGAGCATCAGAGGAGCATCAGAGGAGCATCAGAGGAGCATCAGAGGAGCAACAGAGGAGCATCAGAGGAGCATCAGAGGAGCATCAGAGGAGCATCAGAGGAGCATCAGAGGAGCATCAGTGTAGCATCAGAGGAGCATCAGAGGAGCATCAGAGGAGCATCAGAGGAGCATCAGAGGAGCAACAGAGGAGCATCAGAGGAGCAACAGAGGAGCATCAGAGGAGCATCAGAGAAGCATCAGAGGAGCCTCAGAGGAGCATCGGAGGAGCATCAGAGGAGCATCAGAGGAGCATCAGAGGAGCATCAGAGGAGCATCAGAGGAGCATCAGAGGAGCATCAGTGGAGCATCAGAGCAGAATCAGAGGAGCATCAGAGGAGCATCAGAGGAGCATCAGAGGAGCATCAGAGGAGCATCAGAGGAGCATCAGAGGAGCATCAGAGGAGCATCAGAGGAGCATCAGAGGAGCATCAGAGGAGCATCAGAGGAGCATCAGAGGAGCATCAGTGTAGCATCAGAGGAGCATCAGACGAGCATCAGAGAAGCATCAGAGGAGCATCAGAGGAGCATCAGAGGAGCATCAGAGGAGCAACAGAGGAGCATCAGAGGAGCATCAGAGGAGCATCAGAGGAGCATCAGAGGAGCATCAGAGGAGCATCAGAGGAGCATCAGAGGAGCATCAGAGGAGCATCAGAGGAGCATCAGAGGAGCAACAGAGGAGCATCAGAGGAGCAACAGAGGAGCATCAGAGGAGCATCAGAGGAGCATCAGAGGAGCATCAGAGGAGCATCAGAGTAGCATCAGTGGAGCATCAGAGGAGCATCAGTTGAGCATCAGTGGAGCATCAGAGGAGCATCAGTGGAGCATCAGAGGAGCATCAGAGGAGCATCAGAGGAGCATCAGAGGAGCATCAGAGGAGCATCAGTGGAACATCAGAGGAGCATCAGAGGAGCATCAGAGGAGCATCAGAGGAGCATCAGAGGAGCATCAGAGGAGCATCAGATGAGCATCAGAGGAGCATCAGAGGAGCATCAGAGGAGAATCAGAGGAGCATCAGTGGAGCATCAGTGGAGCATCAGAGGAGCATCAGAGGAGCATCAGAGGAGCATAAGAGGAGCATCAGAGGAGCATCAGAGGAGCATCAGAGGAGCATCAGAGGAGCATCAGAGGAGCATCAGAGGAGCATCAGAGGAGCATCAGAGGAGCATCAGAGGAGCATCAGAGTTGCATCAGTGGAGCATCAGTGGAGCATCAGAGGAGCATCAGAGGAGCATCAGAGGAGCATCAGAGGAGCAACAGAGGAGCATCAGAGGAGCATCAGAGGAGCATCAGAGGAGCATCAGAGGAGCATCAGAGGAGCATCAGAGGTGCATCAGTGGAGCATCAGTGGAGCATCAGAGGAGCATCAGAGGAGCATCAGAGGAGCATCAGAGGAGCAACAGAGGAGCATCAGAGGAGCATCAGAGGAGCATCAGAGGAGCATCAGAGGAGCATCAGAGGAGCATCAGTGTAGCATCAGAGGAGCATCAGAGGAGCATCAGAGGAGCATCAGAGGAGCATCAGAGGAGCAACAGAGGAGCATCAGAGGAGCAACAGAGGAGCATCAGAGGAGCATCAGAGAAGCATCAGAGGAGCCTCAGAGGAGCATCGGAGGAGCATCAGAGGAGCATCAGAGGAGCATCAGAGGAGCATCAGAGGAGCATCAGAGGAGCATCAGAGGAGCATCAGTGGAGCATCAGAGCAGAATCAGAGGAGCATCAGAGGAGCATCAGAGGAGCATCAGAGGAGCATCAGAGGAGCATCAGAGGAGCATCAGAGGAGCATCAGAGGAGCATCAGAGGAGCATCAGAGGAGCATCAGAGGAGCATCAGAGGAGCATCAGTGTAGCATCAGAGGAGCATCAGACGAGCATCAGAGAAGCATCAGAGGAGCATCAGAGGAGCATCAGAGGAGCAACAGAGGAGCATCAGAGGAGCATCAGAGGAGCATCAGAGGAGCATCAGAGGAGCATCAGTGTAGCATCAGAGGAGCATCAGAGGAGCATCAGAGGAGCATCAGAGGAGCATCAGAGGAGCATCAGAGGAGCAACAGAGGAGCATCAGAGGAGCAACAGAGGAGCATCAGAGGAGCATCAGAGGAGCATCAGAGGAGCATCAGAGGAGCATCAGAGTAGCATCAGTGGAGCATCAGAGGAGCATCAGTTGAGCATCAGTGGAGCATCAGAGGAGCATCAGAGGAGCATCAGAGGAGCATCAGAGGAGCATCAGAGGAGCATCAGTGGAACATCAGAGGAGCATCAGAGGAGCATCAGAGGAGCATCAGAGGAGCATCAGAGGAGCATCAGAGGAGCATCAGATGAGCATCAGAGGAGCATCAGAGGAGCATCAGAGGAGAATCAGAGGAGCATCAGTGGAGCATCAGTGGAGCATCAGAGGAGCATCAGAGGAGCATCAGAGGAGCATAAGAGGAGCATCAGAGGAGCATCAGAGGAGCATCAGAGGAGCATCAGAGGAGCATCAGAGGAGCATCAGAGGAGCATCAGAGGAGCATCAGAGGAGCATCAGAGGAGCATCAGAGTTGCATCAGTGGAGCATCAGTGGAGCATCAGAGGAGCATCAGAGGAGCATCAGAGGAGCATCAGAGGAGCAACAGAGGAGCATCAGAGGAGCATCAGAGGAGCATCAGAGGAGCATCAGAGGAGCATCAGAGGAGCATCAGAGGTGCATCAGTGGAGCATCAGTGGAGCATCAGAGGAGCATCAGAGGAGCATCAGAGGAGCATCAGAGGAGCAACAGAGGAGCATCAGAGGAGCATCAGAGGAGCATCAGAGGAGCATCAGAGGAGCATCAGAGGAGCATCAGTGTAGCATCAGAGGAGCATCAGAGGAGCATCAGAGGAGCATCAGAGGAGCATCAGAGGAGCAACAGAGGAGCATCAGAGGAGCAACAGAGGAGCATCAGAGGAGCATCAGAGAAGCATCAGAGGAGCCTCAGAGGAGCATCGGAGGAGCATCAGAGGAGCATCAGAGGAGCATCAGAGGAGCATCAGAGGAGCATCAGAGGAGCATCAGAGGAGCATCAGTGGAGCATCAGAGCAGAATCAGAGGAGCATCAGAGGAGCATCAGAGGAGCATCAGAGGAGCATCAGAGGAGCATCAGAGGAGCATCAGAGGAGCATCAGAGGAGCATCAGAGGAGCATCAGAGGAGCATCAGAGGAGCATCAGAGGAGCATCAGT
Source organism: Narcine bancroftii (assembly GCF_036971445.1). Lineage (NCBI taxonomy): Eukaryota > Metazoa > Chordata > Chondrichthyes > Torpediniformes > Narcinidae > Narcine > Narcine bancroftii. Next base: position 2,983,210 of record NW_027211893.1, read on the forward strand.
GTAGCATCAGAGGAGCATCAGACGAGCATCAGAGAAGCATCAGAGGAGCATCAGAGGAGCATCAGAGGAGCAACAGAGGAGCATCAGAGGAGCATCAGAGGAGCATCAGAGGAGCATCAGAGGAGCATCAGTGTAGCATCAGAGGAGCATCAGAGGAGCATCAGAGGAGCATCAGAGGAGCATCAGAGGAGCATCAGAGGAGCAACAGAGGAGCATCAGAGGAGCAACAGAGGAGCATCAGAGGAGCATCAGAGGAGCATCAGAGGAGCATCAGAGGAGCATCAGAGTAGCATCAGTGGAGCATCAGAGGAGCATCAGTTGAGCATCAGTGGAGCATCAGAGGAGCATCAGTGGAGCATCAGAGGAGCATCAGAGGAGCATCAGAGGAGCATCAGAGGAGCATCAGAGGAGCATCAGTGGAACATCAGAGGAGCATCAGAGGAGCATCAGAGGAGCATCAGAGGAGCATCAGAGGAGCATCAGAGGAGCATCAGATGAGCATCAGAGGAGCATCAGAGGAGCATCAGAGGAGAATCAGAGGAGCATCAGTGGAGCATCAGTGGAGCATCAGAGGAGCATCAGAGGAGAATCAGAGGAGCATCAGAGGAGCATCAGAGGAGCATCAGTGTAGCATCAGAGGAGCATCAGAGGAGCATCAGAGGAGAATCAGAGGAGCATCAGAGGAGCAACAGAGGAGCATCAGAGGAGCAACAGAGGAGCATCAGAGGAGCATCAGAGAAGCATCAGAGGATCCTCAGAGGAGCATCGGAGGAGCATCAGAGGAGCATCAGATGAGCATCAGAGGAGCATCAGAGGAGCATCAGAGGAGAATCAGAGGAGCATCAGAGGAGCATCAGAGGAGCATCAGTGTAGCATCAGAGGAGCATCAGAGGAGCATCAGAGGAGCATCAGAGGAGCATCAGAGGAGCATCAGAGGAGCATCAGAGGAGCATCAGAGGAGCATCAGAGTAGCATCAGTGGAGCATCAGAGGAGCATCAGTTGAGCATCAGTGGAGCATCAGAGGAGCATCAGTGGAGCATCAGAGGAGCATCAGAGGAGCATCAGAGGAGCATCAGAGGAGCATCAGAGGAGCATCAGTGGAACATCAGAGGAGCATCAGAGGAGCATCAGAGGAGCATCAGAGGAGCATCAGTGGAGCATCAGAGGAGCATCAGATGAGCATCAGAGGAGCATCAGAGGAGCATCAGAGGAGAATCAGAGGAGCATCAGAGGAGCATCAGAGGAGCATCAGTGGAGCATCAGAGCAGCATCAGAGGAGCATCAGAGGAGCATCAGAGGAGCATCAGTGTAGCATCAGAGGAGCATCAGAGGAGCATCAGAGGAGCATCAGAGGAGCATCAGAGGAGCATCAGATGAGCATCAGTGTAGCATCAGAGGAGCATCAGAGGAGCATCAGAGGAGAATCAGAGGAGCATCAGAGGAGCAACAGAGGAGCATCAGAGGAGCAACAGAGGAGCATCAGAGGAGCATCAGAGGAGAATCAGAGGAGCATCAGAGGAGCATCAGAGAAGCATCAGAGGATCCTCAGAGGAGCATCGGAGGAGCATCAGTGTAGCATCAGAGGAGCAACAGAGGAGCATCAGAGGATCCTCAGAGGAGCATCAGAGGAGCATCAGAGGAGCATCAGAGGAGCATCAGTGTAGCATCAGAGGAGCATCAGAGGAGCATCAGAGGAGCATCAGTGGAACATCAGAGGAGCATCAGAGGAGCATCAGAGGAGCATCAGAGGAGCATCAGTGGAGCATCAGAGGAGCATCAGATGAGCATCAGAGGAGCATCAGAGGAGCATCAGAGGAGAATCAGAGGAGCATCAGAGGAGCATCAGAGGAGCATCAGTGGAGCATCAGAGGAGAATCAGAGGAGCATCAGAGGAGCAACAGAGGAGCATCAGAGGAGCAACAGAGGAGCATCAGAGGAGCATCAGAGGAGAATCAGAGGAGCATCAGAGGAGCATCAGAGAAGCATCAGAGGATCCTCAGAGGAGCATCGGAGGAGCATCAGTGTAGCATCAGAGGAGCAACAGAGGAGCATCAGAGGATCCTCAGAGGAGCATCAGAGGAGCATCAGAGGAGCATCAGAGGAGCATCAGTGTAGCATCAGAGGAGCATCAGAGGAGCATCAGAGGAGCATCAGAGGAGCATCAGAGGAGCATCAGTGGAACATCAGAGGAGCATCAGAGGAGCATCAGAGGAGCATCAGAGGAGCATCAGAGGAGCATCAGAGGAGCATCAGATGAGCATCAGAGGAGCATCAGAGGAGCATCAGAGGAGAATCAGAGGAGCATCAGTGGAGCATCAGTGGAGCATCAGAGGAGCATCAGAGGAGCATCAGAGGAGCATCAGTGTAGCATCAGAGGAGCATCAGAGGAGCATCAGAGGAGAATCAGAGGAGCATCAGAGGAGCATCAGAGGAGCATCAGTGTAGCATCAGAGGAGCATCAGAGGAGCATCAGAGGAGAATCAGAGGAGCATCAGAGGAGCAACAGAGGAGCATCAGAGGAGCAACAGAGGAGCATCAGAGGAGCATCAGAGAAGCATCAGAGGATCCTCAGAGGAGCATCGGAGGAGCATCAGAGGAGCATCAGATGAGCATCAGAGGAGCATCAGAGGAGCATCAGAGGAGAATCAGAGGAGCATCAGAGGAGCATCAGAGGAGCATCAGTGTAGCATCAGAGGAGCATCAGAGGAGCATCAGAGGAGCATCAGAGGAGCATCAGAGGAGCATCAGAGGAGCATCAGAGGAGCATCAGAGGAGCATCAGAGTAGCATCAGTGGAGCATCAGAGGAGCATCAGTTGAGCATCAGTGGAGCATCAGAGGAGCATCAGTGGAGCATCAGAGGAGCATCAGAGGAGCATCAGAGGAGCATCAGAGGAGCATCAGAGGAGCATCAGTGGAACATCAGAGGAGCATCAGAGGAGCATCAGAGGAGCATCAGAGGAGCATCAGTGGAGCATCAGAGGAGCATCAGATGAGCATCAGAGGAGCATCAGAGGAGCATCAGAGGAGAATCAGAGGAGCATCAGAGGAGCATCAGAGGAGCATCAGTGGAGCATCAGAGCAGCATCAGAGGAGCATCAGAGGAGCATCAGAGGAGCATCAGTGTAGCATCAGAGGAGCATCAGAGGAGCATCAGAGGAGCATCAGAGGAGCATCAGAGGAGCATCAGATGAGCATCAGTGTAGCATCAGAGGAGCATCAGAGGAGCATCAGAGGAGAATCAGAGGAGCATCAGAGGAGCAACAGAGGAGCATCAGAGGAGCAACAGAGGAGCATCAGAGGAGCATCAGAGAAGCATCAGAGGATCCTCAGAGGAGCATCGGAGGAGCATCAGAGGAGCATCAGATGAGCATCAGAGGAGCATCAGAGGAGCATCAGAGGAGCATCAGAGGAGCATCAGAGGAGCATCAGTGGAGCATCAGAGCAGCATCAGAGGAGCATCAGAGGAGCATCAGAGGAGCATCAGTGTAGCATCAGAGGAGCATCAGAGGAGCATCAGAGGAGAATCAGAGGAGCATCAGAGGAGCATCAGAGAAGCATCAGAGGATCCTCAGAGGAGCATCGGAGGAGCATCAGAGGAGCATCAGATGAGCATCAGAGGAGCATCAGAGGAGCATCAGAGGAGCAACAGAGGAGCATCAGAGGAGCAACAGAGGAGCATCAGAGGAGCATCAGAGAAGCATCAGAGGATCCTCAGAGGAGCATCGGAGGAGCATCAGAGGTGCATCAGATGAGCATCAGAGGAGCATCAGAGGAGCATCAGAGGAGCATCAGAGGAGCATCAGAGGAGCATCAGTGGAGCATCAGAGCAGCATCAGAGGAGCATCAGAGGAGCATCAGAGGAGCATCAGAGGAGCATCAGAGGAGCATCAGAGGAGCATCAGAGGAGCATCAGAGGAGAATCAGAGGAGCATCAGAGGAGCAACAGAGGAGCATCAGAGGAGCAACAGAGGAGCATCAGAGGAGCATCAGAGAAGCATCAGAGGATCCTCAGAGGAGCATCGGAGGAGCATCAGAGGAGCATCAGATGAGCATCAGAGGAGCATCAGAGGAGCATCAGAGGAGCATCAGAGGAGCATCAGAGGAGCATCAGAGGAGCAACAGAGGAGCATCAGAGGAGCATCAGAGGAGCATCAGAGGAGCATCAGTGGAGCATCAGAGCAGCATCAGAGGAGCATCAGAGGAGCATCAGAGGAGCATCAGTGTAGCATCAGAGGAGCATCAGAGGAGCATCAGAGGAGAATCAGAGGAGCATCAGAGGAGCAACAGAGGAGCATCAGAGGAGCATCAGTGGAGCATCAGAGGAGCATCAGAGGAGCATCAGAGGAGCATCAGAGGAGCATCAGAGGAGCATCAGTGGAACATCAGAGGAGCATCAGAGGAGCATCAGAGGAGCATCAGAGGAGCATCAGAGGAGCATCAGAGGAGCATCAGATGAGCATCAGAGGAGCATCAGAGGAGCATCAGAGGAGAATCAGAGGAGCATCAGAGGAGCATCAGTGGAGCATCAGAGGAGCATCAGAGGAGCATCAGAGGAGCATCAGAGGAGCAACAGAGGAGCATCAGAGGAGCATCAGAGGAGCATCAGAGGAGCATCAGAGCAGCATCAGAGGAGCATCAGAGGAGCATCAGAGGAGCATCAGTGTAGCATCAGAGGAGCATCAGAGGAGCATCAGAGGAGAATCAGAGGAGCATCAGAGGAGCAACAGAGGAGCATCAGAGGAGCAACAGAGGAGCATCAGAGGAGCATCAGAGAAGCATCAGAGGATCCTCAGAGGAGCATCGGAGGAGCATCAGAGGAGCATCAGATGAGCATCAGAGGAGCATCAGAGGAGCATCAGAGGAGCATCAGAGGAGCATCAGAGGAGCATCAGTGGAGCATCAGAGCAGCATCAGAGGAGCATCAGAGGAGCATCAGAGGAGCATCAGTGTAGCATCAGAGGAGCATCAGAGGAGCATCAGAGGAGAATCAGAGGAGCATCAGAGGAGCAACAGAGGAGCATCAGAGGAGCAACAGAGGAGCATCAGAGGAGCATCAGAGAAGCATCAGAGGATCCTCAGAGGAGCATCGGAGGAGCATCAGAGGAGCATCAGATGAGCATCAGAGGAGCATCAGAGGAGCATCAGAGGAGCATCAGAGGAGCATCAGAGTAGCATCAGTGGAGCATCAGAGGAGCATCAGTTGAGCATCAGTGGAGCATCAGAGGAGCATCAGTGGAGCATCAGAGGAGCATCAGAGGAGCATCAGAGGAGCATCAGAGGAGCATCAGAGGAGCATCAGTGGAGCATCAGAGGAGCATCAGAGGAGCATCAGAGGAGCATCAGAGGAGCATCAGAGGAGCATCAGAGGAGCATCAGATGAGCATCAGAGGAGCATTAGAGGAGCATCAGAGGAGAATCAGAGGAGCATCAGTGGAGCATCAGTGGAGCATCAGAGGAGCATCAGAGGAGCATCAGAGGAGCATCAGAGGAGCAACAGAGGAGCATCAGAGGAGCATCAGAGGAGCATCAGAGGAGAATCAGAGGAGCATCAGAGGAGCATCAGAGGAGCATCAGAGGAGCATCAGTGTAGCATCAGAGGAGCATCAGAGGAGAATCAGAGGAGCATCAGAGGAGCAACAGAGGAGCATCAGAGGAGCAACAGAGGAGCATCAGAGGAGCATCAGAGAAGCATCAGAGGATCCTCAGAGGAGCATCGGAGGAGCATCAGAGGAGCATCAGATGAGCATCAGAGGAGCATCAGAGGAGCATCAGAGGAGCATCAGAGGAGCATCAGAGGAGCATCAGTGGAGCATCAGAGCAGCATCAGAGGAGCATCAGAGGAGCATCAGAGGAGCATCAGAGGAGCATCAGAGGAGCATCAGAGGAGCATCAGAGGAGCATCAGAGGAGCATCAGAGGAGCATCAGTGGAGCATCAGAGGAGCATCAGAGGAGCATCAGAGGAGCATCAGAGGAGCATCAGAGGAGCATCAGTGGAGCATCAGAGCAGCATCAGAGGAGCATCAGAGGAGCATCAGAGGAGCATCAGAGGAGCATCAGAGGAGCATCAGAGGAGCATCAGAGGAGCATCAGAGGAGCATCAGAGGAGCATCAGAGGAGCATCAGAGGAGCATCAGAGGAGCATCAGTGGAGCATCAGTGGAGCATCAGAGGAGCATCAGTGGAGCATCAGAGGAGCATCAGAGGAGCATCAGAGGAGCATCAGAGGAGCATGAGAGGAGCATCAGAGGAGCATCAGAGGAGCATCAGAAGAGCATCAGAGGAGCATCAGAGGAGCATCAGAGGAGCATCAGAGGAGCATCAGAGGAGCATCAGAGGAGCATCAGAGGAGCAACAGAGGAGCATCAGAGGAGCGACAGAGGAGCAACAGAGGAGCAGGAGCAGGAGCAGGTGCAGGAGCAGAAGCAGGAGCAGGAGCAGGTGCAGGTGCAGGAGGAAGAGCATCAGAGGAGCATCAGAGGAGCAGGAGCAGGAGCAGGAGCAGGAGCAGGAACAGGAGCAGGAGCATCAGAGGAGCATCAGAGGAGCAGGAGCAGGAGCAGGAGCAGGAGCAGGAGCATCAGAGGAGCATCATAGGAGCATCAGAGGAGCATCAGAGGAGCATCAGAGGAGCATCAGAGGAGCATCAGAGGAGCATCAGAGGAGCATCAGAGGAGCATCAGAGGAGCAACAGAGGAGCATCAGAGGAGCATCAGAGGAGCATCAGAGGAGAATCAGAGGAGCATCAGAGGAGCATCAGAGGAGCATCAGTGTAGCATCAGAGGAGCATCAGAGGAGCATCAGAGGAGAATCAGAGGAGCATCAGAGGAGCAACAGAGGAGCATCAGAGGAGCAACAGAGGAGCATCAGAGGAGCATCAGAGGAGCATCAGAGGAGCATCAGAGGAGCATCAGAGGAGCATCAGAGGAGCATCAGTGGAGCATCAGAGCAGCATCAGAGGAGCATCAGAGGAGCATCAGAGGAGCATCAGAGGAGCATCAGAGGAGCATCAGAGGAGCATCAGAGGAGCATCAGAGGAGCATCAGAGGAGCATCAGAGGAGCATCAGAGGAGCATCAGAGGAGCATCAGAGGAGCATCAGAGGAGCATCAGAGTAGCATCAGTGGAGCATCAGAGGAGCATCAGTTGAGCATCAGTGGAGCATCAGAGGAGCATCAGTGGAGCATCAGAGGAGCATCAGAGGAGCATCAGAGGAGCATCAGAGGAGCATCAGAGGAGCATCAGTGGAACATCAGAGGAGCATCAGAGGAGCATCAGAGGAGCATCAGAGGAGCATCAGTGGAGCATCAGAGGAGCATCAGATGAGCATCAGAGGAGCATCAGAGGAGCATCAGAGGAGAATCAGAGGAGCATCAGAGGAGCATCAGAGGAGCATCAGTGGAGCATCAGAGCAGCATCAGAGGAGCATCAGAGGAGCATCAGAGGAGCATCAGTGTAGCATCAGAGGAGCATCAGAGGAGCATCAGAGGAGCATCAGAGGAGCATCAGAGGAGCATCAGATGAGCATCAGTGTAGCATCAGAGGAGCATCAGAGGAGCATCAGAGGAGAATCAGAGGAGCATCAGAGGAGCAACAGAGGAGCATCAGAGGAGCAACAGAGGAGCATCAGAGGAGCATCAGAGAAGCATCAGAGGATCCTCAGAGGAGCATCGGAGGAGCATCAGAGGAGCATCAGATGAGCATCAGAGGAGCATCAGAGGAGCATCAGAGGAGCATCAGAGGAGCATCAGAGGAGCATCAGTGGAGCATCAGAGCAGCATCAGAGGAGCATCAGAGGAGCATCAGAGGAGCATCAGTGTAGCATCAGAGGAGCATCAGAGGAGCATCAGAGGAGAATCAGAGGAGCATCAGAGGAGCATCAGAGAAGCATCAGAGGATCCTCAGAGGAGCATCGGAGGAGCATCAGAGGAGCATCAGATGAGCATCAGAGGAGCATCAGAGGAGCATCAGAGGAGCAACAGAGGAGCATCAGAGGAGCAACAGAGGAGCATCAGAGGAGCATCAGAGAAGCATCAGAGGATCCTCATAGGAGCATCGGAGGAGCATCAGAGGAGCATCAGATGAGCATCAGAGGAGCATCAGAGGAGCATCAGAGGAGCATCAGAGGAGCATCAGAGGAGCATCAGTGGAGCATCAGAGCAGCATCAGAGGAGCATCAGAGGAGCATCAGAGGAGCATCAGAGGAGCATCAGAGGAGCATCAGAGGAGCATCAGAGGAGCATCAGAGGAGCATCAGAGGAGAATCAGAGGAGCATCAGAGGAGCAACAGAGGAGCATCAGAGGAGCAACAGAGGAGCATCAGAGGAGCATCAGAGAAGCATCAGAGGATCCTCAGAGGAGCATCGGAGGAGCATCAGAGGAGCATCAGATGAGCATCAGAGGAGCATCAGAGGAGCATCAGAGGAGCATCAGAGGAGCATCAGAGGAGCATCAGAGGAGCAACAGAGGAGCATCAGAGGAGCATCAGAGGAGCATCAGAGGAGCATCAGTGGAGCATCAGAGCAGCATCAGAGGAGCATCAGAGGAGCATCAGAGGAGCATCAGTGTAGCATCAGAGGAGCATCAGAGGAGCATCAGAGGAGAATCAGAGGAGCATCAGAGGAGCAACAGAGGAGCATCAGAGGAGCATCAGTGGAGCATCAGAGGAGCATCAGAGGAGCATCAGAGGAGCATCAGAGGAGCATCAGAGGAGCATCAGTGGAACATCAGAGGAGCATCAGAGGAGCATCAGAGGAGCATCAGAGGAGCATCAGAGGAGCATCAGAGGAGCATCAGATGAGCATCAGAGGAGCATCAGAGGAGCATCAGAGGAGAATCAGAGGAGCATCAGAGGAGCATCAGTGGAGCATCAGAGGAGCATCAGAGGAGCATCAGAGGAGCATCAGAGGAGCAACAGAGGAGCATCAGAGGAGCATCAGAGGAGCATCAGAGGAGCATCAGAGGAGCATCAGAGGAGCATCAGAGGAGCATCAGAGGAGCATCAGTGTAGCATCAGAGGAGCATCAGAGGAGCATCAGAGGAGAATCAGAGGAGCATCAGAGGAGCAACAGAGGAGCATCAGAGGAGCAACAGAGGAGCATCAGAGGAGCATCAGAGAAGCATCGGAGGATCCTCAGAGGAGCATCGGAGGAGCATCAGAGGAGCATCAGATGAGCATCAGAGGAGCATCAGAGGAGCATCAGAGGAGCATCAGAGGAGCATCAGAGGAGCATCAGTGGAGCATCAGAGCAGCATCAGAGGAGCATCAGAGGAGCATCAGAGGAGCATCAGTGTAGCATCAGAGGAGCATCAGAGGAGCATCAGAGGAGAATCAGAGGAGCATCAGAGGAGCAACAGAGGAGCATCAGAGGAGCAACAGAGGAGCATCAGAGGAGCATCAGAGAAGCATCAGAGGATCCTCAGAGGAGCATCGGAGGAGCATCAGAGGAGCATCAGATGAGCATCAGAGGAGCATCAGAGGAGCATCAGAGGAGCATCAGAGGAGCATCAGAGTAGCATCAGTGGAGCATCAGAGGAGCATCAGTTGAGCATCAGTGGAGCATCAGAGGAGCATCAGTGGAGCATCAGAGGAGCATCAGAGGAGCATCAGAGGAGCATCAGAGGAGCATCAGAGGAGCATCAGTGGAGCATCAGAGGAGCATCAGAGGAGCATCAGAGGAGCATCAGAGGAGCATCAGAGGAGCATCAGAGGAGCATCAGATGAGCATCAGAGGAGCATTAGAGGAGCATCAGAGGAGAATCAGAGGAGCATCAGTGGAGCATCAGTGGAGCATCAGAGGAGCATCAGAGGAGCATCAGAGGAGCATCAGAGGAGCAACAGAGGAGCATCAGAGGAGCATCAGAGGAGCATCAGAGGAGCATCAGAGGAGCATCAGAGGAGCATCAGAGGAGCATCAGAGGAGCATCAGTGTAGCATCAGAGGAGCATCAGAGGAGAATCAGAGGAGCATCAGAGGAGCAACAGAGGAGCATCAGAGGAGCAACAGAGGAGCATCAGAGGAGCATCAGAGAAGCATCAGAGGATCCTCAGAGGAGCATCGGAGGAGCATCAGAGGAGCATCAGATGAGCATCAGAGGAGCATCAGAGGAGCATCAGAGGAGCATCAGAGGAGCATCAGAGGAGCATCAGTGGAGCATCAGTGCAGCATCAGAGGAGCATCAGAGGAGCATCAGAGGAGCATCAGAGGAGCATCAGAGGAGCATCAGAGGAGCATCAGAGGAGCATCAGAGGAGCATCAGAGGAGCATCAGTGGAGCATCAGAGGAGCATCAGAGGAGCATCAGAGGAGCATCAGAGGAGCATCAGAGGAGCATCAGTGGAGCATCAGAGCAGCATCAGAGGAGCATCAGAGGAGCATCAGAGGAGCATCAGAGGAGCATCAGAGGAGCATCAGAGGAGCATCAGAGGAGCATCAGAGGAGCATCAGAGGAGCATCAGAGGAGCATCAGAGGAGCATCAGAGGAGCATCAGTGGAGCATCAGTGGAGCATCAGAGGAGCATCAGTGGAGCATCAGAGGAGCATCAGAGGAGCATCAGAGGAGCATCAGAGGAGCATGAGAGGAGCATCAGAGGAGCATCAGAGGAGCATCAGAAGAGCATCAGAGGAGCATCAGAGGAGCATCAGAGGAGCATCAGAGGAGCATCAGAGGAGCATCAGAGGAGCATCAGAGGAGCAACAGAGGAGCATCAGAGGAGCGACAGAGGAGCAACAGAGGAGCAGGAGCAGGAGCAGGTGCAGGAGCAGAAGCAGGAGCAGGAGCAGGTGCAGGTGCAGGAGGAAGAGCATCAGAGGAGCATCAGAGGAGCAGGAGCAGGAGCAGGAGCAGGAGCAGGAACAGGAGCAGGAGCATCAGAGGAGCATCAGAGGAGCAGGAGCAGGAGCAGGAGCAGGAGCAGGAGCATCAGAGGAGCATCATAGGAGCATCAGAGGAGAATCAGAGGAGCATCAGAGGAGCATCAGAGGAGCATCAGAGGAGCATCAGAGGAGCATCAGAGGAGCATCAGAGGAGCATCAGTGGAGCATCAGTGGAGCATCAGAGGAGCATCAGAGGAGCATCAGAGGAGCATCAGAGCAGCAACAGAGGAGCATCAGAGGAGCATCAGAGGAGCATCAGAGGAGCATCAGAGGAGCATCAGAGGAGCATCAGAGGAGCATCAGTGTAGCATCAGAGGAGCATCAGAGGAGCATCAGAGGAGCATCAGAGGAGCAACAGAGGAGCATCAGAGGAGCAACAGAGGAGCATCAGAGGAGCATCAGAGAAGCATCAGAGGAGCCTCAGAGGAGCATCGGAGGAGCATCAGAGGAGCATCAGAGGAGCATCAGAGGAGCATCAGAGGAGCATCAGAGGAGCATCAGAGGAGCCTCAGAGGAGCCTCAGAGGAGCATCAGAGGAGCATCAGAGGAGCATCAGAGGAGCATCAGAGGAGCATCAGAGGAGCAACAGAGGAGCATCAGAGGAGCATCAGAGGAGCCTCAGAGGAGCATCAGAGGAGCATCAGAGGAGCATCAGAGGAGCATCAGAGGAGCATCAGAGGAGCATCAGAGGAGCATCAGAGGAGCATCAGAGGAGCAACAGAGGAGCATCAGAGGAGCAACAGAGGAGCATCAGAGGAGCATCAGAGGAGCATCAGAGGAGCATCAGAGGAGCATCAGAGTAGCATCAGTGGAGCATCAGAGGAGCATCAGAGGAGCATCAGAGGAGCATCAGAGGAGCATCAGAGGAGCATCAGAGGAGCATCAGTGGAGCATCAGTGGAGCATCAGAGGAGCATCAGAGGAGCATCAGAGGAGCATCAGAGGAGCAACAGAGGAGCATCAGAGGAGCATCAGAGGAGCATCAGAGGAGCATCAGAGGAGCATCAGAGGAGCATCAGAGGAGCATCAGAGGAGCATCAGTGTAGCATCAGAGGAGCATCAGAGGAGCATCAGAGGAGCATCAGAGGAGCATCAGAGGAGCAACAGAGGAGCATCAGAGGAGCAACAGAGGAGCATCAGAGGAGCATCAGAGGAGAATCAGAGGAGCATCAGAGGAGCATCAGAGGAGCATCAGAGGAGCATCAGAAGTGCATCAGTGGAGCATCAGTGGAGCATCAGAGGAGCATCAGAGGAGCATCAGAGGAGCATCAGAGGAGCATCAGAGGAGCAACAGAGGAGCATCAGAGGAGCATCAGAGGAGCAGGAGCAGGTGCAGGAGCAGAAGCAGGAGCAGGTGCAGGAGCAGAAGCAGGTGCAGGAGCAAGAGCATCAGAGGAGCATCAGAGGAGCAGGAGCAGGAGCAGGAGCAGGAGCAGGAACAGAAGCAGGAGCATCAGAGGAGCATCAGAGGAGCAGGAGCAGGAGCAGGAGCAGGAGCAGGAGCATCAGAGGAGCATCAGAGGAGCATCAGAGGAGCATCAGAGGAGCATCAGTGGAGCATCAGTGGAGCATCAGAGGAGCATCAGAGGAGCATCAGAGGAGCATCAGAGGAGCATCAGAGGAGCATCAGAGGAGCATCAGAGGAGCATCAGAGGAGCATCAGAGGAGCATCAGAGGAGCATCAGAGGAGCATCAGAGGAGCAACAGAGGAGCATCAGAGGAGCAACAGAGGAGCAGGAGCAGGAGCAGGAGCAGGTGCAGGAGCAGAAGCAGAAGCAGGAGCAGGTGCAGGAGCAAGAGCATCAGAGGAGCATCAGAGGAGCAGGAGCAGGAGCAGGAGCAGGAGCAGGAACAGAAGCAGGAGCATCAGAGGAGCATCAGAGGAGCAGGAGCAGGAGCAGGAGCAGGAGCAGGAGCATCAGAGGAGCATCAGAGGAGCATCAGAGGAGCATCAGAGGAGCATCAGTGGAGCATCAGTGGAGCATCAGAGGAGCATCAGAGGAGCATCAGAGGAGCATCAGAGGAGCAACAGAGGAGCATCAGAGGAGCATCAGAGGAGCATCAGAGGAGCATCAGAGGAGCATCAGAGGAGCATCAGTGTAGCATCAGAGGAGCATCAGAGGAGCATCAGAGGAGCATCAGAGGAGCAACAGAGGAGCATCAGAGGAGCAACAGAGGAGCATCAGAGAAGCATCAGAGAAGCATCAGAGGAGCCTCGGAGGAGCATCAGAGGAGCATCAGCGGAGCATCAGAGGAGCATCAGAGGAGCCTCAGAGGAGCCTCAGAGGAGCATCAGAGGAGCATCAGAGGAGCATCAGATGAGCATCAGAGGAGCATCAGAGGAGCATCAGAGGAGCATCAGAGGAGAATCAGAGGAGCAACAGAGGAGCATCAGAGGAGCATCAGAGGAGCCTCAGAGGAGCCTCAGAGGAGCATCAGAGGAGCATCAGAGGAGCATCAGAGGAGCATCAGAGGAGCATCAGAGGAGCATCAGAGGAGCCTCAGAGGAGCGTCAGAGGAGCATCAGAGGAGCATCAGAGGAGCATCAGAGGAGCATCAGAGGAGCATCAGAGGAGCATCAGAGGAGCATCAGAGGAGCATCAGAGGAGCATCAGAGGAGCATCAGAGGAGCCTCAGAGGAGCATCAGAGGAGCATCAGAGGAGCATCAGAGGAGCATCAGAGGAGCATCAGTGGAGCATCAGAGGAGCATCAGAGGAGCATCAGAGGAGCATCAGAGGAGCATCAGAGGAGCCTCAGAGGAGCCTCAGAGGAGCATCAGAGGAGCATCAGAGGAGCATCAGAGGAGCATCAGAGGAGCATCAGAGGAGCATCAGAGGAGCATCAGAGGAGCAACAGAGGAGCCTCAGAGGAGCATCAGAGGAGCCTCAGAGGAGCCTCAGAGGAGCATCAGAGGAGCATCAGAGGAGCATCAGAGGAGCATCAGAGGAGCATCAGAGGAGCATCAGAGGAGCCTCAGAGGAGCGTCAGAGGAGCATCAGAGGAGCATCAGAGGAGCATCAGAGGAGCATCAGAGGAGCATCAGAGGAGCATCAGAGGAGGATCAGAGGAGCATCAGAGGACCATCAGAGGAGCATCAGAGGAGAATCAGAAGAGCATCAGAGGAGCATCAGAGGAGCATCAGAGGAGCCTCAGAGGAGCATCAGAGGAGCCTCAGAGGAGCGTCAGAGGAGCATCAGAGGAGCATCAGAGGAGCATCAGAGGAGCATCAGAGGAGCATCAGAGGAGCATCAGAGGAGGATCAGAGGAGCATCAGAGGAGCATCAGAGGAGCATCAGAGGAGCATCAGAGGAGCATCAGAGGAGCATCAGTGGAGCATCAGTGGAGCATCGGAGGAGCATCAGAGGAGCATCTGAGGAGCATCAGAGGAGCAACAGAGGAGCATCAGAGGAGCATCAGAGGAGCATCAGAGGAGCATCAGAGGAGCATCAGAGTAGCATCAGTGGAGCATCAGAGGAGCATCAGTTGAGCATCAGTGGAGCATCAGAGGAGCATCAGTGGAGCATCAGAGGAGCATCAGAGGAGCATCAGAGGAGCATCAGAGGAGCATCAGTGGAGCATCAGAGGAGCATCAGAGTAGCATCAGAGGAGCATCAGAGGAGCATCAGAGGAGCATCAGAGGAGCATCAGAGGAGCATCAGAGGAGCATCAGAGGAGCATCAGAGGAGCATCAGAGGAGCATCAGTGGAGCATCAGAGGAGCATCAGAGGAGCATCAGTGGAGCATCAGAGGAGCATCAGAGGAGCATCAGAGGAGCATCAGAGGAGCATCAGAGGAGCATCAGAGGAGCATCAGAGGAGCATCAGAGGAGCATCAGAGGAGAATCAGAGGAGCATCAGAGGAGCATCAGAGGAGCATCAGAGGAGCATCAGAAGTGCATCAGTGGAGCATCAGTGGAGCATCAGAGGAGCATCAGAGGAGCATCAGAGGAGCATCAGAGGAGCAACAGAGGAGCATCAGAGGAGCATCAGAGGAGCAGGAGCAGGTGCAGGAGCAGAAGCAGGAGCAGGTGCAGGAGCAGAAGCAGGAGCAGGTGCAGGAGCAGAAGCAGGAGCAGGAGCAGGTGCAGGAGCAAGAGCATCAGAGGAGCATCAGAGGAGCAGGAGCAGGAGCAGGAGCAGGAGCAGGAACAGGAGCAGGAGCAACAGAGGAGCATCAGAGGAGCAGGAGCAGGAGCAGGAGCAGGAGCAGGAGCAGGTGCAGGAGCAGAAGCAGGAGCAGGAGCAGGTGCAGGAGCAAGAGCATCAGAGGAGCATCAGAGGAGCAGGAGCAGGAGCAGGAGCAGGAGCAGGAACAGGAGCAGGAGCATCAGAGGAGCATCAGAGGAGCAGGAGCAGGAGCAGGAGCAGGAGCAGGAGCATCAGAGGAGCATCAGAGGAGCATCAGAGGAGCATCAGAGGAGCATCAGAGGAGCATCAGAGGAGCATCAGAGGAGCATCAGAGGAGCATCAGAGGAGCATCAGAGGAGCATCAGAGGAGCATCAGAGGAGCATCAGTGGAGCATCAGAGGAGCATCAGAGGAGCATCAGAGGAGCATCAGAGGAGCAACAGAGGAGCATCAGAGGAGCATCAGAGGAGCATCAGAGGAGCATCAGAGGAGCATCAGAGGAGCATCAGAGGAGCATCAGAGGAGCATCAGTGTAGCATCAGAGGAGCATCAGAGGAGCATCAGAGGAGCATCAGAGGAGCATCAGAGGAGCAACAGAGGAGCATCAGAGGAGCAACAGAGGAGCATCAGAGGAGCATCAGAGAAGCATCAGAGGAGCCTCAGAGGAGCATCGGAGGAGCATCAGAGGAGCATCAGAGGAGCATCAGAGGAGCATCAGAGGAGCATCAGAGGAGCATCAGAGGAGCATCAGAGGAGCATCAGAGGAGCCTCAGAGGAGCCTCAGAGGAGCATCAGAGGAGCATCAGAGGAGCATCAGAGGAGCAACAGAGGAGCATCAGAGGAGCATCAGAGGAGCCTCAGAGGAGCCTCAGAGGAGCATCAGAGGAGCATCAGAGGAGCATCAGAGGAGCATCAGAGGAGCATCAGAGGAGCATCAGAGGAGCCTCAGAGGAGCGTCAGAGGAGCGTCAGAGGAGCATCAGAGGAGCATCAGAGGAGCATCAGAGGAGCATCAGAGGAGCATCAGAGGAGAATCAGAGGAGCATCAGAGGAGCATCAGAGGAGCATCAGAGGAGCATCAGAGGAGCATCAGAGGAGCATCAGAGGAGCATCAGAGGAGCATCAGAGGAGCAACAGAGGAGCAGGAGCAGGAGCAGGAGCAGGTGCAGGAGCAGAAGCAGGAGCAGGTGCAGGAGCAGAAGCAGGAGCAGGAGCAGGTGCAGGAGCAAGAGCATCAGAGGAGCATCAGAGGAGCAGGAGCAGGAGCAGGAGCAGGAGCAGGAACAGGAGCAGGAGCAACAGAGGAGCATCAGAGGATCAGGAGCAGGAGCAGGAGCAGGAGCAGGAGCAGGTGCAGGAGCAGAAGCAGGAGCAGGAGCAGGTGCAGGAGCAAGAGCATCAGAGGAGCATCAGAGGAGCAGGAGCAGGAGCAGGAGCAGGAGCAGGAACAGGAGCAGGAGCATCAGAGGAGCATCAGAGGAGCAGGAGCAGGAGCAGGAGCAGGAGCAGGAGCATCAGAGGAGCATCAGAGGAGCATCAGAGGAGCATCAGAGGAGCATCAGAGGAGCATCAGAGGAGCATCAGAGGAGCATCAGAGGAGCATCAGAGGAGCATCAGTGGAGCATCAGTGGAGCATCAGAGGAGCATCAGAGGAGCATCAGAGGAGCATCAGAGGAGCAACAGAGGAGCATCAGAGGAGCATCAGAGGAGCATCAGAGGAGCATCAGAGGAGCATCAGAGGAGCATCAGAGGAGAATCAGAGGAGCATCAGAGGAGCATCAGAGGAGCATCAGAGGAGCATCAGAGGTGCATCAGTGGAGCATCAGAGGAGCATCAGAGGAGCAACAGAGGAGCATCAGAGGAGCATCAGAGGAGCAGGAGCAGGTGCAGGAGCAGAAGCAGGAGCAGGTGCAGGAGCAGAAGCAGGAGCAGGTGCAGGAGCAGAAGCAGGAGCAGGAGCAGGTGCAGGAGCAAGAGCATCAGAGGAGAATCAGAGGAGCAGGAGCAGGAGCAGGAGCAGGAGCAGGAACAGGAGCAGGAGCAACAGAGGAGCATCAGAGGAGCAGGAGCAGGAGCAGGAGCAGGAGCAGGAGCAGGTGCAGGAGCAGAAGCAGGAGCAGGAGCAGGTGCAGGAGCAAGAGCATCAGAGGAGCATCAGAGGAGCAGGAGCAGGAGCAGGAGCAGGAACAGGAACAGGAGCAGGAGCATCAGAGGAGCATCAGAGGAGCAGGAGCAGGAGCAGGAGCAGTAGCAGGAGCATCAGAGGAGCATCAGAGGAGCATCAGAGGAGCATCAGAGGAGCATCAGAGGAGCATCAGAGGAGCATCAGAGGAGCATCAGAGGAGCATCAGAGGAGCATCAGAGAAGCATCAGAGGAGCATCAGAGGAGCATCAGTGGAGCATCAGTGGAGCATCAGAGGAGCATCAGAGGAGCATCAGAGGAGCATCAGAGGAGCAACAGAGGAGCATCAGAGGAGCATCAGAGGAGCATCAGAGGAGCATCAGAGGAGCATCAGAGGAGCATCAGAGGAGCATCAGAGGAGCATCAGTGTAGCATCAGAGGAGCATCAGAGGAGCATCAGAGGAGCATCAGAGGAGCATCAGAGGAGCAACAGAGGAGCATCAGAGGAGCAACAGAGGAGCATCAGAGGAGCATCAGAGAAGCATCAGAGGAGCCTCAGAGGAGCATCGGAGGAGCATCAGAGGAGCATCAGAGGAGCATCAGAGGAGCATCAGAGGAGCATCAGAGGAGCATCAGAGGAGCATCAGAGGAGCATCAGAGGAGCCTCAGAGGAGCCTCAGAGGAGCATCAGAGGAGCATCAGAGGAGCCTCAGAGGAGCATCAGAGGAGCATCAGAGGAGCATCAGAGGAGCATCAGAGGAGCAACAGAGGAGCATCAGAGGAGCATCAGAGGAGCCTCAGAGGAGCCTCAGAGGAGCATCAGAGGAGCATCAGAGGAGCATCAGAGGAGCATCAGAGGAGCATCAGAGGAGCATCAGAGGAGCCTCAGAGGAGCGTCAGAGGAGCGTCAGAGGAGCATCAGAGGAGCATCAGAGGAGCATCAGAGGAGCATCAGAGGAGCATCAGAGGAGAATCAGAGGAGCATCAGAGGAGCATCAGAGGAGCATCAGAGGAGCATCAGAGGAGCATCAGAGGAGCATCAGAGGAGCATCAGAGGAGCAACAGAGGAGCAGGAGCAGGAGCAGGAGCAGGTGCAGGAGCAGAAGCAGGAGCAGGTGCAGGAGCAGAAGCAGGAGCAGGAGCAGGTGCAGGAGCAAGAGCATCAGAGGAGCATCAGAGGAGCAGGAGCAGGAGCAGGAGCAGGAGCAGGAACAGGAGCAGGAGCAACAGAGGAGCATCAGAGGAGCAGGAGCAGGAGCAGGAGCAGGAGCAGGAGCAGGTGCAGGAGCAGAAGCAGGAGCAGGAGCAGGTGCAGGAGCAAGAGCATCAGAGGAGCATCAGAGGAGCAGGAGCAGGAGCAGGAGCAGGAGCAGGAACAGGAGCAGGAGCATCAGAGGAGCATCAGAGGAGCAGGAGCAGGAGCAGGAGCAGGAGCAGGAGCATCAGAGGAGCATCAGAGGAGCATCAGAGGAGCATCAGAGGAGCATCAGAGGAGCATCAGAGGAGCATCAGAGGAGCATCAGAGGAGCATCAGAGGAGCATCAGTGGAGCATCAGTGGAGCATCAGAGGAGCATCAGAGGAGCATCAGAGGAGCATCAGAGGAGCAACAGAGGAGCATCAGAGGAGCATCAGAGGAGCATCAGAGGAGCATCAGAGGAGCATCAGAGGAGCATCAGAGGAGAATCAGAGGAGCATCAGAGGAGCATCAGAGGAGCATCAGAGGTGCATCAGTGGAGCATCAGAGGAGCATCAGAGGAGCAACAGAGGAGCATCAGAGGAGCATCAGAGGAGCAGGAGCAGGTGCAGGAGCAGAAGCAGGAGCAGGTGCAGGAGCAGAAGCAGGAGCAGGTGCAGGAGCAGAAGCAGGAGCAGGAGCAGGTGCAGGAGCAAGAGCATCAGAGGAGCATCAGAGGAGCAGGAGCAGGAGCAGGAGCAGGAGCAGGAACAGGAGCAGGAGCAACAGAGGAGCATCAGAGGAGCAGGAGCAGGAGCAGGAGCAGGAGCAGGAGCAGGAGCAGAAGCAGGAGCAGGTGCAGGAGCAGAAGCAGGAGCAGGTGCAGGAGCAGAAGCAGGAGCAGGAGCAGGTGCAGGAGCAAGAGCATCAGAGGAGCATCAGAGGAGCAGGAGCAGGAGCAGGAGCAGGAGCAGGAACAGGAGCAGGAGCATCAGAGGAGCATCAGAGGAGCAGGAGCAGGAGCAGGAGCAGGAGCAGGAGCAGGAGCAGAAGCAGGAGCAGGTGCAGGAGCAGAAGCAGGAGCAGGTGCAGGAGCAGAAGCAGGAGCAGGAGCAGGTGCAGGAGCAAGAGCATCAGAGGAGCATCAGAGGAGCAGGAGCAGGAGCAGGAGCAGGAGCAGGAACAGGAGCAGGAGCATCAGAGGAGCATCAGAGGAGCAGGAGCAGGAGCAGGAGCAGGAGCAGGAGCAGGAGCAGGTGCATCAGAGGAGCATCAGAGGAGCATCAGAGGAGCATCAGAGGAGCATCAGAGGAGCATCAGAGGAGCATCAGAGGAGCATCAGTGTAGCATCAGAGGAGCATCAGAGGAGCATCAGAGGAGCATCAGATGAGCAACAGAGGAGCATCAGAGGAGCAACAGAGGAGCATCAGAGGAGCATCAGAGAAGCATCAGAGTAGCCTCGGAGGAGCATCGGAGGAGCATCAGAGGAGCATCAGAGGAGCATCAGAGGAGAATCAGAGGAGCATCAGAGGAGCATCAGAGGAGCATCAGAGGAGCATCAGAGGAGCCTCAGAGGAGCCTCAGAGGAGCATCAGAGGAGCATCAGAGGAGCATCAGAGGAGCATCAGAGGAGCATCAGAGGAGCATCAGAGGAGCATCAGAGGAGCAACAGAGGAGCTTCAGAGGAGCATCAGAGGAGCCTCAGAGGAGCCTCAGAGGAGCATCAGAGGAGCATCAGTGGAGCATCAGAGGAGCATCAGAGGAGCATCAGAGGAGCATCAGAGGAGCATCAGAGGAGCATCAGAGGAGCATCAGAGGAGCATCAGAGGAGAATCAGAGGAGCATCAGAGGAGCATCAGAGGAGCATCAGAGGAGCATCAGAAGTGCATCAGTGGAGCATCAGTGGAGCATCAGAGGAGCATCAGATGAGCAACAGAGGAGCATCAGAGGAGAATCAGAGGAGCATCAGAGGAGCATCAGAGGAGCATCAGAGGAGCATCAGAAGTGCATCAGTGGAGCATCAGTGGAGCATCAGAGGAGCATCAGAGGAGCATCAGAGGAGCATCAGAGGAGCAACAGAGGAGCATCAGAGGAGCATCAGAGGAGCAGGAGCAGGTGCAGGAGCAGAAGCAGGAGCAGGTGCAGGAGCAGAAGCAGGAGCAGGTGCAGGAGCAGAAGCAGGAGCAGGAGCAGGTGCAGGAGCAAGAGCATCAGAGGAGCATCAGAGGAGCAGGAGCAGGAGCAGGAGCAGGAGCAGGAACAGGAGCAGGAGCAACAGAGGAGCATCAGAGGAGCAGGAGCAGGAGCAGGAGCAGGAGCAGGAGCAGGTGCAGGAGCAGAAGCAGGAGCAGGAGCAGGTGCAGGAGCAAGAGCATCAGAGGAGCATCAGAGGAGCAGGAGCAGGAGCAGGAGCAGGAGCAGGAACAGGAGCAGGAGCATCAGAGGAGCATCAGAGGAGCAGGAGCAGGAGCAGGAGCAGGAGCAGGAGCATCAGAGGAGCATCAGAGGAGCATCAGAGGAGCATCAGAGGAGCATCAGAGGAGCATCAGAGGAGCATCAGAGGAGCATCAGAGGAGCATCAGAGGAGCATCAGAGGAGCATCAGAGGAGCATCAGTGGAGCATCAGTGGAGCATCAGAGGAGCATCAGAGGAGCATCAGAGGAGCATCAGAGGAGCAACAGAGGAGCATCAGAGGAGCATCAGAGGAGCATCAGAGGAGCATCAGAGGAGCATCAGAGGAGCATCAGAGGAGCATCAGAGGAGCATCAGTGTAGCATCAGAGGAGCATCAGAGGAGCATCAGAGGAGCATCAGAGGAGCATCAGAGGAGCAACAGAGGAGCATCAGAGGAGCAACAGAGGAGCATCAGAGGAGCATCAGAGAAGCATCAGAGGAGCCTCAGAGGAGCATCGGAGGAGCATCAGAGGAGCATCAGAGGAGCATCAGAGGAGCATCAGAGGAGCATCAGAGGAGCATCAGAGGAGCATCAGAGGAGCATCAGAGGAGCCTCAGAGGAGCCTCAGAGGAGCATCAGAGGAGCATCAGAGGAGCATCAGAGGAGCATCAGAGGAGATTCAGAGGAGCATCAGAGGAGCATCAGAGGAGCATCAGAGGAGCAACAGAGGAGCATCAGAGGAGCATCAGAGGAGCCTCAGAGGAGCCTCAGAGGAGCATCAGAGGAGCATCAGAGGAGCATCAGAGGAGCATCAGAGGAGCATCAGAGGAGCATCAGAGGAGCCTCAGAGGAGCGTCAGAGGAGCGTCAGAGGAGCATCAGAGGAGCATCAGAGGAGCATCAGAGGAGCATCAGAGGAGAATCAGAGGAGCATCAGAGGAGCATCAGAGGAGCATCAGAGGAGCATCAGAGGAGCATCAGAGGAGCATCAGAGGAGCATCAGAGGAGCATCAGAGGAGCAACAGAGGAGCAGGAGCAGGAGCAGGAGCAGGTGCAGGAGCAGAAGCAGGAGCAGGTGCAGGAGCAGAAGCAGGAGCAGGAGCAGGTGCAGGAGCAAGAGCATCAGAGGAGCATCAGAGGAGCAGGAGCAGGAGCAGGAGCAGGAGCAGGAACAGGAGCAGGAGCAACAGAGGAGCATCAGAGGATCAGGAGCAGGAGCAGGAGCAGGAGCAGGAGCAGGTGCAGGAGCAGAAGCAGGAGCAGGAGCAGGTGCAGGAGCAAGAGCATCAGAGGAGCATCAGAGGAGCAGGAGCAGGAGCAGGAGCAGGAGCAGGAACAGGAGCAGGAGCATCAGAGTAGCATCAGTGGAGCATCAGAGGAGCATCAGTTGAGCATCAGTGGAGCATCAGAGGAGCATCAGAGGAGCATCAGAGGAGCATCAGAGGAGCATCAGAGGAGCATCAGAGGAGCATCAGAGGAGCATCAGAGGAGCATCAGAGGAGCATCAGAGGAGCATCAGTGGAGCATCAGTGGAGCATCAGAGGAGCATCAGAGGAGCATCAGAGGAGCATCAGAGGAGCAACAGAGGAGCATCAGAGGAGCATCAGAGGAGCATCAGAGGAGCATCAGAGGAGCATCAGAGGAGCATCAGAGGAGAATCAGAGGAGCATCAGAGGAGCATCAGAGGAGCATCAGAGGAGCATCAGAGGTGCATCAGTGGAGCATCAGAGGAGCATCAGAGGAGCAACAGAGGAGCATCAGAGGAGCATCAGAGGAGCAGGAGCAGGTGCAGGAGCAGAAGCAGGAGCAGGTGCAGGAGCAGAAGCAGGAGCAGGTGCAGGAGCAGAAGCAGGAGCAGGAGCAGGTGCAGGAGCAAGAGCATCAGAGGAGAATCAGAGGAGCAGGAGCAGGAGCAGGAGCAGGAACAGGAGCAGGAGCAACAGAGGAGCATCAGAGGAGCAGGAGCAGGAGCAGGAGCAGGAGCAGGAGCAGGTGCAGGAGCAGAAGCAGGAGCAGGAGCAGGTGCAGGAGCAAGAGCATCAGAGGAGCATCAGAGGAGCAGGAGCAGGAGCAGGAGCAGGAACAGGAACAGGAGCAGGAGCATCAGAGGAGCATCAGAGGAGCAGGAGCAGGAGCAGGAGCAGTAGCAGGAGCATCAGAGGAGCATCAGAGGAGCATCAGAGGAGCATCAGAGGAGCATCAGAGGAGCATCAGAGGAGCATCAGAGGAGCATCAGAGGAGCATCAGAGGAGCATCAGCGAAGCATCAGAGGAGCATCAGAGGAGCATCAGTGGAGCATCAGTGGAGCATCAGAGGAGCATCAGAGGAGCATCAGAGGAGCATCAGAGGAGCAACAGAGGAACATCAGAGGAGCATCAGAGGAGCATCAGAGGAGCATCAGAGGAGCATCAGAGGAGCATCAGAGGAGCATCAGAGGAGCATCAGAGGAGCATCAGTGTAGCATCAGAGGAGCATCAGAGGAGCATCAGAGGAGCATCAGAGGAGCATCAGAGGAGCAACAGAGGAGCATCAGAGGAGCAACAGAGGAGCATCAGAGGAGCATCAGAGAAGCATCAGAGGAGCCTCAGAGGAGCATCGGAGGAGCATCAGAGGAGCATCAGAGGAGCATAAGAGGAGCATCAGAGGAGCATCAGAGGAGCATCAGAGGAGCATCAGAGGAGCATCAGAGGAGCCTCAGAGGAGCCTCAGAGGAGCATCAGAGGAGCATCAGAGGAGCCTCAGAGGAGCATCAGAGGAGCATCAGAGGAGCATCAGAGGAGCATCAGAGGAGCATCAGAGGAGCAACAGAGGAGCATCAGAGGAGCATCAGAGGAGCCTCAGAGGAGCCTCAGAGGAGCATCAGAGGAGCATCAGAGGAGCATCAGAGGAGCATCAGAGGAGCATCAGAGGAGCATCAGAGGAGCCTCAGAGGAGCGTCAGAGGAGCGTCAGAGGAGCATCAGAGGAGCATCAGAGGAGCATCAGAGGAGCATCAGAGGAGCATCAGAGGAGAATCAGAGGAGCATCAGAGGAGCATCAGAGGAGCATCAGAGGAGCATCAGAGGAGCATCAGAGGAGCATCAGAGGAGCATCAGAGGAGCAACAGAGGAGCAGGAGCAGGAGCAGGAGCAGGTGCAGGAGCAGAAGCAGGAGCAGGTGCAGGAGCAGAAGCAGGAGCAGGAGCAGGTGCAGGAGCAAGAGCATCAGAGGAGCATCAGAGGAGCAGGAGCAGGAGCAGGAGCAGGAGCAGGAACAGGAGCAGGAGCAACAGAGGAGCATCAGAGGAGCAGGAGCAGGAGCAGGAGCAGGAGCAGGAGCAGGTGCAGGAGCAGAAGCAGGAGCAGGAGCAGGTGCAGGAGCAAGAGCATCAGAGGAGCATCAGAGGAGCAGGAGCAGGAGCAGGAGCAGGAGCAGGAACAGGAGCAGGAGCATCAGAGGAGCATCAGAGGAGCAGGAGCAGGAGCAGGAGCAGGAGCAGGAGCATCAGAGGAGCATCAGAGGAGCATCAGAGGAGCATCAGAGGAGCATCAGAGGAGCATCAGAGGAGCATCAGAGGAGCATCAGAGGAGCATCAGAGGAGCATCAGTGGAGCATCAGTGGAGCATCAGAGGAGCATCAGAGGAGCATCAGAGGAGCATCAGAGGAGCAACAGAGGAGCATCAGAGGAGCATCAGAGGAGCATCAGAGGAGCATCAGAGGAGCATCAGAGGAGCATCAGAGGAGAATCAGAGGAGCATCAGAGGAGCATCAGAGGAGCATCAGAGGTGCATCAGTGGAGCATCAGAGGAGCATCAGAGGAGCAACAGAGGAGCATCAGAGGAGCATCAGAGGAGCAGGAGCAGGTGCAGGAGCAGAAGCAGGAGCAGGTGCAGGAGCAGAAGCAGGAGCAGGTGCAGGAGCAGAAGCAGGAGCAGGAGCAGGTGCAGGAGCAAGAGCATCAGAGGAGCATCAGAGGAGCAGGAGCAGGAGCAGGAGCAGGAGCAGGAACAGGAGCAGGAGCAACAGAGGAGCATCAGAGGAGCAGGAGCAGGAGCAGGAGCAGGAGCAGGAGCAGGTGCAGGAGCAGAAGCAGGAGCAGGAGCAGGTGCAGGAGCAAGAGCATCAGAGGAGCATCAGAGGAGCAGGAGCAGGAGCAGGAGCAGGAGCAGGAACAGGAGCAGGAGCATCAGAGGAGCATCAGAGGAGCAGGAGCAGGAGCAGGAGCAGGAGCAGGAGCAGGAGCAGGAGCATCAGAGGAGCATCAGAGGAGCATCAGAGGAGCATCAGAGGAGCATCAGAGGAGCATCAGAGGAGCATCAGAGGAGCATCAGTGTAGCATCAGAGGAGCATCAGAGGAGCATCAGAGGAGCATCAGAGGAGCAACAGAGGAGCATCAGAGGAGCAACAGAGGAGCATCAGAGGAGCATCAGAGAAGCATCAGAGTAGCCTCGGAGGAGCATCGGAGGAGCATCAGAGGAGCATCAGAGGAGCATCAGAGGAGAATCAGAGGAGCATCAGAGGAGCATCAGAGGAGCATCAGAGGAGCATCAGAGGAGCCTCAGAGGAGCCTCAGAGGAGCATCAGAGGAGCATCAGAGGAGCATCAGAGGAGCATCAGAGGAGCATCAGAGGAGCATCAGAGGAGCATCAGAGGAGCAACAGAGGAGCTTCAGAGGAGCATCAGAGGAGCCTCAGAGGAGCCTCAGAGGAGCATCAGAGGAGCATCAGAGGAGCATCAGAGGAGCATCAGAGGAGCATCAGAGGAGCATCAGAGGAGCCTCAGAGGAGCGTCAGAGGAGCATCAGAGGAGCATCAGAGGAGCATCAGAGGAGCATCAGAGGAACATCAGAGGAAAATCAGAGGAGCATCAGAGGAGCATCAGAGGAGCATCAGAGGAGCATCAGAGGAGCATCAGAGGAGCATCAGAGGAGCATCAGAGGAGCATCAGAGGAGCATCAGAGGAGCAACAGAGGAGCAGGAGCAGGAGCAGGAGCAGGTGCAGGAGCAGAAGCAGGAGCAGGTGCAGGAGCAGAAGCAGGAGCAGGAGCAGGTGCAGGAGCAAGAGCATCAGAGGAGCATCAGAGGAGCAGGAGCAGGAGCAGGAGCAGGAGCAGGAACAGGAGCAGGAGCAACAGAGGAGCATCAGAGGAGCAGGAGCAGGAGCAGGAGCAGGAGCAGGAGCAGGTGCAGGAGCAGAAGCAGGAGCAGGAGCAGGTGCAGGAGCAAGAGCATCAGAGGAGCATCAGAGGAGCAGGAGCAGGAGCAGGAGCAGGAGCAGGAACAGGAGCAGGAGCATCAGAGGAGCATCAGAGGAGCAGGAGCAGGAGCAGGAGCAGGAGCAGGAGCATCAGAGGAGCATCAGAGGAGCATCAGAGGAGCATCAGAGGAGCATCAGAGGAGCATCAGAGGAGCATCAGAGGAGCATCAGAGGAGCATCAGTGGAGCATCAGTGGAGCATCAGAGGAGCATCAGAGGAGCATCAGAGGAGCATCAGAGGAGCAACAGAGGAGCATCAGAGGAGCATCAGAGGAGCATCAGAGGAGCATCAGAGGAGCATCAGAGGAGCATCAGAGGAGCATCAGAGGAGCATCAGTGTAGCATCAGAGGAGCATCAGAGGAGCATCAGAGGAGCATCAGAGGAGCATCAGTGGAGCATCAGAGCAGCATCAGAGGAGCATCAGAGGAGCATCAGAGGAGCATCAGAGGAGCATCAGAGGAGCATCAGAGGAGCATCAGAGGAGCATCAGAGGAGCATCAGAGGAGCATCAGTGGAGCATCAGAGGAGCATCAGAGGAGCATCAGAGGAGCATCAGAGGAGCATCAGAGGAGCATCAGTGGAGCATCAGAGCAGCATCAGAGGAGCATCAGAGGAGCATCAGAGGAGTATCAGAGGAGCATCAGAGGAGCATCAGAGGAGCATCAGAGGAGCATCAGAGGAGCATCAGAGGAGCATCAGAGGAGCATCAGAGGAGCATCAGAGGAGCATCAGTGGAGCATCAGTGGAGCATCAGAGGAGCATCAGTGGAGCATCAGAGGAGCATCAGAGGAGCATCAGAGGAGCATCAGAGGAGCATGAGAGGAGCATCAGAGGAGCATCAGAGGAGCATCAGAAGAGCATCAGAGGAGCATCAGAGGAGCATCAGAGGAGCATCAGAGGAGCATCAGAGGAGCATCAGAGGAGCATCAGAGGAGCAACAGAGGAGCATCAGAGGAGCGACAGAGGAGCAACAGAGGAGCAGGAGCAGGAGCAGGTGCAGGAGCAGAAGCAGGAGCAGGAGCAGGTGCAGGTGCAGGAGGAAGAGCATCAGAGGAGCATCAGAGGAGCAGGAGCAGGAGCAGGAGCAGGAGCAGGAACAGGAGCAGGAGCATCAGAGGAGCATCAGAGGAGCAGGAGCAGGAGCAGGAGCAGGAGCAGGAGCATCAGAGGAGCATCATAGGAGCATCAGAGGAGCATCAGAGGAGCATCAGAGGAGCATCAGAGGAGCATCAGAGGAGCATCAGAGGAGCATCAGAGGAGCATCAGAGGAGCATCAGAGGAGCATCAGTGGAGCATCAGTGGAGCATCAGAGGAGCATCAGAGGAGCATCAGAGGAGCATCAGAGGAGCAACAGAGGAGCATCAGAGGAGCATCAGAGGAGCATCAGAGGAGCATCAGAGGAGCATCAGAGGAGCATCAGAGGAGCATCAGTGTAGCATCAGAGGAGCATCAGAGGAGCATCAGAGGAGCATCAGAGGAGCAACAGAGGAGCATCAGAGGAGCAACAGAGGAGCATCAGAGGAGCATCAGAGAAGCATCAGAGGAGCCTCAGAGGAGCATCGGAGGAGCATCAGAGGAGCATCAGAGGAGCATCAGAGGAGCATCAGAGGAGCATCAGAGGAGCATCAGAGGAGCATCAGAGGAGCCTCAGAGGAGCCTCAGAGGAGCATCAGAGGAGCATCAGAGGAGCATCAGAGGAGCATCAGAGGAGCATCAGAGGAGCAACAGAGGAGCATCAGAGGAGCATCAGAGAGGCCTCAGAGGAGCATCAGAGGAGCATCAGAGGAGCATCAGAGGAGCATCAGAGGAGCATCAGAGGAGCATCAGAGGAGCATCAGAGGAGCATCAGAGGAGCATCAGAGGAGCAACAGAGGAGCATCAGAGGAGCAACAGAGGAGCATCAGAGGAGCATCAGAGGAGCATCAGAGGAGCATCAGAGGAGCATCAGAGTAGCATCAGTGGAGCATCAGAGGAGCATCAGAGGAGCATCAGAGGAGCATCAGAGGAGCATCAGAGGAGCATCAGAGGAGCATCAGTGGAGCATCAGTGGAGCATCAGAGGAGCATCAGAGGAGCATCAGAGGAGCATCAGAGGAGCAACAGAGGAGCATCAGAGGAGCATCAGAGGAGCATCAGAGGAGCATCAGAGGAGCATCAGAGGAGCATCAGAGGAGCATCAGAGGAGCATCAGTGTAGCATCAGAGGAGCATCAGAGGAGCATCAGAGGAGCATCAGAGGAGCATCAGAGGAGCAACAGAGGAGCATCAGAGGAGCAACAGAGGAGCATCAGAGAAGCATCAGAGAAGCATCAGAGGAGCATCGGAGGAGCATCAGAGGAGCATCAGAGGAGCATCAGAGGAGCATCAGAGGAGCATCAGAGGAGCATCAGAGGAGCATCAGAGGAGCATCAGTGGAGCATCAGAGAGGCATCAGAGGAGCATCAGAGGAGCATCAGAGGAGCATCAGAGGAGCATCAGAGGAGCATCAGAGGAGCATCAGAGGAGCATCAGAGGAGCATCAGTGGAGCATCAGAGGAGCATCAGAGGAGCATC
Organism: Narcine bancroftii; assembly: GCF_036971445.1. Lineage (NCBI taxonomy): Eukaryota > Metazoa > Chordata > Chondrichthyes > Torpediniformes > Narcinidae > Narcine > Narcine bancroftii. Next base: position 3,011,683 of record NW_027211893.1, read on the forward strand.
AGAGGAGCATCAGAGGAGCATCAGAGGAGCATCAGTGCAGCATCAGAGCAGCATCAGAGGAGCATCAGAGGAGCATCAGAGGAGCATCAGAGGAGCATCAGAGGAGCATCAGAGGAGCATCAGAGGAGCATCAGAGGAGCATCAGAGGAGCATCAGAGGAGCATCAGTGGAGCATCAGAGGAGCATCAGAGGAGCATCAGTGGAGCATCAGAGGAGCATCAGAGGAGCATCAGAGGAGCATCAAAGGAGCATCAGAGGAGCATCAGAGGAGCATCAGAGGAGCATCAGAGGAGCATCAGAGGAGCATCAGAGGAGCATCAGAGGAGCATCAGAGGAGCATCAGAGGAGCATCAGAGGAGCATCAGAGGAGCATCAGAGGAGCATCAGAGGAGCATCAGAGGAGCAACAGAGGAGCATCAGAGGAGCAACAGAGGAGCAGGAGCAGGAGCAGGAGCAGGTGCAGGAGCAGAAGCAGAAGCAGGAGCAGGTGCAGGAGCAAGAGCATCAGAGGAGCATCAGAGGAGCAGGAGCAGGAGCAGGAGCAGGAGCAGGAAGCAGGAGCATCAGAGGAGCATCAGAGGAGCAGGAGCAGGAGCAGGAGCAGGAGCAGGAGCATCAGAGGAGCATCAGAGGAGCATCAGAGGAGCATCAGAGGAGCATCAGTGGAGCATCAGTGGAGCATCAGAGGAGCATCAGAGGAGCATCAGAGGAGCATCAGAGGAGCAACAGAGGAGCATCAGAGGAGCATCAGAGGAGCATCAGAGGAGCATCAGAGGAGCATCAGAGGAGCATCAGAGGAGCATCAGTGTAGCATCAGAGGAGCATCAGAGGAGCATCAGAGGAGCATCAGAGGAGCAACAGAGGAGCATCAGAGGAGCAACAGAGGAGCATCAGAGAAGCATCAGAGAAGCATCAGAGGAGCCTCGGAGGAGCATCAGAGGAGCATCAGAGGAGCATCAGAGGAGCATCAGAGGAGCCTCAGAGGAGCCTCAGAGGAGCATCAGAGGAGCATCAGAGGAGCATCAGATGAGCATCAGAGGAGCATCAGAGGAGCATCAGAGGAGCATCAGAGGAGCAACAGAGGAGCATCAGAGGAGCATCAGAGGAGCCTCAGAGGAGCCTCAGAGGAGCATCAGAGGAGCATCAGAGGAGCATCAGAGGAGCATCAGAGGAGCATCAGAGGAGCATCAGAGGAGCCTCAGAGGAGCGTCAGAGGAGCATCAGAGGAGCATCAGAGGAGCATCAGAGGAGCATCAGAGGAGCATCAGAGGAGTATCAGAGGAGCATCAGAGGAGCATCAGAGGAGCATCAGAGGAGCCTCAGAGGAGCATCAGAGGAGCATCAGAGGAGCATCAGAGGAGCATCAGAGGAGCATCAGTGGAGCATCAGAGGAGCATCAGAGGAGCATCAGAGGAGCATCAGAGGAGCATCAGAGGAGCCTCAGAGGAGCCTCAGAGGAGCATCAGAGGAGCATCAGAGGAGCATCAGAGGAGCATCAGAGGAGCATCAGAGGAGCATCAGAGGAGCATCAGAGGAGCATCAGAGGAGCAACAGAGGAGCATCAGAGGAGCATCAGAGGAGCCTCAGAGGAGCCTCAGAGGAGCATCAGAGGAGCATCAGAGGAGCATCAGAGGAGCATCAGAGGAGCATCAGAGGAGCATCAGAGGAGCCTCAGAGGAGCGTCAGAGGAGCATCAGAGGAGCATCAGAGGAGCATCAGAGGAGCATCAGAGGAGCATCAGAGGAGGATCAGAGGAGCATCAGAGGACCATCAGAGGAGCATCAGAGGAGAATCAGAAGAGCATCAGAGGAGCATCAGAGGAGCAACAGAGGAGCATCAGAGGAGCATCAGAGGAGCCTCAGAGGAGCATCAGAGGAGCATCAGAGGAGCATCAGAGGAGCATCAGTGGAGCATCAGTGGAGCATCGGAGGAGCATCAGAGGAGCATCTGAGGAGCATCAGAGGAGCAACAGAGGAGCATCAGAGGAGCATCAGAGGAGCATCAGAGGAGCATCAGAGGAGCATCAGAGTAGCATCAGTGGAGCATCAGAGGAGCATCAGTTGAGCATCAGTGGAGCATCAGAGGAGCATCAGAGGAGCATCAGAGGAGCATCAGAGGAGCATCAGTGGAGCATCAGAGGAGCATCAGAGGAGCATCAGAGGAGCATCAGAGGAGCATCAGAGGAGCATCAGAGGAGCATCAGAGGAGCATCAGAGGAGCATCAGAGGAGCATCAGAGGAGCATCAGAGGAGCATCAGAGGAGCATCAGAGGAGCATCAGTGGAGCATCAGAGGAGCATCAGAGGAGCATCAGTGGAGCATCAGAGGAGCATCAGAGGAGCATCAGAGGAGCATCAGAGGAGAATCAGAGGAGCATCAGAGGAGCATCAGAGGAGCATCAGAGGAGCATCAGAGGTGCATCAGTGGAGCATCAGTGGAGCATCAGAGGAGCATCAGAGGAGCATCAGAGGAACATCAGAGGAGCAACAGAGGAGCATCAGAGGAGCATCAGAGGAGCAGGAGCAGGTGCAGGAGCAGAAGCAGGAGCAGGTGCAGGAGCAGAAGCAGGAGCAGGTGCAGGAGCAGAAGCAGGAGCAGGAGCAGGTGCAGGAGCAAGAGCATCAGAGGAGCATCAGAGGAGCAGGAGCAGGAGCAGGAGCAGGAGCAGGAACAGGAGCAGGAGCAACAGAGGAGCATCAGAGGAGCAGGAGCAGGAGCAGGAGCAGGAGCAGGAGCAGGTGCAGGAGCAGAAGCAGGAGCAGGAGCAGGTGCAGGAGCAAGAGCATCAGAGGAGCATCAGAGGAGCAGGAGCAGGAGCAGGAGCAGGAGCAGGAACAGGAGCAGGAGCATCAGAGGAGCATCAGAGGAGCAGGAGCAGGAGCAGGAGCAGGAGCAGGAGCATCAGAGGAGCATCAGAGGAGCATCAGAGGAGCATCAGAGGAGCATCAGAGGAGCATCAGAGGAGCATCAGAGGAGCATCAGAGGAGCATCAGAGGAGCATCAGAGGAGCATCAGTGGAGCATCAGTGGAGCATCAGAGGAGCATCAGAGGAGCATCAGAGGAGCATCAGAGGAGCATCAGAGGAGCATCAGAGGAGCATCAGAGGAGCATCAGAGGAGCATCAGAGGAGCATCAGAGGAGCATCAGAGGAGCATCAGTGTAGCATCAGAGGAGCATCAGAGGAGCATCAGAGGAGCATCAGAGGAGCATCAGAGGAGCAACAGAGGAGCATCAGAGGAGCAACAGAGGAGCATCAGAGGAGCATCAGAGAAGCATCAGAGGAACCTCAGAGGAGCATCGGAGGAGCATCAGAGGAGCATCAGAGGAGCATCAGAGGAGCATCAGAGGAGCATCAGAGGAGCATCAGAGGAGCAACAGAGGAGCATCAGAGGAGCAACAGAGGAGCATCAGAGGAGCATCAGAGAAGCATCAGAGGAGCCTCAGAGGAGCCTCAGAGGAGCATCAGAGGAGCATCAGAGGAGCATCAGAGGAGCATCAGAGGAGCATCAGAGGAGCATCAGAGGAGCATCAGAGGAGCCTCAGAGGAGCCTCAGAGGAGCATCAGAGGAGCCTCAGAGGAGCATCAGAGGAGCATCAGAGGAGCATCAGAGGAGCATCAGAGGAGCATCAGAGGAGCATCAGAGGAGCCTCAGAGGAGCGTCAGAGGAGCATCAGAGGAGCATCAGAGGAGCATCAGAGGAGCATCAGAGGAGCATCAGAGGAGCATCAGAGGAGGATCTGAGGAGCATCAGAGGACCATCAGAGGAGCATCAGAGGAGAATCAGAAGAGCATCAGAGGAGCATCAGAGGAGCAACAGAGGAGCATCAGAGGAGCATCAGAGGAGCCTCAGAGGAGCCTCAGAGGAGCATTAGAGGAGCATCAGAGGAGCATCAGAGGAGCATCAGAGGAGCATCAGAGGAGCATCAGAGGAGCATCAGTGGAGCATCAGAGGAGCATCGGAGGAGCATCAGAGGAGCATCTGAGGAGCATCAGAGGAGCAACAGAGGAGCATCAGAGGAGCATCAGAGGAGCATCAGAGGAGCATCAGAGGAGCATCAGTGGAGCATCAGAGGAGCATCAGAGGAGCATCAGAGGAGCATCAGAGGAGCATCAGAGGAGCATCAGAGGAGCATCAGAGGAGCATCAGAGGAGCATCAGAGGAGCATCAGAGGAGCATCAGAGGAGCATCAGAGGAGCATCAGAGGAGCATCAGAGGAGCATCAGTGGAGCATCAGAGGAGCATCAGAGGAGCATCAGTGGAGCATCAGAGGAGCATCAGAGGAGCATCAGAGGAGCATCAGAGGAGCATCAGAGGAGCATCAGAGGAGCATCAGAGGAGCATCAGAGGAGAATCAGAGGAGCATCAGAGGAGCATCAGAGGAGCATCAGAGGAGCATCAGAGGTGCATCAGTGGAGCATCAGTGGAGCATCAGAGGAGCATCAGAGGAGCATCAGAGGAGCATCAGAGGAGCAACAGAGGAGCATCAGAGGAGCATCAGAGGAGCAGGAGCAGGTGCAGGAGCAGAAGCAGGAGCAGGTGCAGGAGCAGAAGCAGGAGCAGGTGCAGGAGCAGAAGCAGGAGCAGGAGCAGGTGCAGGAGCAAGAGCATCAGAGGAGCATCAGAGGAGCAGGAGCAGGAGCAGGAGCAGGAGCAGGAACAGGAGCAGGAGCAACAGAGGAGCATCAGAGGAGCAGGAGCAGGAGCAGGAGCAGGAGCAGGAGCAGGTGCAGGAGCAGAAGCAGGAGCAGGAGCAGGTGCAGTAGCAAGAGCATCAGAGGAGCATCAGAGGAGCAGGAGCAGGAGCAGGAGCAGGAGCAGGAACAGGAGCAGGAGCATCAGAGGAGCATCAGAGGAGCAGGAGCAGGAGCAGGAGCAGGAGCAGGAGCATCAGAGGAGCATCAGAGGAGCATCAGAGGAGCATCAAAGGAGCATCAGAGGAGCCTCAGAGGAGCCTCAGAGGAGCATCAGAGGAGCATCAGAGGAGCATCAGAGGAGCATCAGAGGAGCGTCAGAGGAGCGTCAGAGGAGCATCAGAGGAGCATCAGAGGAGCATCAGAGGAGCATCAGAGGAGCATCAGAGGAGAATCAGAGGAGCATCAGAGGAGCATCAGAGGAGCATCAGAGGAGCATCAGAGGAGCATCAGAGGAGCATCAGAGGAGCATCAGAGGAGCATCAGAGGAGCAACAGAGGAGCAGGAGCAGGAGCGGGAGCAGGTGCAGGAGCAGAAGCAGGAGCAGGTGCAGGAGCAGAAGCAGGAGCAGGAGCAGGTGCAGGAGCAAGAGCATCAGAGGAGCATCAGAGGAGCAGGAGCAGGAGCAGGAGCAGGAGCAGGAACAGGAGCAGGAGCAACAGAGGAGCATCAGAGGAGCAGGAGCAGGAGCAGGAGCAGGAGCAGGAGCAGGTGCAGGAGCAGAAGCAGGAGCAGGAGCAGGTGCAGGAGCAAGAGCATCAGAGGAGCATCAGAGGAGCAGGAGCAGGAGCAGGAGCAGGAGCAGGAACAGGAGCAGGAGCATCAGAGGAGCATCAGAGGAGCAGGAGCAGGAGCAGGAGCAGGAGCAGGAGCATCAGAGGAGCATCAGAGGAGCATCAGAGGAGCATCAGAGGAGCATCAGAGGAGCATCAGAGGAGCATCAGAGGAGCATCAGAGGAGCATCAGAGGAGCATCAGAGGAGCATCAGTGGAGCATCAGTGGAGCATCAGAGGAGCATCAGAGGAGCATCAGAGGAGCATCAGAGGAGCATCAGAGGAGCAACAGAGGAGCATCAGAGGAGCATCAGAGGAGCATCAGAGGAGCATCAGAGGAGCATCAGAGGAGCATCAGAGGAGCATCAGAGGAGCATCAGTGGAGCATCAGTGGAGCATCAGAGGAGCATCAGAGGAGCATCAGAGGAGCATCAGAGGAGCAACAGAGGAGCATCAGTGGAGCATCAGAGGAGCATCAGAGGAGCATCAGAGGAGCATCAGAGGAGCATCAGAGGAGCATCAGAGGAGCATCAGAGGAGCATCAGAGGAGCATCAGAGGAGCATCAGAGGAGCATCAGAGGAGCATCAGAGGAGCATCAGAGGAGCATCAGAGGAGCATCAGTGTAGCATCAGAGGAGCATCAGAGGAGCATCAGAGGAGCATCAGAGGAGCATCAGAGGAGCAACAGAGGAGCATCAGAGGAGCAACAGAGGAGCATCAGAGGAGCATCAGAGAAGCATCAGAGGAGCCTCAGAGGAGCATCGGAGGAGCATCAGAGGAGCATCAGAGGAGCATCAGAGGAGCATCAGAGGAGCATCAGAGGAGCATCAGAGGAGACTCAGAGGAGCCTCAGAGGAGCATCAGAGGAGCATCAGAGGAGCATCAGAGGAGCATCAGAGGAGCATCAGAGGAGCAACAGAGGAGCATCAGAGGAGCATCAGAGGAGCATCAGAGGAGCGTCAGAGGAGCATCAGAGGAGCATCAGAGGAGCATCAGAGGAGCATCAGAGGAGCATCAGAGGAGCATCAGAGGAGCATCAGAGGAGCAACAGAGGAGCATCAGAGGAGCAACAGAGGAGCATCAGAGGAGCATCAGAGGAGCATCAGAGGAGCATCAGAGGAGCATCAGATTAGCATCAGTGGAGCATCAGAGGAGCATCAGAGGAGCATCAGAGGAGCATCAGAGGAGCATCAGAGGATCATCAGAGGAGCATCAGTGGAGCATCAGTGGAGCATCAGAGGAGCATCAGAGGAGCATCAGAGGAGCATCAGAGGAGCAACAGAGGAGCATCAGAGGAGCATCAGAGGAGCATCAGAGGAGCATCAGAGGAGCATCAGAGGAGCATCAGAGGAGCATCAGAGGAGCATCAGTGTAGCATCAGAGGAGCATCAGAGGAGCATCAGAGGAGCATCAGAGGAGCATCAGAGGAGCAACAGAGGAGCATCAGAGGAGCCACAGAGGAGCATCAGAGAAGCATCAGAGAAGCATCAGAGGAGCATCGGAGGAGCATCAGAGGAGCATCAGAGGAGCATCAGAGGAGCATCAGAGGAGCATCAGAGGAGCATCAGAGGAGCATCAGAGGAGCATCAGTGGAGCATCAGAGAGGCACCAGAGGAGCATCAGAGGAGCATCAGAGGAGCATCAGAGGAGAATCAGAGGAGCATCAGAGGAGCATCAGAGGAGCATCAGAGGAGCATCAGAGGAGCATCAGTGGAGCATCAGAGGAGCATCAGAGGAGCATCAGAGGAGCATCAGAGGAGCATCAGAGGAGCATCAGTGCAGCATCAGAGCAGCATCAGAGGAGCATCAGAGGAGCATCAGAGGAGCATCAGAGGAGCATCAGAGGAGCATCAGAGGAGCATCAGAGAAGCATCAGAGGAGCATCAGAGGAGCATCAGAGGAGCATCAGAGGAGCATCAGTGGAGCATCAGAGGAGCATCAGAGGAGCATCAGAGGAGCATCAGAGGAGCAACAGAGGAGCATCAGAGGAGCAACAGAGGAGCAGGAGCAGGAGCAGGAGCAGGTGCAGGAGCAGAAGCTGAAGCAGGAGCAGGTGCAGGAGCAAGAGCATCAGAGGAGCATCAGAGGAGCAGGAGCAGGAGCAGGAGCAGGAGCAGGAACAGGAGCAGGAGCATCAGATGAGCATCAGAGGAGCAGGAGCAGGAGCAGGAGCAGGAGCAGGAGCATCAGAGGAGCATCAGAGGAGCATCAGAGGAGCATCAGAGGAGCATCAGTGGAGCATTAGTGGAGCATCAGAGGAGCATCAGTGTAGCATCAGAGGAGCATCAGACGAGCATCAGAGGAGCATCAGAGGAGCATCAGAGGAGCATCAGAGGAGCATCAGAGGAGCATCAGAGGAGCATCAGAGGAGCATCAGAGGAGCATCAGAGGAGCATCAGAGGAGCATCAGAGGAGCATCAGAGGAGCAACAGAGGAGCATCAGAGGAGCAACAGAGGAGCATCAGAGGAGCATCAGAGGAGCATCAGAGGAGCATCAGAGGAGCATCAGAGTAGCATCAGTGGAGCATCAGAGGAGCATCAGTTGAGCATCAGTGGAGCATCAGAGGAGCATCAGTGGAGCATCAGAGGAGCATCAGAGGAGCATCAGAGGAGCATCAGAGGAGCATCAGAGGAGCATCAGTGGAGCATCAGAGGAGCATCAGAGGAGCATCAGAGGAGCATCAGAGGAGCATCAGAGGAGCATCAGAGGAGCATCAGATGAGCATCAGAGGAGCATCAGAGGAGCATCAGAGGAGAATCAGAGGAGCATCAGTGGAGCATCAGTGGAGCATCAGAGGAGCATCAGAGGAGCATCAGAGGAGCAACAGAGGAGCATCAGAGGAGCATCAGAGGAGCATCAGAGGAGCATCAGAGGAGCATCAGAGGAGCATCAGAGGAGCATCAGAGGAGCATCAGTGTAGCATCAGAGGAGCATCAGAGGAGCATCAGAGGAGAATCAGAGGAGCATCAGAGGAGCAACAGAGGAGCATCAGAGGAGCAACAGAGGAGCATCAGAGGAGCATCAGAGAAGCATCAGAGGATCCTCAGAGGAGCATCGGAGGAGCATCAGAGGAGCATCAGATGAGCATCAGAGGAGCATCAGAGGAGCATCAGAGGAGCATCAGAGGAGCATCAGAGGAGCATCAGTGGAGCATCAGAGCAGCATCAGAGGAGCATCAGAGGAGCATCAGAGGAGCATCAGAGGAGCATCAGAGGAGCATCAGAGGAGCATCAGAGGAGCATCAGAGGAGCATCAGAGGAGCATCAGAGGAGCATCAGAGGAGCATCAGAGGAGCATCAGAGGAGCATCAGAGGAGCATCAGTGGAGCATCATAGGAGCATCAGAGGAGCATCAGAGGAGCATCAGAGGAGCATCAGAGGAGCATCAGTGGAGCATCAGAGCAGCATCAGAGGAGCATCAGAGGAGCATCAGAGGAGCATCAGAGGAGCATCAGAGGAGCATCAGAGGAGCATCAGAGGAGCATCAGAGGAGCATCAGTGGAGCATCAGTGGAGCATCAGAGGAGCATCAGTGGAGCATCAGAGGAGCATCAGAGGAGCATCAGAGGAGCATGAGAGGAGCATCAGAGGAGCATCTGTGGAGCATCAGAGGAGCATCAGAGGAGCATCAGAGGAGCATCAGAGGAGCATCAGAGGAGCATCAGAGGAGCATCAGAGGAGCATCAGAGGAGCAACAGAGGAGCATCAGAGGAGCGACAGAGGAGCAACAGAGGAGCAGGAGCAGGAGCAGGTGCAGGAGCAGAAGCAGGAGCAGGAGCAGGTGCAGGTGCAGGAGGAAGAGCATCAGAGGAGCATCAGAGGAGCAGGAGCAGGAGCAGGAGCAGGAGCAGGAACAGGAGCAGGAGCATCAGAGGAGCATCAGAGGAGCAGGAGCAGGAGCAGGAGCAGGAGCAGGAGCATCAGAGGAGCATCATAGGAGCATCAGAGGAGCATCATAGGAGCATCAGAGGAGCATCAGAGGAGAATCAGAGGAGCATCAGAGGAGCATCAGTGGAGCATCAGTGGAGCATCAGAGGAGCATCAGAGGAGCATCAGAGGAGCATCAGAGGAGCAACAGAGGAGCATCAGAGGAGCATCAGAGGAGCATCAGAGGAGCATCAGAGGAGCATCAGAGGAGCATCAGAGGAGCATCAGTGTAGCATCAGAGGAGCATCAGAGGAGCATCAGAGGAGCCTCAGAGGAGCATCAGAGGAGCAACAGAGAAGCATCAGAGGAGCAACAGAGGAGCATCAGAGGAGCATCAGAGAAGCATCAGAGGAGCCTCAGAGGAGCATCGGAGGAGCATCAGAGGAGCATCAGAGGAGCATCAGAGGAGCATCAGAGGAGCATCAGAGGAGCATCAGAGGAGCATCAGAGGAGCATCAGAGGAGCATCAGAGGAGCCTCAGAGGAGCATCAGAGGAGCATCAGAGGAGCATCAGAGGAGCATCAGAGGAGCATCAGAGGAGCAACAGAGGAGCATCAGAGGAGCATCAGAGGAGCCTCAGAGGAGCGTCAGAGGAGCATCAGAGGAGCATCAGAGGAGCATCAGAGGAGCATCAGAGGAGCATCAGAGGAGCATCAGAGGAGCATCAGAGGAGCATCAGAGGAGCAACAGAGGAGCATCAGAGGAGCAACAGAGGAGCATCAGAGGAGCATCAGAGGAGCATCAGAGGAGCATCAGAGTAGCATCAGTGGAGCATCAGAGGAGCATCAGAGGAGCATCAGAGGAGCATCAGAGGAGCATCAGAGGAGCATCAGAGGAGCATCAGTGGAGCATCAGTGGAGCATCAGAGGAGCATCAGAGGAGCATCAGAGGAGCATCAGAGGAGCAACAGAGGAGCATCAGAGGAGCATCAGAGGAGCATCAGAGGAGCATCAGAGGAGCATCAGAGGAGCATCAGAGGAGCATCAGAGGAGCATCAGTGTAGCATCAGAGGAGCATCAGAGGAGCATCAGAGGAGCATCAGAGGAGCATCAGAGGAGCAACAGAGGAGCATCAGAGGAGCAACAGAGGAGCATCAGAGAAGCATCAGAGAAGCATCAGAGGAGCATCGGAGGAGCATCAGAGGAGCATCAGAGGAGCATCAGAGGAGCATCAGAGGAGCATCAGAGGAGCATCAGAGGAGCATCAGAGGAGCATCAGAGGAGCATCAGTGGAGCATCAGAGAGGCATCAGAGGAGCATCAGAGGAGCATCAGAGGAGCATCAGAGGAGCATCAGAGGAGCATCAGAGGAGCATCAGAGGAGCATCAGAGGAGCATCAGTGGAGCATCAGAGGAGCATCAGAGGAGCATCAGAGGAGCATCAGAGGAGCATCAGAGGAGCATCAGTGCAGCATCAGAGGAGCATCAGAGGAGCATCAGAGGAGCATCAGAGGAGCATCAGAGGAGCATCAGAGGAGCATCAGAGGAGCATCAGAGGAGCATCAGAGGAGCATCAGAGGAGCATCAGAGGAGCATCAGTGGAGCATCAGAGGAGCATCAGAGGAGCATCAGTGGAGCATCAGAGGAGCATCAGAGGAGCATCAGAGGAGCATCAGAGGAGCATCAGAGGAGCATCAGAGGAGCATCAGAGGAGCATCAGAGGAGCATCAGAGGAGCATCAGAGGAGCATCAGAGGAGCATCAGAGGAGCATCAGAGGAGCATCAGAGGAGCATCAGAGGAGCATCAGAGGAGCATCAGAGGAGCATCAGAGGAGCATCAGAGGAGCATCAGAGGAGCAACAGAGGAGCATCAGAGGAGCATCAGAGGAGCCTCAGAGGAGCGTCAGAGGAGCATCAGAGGAGAATCAGAGGAGCATCAGAGGAGCATCAGAGGAGCATCAGAGGAGCATCAGAGGAGCATCAGAGGAGCATCAGAGGAGCAACAGAGGAGCATCAGAGGAGCAACAGAGGAGCATCAGAGGAGCATCAGAGGAGCATCAGAGGAGCATCAGAGGAGCATCAGAGTAGCATCAGTGGAGCATCAGAGGAGCATCAGAGGAGCATCAGAGGAGCATCAGAGGAGCATCAGAGGAGCATCAGAGGAGCATCAGTGGAGCATCAGTGGAGCATCAGAGGAGCATCAGAGGAGCATCAGAGGAGCATCAGAGGAGCAACAGAGGAGCATCAGAGGAGCATCAGAGGAGCATCAGAGGAGCATCAGAGGAGCATCAGAGGAGCATCAGAGGAGCATCAGTGTAGCATCAGAGGAGCATCAGAGGAGCATCAGAGGAGCATCAGAGGAGCATCAGAGGAGCAACAGAGGAGCATCAGAGGAGCCACAGAGGAGCATCAGAGAAGCATCAGAGAAGCATCAGAGGAGCATCGGAGGAGCATCAGAGGAGCATCAGAGGAGCATCAGAGGAGAATCAGAGGAGCATCAGAGGAGCATCAGAGGAGCATCAGAGGAGCATCAGTGGAGCATCAGAGAGGCATCAGAGGAGCATCAGAGGAGCATCAGAGGAGCATCAGAGGAGCATCAGAGGAGCATCAGAGGAGCATCAGAGCAGCATCAGAGGAGCATCAGTGGAGCATCAGAGGAGCATCAGAGGAGCATCAGAGGAGCATCAGAGGAGCATCAGAGGAGCATCAGTGGAGCATCAGAGCAGCATCAGAGGAGCATCAGAGGAGCATCAGAGGAGCATCAGAGGAGCATCAGAGGAGCATCAGAGGAGCATCAGAGGAGCATCAGAGGAGCATCAGAGGAGCATCAGTGGAGCATCAGAGGAGCATCAGAGGAGCATCAGTGGAGCATCAGAGGAGCATCAGAGGAGCATCAGAGGAGCATCAGAGGAGCATCAGAGGAGCATCAGAGCATCAGAGGAGCATCAGAAGAGCATCAGAGGAGCATCAGAGGAGCATCAGAGGAGCATCAGAGGAGCATCAGAGGAGCATCAGAGGAGCATCAGAGGAGCATCAGAGGAGCATCAGTGTAGCATCAGAGGAGCATCAGAGGAGCATCAGAGGAGCATCAGAGGAGCATCAGAGGAGCAACAGAGGAGCATCAGAGGAGCAACAGAGGAGCAGGAGCAGGAGCAGGAGCAGGTGCAGGAGCAGAAGCAGAAGCAGGAGCAGGTGCAGGAGCAAGAGCATCAGAGGAGAATCAGAGGAGCAGGAGCAGGAGCAGGAGCAGGAGCAGGAACAGGAGCAGGAGCATCAGAGGAGCATCAGAGGAGCAGGAGCAGGAGCAGGAGCAGGAGCAGGAGCATCAGAGGAGCATCAGAGGAGCATCAGAGGAGCATCAGAGGAGCATCAGTGGAGCATCAGTGGAGCATCAGAGGAGCATCAGTGTAGCATCAGAGGAGCATCAGACGAGCATCAGAGGAGCATCAGAGGAGCATCAGAGGAGCATCAGAGGAGCATCAGAGGAGCATCAGAGGAGCATCAGAGGAGCATCAGTGTAGCATCAGAGGAGCATCAGAGGAGCATCAGAGGAGCATCAGAGGAGAATCAGAGGAGCATCAGAGGAGCAACAGAGGAGCATCAGAGGAGCAACAGAGGAGCATCAGAGGAGCATCAGAGGAGCATCAGAGGAGCATCAGAGGAGCATCAGAGTAGCATCAGTGGAGCATCAGAGGAGCATCAGTTGAGCATCAGTGGAGCATCAGAGGAGCATCAGTGGAGCATCAGAGGAGCATCAGAGGAGCATCAGAGGAGCATCAGAGGAGCATCAGAGGAGCATCAGTGGAGCATCAGAGGAGCATCAGAGGAGCATCAGAGGAGCATCAGAGGAGCATCAGAGGAGCATCAGAGGAGCATCAGATGAGCATCAGAGGAGCATTAGAGGAGCATCAGAGGAGAATCAGAGGAGCATCAGTGGAGCATCAGTGGAGCATCAGAGGAGCATCAGAGGAGCATCAGAGGAGCATCAGAGGAGCAACAGAGGAGCATCAGAGGAGCATCAGAGGAGCATCAGAGGAGCATCAGAGGAGCATCAGAGGAGCATCAGAGGAGCATCAGAGGAGCATCAGTGTAGCATCAGAGGAGCATCAGAGGAGAATCAGAGGAGCATCAGAGGAGCAACAGAGGAGCATCAGAGGAGCAACAGAGGAGCATCAGAGGAGCATCAGAGAAGCATCAGAGGATCCTCAGAGGAGCATCGGAGGAGCATCAGAGGAGCATCAGATGAGCATCAGAGGAGCATCAGAGGAGCATCAGAGGAGCATCAGAGGAGCATCAGAGGAACATCAGAGGAGCAACAGAGGAGCATCAGAGGAGCATCAGAGGAGCAGTAGCAGGTGCAGGAGCAGAAGCAGGAGCAGGTGCAGGAGCAGAAGCAGGAGCAGGTGCAGGAGCAGAAGCAGGAGCAGGAGCAGGTGCAGGAGCAAGAGCATCAGAGGAGCATCAGAGGAGCAGGAGCAGGAGCAGGAGCAGGAGCAGGAACAGGAGCAGGAGCAACAGAGGAGCATCAGAGGAGCAGGAGCAGGAGCAGGAGCAGGAGCAGGAGCAGGTGCAGGAGCAGAAGCAGGAGCAGGAGCAGGTGCAGGAGCAAGAGCATCAGAGGAGCATCAGAGGAGCAGGAGCAGGAGCAGGAGCAGGAGCAGGAACAGGAGCAGGAGCATCAGAGGAGCATCAGAGGAGCAGGAGCAGGAGCAGGAGCAGGAGCAGGAGCATCAGAGGAGCATCAGAGGAGCATCAGAGGAGCATCAGAGGAGCATCAGAGGAGCATCAGAGGAGCATCAGAGGAGCATCAGAGGAGCATCAGTGGAGCATCAGTGGAGCATCAGAGGAGCATCAGAGGAGCATCAGAGGAGCATCAGAGGAGCAACAGAGGAGCATCAGAGGAGCATCAGAGGAGCATCAGAGGAGCATCAGAGGAGCATCAGAGGAGCATCAGAGGAGCATCAGAGGAGCATCAGTGTAGCATCAGAGGAGCATCAGAGGAGCATCAGAGGAGCATCAGAGGAGCATCAGAGGAGCAACAGAGGAGCATCAGAGGAGCAACAGAGGAGCATCAGAGGAGCATCAGAGAAGCATCAGAGGAACCTCAGAGGAGCATCGGAGGAGCATCAGAGGAGCATCAGAGGAGCATCAGAGGAGCATCAGAGGAGCATCAGAGGAGCATCAGAGGAGCAACAGAGGAGCATCAGAGGAGCAACAGAGGAGCATCAGAGGAGCATCAGAGAAGCATCAGAGGAGCCTCAGAGGAGCCTCGGAGGAGCATCGGAGGAGCATCAGAGGAGCATCAGAGGAGCATCAGAGGAGCATCAGAGGAGCATCAGAGGAGCATCAGAGGAGCATCAGAGGAGCATCAGAGGAGCCTCAGAGGAGCCTCAGAGGAGCATCAGAGGAGCCTCAGAGGAGCATCAGAGGAGCATCAGAGGAGCATCAGAGGAGCATCAGAGGAGCATCAGAGGAGCATCAGAGGAGCCTCAGAGGAGCGTCAGAGGAGCATCAGAGGAGCATCAGATGAGCATCAGAGGAGCATCAGAGGAGCATCAGAGGAGCATCAGAGGAGGATCTGAGGAGCATCAGAGGACCATCAGAGGAGCATCAGAGGAGAATCAGAAGAGCATCAGAGGAGCATCAGAGGAGCAACAGAGGAGCATCAGAGGAGCATCAGAGGAGCCTCAGAGGAGCCTCAGAGGAGCATTAGAGGAGCATCAGAGGAGCATCAGAGGAGCATCAGAGGAGCATCAGAGGAGCATCAGAGGAGCATCAGTGGAGCATCAGAGGAGCATCGGAGGAGCATCAGAGGAGCATCTGAGGAGCATCAGAGGAGCAACAGAGGAGCATCAGAGGAGCATCAGAGGAGCATCAGAGGAGCATCAGAGGAGCATCAGTGGAGCATCAGAGGAGCATCAGAGGAGCATCAGAGGAGCATCAGAGGAGCATCAGAGGAGCATCAGAGGAGCATCAGAGGAGCATCAGAGGAGCATCAGAGGAGCATCAGAGGAGCATCAGAGGAGCATCAGAGGAGCATCAGAGGAGCATCAGAGGAGCATCAGTGGAGCATCAGAGGAGCATCAGAGGAGCATCAGTGGAGCATCAGAGGAGCATCAGAGGAGCATCAGAGGAGCATCAGAGGAGCATCAGAGGAGCATCAGAGGAGCATCAGAGGAGCATCAGAGGAGCATCAGAGGAGAATCAGAGGAGCATCAGAGGAGCATCAGAGGAGCATCAGAGGAGCATCAGAGGTGCATCAGTGGAGCATCAGTGGAGCATCAGAGGAGCATCAGAGGAGCATCAGAGGAGCATCAGAGGAGCAACAGAGGAGCATCAGAGGAGCATCAGAGGAGCAGGAGCAGGTGCAGGAGCAGAAGCAGGAGCAGGTGCAGGAGCAGAAGCAGGAGCAGGTGCAGGAGCAGAAGCAGGAGCAGGAGCAGGTGCAGGAGCAAGAGCATCAGAGGAGCATCAGAGGAGCAGGAGCAGGAGCAGGAGCAGGAGCAGGAACAGGAGCAGGAGCAACAGAGGAGCATCAGAGGAGCAGGAGCAGGAGCAGGAGCAGGAGCAGGAGCAGGTGCAGGAGCAGAAGCAGGAGCAGGAGCAGGTGCAGGAGCAAGAGCATCAGAGGAGCATCAGAGGAGCAGGAGCAGGAGCAGGAGCAGGAGCAGGAACAGGAGCAGGAGCATCAGAGGAGCATCAGAGGAGCAGGAGCAGGAGCAGGAGCAGGAGCAGGAGCATCAGAGGAGCATCAGAGGAGCATCAGAGGAGCATCAGAGGAGCATCAGAGGAGCTTCAGAGGAGCATCAGAGGAGCATCAGAGGAGCATCAGAGGAGCATCAGAGGAGCATCAGAGGAGCATCAGTGGAGCATCAGTGGAGCATCAGAGGAGCATCAGAGGAGCATCAGAGGAGCATCAGAGGAGCATCAGAGGAGCATCAGAGGAGCATCAGAGGAGCATCAGAGGAGCATCAGAGGAGCATCAGAGGAGCATCAGAGGAGCATCAGTGTAGCATCAGAGGAGCATCAGAGGAGCATCAGAGGAGCATCAGAGGAGCAGGAGCAGGAGCAGGAGCAGGAGCAGGAGCATCAGAGGAGCATCAGAGGAGCATCAGAGGAGCATCAGAGGAGCATCAGAGGAGCATCAGAGGAGCAACAGAGGAGCATCAGAGGAGCAACAGAGGAGCATCAGAGGAGCATCAGAGAAGCATCAGAGGAACCTCAGAGGAGCATCGGAGGAGCATCAGAGGAGCATCAGAGGAGCATCAGAGGAGCATCAGAGGAGCATCAGAGGAGCATCAGAGGAGCAACAGAGGAGCATCAGAGGAGCAACAGAGGAGCATCAGAGGAGCATCAGAGAAGCATCAGAGGAGCCTCAGAGGAGCCTCAGAGGAGCATCAGAGGAGCATCAGAGGAGCATCAGAGGAGCATCAGAGGAGCATCAGAGGAGCATCAGAGGAGCATCAGAGGAGCCTCAGAGGAGCCTCAGAGGAGCATCAGAGGAGCCTCAGAGGAGCATCAGAGGAGCATCAGAGGAGCATCAGAGGAGCATCAGAGGAGCATCAGAGGAGCATCAGAGGAGCCTCAGAGGAGCGTCAGAGGAGCATCAGAGGAGCATCAGAGGAGCATCAGAGGAGCATCAGAGGAGCATCAGAGGAGCATCAGAGGAGGATCTGAGGAGCATCAGAGGACCATCAGAGGAGCATCAGAGGAGAATCAGAAGAGCATCAGAGGAGCATCAGAGGAGCAACAGAGGAGCATCAGAGGAGCATCAGAGGAGCCTCAGAGGAGCCTCAGAGGAGCATTAGAGGAGCATCAGAGGAGCATCAGAGGAGCATCAGAGGAGCATCAGAGGAGCATCAGAGGAGCATCAGTGGAGCATCAGAGGAGCATCGGAGGAGCATCAGAGGAGCATCTGAGGAGCATCAGAGGAGCAACAGAGGAGCATCAGAGGAGCATCAGAGGAGCATCAGAGGAGCATCAGAGGAGCATCAGTGGAGCATCAGAGGAGCATCAGAGGAGCATCAGAGGAGCATCAGAGGAGCATCAGAGGAGCATCAGAGGAGCATCAGAGGAGCATCAGAGGAGCATCAGAGGAGCATCAGAGGAGCATCAGAGGAGCATCAGAGGAGCATCAGAGGAGCATCAGAGGAGCATCAGTGGAGCATCAGAGGAGCATCAGAGGAGCATCAGTGGAGCATCAGAGGAGCATCAGAGGAGCATCAGAGGAGCATCAGAGGAGCATCAGAGGAGCATCAGAGGAGCATCAGAGGAGCATCAGAGGAGAATCAGAGGAGCATCAGAGGAGCATCAGAGGAGCATCAGAGGAGCATCAGAGGTGCATCAGTGGAGCATCAGTGGAGCATCAGAGGAGCATCAGAGGAGCATCAGAGGAGCATCAGAGGAGCAACAGAGGAGCATCAGAGGAGCATCAGAGGAGCAGGAGCAGGTGCAGGAGCAGAAGCAGGAGCAGGTGCAGGAGCAGAAGCAGGAGCAGGTGCAGGAGCAGAAGCAGGAGCAGGAGCAGGTGCAGGAGCAAGAGCATCAGAGGAGCATCAGAGGAGCAGGAGCAGGAGCAGGAGCAGGAGCAGGAACAGGAGCAGGAGCAACAGAGGAGCATCAGAGGAGCAGGAGCAGGAGCAGGAGCAGGAGCAGGAGCAGGTGCAGGAGCAGAAGCAGGAGCAGGAGCAGGTGCAGTAGCAAGAGCATCAGAGGAGCATCAGAGGAGCAGGAGCAGGAGCAGGAGCAGGAGCAGGAACAGGAGCAGGAGCATCAGAGGAGCATCAGAGGAGCAGGAGCAGGAGCAGGAGCAGGAGCAGGAGCATCAGAGGAGCATCAGAGGAGCATCAGAGGAGCATCAAAGGAGCATCAGAGGAGCCTCAGAGGAGCCTCAGAGGAGCATCAGAGGAGCATCAGAGGAGCATCAGAGGAGCATCAGAGGAGCGTCAGAGGAGCGTCAGAGGAGCATCAGAGGAGCATCAGAGGAGCATCAGAGGAGCATCAGAGGAGCATCAGAGGAGAATCAGAGGAGCATCAGAGGAGCATCAGAGGAGCATCAGAGGAGCATCAGAGGAGCATCAGAGGAGCATCAGAGGAGCATCAGAGGAGCATCAG
Source organism: Narcine bancroftii (assembly GCF_036971445.1). Classification (NCBI taxonomy): domain Eukaryota; kingdom Metazoa; phylum Chordata; class Chondrichthyes; order Torpediniformes; family Narcinidae; genus Narcine; species Narcine bancroftii. The sequence continues at coordinate 3,030,126 of NW_027211893.1, forward strand.
AGGAGCAACAGAGGAGCAGGAGCAGGAGCGGGAGCAGGTGCAGGAGCAGAAGCAGGAGCAGGTGCAGGAGCAGAAGCAGGAGCAGGAGCAGGTGCAGGAGCAAGAGCATCAGAGGAGCATCAGAGGAGCAGGAGCAGGAGCAGGAGCAGGAGCAGGAACAGGAGCAGGAGCAACAGAGGAGCATCAGAGGAGCAGGAGCAGGAGCAGGAGCAGGAGCAGGAGCAGGTGCAGGAGCAGAAGCAGGAGCAGGAGCAGGTGCAGGAGCAAGAGCATCAGAGGAGCATCAGAGGAGCAGGAGCAGGAGCAGGAGCAGGAGCAGGAACAGGAGCAGGAGCATCAGAGGAGCATCAGAGGAGCAGGAGCAGGAGCAGGAGCAGGAGCAGGAGCATCAGAGGAGCATCAGAGGAGCATCAGAGGAGCATCAGAGGAGCATCAGAGGAGCATCAGAGGAGCATCAGAGGAGCATCAGAGGAGCATCAGAGGAGCATCAGAGGAGCATCAGTGGAGCATCAGTGGAGCATCAGAGGAGCATCAGAGGAGCATCAGAGGAGCATCAGAGGAGCATCAGAGGAGCAACAGAGGAGCATCAGAGGAGCATCAGAGGAGCATCAGAGGAGCATCAGAGGAGCATCAGAGGAGCATCAGAGGAGCATCAGAGGAGCATCAGTGGAGCATCAGTGGAGCATCAGAGGAGCATCAGAGGAGCATCAGAGGAGCATCAGAGGAGCAACAGAGGAGCATCAGTGGAGCATCAGAGGAGCATCAGAGGAGCATCAGAGGAGCATCAGAGGAGCATCAGAGGAGCATCAGAGGAGCATCAGAGGAGCATCAGAGGAGCATCAGAGGAGCATCAGAGGAGCATCAGAGGAGCATCAGAGGAGCATCAGAGGAGCATCAGAGGAGCATCAGTGTAGCATCAGAGGAGCATCAGAGGAGCATCAGAGGAGCATCAGAGGAGCATCAGAGGAGCAACAGAGGAGCATCAGAGGAGCAACAGAGGAGCATCAGAGGAGCATCAGAGAAGCATCAGAGGAGCCTCAGAGGAGCATCGGAGGAGCATCAGAGGAGCATCAGAGGAGCATCAGAGGAGCATCAGAGGAGCATCAGAGGAGCATCAGAGGAGACTCAGAGGAGCCTCAGAGGAGCATCAGAGGAGCATCAGAGGAGCATCAGAGGAGCATCAGAGGAGCATCAGAGGAGCAACAGAGGAGCATCAGAGGAGCATCAGAGGAGCATCAGAGGAGCGTCAGAGGAGCATCAGAGGAGCATCAGAGGAGCATCAGAGGAGCATCAGAGGAGCATCAGAGGAGCATCAGAGGAGCATCAGAGGAGCAACAGAGGAGCATCAGAGGAGCAACAGAGGAGCATCAGAGGAGCATCAGAGGAGCATCAGAGGAGCATCAGAGGAGCATCAGATTAGCATCAGTGGAGCATCAGAGGAGCATCAGAGGAGCATCAGAGGAGCATCAGAGGAGCATCAGAGGATCATCAGAGGAGCATCAGTGGAGCATCAGTGGAGCATCAGAGGAGCATCAGAGGAGCATCAGAGGAGCATCAGAGGAGCAACAGAGGAGCATCAGAGGAGCATCAGAGGAGCATCAGAGGAGCATCAGAGGAGCATCAGAGGAGCATCAGAGGAGCATCAGAGGAGCATCAGTGTAGCATCAGAGGAGCATCAGAGGAGCATCAGAGGAGCATCAGAGGAGCATCAGAGGAGCAACAGAGGAGCATCAGAGGAGCCACAGAGGAGCATCAGAGAAGCATCAGAGAAGCATCAGAGGAGCATCGGAGGAGCATCAGAGGAGCATCAGAGGAGCATCAGAGGAGCATCAGAGGAGCATCAGAGGAGCATCAGAGGAGCATCAGAGGAGCATCAGTGGAGCATCAGAGAGGCACCAGAGGAGCATCAGAGGAGCATCAGAGGAGCATCAGAGGAGAATCAGAGGAGCATCAGAGGAGCATCAGAGGAGCATCAGAGGAGCATCAGAGGAGCATCAGTGGAGCATCAGAGGAGCATCAGAGGAGCATCAGAGGAGCATCAGAGGAGCATCAGAGGAGCATCAGTGCAGCATCAGAGCAGCATCAGAGGAGCATCAGAGGAGCATCAGAGGAGCATCAGAGGAGCATCAGAGGAGCATCAGAGGAGCATCAGAGAAGCATCAGAGGAGCATCAGAGGAGCATCAGAGGAGCATCAGAGGAGCATCAGTGGAGCATCAGAGGAGCATCAGAGGAGCATCAGAGGAGCATCAGAGGAGCAACAGAGGAGCATCAGAGGAGCAACAGAGGAGCAGGAGCAGGAGCAGGAGCAGGTGCAGGAGCAGAAGCTGAAGCAGGAGCAGGTGCAGGAGCAAGAGCATCAGAGGAGCATCAGAGGAGCAGGAGCAGGAGCAGGAGCAGGAGCAGGAACAGGAGCAGGAGCATCAGATGAGCATCAGAGGAGCAGGAGCAGGAGCAGGAGCAGGAGCAGGAGCATCAGAGGAGCATCAGAGGAGCATCAGAGGAGCATCAGAGGAGCATCAGTGGAGCATTAGTGGAGCATCAGAGGAGCATCAGTGTAGCATCAGAGGAGCATCAGACGAGCATCAGAGGAGCATCAGAGGAGCATCAGAGGAGCATCAGAGGAGCATCAGAGGAGCATCAGAGGAGCATCAGAGGAGCATCAGAGGAGCATCAGAGGAGCATCAGAGGAGCATCAGAGGAGCATCAGAGGAGCAACAGAGGAGCATCAGAGGAGCAACAGAGGAGCATCAGAGGAGCATCAGAGGAGCATCAGAGGAGCATCAGAGGAGCATCAGAGTAGCATCAGTGGAGCATCAGAGGAGCATCAGTTGAGCATCAGTGGAGCATCAGAGGAGCATCAGTGGAGCATCAGAGGAGCATCAGAGGAGCATCAGAGGAGCATCAGAGGAGCATCAGAGGAGCATCAGTGGAGCATCAGAGGAGCATCAGAGGAGCATCAGAGGAGCATCAGAGGAGCATCAGAGGAGCATCAGAGGAGCATCAGATGAGCATCAGAGGAGCATCAGAGGAGCATCAGAGGAGAATCAGAGGAGCATCAGTGGAGCATCAGTGGAGCATCAGAGGAGCATCAGAGGAGCATCAGAGGAGCAACAGAGGAGCATCAGAGGAGCATCAGAGGAGCATCAGAGGAGCATCAGAGGAGCATCAGAGGAGCATCAGAGGAGCATCAGAGGAGCATCAGTGTAGCATCAGAGGAGCATCAGAGGAGCATCAGAGGAGAATCAGAGGAGCATCAGAGGAGCAACAGAGGAGCATCAGAGGAGCAACAGAGGAGCATCAGAGGAGCATCAGAGAAGCATCAGAGGATCCTCAGAGGAGCATCGGAGGAGCATCAGAGGAGCATCAGATGAGCATCAGAGGAGCATCAGAGGAGCATCAGAGGAGCATCAGAGGAGCATCAGAGGAGCATCAGTGGAGCATCAGAGCAGCATCAGAGGAGCATCAGAGGAGCATCAGAGGAGCATCAGAGGAGCATCAGAGGAGCATCAGAGGAGCATCAGAGGAGCATCAGAGGAGCATCAGAGGAGCATCAGAGGAGCATCAGAGGAGCATCAGAGGAGCATCAGAGGAGCATCAGAGGAGCATCAGTGGAGCATCATAGGAGCATCAGAGGAGCATCAGAGGAGCATCAGAGGAGCATCAGAGGAGCATCAGTGGAGCATCAGAGCAGCATCAGAGGAGCATCAGAGGAGCATCAGAGGAGCATCAGAGGAGCATCAGAGGAGCATCAGAGGAGCATCAGAGGAGCATCAGAGGAGCATCAGTGGAGCATCAGTGGAGCATCAGAGGAGCATCAGTGGAGCATCAGAGGAGCATCAGAGGAGCATCAGAGGAGCATGAGAGGAGCATCAGAGGAGCATCTGTGGAGCATCAGAGGAGCATCAGAGGAGCATCAGAGGAGCATCAGAGGAGCATCAGAGGAGCATCAGAGGAGCATCAGAGGAGCATCAGAGGAGCAACAGAGGAGCATCAGAGGAGCGACAGAGGAGCAACAGAGGAGCAGGAGCAGGAGCAGGTGCAGGAGCAGAAGCAGGAGCAGGAGCAGGTGCAGGTGCAGGAGGAAGAGCATCAGAGGAGCATCAGAGGAGCAGGAGCAGGAGCAGGAGCAGGAGCAGGAACAGGAGCAGGAGCATCAGAGGAGCATCAGAGGAGCAGGAGCAGGAGCAGGAGCAGGAGCAGGAGCATCAGAGGAGCATCATAGGAGCATCAGAGGAGCATCATAGGAGCATCAGAGGAGCATCAGAGGAGAATCAGAGGAGCATCAGAGGAGCATCAGTGGAGCATCAGTGGAGCATCAGAGGAGCATCAGAGGAGCATCAGAGGAGCATCAGAGGAGCAACAGAGGAGCATCAGAGGAGCATCAGAGGAGCATCAGAGGAGCATCAGAGGAGCATCAGAGGAGCATCAGAGGAGCATCAGTGTAGCATCAGAGGAGCATCAGAGGAGCATCAGAGGAGCCTCAGAGGAGCATCAGAGGAGCAACAGAGAAGCATCAGAGGAGCAACAGAGGAGCATCAGAGGAGCATCAGAGAAGCATCAGAGGAGCCTCAGAGGAGCATCGGAGGAGCATCAGAGGAGCATCAGAGGAGCATCAGAGGAGCATCAGAGGAGCATCAGAGGAGCATCAGAGGAGCATCAGAGGAGCATCAGAGGAGCATCAGAGGAGCCTCAGAGGAGCATCAGAGGAGCATCAGAGGAGCATCAGAGGAGCATCAGAGGAGCATCAGAGGAGCAACAGAGGAGCATCAGAGGAGCATCAGAGGAGCCTCAGAGGAGCGTCAGAGGAGCATCAGAGGAGCATCAGAGGAGCATCAGAGGAGCATCAGAGGAGCATCAGAGGAGCATCAGAGGAGCATCAGAGGAGCATCAGAGGAGCAACAGAGGAGCATCAGAGGAGCAACAGAGGAGCATCAGAGGAGCATCAGAGGAGCATCAGAGGAGCATCAGAGTAGCATCAGTGGAGCATCAGAGGAGCATCAGAGGAGCATCAGAGGAGCATCAGAGGAGCATCAGAGGAGCATCAGAGGAGCATCAGTGGAGCATCAGTGGAGCATCAGAGGAGCATCAGAGGAGCATCAGAGGAGCATCAGAGGAGCAACAGAGGAGCATCAGAGGAGCATCAGAGGAGCATCAGAGGAGCATCAGAGGAGCATCAGAGGAGCATCAGAGGAGCATCAGAGGAGCATCAGTGTAGCATCAGAGGAGCATCAGAGGAGCATCAGAGGAGCATCAGAGGAGCATCAGAGGAGCAACAGAGGAGCATCAGAGGAGCAACAGAGGAGCATCAGAGAAGCATCAGAGAAGCATCAGAGGAGCATCGGAGGAGCATCAGAGGAGCATCAGAGGAGCATCAGAGGAGCATCAGAGGAGCATCAGAGGAGCATCAGAGGAGCATCAGAGGAGCATCAGAGGAGCATCAGTGGAGCATCAGAGAGGCATCAGAGGAGCATCAGAGGAGCATCAGAGGAGCATCAGAGGAGCATCAGAGGAGCATCAGAGGAGCATCAGAGGAGCATCAGAGGAGCATCAGTGGAGCATCAGAGGAGCATCAGAGGAGCATCAGAGGAGCATCAGAGGAGCATCAGAGGAGCATCAGTGCAGCATCAGAGGAGCATCAGAGGAGCATCAGAGGAGCATCAGAGGAGCATCAGAGGAGCATCAGAGGAGCATCAGAGGAGCATCAGAGGAGCATCAGAGGAGCATCAGAGGAGCATCAGAGGAGCATCAGTGGAGCATCAGAGGAGCATCAGAGGAGCATCAGTGGAGCATCAGAGGAGCATCAGAGGAGCATCAGAGGAGCATCAGAGGAGCATCAGAGGAGCATCAGAGGAGCATCAGAGGAGCATCAGAGGAGCATCAGAGGAGCATCAGAGGAGCATCAGAGGAGCATCAGAGGAGCATCAGAGGAGCATCAGAGGAGCATCAGAGGAGCATCAGAGGAGCATCAGAGGAGCATCAGAGGAGCATCAGAGGAGCATCAGAGGAGCAACAGAGGAGCATCAGAGGAGCATCAGAGGAGCCTCAGAGGAGCGTCAGAGGAGCATCAGAGGAGAATCAGAGGAGCATCAGAGGAGCATCAGAGGAGCATCAGAGGAGCATCAGAGGAGCATCAGAGGAGCATCAGAGGAGCAACAGAGGAGCATCAGAGGAGCAACAGAGGAGCATCAGAGGAGCATCAGAGGAGCATCAGAGGAGCATCAGAGGAGCATCAGAGTAGCATCAGTGGAGCATCAGAGGAGCATCAGAGGAGCATCAGAGGAGCATCAGAGGAGCATCAGAGGAGCATCAGAGGAGCATCAGTGGAGCATCAGTGGAGCATCAGAGGAGCATCAGAGGAGCATCAGAGGAGCATCAGAGGAGCAACAGAGGAGCATCAGAGGAGCATCAGAGGAGCATCAGAGGAGCATCAGAGGAGCATCAGAGGAGCATCAGAGGAGCATCAGTGTAGCATCAGAGGAGCATCAGAGGAGCATCAGAGGAGCATCAGAGGAGCATCAGAGGAGCAACAGAGGAGCATCAGAGGAGCCACAGAGGAGCATCAGAGAAGCATCAGAGAAGCATCAGAGGAGCATCGGAGGAGCATCAGAGGAGCATCAGAGGAGCATCAGAGGAGAATCAGAGGAGCATCAGAGGAGCATCAGAGGAGCATCAGAGGAGCATCAGTGGAGCATCAGAGAGGCATCAGAGGAGCATCAGAGGAGCATCAGAGGAGCATCAGAGGAGCATCAGAGGAGCATCAGAGGAGCATCAGAGCAGCATCAGAGGAGCATCAGTGGAGCATCAGAGGAGCATCAGAGGAGCATCAGAGGAGCATCAGAGGAGCATCAGAGGAGCATCAGTGGAGCATCAGAGCAGCATCAGAGGAGCATCAGAGGAGCATCAGAGGAGCATCAGAGGAGCATCAGAGGAGCATCAGAGGAGCATCAGAGGAGCATCAGAGGAGCATCAGAGGAGCATCAGTGGAGCATCAGAGGAGCATCAGAGGAGCATCAGTGGAGAATCAGAGGAGCATCAGAGGAGCATCAGAGGAGCATCAGAGGAGCATCAGAGGAGCATCAGAGCATCAGAGGAGCATCAGAAGAGCATCAGAGGAGCATCAGAGGAGCATCAGAGGAGCATCAGAGGAGCATCAGAGGAGCATCAGAGGAGCATCAGAGGAGCATCAGAGGAGCATCAGTGTAGCATCAGAGGAGCATCAGAGGAGCATCAGAGGAGCATCAGAGGAGCATCAGAGGAGCAACAGAGGAGCATCAGAGGAGCAACAGAGGAGCAGGAGCAGGAGCAGGAGCAGGTGCAGGAGCAGAAGCAGAAGCAGGAGCAGGTGCAGGAGCAAGAGCATCAGAGGAGAATCAGAGGAGCAGGAGCAGGAGCAGGAGCAGGAGCAGGAACAGGAGCAGGAGCATCAGAGGAGCATCAGAGGAGCAGGAGCAGGAGCAGGAGCAGGAGCAGGAGCATCAGAGGAGCATCAGAGGAGCATCAGAGGAGCATCAGAGGAGCATCAGTGGAGCATCAGTGGAGCATCAGAGGAGCATCAGTGTAGCATCAGAGGAGCATCAGACGAGCATCAGAGGAGCATCAGAGGAGCATCAGAGGAGCATCAGAGGAGCATCAGAGGAGCATCAGAGGAGCATCAGAGGAGCATCAGTGTAGCATCAGAGGAGCATCAGAGGAGCATCAGAGGAGCATCAGAGGAGAATCAGAGGAGCATCAGAGGAGCAACAGAGGAGCATCAGAGGAGCAACAGAGGAGCATCAGAGGAGCATCAGAGGAGCATCAGAGGAGCATCAGAGGAGCATCAGAGTAGCATCAGTGGAGCATCAGAGGAGCATCAGTTGAGCATCAGTGGAGCATCAGAGGAGCATCAGTGGAGCATCAGAGGAGCATCAGAGGAGCATCAGAGGAGCATCAGAGGAGCATCAGAGGAGCATCAGTGGAGCATCAGAGGAGCATCAGAGGAGCATCAGAGGAGCATCAGAGGAGCATCAGAGGAGCATCAGAGGAGCATCAGATGAGCATCAGAGGAGCATTAGAGGAGCATCAGAGGAGAATCAGAGGAGCATCAGTGGAGCATCAGTGGAGCATCAGAGGAGCATCAGAGGAGCATCAGAGGAGCATCAGAGGAGCAACAGAGGAGCATCAGAGGAGCATCAGAGGAGCATCAGAGGAGCATCAGAGGAGCATCAGAGGAGCATCAGAGGAGCATCAGAGGAGCATCAGTGTAGCATCAGAGGAGCATCAGAGGAGAATCAGAGGAGCATCAGAGGAGCAACAGAGGAGCATCAGAGGAGCAACAGAGGAGCATCAGAGGAGCATCAGAGAAGCATCAGAGGATCCTCAGAGGAGCATCGGAGGAGCATCAGAGGAGCATCAGATGAGCATCAGAGGAGCATCAGAGGAGCATCAGAGGAGCATCAGAGGAGCATCAGAGGAACATCAGAGGAGCAACAGAGGAGCATCAGAGGAGCATCAGAGGAGCAGTAGCAGGTGCAGGAGCAGAAGCAGGAGCAGGTGCAGGAGCAGAAGCAGGAGCAGGTGCAGGAGCAGAAGCAGGAGCAGGAGCAGGTGCAGGAGCAAGAGCATCAGAGGAGCATCAGAGGAGCAGGAGCAGGAGCAGGAGCAGGAGCAGGAACAGGAGCAGGAGCAACAGAGGAGCATCAGAGGAGCAGGAGCAGGAGCAGGAGCAGGAGCAGGAGCAGGTGCAGGAGCAGAAGCAGGAGCAGGAGCAGGTGCAGGAGCAAGAGCATCAGAGGAGCATCAGAGGAGCAGGAGCAGGAGCAGGAGCAGGAGCAGGAACAGGAGCAGGAGCATCAGAGGAGCATCAGAGGAGCAGGAGCAGGAGCAGGAGCAGGAGCAGGAGCATCAGAGGAGCATCAGAGGAGCATCAGAGGAGCATCAGAGGAGCATCAGAGGAGCATCAGAGGAGCATCAGAGGAGCATCAGAGGAGCATCAGTGGAGCATCAGTGGAGCATCAGAGGAGCATCAGAGGAGCATCAGAGGAGCATCAGAGGAGCAACAGAGGAGCATCAGAGGAGCATCAGAGGAGCATCAGAGGAGCATCAGAGGAGCATCAGAGGAGCATCAGAGGAGCATCAGAGGAGCATCAGTGTAGCATCAGAGGAGCATCAGAGGAGCATCAGAGGAGCATCAGAGGAGCATCAGAGGAGCAACAGAGGAGCATCAGAGGAGCAACAGAGGAGCATCAGAGGAGCATCAGAGAAGCATCAGAGGAACCTCAGAGGAGCATCGGAGGAGCATCAGAGGAGCATCAGAGGAGCATCAGAGGAGCATCAGAGGAGCATCAGAGGAGCATCAGAGGAGCAACAGAGGAGCATCAGAGGAGCAACAGAGGAGCATCAGAGGAGCATCAGAGAAGCATCAGAGGAGCCTCAGAGGAGCCTCGGAGGAGCATCGGAGGAGCATCAGAGGAGCATCAGAGGAGCATCAGAGGAGCATCAGAGGAGCATCAGAGGAGCATCAGAGGAGCATCAGAGGAGCATCAGAGGAGCCTCAGAGGAGCCTCAGAGGAGCATCAGAGGAGCCTCAGAGGAGCATCAGAGGAGCATCAGAGGAGCATCAGAGGAGCATCAGAGGAGCATCAGAGGAGCATCAGAGGAGCCTCAGAGGAGCGTCAGAGGAGCATCAGAGGAGCATCAGATGAGCATCAGAGGAGCATCAGAGGAGCATCAGAGGAGCATCAGAGGAGGATCTGAGGAGCATCAGAGGACCATCAGAGGAGCATCAGAGGAGAATCAGAAGAGCATCAGAGGAGCATCAGAGGAGCAACAGAGGAGCATCAGAGGAGCATCAGAGGAGCCTCAGAGGAGCCTCAGAGGAGCATTAGAGGAGCATCAGAGGAGCATCAGAGGAGCATCAGAGGAGCATCAGAGGAGCATCAGAGGAGCATCAGTGGAGCATCAGAGGAGCATCGGAGGAGCATCAGAGGAGCATCTGAGGAGCATCAGAGGAGCAACAGAGGAGCATCAGAGGAGCATCAGAGGAGCATCAGAGGAGCATCAGAGGAGCATCAGTGGAGCATCAGAGGAGCATCAGAGGAGCATCAGAGGAGCATCAGAGGAGCATCAGAGGAGCATCAGAGGAGCATCAGAGGAGCATCAGAGGAGCATCAGAGGAGCATCAGAGGAGCATCAGAGGAGCATCAGAGGAGCATCAGAGGAGCATCAGAGGAGCATCAGTGGAGCATCAGAGGAGCATCAGAGGAGCATCAGTGGAGCATCAGAGGAGCATCAGAGGAGCATCAGAGGAGCATCAGAGGAGCATCAGAGGAGCATCAGAGGAGCATCAGAGGAGCATCAGAGGAGCATCAGAGGAGAATCAGAGGAGCATCAGAGGAGCATCAGAGGAGCATCAGAGGAGCATCAGAGGTGCATCAGTGGAGCATCAGTGGAGCATCAGAGGAGCATCAGAGGAGCATCAGAGGAGCATCAGAGGAGCAACAGAGGAGCATCAGAGGAGCATCAGAGGAGCAGGAGCAGGTGCAGGAGCAGAAGCAGGAGCAGGTGCAGGAGCAGAAGCAGGAGCAGGTGCAGGAGCAGAAGCAGGAGCAGGAGCAGGTGCAGGAGCAAGAGCATCAGAGGAGCATCAGAGGAGCAGGAGCAGGAGCAGGAGCAGGAGCAGGAACAGGAGCAGGAGCAACAGAGGAGCATCAGAGGAGCAGGAGCAGGAGCAGGAGCAGGAGCAGGAGCAGGTGCAGGAGCAGAAGCAGGAGCAGGAGCAGGTGCAGGAGCAAGAGCATCAGAGGAGCATCAGAGGAGCAGGAGCAGGAGCAGGAGCAGGAGCAGGAACAGGAGCAGGAGCATCAGAGGAGCATCAGAGGAGCAGGAGCAGGAGCAGGAGCAGGAGCAGGAGCATCAGAGGAGCATCAGAGGAGCATCAGAGGAGCATCAGAGGAGCATCAGAGGAGCTTCAGAGGAGCATCAGAGGAGCATCAGAGGAGCATCAGAGGAGCATCAGAGGAGCATCAGAGGAGCATCAGTGGAGCATCAGTGGAGCATCAGAGGAGCATCAGAGGACCATCAGAGGAGCATCAGAGGAGCAACAGAGGAGCATCAGAGGAGCATCAGAGGAGCATCAGAGGAGCATCAGAGGAGCATCAGAGGAGCATCAGAGGAGCATCAGAGGAGCATCAGTGTAGCATCAGAGGAGCATCAGAGGAGCATCAGAGGAGCATCAGAGGAGCATCAGAGGAGCAACAGAGGAGCATCAGAGGAGCAACAGAGGAGCATCAGAGGAGCATCAGAGAAGCATCAGAGGAGCCTCGGAGGAGCATCGGAGGAGCATCAGAGGAGCATCAGAGGAGCATCAGAGGAGCATCAGAGGAGCATCAGAGGAGCATCAAAGGAGCATCAGAGGAGCCTCAGAGGAGCCTCAGAGGAGCATCAGAGGAGCATCAGAGGAGCATCAGAGGAGCATCAGAGGAGCATCAGAGGAGCATCAGAGGAGCATCAGAGGAGCATCAGAGGAGCAACAGAGGAGCATCAGAGGAGCATCAGAGGAGCCTCAGAGGAGCCTCAGAGGAGCATCAGAGGAGCATCAGAGGAGCATCAGAGGAGCATCAGAGGAGCATCAGAGGAGCATCAGAGGAGCCTCAGAGGAGCGTCAGAGGAGCGTCAGAGGAGCATCAGAGGAGCATCAGAGGAGCATCAGAGGAGCATCAGAGGAGCATCAGAGGAGAATCAGAGGAGCATCAGAGGAGCATCAGAGGAGCATCAGAGGAGCATCAGAGGAGCATCAGAGGAGCATCAGAGGAGCATCAGAGGAGCATCAGAGGAGCAACAGAGGAGCAGGAGCAGGAGCGGGAGCAGGTGCAGGAGCAGAAGCAGGAGCAGGTGCAGGAGCAGAAGCAGGAGCAGGAGCAGGTGCAGGAGCAAGAGCATCAGAGGAGCATCAGAGGAGCAGGAGCAGGAGCAGGAGCAGGAACAGGAGCAGGAGCAACAGAGGAGCATCAGAGGAGCAGGAGCAGGAGCAGGAGCAGGAGCAGGAGCAGGTGCAGGAGCAGAAGCAGGAGCAGGAGCAGGTGCAGGAGCAAGAGCATCAGAGGAGCATCAGAGGAGCAGGAGCAGGAGCAGGAGCAGGAGCAGGAACAGGAGCAGGAGCATCAGAGGAGCATCAGAGGAGCAGGAGCAGGAGCAGGAGCAGGAGCAGGAGCATCAGAGGAGCATCAGAGGAGCATCAGAGGAGCATCAGAGGAGCATCAGAGGAGCATCAGAGGAGCATCAGAGGAGCATCAGAGGAGCATCAGAGGAGCATCAGAGGAGCATCAGTGGAGCATCAGTGGAGCATCAGAGGAGCATCAGAGGAGCAGCAGAGGAGCATCAGAGGAGCAACAGAGGAGCATCAGAGGAGCATCAGAGGAGCATCAGAGGAGCATCAGAGGAGCATCAGAGGAGCATCAGAGGAGCATCAGAGGAGCATCAGTGGAGCATCAGTGGAGCATCAGAGGAGCATCAGAGGAGCATCAGAGGAGCATCAGAGGAGCAACAGAGGAGCATCAGTGGAGCATCAGAGGAGCATCAGAGGAGCATCAGAGGAGCATCAGAGGAGCATCAGAGGAGCATCAGAGGAGCATCAGAGGAGCATCAGAGGAGCATCAGAGGAGCATCAGAGGAGCATCAGAGGAGCATCAGAGGAGCATCAGTGTAGCATCAGAGGAGCATCAGAGGAGCATCAGAGGAGCATCAGAGGAGCATCAGAGGAGCATCAGAGGAGCAACAGAGGAGCATCAGAGGAGCAACAGAGGAGCATCAGAGGAGCATCAGAGAAGCATCAGAGGAGCCTCAGAGGAGCATCGGAGGAGCATCAGAGGAGCATCAGAGGAGCATCAGAGGAGCATCAGAGGAGCATCAGAGGAGCATCAGAGGAGCCTCAGAGGAGCCTCAGAGGAGCATCAGAGGAGCATCAGAGGAGCATCAGAGGAGCATCAGAGGAGCATCAGAGGAGCAACAGAGGAGCATCAGAGGAGCATCAGAGGAGCCTCAGAGGAGCGTCAGAGGAGCATCAGAGGAGCATCAGAGGAGCATCAGAGGAGCATCAGAGGAGCATCAGAGGAGCATCAGAGGAGCATCAGAGGAGCAACAGAGGAGCATCAGAGGAGCAACAGAGGAGCATCAGAGGAGCATCAGAGGAGCATCAGAGGAGCATCAGAGGAGCATCAGAGTAGCATCAGTGGAGCATCAGAGGAGCATCAGAGGAGCATCAGAGGAGCATCAGAGGAGCATCAGAGGATCATCAGAGGAGCATCAGTGGAGCATCAGTGGAGCATCAGAGGAGCATCAGAGGAGCATCAGAGGAGCATCAGAGGAGCAACAGAGGAGCATCAGAGGAGCATCAGAGGAGCATCAGAGGAGCATCAGAGGAGCATCAGAGGAGCATCAGAGGAGCATCAGAGGAGCATCAGTGTAGCATCAGAGGAGCATCAGAGGAGCATCAGAGGAGCATCAGAGGAGCATCAGAGGAGCAACAGAGGAGCATCAGAGGAGCCACAGAGGAGCATCAGAGAAGCATCAGAGAAGCATCAGAGGAGCATCGGAGGAGCATCAGAGGAGCATCAGAGGAGCATCAGAGGAGCATCAGAGGAGCATCAGAGGAGCATCAGAGGAGCATCAGAGGAGCATCAGTGGAGCATCAGAGAGGCATCAGAGGAGCATCAGAGGAGCATCAGAGGAGCATCAGAGGAGAATCAGAGGAGCATCAGAGGAGCATCAGAGGAGCATCAGAGGAGCATCAGAGGAGCATCAGTGGAGCATCAGAGGAGCATCAGAGGAGCATCAGAGGAGCATCAGAGGAGCATCAGAGAAGCATCAGTGCAGCATCAGAGCAGCATCAGAGGAGCATCAGAGGAGCATCAGAGGAGCATCAGAGGAGCATCAGAGGAGCATCAGAGGAGCATCAGAGAAGCATCAGAGGAGCATCAGAGGAGCATCAGAGGAGCATCAGAGGAGCATCAGTGGAGCATCAGAGGAGCATCAGTGGAGCATCAGAGGAGCATCAGAGGAGCATCAGAGGAGCATCAGAGGAGCATCAGAGGAGCATCAGAGGAGCATCAGAGGAGCATCAGAGGAGCATCAGAGGAGCATCAGAGGAGCATCAGAGGAGCATCAGAGGAGCATCAGAGGAGCATCAGAGGAGCATCAGAGGAGCATCAGAGGAGCATCAGAGGAGCATCAGTGTAGCATCAGAGGAGCATCAGAGGAGCATCAGAGGAGCATCAGAGGAGCATCAGAGGAGCAACAGAGGAGCATCAGAGGAGCAACAGAGGAGCAGGAGCAGGAGCAGGAGCAGGTGCAGGAGCAGAAGCAGAAGCAGGAGCAGGTGCAGGAGCAAGAGCATCAGAGGAGCATCAGAGGAGCAGGAGCAGGAGCAGGAGCAGGAGCAGGAACAGGAGCAGGAGCATCAGATGAGCATCAGAGGAGCAGGAGCAGGAGCAGGAGCAGGAGCAGGAGCAGGAGCAGGAACAGGAGCAGGAGCATCAGAGGAGCATCAGAGGAGCATCAGAGGAGCATCAGAGGAGCATCAGAGGAGCATCAGATGAGCATCAGAGGAGCATCAGAGGAGCATCAGAGGAGAATCAGAGGAGCATCAGTGGAGCATCAGTGGAGCATCAGAGGAGCATCAGAGGAGCATCAGAGGAGCATCAGAGGAGCAACAGAGGAGCATCAGAGGAGCATCAGAGGAGCATCAGAGGAGCATCAGAGGAGCATCAGAGGAGCATCAGAGGAGCATCAGAGGAGCATCAGTGTAGCATCAGAGGAGCATCAGAGGAGCATCAGAGGAGAATCAGCGGAGCATCAGAGGAGCAACAGAGGAGCATCAGAGGAGCAACAGAGGAGCATCAGAGGAGCATCAGAGAAGCATCAGAGGATCCTCAGAGGAGCATCGGAGGAGCATCAGAGGAGCATCAGATGAGCATCAGAGGAGCATCAGAGGAGCATCAGAAGAGCATCAGAGGAGCATCAGAGGAGCATCAGTGGAGCATCAGAGCAGCATCAGAGGAGCATCAGAGGAGCATCAGAGGAGCATCAGAGGAGCATCAGAGGAGCATCAGAGGAGCATCAGAGGAGCATCAGAGGAGCATCAGAGGAGCATCAGTGGAGCATCATAGGAGCATCAGAGGAGCATCAGAGGAGCATCAGAGGAGCATCAGAGGAGCATCAGTGGAGCATCAGAGCAGCATCAGAGGAGCATCAGAGGAGCATCAGAGGAGCATCAGAGGAGCATCAGAGGAGCATCAGAGGAGCATCAGAGGAGCATCAGAGGAGCATCAGAGGAGCATCAGAGGAGCATCAGAGGAGCATCAGAGGAGCATCAGTGGAGCATCAGTGGAGCATCAGAGGAGCATCAGTGGAGCATCAGAGGAGCATCAGAGGAGCATCAGAGGAGCATCAGAGGAGCATCAGAGGAGCATCAGAGGAGCATCAGAGGAGCATCAGAGGAGCAACAGAGGAGCATCAGAGGAGCGACAGAGGAGCAACAGAGGAGCAGGAGCAGGAGCAGGTGCAGGAGCAGAAGCAGGAGCAGGAGCAGGTGCAGGTGCAGGAGGAAGAGCATCAGAGGAGCATCAGAGGAGCAGGAGCAGGAGCAGGAGCAGGAGCAGGAACAGGAGCAGGAGCATCAGAGGAGCATCAGAGGAGCAGGAGCAGGAGCAGGAGCAGGAGCAGGAGCATCAGAGGAGCATCATAGGAGCATCAGAGGAGCATCAGAGGAGCATCAGAGGAGCATCAGAGGAGCATCAGAGGAGCATCAGAGGAGCATCAGTGGAGCATCAGTGGAGCATCAGAGGAGCATCAGAGGAGCATCAGAGGAGCATCAGAGGAGCAACAGAGGAGCATCAGAGGAGCATCAGAGGAGCATCAGAGGAGCATCAGAGGAGCATCAGAGGAGCATCAGAGGAGCATCAGTGTAGCATCAGAGGAGCATCAGAGGAGCATCAGAGGAGCCTCAGAGGAGCATCAGAGGAGCAACAGAGGAGCATCAGAGGAGCAACAGAGGAGCATCAGAGGAGCATCAGAGAAGCATCAGAGGAGCCTCAGAGGAGCATCGGAGGAGCATCAGAGGAGCATCAGAGGAGCATCAGAGGAGCATCAGAGGAGCATCAGAGGAGCATCAGAGGAGCATCAGAGGAGCATCAGAGGAGCCTCAGAGGAGCATCAGAGGAGCATCAGAGGAGCATCAGAGGAGCATCAGAGGAGCATCAGAGGAGCAACAGAGGAGCATCAGAGGAGCATCAGAGGAGCCTCAGAGGAGCGTCAGAGGAGCATCAGAGGAGCATCAGAGGAGCATCAGAGGAGCATCAGAGGAGCATCAGAGGAGCATCAGAGGAGCATCAGAGGAGCATCAGAGGAGCAACAGAGGAGCATCAGAGGAGCAACAGAGGAGCATCAGAGGAGCATCAGAGGAGCATCAGAGGAGCATCAGAGGAGCATCAGAGTAGCATCAGTGGAGCATCAGAGGAGCATCAGAGGAGCATCAGAGGAGCATCAGAGGAGCATCAGAGGAGCATCAGTGGAGCATCAGTGGAGCATCAGAGGAGCATCAGAGGAGCATCAGAGGAGCATCAGAGGAGCAACAGAGGAGCATCAGAGGAGCATCAGAGGAGCATCAGAGGAGCATCAGAGGAGCATCAGAGGAGCATCAGAGGAGCATCAGAGGAGCATCAGTGTAGCATCAGAGGAGCATCAGAGGAGCATCAGAGGAGCATCAGAGGAGCATCAGAGGAGCAACAGAGGAGCATCAGAGGAGCAACAGAGGAGCATCAGAGAAGCATCAGAGAAGCATCAGAGGAGCATCGGAGGAGCATCAGAGGAGCATCAGAGGAGCATCAGAGGAGCATCAGAGGAGCATCAGAGGAGCATCAGAGGAGCATCAGAGGAGCATCAGAGGAGCATCAGTGGAGCATCAGAGAGGCATCAGAGGAGCATCAGAGGAGCATCAGAGGAGCATCAGAGGAGCATCAGAGGAGCATCAGAGGAGCATCAGAGGAGCATCAGAGGAGCATCAGTGGAGCATCAGAGGAGCATCAGAGGAGCATCAGAGGAGCATCAGAGGAGCATCAGAGGAGCATCAGTGCAGCATCAGAGCAGCATCAGAGGAGCATCAGAGGAGCATCAGAGGAGCATCAGAGGAGCATCAGAGGAGCATCAGAGGAGCATCAGAGGAGCATCAGAGGAGCATCAGAGGAGCATCAGTGGAGCATCAGAGGAGCATCAGAGGAGCATCAGTGGAGCATCAGAGGAGCATCAGAGGAGCATCAGAGGAGCATCAGAGGAGCATCAGAGGAGCATCAGAGGAGCATCAGAGGAGCATCAGAGGAGCATCAGAGGAGCATCAGAGGAGCATCAGAGGAGCATCAGAGGAGCATCAGAGGAGCATCAGAGGAGCATCAGAGGAGCATCAGAGGAGCATCAGAGGAGCATCAGAGGAGCAACAGAGGAGCATCAGAGGAGCATCAGAGGAGCCTCAGAGGAGCGTCAGAGGAGCATCAGAGGAGAATCAGAGGAGCATCAGAGGAGCATCAGAGGAGCATCAGAGGAGCATCAGAGGAGCATCAGAGGAGCATCAGAGGAGCAACAGAGGAGTATCAGAGGAGCAACAGAGGAGCATCAGAGGAGCATCAGAGGAGCATCAGAGGAGCATCAGAGGAGCATCAGAGTAGCATCAGTGGAGCATCAGAGGAGCATCAGAGGAGCATCAGAGGAGCATCAGTGGAGCATCATAGGAGCATCAGAGGAGCATCAGAGGAGCATCAGAGGAGCATCAGAGGAGCATCAGTGGAGCATCAGAGGAGCATCAGAGGAGCATCAGAGGAGCATCAGAGGAGCATCAGAGGAGCATCAGAGGAGCATCAGAGGAGCATCAGAGGAGCATCAGAGGAGCATCAGAGGAGCATCAGAGGAGCATCAGAGGAGCATCAGAGGAGCATCAGTGGAGCATCAGTGGAGCATCAGAGGAGCATCAGTGGAGCATCAGAGGAGCATCAGAGGAGCATCAGAGGAGCATCAGAGGAGCATCAGAGGAGCATCAGAGGAGCATCAGAGGAGCAACAGAGGAGCATCAGAGGAGCGACAGAGGAGCAACAGAGGAGCAGGAGCAGGAGCAGGTGCAGGAGCAGAAGCAGGAGCAGGAGCAGGTGCAGGTGCAGGAGGAAGAGCATCAGAGGAGCATCAGAGGAGCAGGAGCAGGAGCAGGAGCAGGAGCAGGAACAGGAGCAGGAGCATCAGAGGAGCATCAGAGGAGCAGGAGCAGGAGCAGGAGCAGGAGCAGGAGCATCAGAGGAGCATCATAGGAGCATCAGAGGAGCATCAGAGGAGCATCAGAGGAGCATCAGAGGAGCATCAGAGGAGCATCAGAGGAGCATCAGTGGAGCATCAGTGGAGCATCAGAGGAGCATCAGAGGAGCATCAGAGGAGCATCAGAGGAGCAACAGAGGAGCATCAGAGGAGCATCAGAGGAGCATCAGAGGAGCATCAGAGGAGCATCAGAGGAGCATCAGAGGAGCATCAGTGTAGCATCAGAGGAGCATCAGAGGAGCATCAGAGGAGCCTCAGAGGAGCATCAGAGGAGCAACAGAGGAGCATCAGAGGAGCAACAGAGGAGCATCAGAGGAGCATCAGAGAAGCATCAGAGGAGCCTCAGAGGAGCATCGGAGGAGCATCAGAGGAGCATCAGAGGAGCATCAGAGGAGCATCAGAGGAGCATCAGAGGAGCATCAGAGGAGCATCAGAGGAGCATCAGAGGAGCCTCAGAGGAGCATCAGAGGAGCATCAGAGGAGCATCAGAGGAGCATCAGAGGAGCATCAGAGGAGCAACAGAGGAGCATCAGAGGAGCATCAGAGGAGCCTCAGAGGAGCGTCAGAGGAGCATCAGAGGAGCATCAGAGGAGCATCAGAGGAGCATCAGAGGAGCATCAGAGGAGCATCAGAGGAGCATCAGAGGAGCATCAGAGGAGCAACAGAGGAGCATCAGAGGAGCAACAGAGGAGCATCAGAGGAGCATCAGAGGAGCATCAGAGGAGCATCAGAGGAGCATCAGAGTAGCATCAGTGGAGCATCAGAGGAGCATCAGAGGAGCATCAGAGGAGCATCAGAGGAGCATCAGAGGAGCATCAGAGGAGCATCAGTGGAGCATCAGTGGAGCATCAGAGGAGCATCAGAGGAGCATCAGAGGAGCATCAGAGGAGCAACAGAGGAGCATCAGAGGAGCATCAGAGGAGCATCAGAGGAGCATCAGAGGAGCATCAGAGGAGCATCAGAGGAGCATCAGAGGAGCATCAGTGTAGCATCAGAGGAGCATCAGAGGAGCATCAGAGGAGCATCAGAGGAGCATCAGAGGAGCAACAGAGGAGCATCAGAGGAGCAACAGAGGAGCATCAGAGAAGCATCAGAGAAGCATCAGAGGAGCATCGGAGGAGCATCAGAGGAGCATCAGAGGAGCATCAGAGGAGCATCAGAGGAGCATCAGAGGAGCATCAGAGGAGCATCAGAGGAGCATCAGAGGAGCATCAGTGGAGCATCAGAGAGGCATCAGAGGAGCATCAGAGGAGCATCAGAGGAGCATCAGAGGAGCATCAGAGGAGCATCAGAGGAGCATCAGAGGAGCATCAGTGGAGCATCAGAGGAGCATCAGAGGAGCATCAGAGGAGCATCAGAGGAGCATCAGAGGAGCATCAGTGCAGCATCAGAGCAGCATCAGAGGAGCATCAGAGGAGCATCAGAGGAGCATCAGAGGAGCATCAGAGGAGCATCAGAGGAGCATCAGAGGAGCATCAGAGGAGCATCAGAGGAGCATCAGTGGAGCATCAGTGGAGCATCAGAGGAGCATCAGAGGAGCATCAGTGGAGCATCAGAGGAGCATCAGAGGAGCATCAGAGGAGCATCAGAGGAGCATCAGAGGAGCATCAGAGGAGCATCAGAGGAGCATCAGAGGAGCATCAGAGGAGCATCAGAGGAGCATCAGAGGAGCATCAGAGGAGCATCAGAGGAGCATCAGAGGAGCATCAGAGGAGCATCAGAGGAGCATCAGAGGAGCATCAGAGGAGCAACAGAGGAGCATCAGAGGAGCATCAGAGGAGCCTCAGAGGAGCGTCAGAGGAGCATCAGAGGAGAATCAGAGGAGCATCAGAGGAGCATCAGAGGAGCATCAGAGGAGCATCAGAGGAGCATCAGAGGAGCATCAGAGGAGCAACAGAGGAGTATCAGAGGAGCAACAGAGGAGCATCAGAGGAGCATCAGAGGAGCATCAGAGGAGCATCAGAGGAGCATCAGAGTAGCATCAGTGGAGCATCAGAGGAGCATCAGAGGAGCATCAGAGGAGCATCAGAGGAGCATCAGAGGAGCATCAGAGGAGCATCAGTGGAGCATCAGTGGAGCATCAGAGGAGCATCAGAGGAGCATCAGAGGAGCATCAGAGGAGCAACAGAGGAGCATCAGAGGAGCATCAGAGGAGCATCAGAGGAGCATCAGAGGAGCATCAGAGGAGCATCAGTGTAGCATCAGAGGAGCATCAGAGGAGCATCAGAGGAGCATCAGAGGAGCATCAGAGGAGCAACAGAGGAGCATCAGAGGAGCCACAGAGGAGCATCAGAGAAGCATCAGAGAAGCATCAGAGGAGCATCGGAGGAGCATCAGAGGAGCATCAGAGGAGCATCAGAGGAGAATCAGAGGAGCATCAGAGGAGCATCAGAGGAGCATCAGAGGAGCATCAGTGGAGCATCAGAGAGGCATCAGAGGAGCATCAGAGGAGCATCAGAGGAGCATCAGAGGAGCATCAGAGGAGCATCAGAGGAGCATCAGAGGAGCATCAGAGCAGCATCAGAGGAGCATCAGTGGAGCATCAGAGGAGCATCAGAGGAGCATCAGAGGAGCATCAGAGGAGCATCAGAGGAGCATCAGTGCAGCATCAGAGCAGCATCAGAGGAGCATCAGAGGAGCATCAGAGGAGCATCAGAGGAGCATCAGAGGAGCATCAGAGGAGCATCAGAGGAGCATCAGAGGAGCATCAGAGGAGCATCAGAGGAGCATCAGTGGAGCATCAGAGGAGCATCAGAGGAGCATCAGTGGAGCATCAGAGGAGCATCAGAGGAGCATCAGAGGAGCATCAGAGGAGCATCAGAGGAGCATCAGAGGAGCATCAGAGGAGCATCAGAGGAGCATCAGAAGAGCATCAGAGGAGCATCAGAGGAGCATCAGAGGAGCATCAGAGGAGCATCAGAGGAGCATCAGAGGAGCATCAGAGGAGCATCAGAGGAGCATCAGTGTAGCATCAGATGAGCATCAGAGGAGCATCAGAGGAGCATCAGAGGAGCATCAGAGGAGCAACAGAGGAGCATCAGAGGAGCAACAGAGGAGCAGGAGCAGGAGCAGGAGCAGGTGCAGGAGCAGAAGCAGAAGCAGGAGCAGGTGCAGGAGCAAGAGCATCAGAGGAGAATCAGAGGAGCAGGAGCAGGAGCAGGAGCAG
This sequence comes from Narcine bancroftii, assembly GCF_036971445.1. Lineage (NCBI taxonomy): Eukaryota > Metazoa > Chordata > Chondrichthyes > Torpediniformes > Narcinidae > Narcine > Narcine bancroftii. Next base: position 3,051,617 of record NW_027211893.1, read on the forward strand.
GAGCAGGAACAGGAGCAGGAGCATCAGAGGAGCATCAGAGGAGCAGGAGCAGGAGCAGGAGCAGGAGCAGGAGCATCAGAGGAGCATCAGAGGAGCATCAGAGGAGCATCAGAGGAGCATCAGTGGAGCATCAGTGGAGCATCAGAGGAGCATCAGTGTAGCATCAGAGGAGCATCAGACGAGCATCAGAGGAGCATCAGAGGAGCATCAGAGGAGCATCAGAGGAGCATCAGAGGAGCATCAGAGGAGCATCAGAGGAGCATCAGTGTAGCATCAGAGGAGCATCAGAGGAGCATCAGAGGAGCATCAGAGGAGAATCAGAGGAGCATCAGAGGAGCAACAGAGGAGCATCAGAGGAGCAACAGAGGAGCATCAGAGGAGCATCAGAGGAGCATCAGAGGAGCATCAGAGGAGCATCAGAGTAGCATCAGTGGAGCATCAGAGGAGCATCAGTTGAGCATCAGTGGAGCATCAGAGGAGCATCAGTGGAGCATCAGAGGAGCATCAGAGGAGCATCAGAGGAGCATCAGAGGAGCATCAGAGGAGCATCAGTGGAGCATCAGAGGAGCATCAGAGGAGCATCAGAGGAGCATCAGAGGAGCATCAGAGGAGCATCAGAGGAGCATCAGATGAGCATCAGAGGAGCATTAGAGGAGCATCAGAGGAGAATCAGAGGAGCATCAGTGGAGCATCAGTGGAGCATCAGAGGAGCATCAGAGGAGCATCAGAGGAGCATCAGAGGAGCAACAGAGGAGCATCAGAGGAGCATCAGAGGAGCATCAGAGGAGCATCAGAGGAGCATCAGAGGAGCATCAGAGGAGCATCAGAGGAGCATCAGTGTAGCATCAGAGGAGCATCAGAGGAGAATCAGAGGAGCATCAGAGGAGCAACAGAGGAGCATCAGAGGAGCAACAGAGGAGCATCAGAGGAGCATCAGAGAAGCATCAGAGGATCCTCAGAGGAGCATCGGAGGAGCATCAGAGGAGCATCAGATGAGCATCAGAGGAGCATCAGAGGAGCATCAGAGGAGCATCAGAGGAGCATCAGAGGAGCATCAGTGGAGCATAAGAGCAGCATCAGAGGAGCATCAGAGGAGCATCAGAGGAGCATCAGAGGAGCATCAGAGGAGCATCAGAGGAGCATCAGAGGAGCATCAGAGGAGGATCAGAGGAGCATCAGAGGACCATCAGAGGAGCATCAGAGGAGAATCAGAAGAGCATCAGAGGAGCATCAGAGGAGCAACAGAGGAGCATCAGAGGAGCATCAGAGGAGCCTCAGAGGAGCCTCAGAGGAGCATTAGAGGAGCATCAGAGGAGCATCAGAGGAGCATCAGAGGAGCATCAGAGGAGCATCAGAGGAGCATCAGTGGAGCATCAGTGGAGCATCGGAGGAGCATCAGAGGAGCATCTGAGGAGCATCAGAGGAGCAACAGAGGAGCATCAGAGGAGCATCAGAGGAGCATCAGAGGAGCATCAGAGGAGCATCAGAGTAGCATCAGTGGAGCATCAGAGGAGCATCAGTTGAGCATCAGTGGAGCATCAGAGGAGCATCAGTGGAGCATCAGAGGAGCATCAGAGGAGCATCAGAGGAGCATCAGAGGAGCATCAGTGGAGCATCAGAGGAGCATCAGAGTAGCATCAGAGGAGCATCAGAGGAGCATCAGAGGAGAATCAGAGGAGCATCAGAGGAGCATCAGAGGAGCATCAGAGGAGCATCAGAGGAGCATCAGAGGAGCATCAGTGGAGCATCAGAGGAGCATCAGAGGAGCATCAGTGGAGCATCAGAGGAGCATCAGAGGAGCATCAGAGGAGCATCAGAGGAGCATCAGAGGAGCATCAGAGGAGCATCAGAGGAGCATCAGAGGAGCATCAGAGGAGCATCAGAGGAGAATCAGAGGAGCATCAGAGGAGCATCAGAGGAGCATCAGAGGAGCATCAGAAGTGCATCAGTGGAGCATCAGTGGAGCATCAGAGGAGCATCAGAGGAGCATCAGAGGAGCATCAGAGGAGCAACAGAGGAGCATCGGAGGAGCATCAGAGGAGCAGGAGCAGGTGCAGGAGCAGAAGCAGGAGCAGGTGCAGGAGCAGAAGCTGGAGCAGGTGCAGGAGCAGAAGCAGGAGCAGGAGCAGGTGCAGGAGCAAGAGCATCAGAGGAGCATCAGAGGAGCAGGAGCAGGAGCAGGAGCAGGAACAGGAGCAGGAGCAACAGAGGAGCATCAGAGGAGCAGGAGCAGGAGCAGGAGCAGGAGCAGGAGCAGGTGCAGGAGCAGAAGCAGGAGCAGGAGCAGGTGCAGGAGCAAGAGCATCAGAGGAGCATCAGAGGAGCAGGAGCAGGAGCAGGAGCAGGAGCAGGAACAGGAGCAGGAGCATCAGAGGAGCATCAGAGGAGCAGGAGCAGGAGCAGGAGCAGGATCAGGAGCATCAGAGGAGCATCAGAGGAGCATCAGAGGAGCATCAGAGGAGCATCAGAGGAGCATCAGAGGAGCATCAGAGGAGCATCAGAGGAGCATCAGAGGAGCATCAGAGGAGCATCAGAGGAGCATCAGTGGAGCATCAGTGGAGCATCAGAGGAGCATCAGAGGAGCATCAGAGGAGCATCAGAGGAGCAACAGAGGAGCATCAGAGGAGCATCAGAGGAGCATCAGAGGAGCATCAGAGGAGCATCAGAGGAGCATCAGAGGAGCATCAGTGTAGCATCAGAGGAGCATCAGAGGAGCATCAGAGGAGCATCAGAGGAGCATCAGAGGAGCAACAGAGGAGCATCAGAGGAGCAACAGAGGAGCATCAGAGGAGCATCAGAGAAGCATCAGAGGAGCCTCAGAGGAGCATCGGAGGAGCATCAGCGGAGCATCAGAGGAGCATCAGAGGAGCATCAGAGGAGCATCAGAGGAGCATCAGAGGAGCATCAGAGGAGCATCAGAGGAGCCTCAGAGGAGCCTCAGAGGAGCATCAGAGGAGCATCAGAGGAGCATCAGAGGAGCATCAGAGGAGCATCAGAGGAGCATCAGAGGAGCATCAGAGGAGCATCAGAGGAGCAACAGAGGAGCATCAGAGGAGCATCAGAGGAGCCTCAGAGGAGCCTCAGAGGAGCCTCAGAGGAGCATCAGAGGAGCATCAGAGGAGCATCAGAGGAGCATCAGAGGAGCATCAGAGGAGCCTCAGAGGAGCGTCAGAGGAGCGTCAGAGGAGCATCAGAGGAGCATCAGAGGAGCATCAGAGGAGCATCAGAGGAGCATCAGAGGAGCATCAGAGGAGCATCAGAGGAGCATCAGAGGAGCATCAGAGGAGCATCAGAGGAGCATCAGAGGAGCATCAGAGGAGCATCAGAGGAGCAACAGAGGAGCAGGAGCAGGAGCAGGAGCAGGTGCAGGAGCAGAAGCAGAAGCAGGTGCAGGAGCAGAAGCAGGAGCAGGAGCAGGTGCAGGAGCAAGAGCATCAGAGGAGCATCAGAGGAGCAGGAGCAGGAGCAGGAGCAGGAGCAGGAACAGGAGCAGGAGCAACAGAGGAGCATCAGAGGAGCAGGAGCAGGAGCAGGAACAGGAGCAGGAGCAGGTGCAGGAGCAGAAGCAGGAGCAGGAGCAGGTGCAGGAGCAAGAGCATCAGAGGAGCATCAGAGGAGCAGGAGCAGGAGCAGGAGCAGGAGCAGGAACAGGAGCAGGAGCATCAGAGGAGCATCAGAGGAGCAGGAGCAGGAGCAGGAGCAGGAGCAGGAGAATCAGAGGAGCATCAGAGGAGCATCAGAGGAGCATCAGAGGAGCATCAGAGGAGCATCAGAGGAGCATCAGAGGAGCATCAGAGGAGCATCAGTGGAGCATCAGTGGAGCATCAGAGGAGCATCAGAGGAGCATCAGAGGAGCATCAGAGGAGCAACAGAGGAGCATCAGAGGAGCATCAGAGGAGCAGGAGCAGATGCAGGAGCAGAAGCAGGAGCAGGTGCAGGAGCAGAAGCAGGAGCAGGTGCAGGAGCAGAAGCAGGAGCAGGAGCAGGTGCAGGAGCAAGAGCATCAGAGGAGAATCAGAGGAGCAGGAGCAGGAGCAGGAGCAGGAGCAGGAACAGGAGCAGGAGCAACAGAGGAGCATCAGAGGAGCAGGAGCAGGAGCAGGAGCAGGAGCAGGAGCAGGTGCAGGAGCAGAAGCAGGAGCAGGAGCAGGTGCAGGAGCAAGAGCATCAGAGGAGCATCAGTGGAGCAGGAGCAGGAGCAGGAGCAGGAACAGGAACAGGAGCAGGAGCATCAGAGGAGCATCAGAGGAGCAGGAGCAGGAGCAGGAGCAGTAGCAGGAGCATCAGAGGAGCATCAGAGGAGCATCAGAGGAGCATCAGAGGAGCATCAGAGGAGCATCAGAGGAGCACCAGAGGAGCATCAGAGGAGCATCAGAGGAGCATCAGAGGAGCATCAGTGGAGCATCAGTGGAGCATCAGAGGAGCATCAGAGGAGCATCAGAGGAGCATCAGAGGAGCAACAGAGGAGCATCAGAGGAGGATCAGAGGAGCATCAGAGGAGCATCAGAGGAGCATCAGAGGAGCATCAGAGGAGCATCAGAGGAGCATCAGTGTAGCATCAGAGGAGCATCAGAGGAGCATCAGAGGAGCATCAGAGGAGCATCAGAGGAGCAACAGAGGAGCATCAGAGGAGCAACAGAGGAGCATCAGAGGAGCATCAGAGAAGCATCAGAGGAGCCTCAGAGGAGCATCGGAGGAGCATCAGAGGAGCATCAGAGGAGCATCAGAGGAGCATCAGAGGAGCATCAGAGGAGCATCAGAGGAGCATCAGAGGAGCATCAGAGGAGCCTCAGAGGAGCCTCAGAGGAGCATCAGAGGAGCATCAGAGGAGCCTCAGAGGAGCATCAGAGGAGCATCAGAGGAGCATCAGAGGAGCATCAGAGGAGCATCAGAGGAGCAACAGAGGAGCATCAGAGGAGCATCAGAGGAGCCTCAGAGGAGCCTCAGAGGAGCATCAGAGGAGCATCAGAGGAGCATCAGAGGAGCATCAGAGGAGCATCAGAGGAGCATCAGAGGAGCCTCAGAGGAGCGTCAGAGGAGCGTCAGAGGAGCATCAGAGGAGCATCAGAGGAGCATCAGAGGAGCATCAGAGGAGCATCAGAGGAGAATCAGAGGAGCATCAGAGGAGCATCAGAGGAGCATCAGAGGAGCATCAGAGGAGCATCAGAGGAGCATCAGAGGAGCATCAGAGGAGCATCAGAGGAGCAACAGAGGAGCAGGAGCAGGAGCAGGAGCAGGTGCAGGAGCAGAAGCAGGAGCAGGTGCAGGAGCAGAAGCAGGAGCAGGAGCAGGTGCAGGAGCAAGAGCATAAGAGGAGCATCAGAGGAGCAGGAGCAGGAGCAGGAGCAGGAGCAGGAACAGGAGCAGGAGCAACAGAGGAGCATCAGAGGAGCAGGAGCAGGAGCAGGAGCAGGAGCAGGAGCAGGTGCAGGAGCAGAAGCAGGAGCAGGAGCAGGTGCAGGAGCAAGAGCATCAGAGGAGCATCAGAGGAGCAGGAGCAGGAGCAGGAGCAGGAGCAGGAACAGGAGCAGGAGCATCAGAGGAGCATCAGAGGAGCAGGAGCAGGAGCAGGAGCAGGAGCAGGAGCATCAGAGGAGCATCAGAGGAGCATCAGAGGAGCATCAGAGGAGCATCAGAGGAGCATCAGAGGAGCATCAGAGGAGCATCAGAGGAGCATCAGAGGAGCATCAGTGGAGCATCAGTGGAGCATCAGAGGAGCATCAGAGGAGCATCAGAGGAGCATCAGAGGAGCAACAGAGGAGCATCAGAGGAGCATCAGAGGAGCATCAGAGGAGCATCAGAGGAGCATCAGAGGAGCATCAGAGGAGAATCAGAGGAGCATCAGAGGAGCATCAGAGGAGCATCAGAGGAGCATCAGAGGTGCATCAGTGGAGCATCAGAGGAGCATCAGAGGAGCAACAGAGGAGCATCAGAGGAGCATCAGAGGAGCAGGAGCAGGTGCAGGAGCAGAAGCAGGAGCAGGTGCAGGAGCAGAAGCAGGAGCAGGTGCAGGAGCAGAAGCAGGAGCAGGAGCAAGTGCAGGAGCAAGAGCATCAGAGGAGCATCAGAGGAGCAGGAGCAGGAGCAGGAGCAGGAGCAGGAACAGGAGCAGGAGCAACAGAGGAGCATCAGAGGAGCAGGAGCAGGAGCAGGAGCAGGAGCAGGAGCAGGTGCAGGAGCAGAAGCAGGAGCAGGAGCAGGTGCAGGAGCAAGAGCATCAGAGGAGCATCAGAGGAGCAGGAGCAGGAGCAGGAGCAGGAGCAGGAACAGGAGAAGGAGCATCAGAGGAGCATCAGAGGAGCAGGAGCAGGAGCAGGAGCAGGAGCAGGAGCAGGAGCAGGAGCATCAGAGGAGCATCAGAGGAGCATCAGAGGAGCATCAGAGGAGCATCAGAGGAGCATCAGAGGAGCATCAGAGGAGCATCAGAGGAGCATCAGAGGAGCATCAGTGGAGCATCAGTGGAGCATCAGAGGAGCATCAGAGGAGCATCAGAGGAGCATCAGAGGAGCAACAGAGGAGCATCAGAGGAGCATCAGAGGAGCATCAGAGGAGCATCAGAGGAGCATCAGAGGAGCATCAGAGGAGCATCAGTGTAGCATCAGAGGAGCATCAGAGGAGCATCAGAGGAGCATCAGAGGAGCAACAGAGGAGCATCAGAGGAGCAACAGAGGAGCATCAGAGGAGCATCAGAGAAGCATCGGAGTAGCCTCGGAGGAGCATCGGAGGAGCATCAGAGGAGCATCAGAGGAGCATCAGAGGAGAATCAGAGGAGCATCAGAGGAGCATCAGAGGAGCATCAGAGGAGCATCAGAGGAGCCTCAGAGGAGCCTCAGAGGAGCATCAGAGGAGCATCAGAGGAGCATCAGAGGAGCATCAGAGGAGCATCAGAGGAGCATCAGAGGAGCATCAGAGGAGCAACAGAGGAGCATCAGAGGAGCATCAGAGGAGCCTCAGAGGAGCCTCAGAGGAGCATCAGAGGAGCATCAGAGGAGCATCAGAGGAGCATCAGAGGAGCATCAGAGGAGCATCAGAGGAGCCTCAGAGGAGCGTCAGAGGAGCATCAGAGGAGCATCAGAGGAGCATCAGAGGAGCATCAGAGGAGCATCAGAGGAGCATCAGAGGAGAATCAGAGGAGCATCAGAGGAGCATCAGAGGAGCATCAGAGGAGCATCAGAGGAGCATCAGAGGAGCATCAGAGGAGCATCAGAGGAGCATCAGAGGAGCATCAGAGGAGCAACAGAGGAGCAGGAGCAGGAGCAGGAGCAGGTGCAGGAGCAGAAGCAGGAGCAGGTGCAGGAGCAGAGGCAGGAGCAGGAGCAGGTGCAGGAGCAAGAGCATCAGAGGAGCATCAGAGGAGCAGGAGCAGGAGCAGGAGCAGGAGCAGGAACAGGAGCAGGAGCAACAGAGGAGCATCAGAGGAGCAGGAGCAGGAGCAGGAGCAGGAGCAGGAGCAGGTGCAGGAGCAGAAGCAGGAGCAGGAGCAGGTGCAGGAGCAAGAGCATCAGAGGAGCATCAGAGGAGCAGGAGCAGGAGCAGGAGCAGGAGCAGGAACAGGAGCAGGAGCATCAGAGGAGCATCAGAGGAGCAGGAGCAGGAGCAGGAGCAGGAGCAGGAGCATCAGAGGAGCATCAGAGGAGCATCAGAGGAGCATCAGAGGAGCATCAGAGGAGCATCAGAGGAGCATCAGAGGAGCATCAGAGGAGCATCAGAGGAGCATCAGTGGAGCATCAGTGGAGCATCAGAGGAGCATCAGAGGAGCATCAGAGGAGCATCAGAGGAGCAACAGAGGAGCATCAGAGGAGCATCAGAGGAGCATCAGAGGAGCATCAGAGGAGCATCAGAGGAGCATCAGAGGAGCATCAGAGGAGCATCAGTGTAGCATCAGAGGAGCATCAGAGGAGCATCAGAGGAGCATCAGAGGAGCATCAGAGGAGCAACAGAGGAGCATCAGAGGAGCAACAGAGGAGCATCAGAGGAGCATCAGAGAAGCATCAGAGGAGCCTCAGAGGAGCATCGGAGGAGCATCAGAGCAGCATCAGAGGAGCATCAGAGGAGCATCAGAGGAGCATCAGAGGAGCATCAGAGGAGCATCAGAGGAGCATCAGAGGAGCCTCAGAGGAGCCTCAGAGGAGCATCAGAGGAGCATCAGAGGAGCATCAGAGGAGCATCAGAGGAGCATCAGAGGAGCATCAGTGGAGCATCAGAGCAGCATCAGAGGAGCATCAGAGGAGCATCAGAGGAGCATCAGAGGAGCATCAGAGGAGCATCAGAGGAGCATCAGAGGAGCATCAGAGGAGCATCAGAGGAGCATCAGTGGAGCATCAGAGGAGCATCAGAGGAGCATCAGAGGAGCATCAGAGGAGCATCAGAGGAGCATCAGTGGAGCATCAGAGCAGCATCAGAGGAGCATCAGAGGAGCATCAGAGGAGCATCAGAGGAGCATCAGAGGAGCATCAGAGGAGCATCAGAGGAGCATCAGAGGAGCATCAGAGGAGCATCAGAGGAGCATCAGTGGAGCATCAGTGGAGCATCAGAGGAGCATCAGTGGAGCATCAGAGGAGCATCAGAGGAGCATCAGAGGAGCATCAGAGGAGCATGAGAGGAGCATCAGAGGAGCATCAGAGGAGCATCAGAAGAGCATCAGAGGAGCATCAGAGGAGCATCAGAGGAGCATCAGAGGAGCATCAGAGGAGCATCAGAGGAGCATCAGAGGAGCAACAGAGGAGCATCAGAGGAGCGACAGAGGAGCAACAGAGGAGCAGGAGCAGGAGCAGGTGCAGGAGCAGAAGCAGGAGCAGGAGCAGGTGCAGGTGCAGGAGGAAGAGCATCAGAGGAGCATCAGAGGAGCAGGAGCAGGAGCAGGAGCAGGAGCAGGAACAGGAGCAGGAGCATCAGAGGAGCATCAGAGGAGCAGGAGCAGGAGCAGGAGCAGGAGCAGGAGCATCAGAGGAGCATCATAGGAGCATCAGAGGAGCATCAGAGGAGCATCAGAGGAGCATCAGAGGAGCATCAGAGGAGCATCAGAGGAGCATCAGAGGAGCATCAGAGGAGCATCAGAGGAGCATCAGTGGAGCATCAGTGGAGCATCAGAGGAGCATCAGAGGAGCATCAGAGGAGCATCAGAGGAGCAACAGAGGAGCATCAGAGGAGCATCAGAGGAGCATCAGAGGAGCATCAGAGGAGCATCAGAGGAGCATCAGTGTAGCATCAGAGGAGCATCAGAGGAGCATCAGAGGAGCATCAGAGGAGCAACAGAGGAGCATCAGAGGAGCAACAGAGGAGCATCAGAGGAGCATCAGAGAAGCATCAGAGGAGCCTCAGAGGAGCATCGGAGGAGCATCAGAGGAGCATCAGAGGAGCATCAGAGGAGCATCAGAGGAGCATCAGAGGAGCATCAGAGGAGCATCAGAGGAGCCTCAGAGGAGCCTCAGAGGAGCATCAGAGGAGCATCAGAGGAGCATCAGAGGAGCATCAGAGGAGCATTAGAGGAGCATCAGAGGAGCATCAGAGGAGCATCAGAGGAGCATCAGAGGAGCAACAGAGGAGCATCAGAGGAGCATCAGTGTAGCATCAGAGGAGCATCAGAGGAGCATCAGAGGAGCATCAGAGGAGCATCAGAGGAGCAACAGAGGAGCATCAGAGGAGCAACAGAGGAGCATCAGAGAAGCATCAGAGAAGCATCAGAGGAGCATCGGAGGAGCATCAGAGGAGCATCAGAGGAGCATCAGAGGAGCATCAGAGGAGCATCAGAGGAGCATCAGAGGAGCATCAGAGGAGCATCAGTGGAGCATCAGAGAGGCATCAGAGGAGCATCAGAGGAGCATCAGAGGAGCATCAGAGGAGCATCAGAGGAGCATCAGAGGAGCATCAGAGGAGCATCAGAGGAGCATCAGAGGAGCATCAGTGGAGCATCAGAGGAGCATCAGAGGAGCATCAGAGGAGCATCAGAGGAGCATCAGAGGAGCATCAGTGCAGCATCAGAGCAGCATCAGAGGAGCATCAGAGGAGCATCAGAGGAGCATCAGAGGAGCATCAGAGGAGCATCAGAGGAGCATCAGAGGAGCATCAGAGGAGCATCAGAGGAGCATCAGTGGAGCATCAGAGGAGCATCAGAGGAGCATCAGTGGAGCATCAGAGGAGCATCAGAGGAGCATCAGAGGAGCATCAGAGGAGAATCAGAGGAGCATCAGAGGAGCATCAGAGGAGCATCAGAGGAGCATCAGAGGAGCCTCAGAGGAGCCTCAGAGGAGCATCAGAGGAGCATCAGAGGAGCATCAGAGGAGCATTAGAGGAGCATCAGAGGAGCATCAGAGGAGCATCAGAGGAGCAACAGAGGAGCATCAGAGGAGCATCAGAGGAGCCTCAGAGGAGCCTCAGAGGAGCATCAGAGGAGCATCAGAGGAGCATCAGAGGAGCATCAGAGGAGCATCAGAGGAGCCTCAGAGGAGCGTCAGAGGAGCATCAGAGGAGCATCAGAGGAGCATCAGAGGAGCATCAGAGGAGCATCAGAGGAGCATCAGAGGAGAATCAGAGGAGCATCAGAGGAGCATCAGAGGAGCATCAGAGGAGCATCAGAGGAGCATCAGAGGAGCATCAGAGGAGCATCAGAGGAGCATCAGAGGAGCATCAGAGGAGCAACAGAGGAGCAGGAGCAGGAGCAGGAGCAGGTGCAGGAGCAGAAGCAGGAGCAGGTGCAGGAGCAGAGGCAGGAGCAGGAGCAGGTGCAGGAGCAAGAGCATCAGAGGAGCATCAGAGGAGCAGGAGCAGGAGCAGGAGCAGGAGCAACAACAGGAGCAGGAGCAACAGAGGAGCATCAGAGGAGCAGGAGCAGGAGCAGGAGCAGGAGCAGGAGCAGGTGCAGGAGCAGAAGCAGGAGCAGGAGCAGGTGCAGGAGCAAGAGCATCAGAGGAGCATCAGAGGAGCAGGAGCAGGAGCAGGAGCAGGAGCAGGAACAGGAGCAGGAGCATCAGAGGAGCATCAGAGGAGCAGGAGCAGGAGCAGGAGCAGGAGCAGGAGCATCAGAGGAGCATCAGAGGAGCATCAGAGGAGCATCAGAGGAGCATCAGAGGAGCATCAGAGGAGCATCAGAGGAGCATCAGTGGAGCATCAGTGGAGCATCAGAGGAGCATCAGAGGAGCATCAGAGGAGCATCAGAGGAGCAACAGAGGAGCATCAGAGGAGCATCAGAGGAGCATCAGAGGAGCATCAGAGGAGCATCAGAGGAGCATCAGAGGAGCATGAGAGGAGCATCAGTGTAGCATCAGAGGAGCATCAGAGGAGCATCAGAGGAGCATCAGAGGAGCATCAGAGGAGCAACAGAGGAGCATCAGAGGAGCAACAGAGGAGCATCAGAGGAGCATCAGAGAAGCATCAGAGGAGCCTCAGAGGAGCATCGGAGGAGCATCAGAGGAGCATCAGAGGAGCATCAGAGGAGCATCAGAGGAGCATCAGAGGAGCATCAGAGGAGCATCAGAGGAGCATCAGAGGAGCCTCAGAGGAGCCTCAGAGGAGCATCAGAGGAGCATCAGAGGAGCATCAGAGGAGCATCAGAGGAGCATCAGAGGAGCATCAGTGGAGCATCAGAGCAGCATCAGAGGAGCATCAGAGGAGCATCAGAGGAGCATCAGAGGAGCATCAGAGGAGCATCAGAGGAGCATCAGAGGAGCATCAGAGGAGCATCAGAGGAGCATCAGTGGAGCATCAGAGGAGCATCAGAGGAGCATCAGAGGAGCATCAGAGGAGCATCAGAGGAGCATCAGTGGAGCATCAGAGCAGCATCAGAGGAGCATCAGAGGAGCATCAGAGGAGTATCAGAGGAGCATCAGAGGAGCATCAGAGGAGCATCAGAGGAGCATCAGAGGAGCATCAGAGGAGCATCAGAGGAGCATCAGAGGAGCATCAGTGGAGCATCAGTGGAGCATCAGAGGAGCATCAGTGGAGCATCAGAGGAGCATCAGAGGAGCATCAGAGGAGCATCAGAGGAGCATGAGAGGAGCATCAGAGGAGCATCAGAGGAGCATCAGAAGAGCATCAGAGGAGCATCAGAGGAGCATCAGAGGAGCATCAGAGGAGCATCAGAGGAGCATCAGAGGAGCATCAGAGGAGCAACAGAGGAGCATCAGAGGAGCGACAGAGGAGCAACAGAGGAGCAGGAGCAGGAGCAGGTGCAGGTGCAGGAGCAGAAGCAGGAGCAGGAGCAGGTGCAGGTGCAGGAGGAAGAGCATCAGAGGAGCATCAGAGGAGCAGGAGCAGGAGCAGGAGCAGGAGCAGGAACAGGAGCAGGAGCATCAGAGGAGCATCAGAGGAGCAGGAGCAGGAGCAGGAGCAGGAGCAGGAGCATCAGAGGACCATCATAGGAGCATCAGAGGAGCATCAGAGGAGCATCAGAGGAGCATCAGAGGAGCATCAGAGGAGCATCAGAGGAGCATCAGAGGAGCATCAGAGGAGCATCAGAGGAGCATCAGTGGAGCATCAGTGGAGCATCAGAGGAGCATCAGAGGAGCATCAGAGGAGCATCAGAGGAGCAACAGAGGAGCATCAGAGGAGCATCAGAGGAGCATCAGAGGAGCATCAGAGGAGCATCAGAGGAGCATCAGAGGAGCATCAGTGTAGCATCAGAGGAGCATCAGAGGAGCATCAGAGGAGCATCAGAGGAGCAACAGAGGAGCATCAGAGGAGCAACAGAGGAGCATCAGAGGAGCATCAGAGAAGCATCAGAGGAGCCTCAGAGGAGCATCGGAGGAGCATCAGAGGAGCATCAGAGGAGCATCAGAGGAGCATCAGAGGAGCATCAGAGGAGCATCAGAGGAGCATCAGAGGAGCCTCAGAGGAGCCTCAGAGGAGCATCAGAGGAGCATCAGAGGAGCATCAGAGGAGCATCAGAGGAGCATCAGAGGAGCAACAGAGGAGCATCAGAGGAGCATCAGAGGAGCCTCAGAGGAGCATCAGAGGAGCATCAGAGGAGCATCAGAGGAGCATTAGAGGAGCATCAGAGGAGCATCAGAGGAGCATCAGAGGAGCATCAGAGGAGCAACAGAGGAGCATCAGAGGAGCAACAGAGGAGCATCAGAGGAGCATCAGAGGAGCATCAGAGGAGCATCAGAGGAGCATCAGAGTAGCATCAGTGGAGCATCAGAGGAGCATCAGAGGAGCATCAGAGGAGCATCAGAGGAGCATCAGAGGAGCATCAGAGGAGCATCAGTGGAGCATCAGTGGAGCATCAGAGGAGCATCAGAGGAGCATCAGAGGAGCATCAGAGGAGCAACAGAGGAGCATCAGAGGAGCATCAGAGGAGCATCAGAGGAGCATCAGAGGAGCATCAGAGGAGCATCAGAGGAGCATCAGAGGAGCATCAGTGTAGCATCAGAGGAGCATCAGAGGAGCATCAGAGGAGCATCAGAGGAGCATCAGAGGAGCAACAGAGGAGCATCAGAGGACAACAGAGGAGCATCAGAGAAGCATCAGAGAAGCATCAGAGGAGCATCGGAGGAGCATCAGAGGAGCATCAGAGGAGCATCAGAGGAGCATCAGAGGAGCATCAGAGGAGCATCAGAGGAGCATCAGAGGAGCATCAGTGGAGCATCAGAGAGGCATCAGAGGAGCATCAGAGGAGCATCAGAGGAGCATCAGAGGAGCATCAGAGGAGCATCAGAGGAGCATCAGAGGAGCATCAGAGGAGCATCAGAGGAGCATCAGTGGAGCATCAGAGGAGCATCAGAGGAGCATCAGAGGAGCATCAGAGGAGCATCAGAGGAGCATCAGTGCAGCATCAGAGCAGCATCAGAGGAGCATCAGAGGAGCATCAGAGGAGCATCAGAGGAGCATCAGAGGAGCATCAGAGGAGCATCAGAGGAGCATCAGAGGAGCATCAGTGGAGCATCAGAGGAGCATCAGAGGAGCATCAGTGGAGCATCAGAGGAGCATCAGAGGAGCATCAGAGGAGCATCAAAGGAGCATCAGAGGAGCATCAGAGGAGCATCAGAGGAGCATCAGAGGAGCATCAGAGGAGCATCAGAGGAGCATCAGAGGAGCATCAGAGGAGCATCAGAGGAGCATCAGAGGAGCATCAGAGGAGCATCAGAGGAGTATCAGAGGAGCATCAGAGGAGCATCAGAGGAGCATCAGAGGAGCAACAGAGGAGCATCAGAGGAGCAACAGAGGAGCAGGAGCAGGAGCAGGAGCAGGTGCAGGAGCAGAAGCAGAAGCAGGAGCAGGTGCAGGAGCAAGAGCATCAGAGGAGCATCAGAGGAGCAGGAGCAGGAGCAGGAGCAGGAGCAGGAACAGAAGCAGGAGCATCAGAGGAGCATCAGAGGAGCAGGAGCAGGAGCAGGAGCAGGAGCAGGAGCATCAAAGGAGCATCAGAGGAGCATCAGAGGAGCATCAGAGGAGCATCAGTGGAGCATCAGTGGAGCATCAGAGGAGCATCAGAGGAGCATCAGAGGAGCATCAGAGGAGCAACAGAGGAGCATCAGAGGAGCATCAGAGGAGCATCAGAGGAGCATCAGAGGAGCATCAGAGGAGCATCAGAGGAGCATCAGTGTAGCATCAGAGGAGCATCAGAGGAGCATCAGAGGAGCATCAGAGGAGCAACAGAGGAGCATCAGAGGAGCAACAGAGGAGCATCAGAGAAGCATCAGAGAAGCATCAGAGGAGCCTCGGAGGAGCATCAGAGGAGCATCAGAGGAGCATCAGAGGAGCATCAGAGGAGCCTCAGAGGAGCCTCAGAGGAGCATCAGAGGAGCATCAGAGGAGCATCAGATGAGCATCAGAGGAGCATCAGAGGAGCATCAGAGGAGCATCAGAGGAGCATCAGAGGAGCAACAGAGGAGCATCAGAGGAGCATCAGAGGAGCCTCAGAGGAGCCTCAGAGGAGCATCAGAGGAGCATCAGAGGAGCATCAGAGGAGCATCAGAGGAGCATCAGAGGAGCCTCAGAGGAGCCTCAGAGGAGCATCAGAGGAGCATCAGAGGAGCATCAGAGGAGCATCAGAGGAGCATCAGAGGAGCATCAGAGGAGCATCAGAGGAGCATCAGAGGAGCAACAGAGGAGCATCAGAGGAGCATCAGAGGAGCCTCAGAGGAGCCTCAGAGGAGCATCAGAGGAGCATCAGAGGAGCATCAGAGGAGCATCAGAGGAGCATCAGAGGAGCATCAGAGGAGCCTCAGAGGAGCGTCAGAGGAGCATCAGAGGAGCATCAGAGGAGCATCAGAGGAGCATCAGAGGAGAATCAGAAGAGCATCAGAGGAGCATCAGAGGAGCAACAGAGGAGCATCAGAGGAGCATCAGAGGAGCCTCAGAGGAGCCTCAGAGGAGCATTAGAGGAGCATCAGAGGAGCATCAGAGGAGCATCAGAGGAGCATCAGAGGAGCATCAGAGGAGCATCAGTGGAGCATCAGTGGAGCATCGGAGGAGCATCAGAGGAGCATCTGAGGAGCATCAGAGGAGCAACAGAGGAGCATCAGAGGAGCATCAGAGGAGCATCAGAGGAGCATCAGAGGAGCATCAGAGTAGCATCAGTGGAGCATCAGAGGAGCATCAGTTGAGCATCAGTGGAGCATCAGAGGAGCATCAGTGGAGCATCAGAGGAGCATCAGAGGAGCATCAGAGGAGCATCAGAGGAGCATCAGTGGAGCATCAGAGGAGCATCAGAGGAGCATCAGAGGAGAATCAGAGGAGCATCAGAGGAGCATCAGAGGAGCATCAGAGGAGCATCAGAGGAGCATCAGAGGAGCATCAGAGGAGCATCAGAGGAGCATCAGAGGAGCATCAGTGGAGCATCAGAGGAGCATCAGAGGAGCATCAGTGGAGCATCAGAGGAGCATCAGAGGAGCATCAGAGGAGCATCAGAGGAGCATCAGAGGAGCATCAGAGGAGCATCAGAGGAGCATCAGAGGAGCATCAGAGGAGCATCAGAGGAGAATCAGAGGAGCATCAGAGGAGCATCAGAGGAGCATCAGAGGAGCATCAGAGGTGCATCAGTGGAGCATCAGTGGAGCATCAGAGGAGCATCAGAGGAGCATCAGAGGAGCATCAGAGGAGCAACAGAGGAGCATCAGAGGAGCATCAGAGGAGCAGGAGCAGGTGCAGGAGCAGAAGCAGGAGCAGGTGCAGGAGCAGAAGCAGGAGCAGGTGCAGGAGCAGAAGCAGGAGCAGGAGCAGGTGCAGGAGCAAGAGCATCAGAGGAGCATCAGAGGAGCAGGAGCAGGAGCAGGAGCAGGAGCAGGAACAGGAGCAGGAGCAACAGAGGAGCATCAGAGGAGCAGGAGCAGGAGCAGGAGCAGGAGCAGGAGCAGGTGCAGGAGCAGAAGCAGGAGCAGGAGCAGGTGCAGGAGCAAGAGCATCAGAGGAGCATCAGAGGAGCAGGAGCAGGAGCAGGAGCAGGAGCAGGAACAGGAGCAGGAGCATCAGAGGAGCATCAGAGGAGCAGGAGCAGGAGCAGGAGCAGGAGCAGGAGCATCAGAGGAGCATCAGAGGAGCATCAGAGGAGCATCAGAGGAGCATCAGAGGAGCATCAGAGGAGCATCAGAGGAGCATCAGAGGAGCATCAGAGGAGCATCAGTGGAGCATCAGTGGAGCATCAGAGGAGCATCAGAGGAGCATCAGAGGAGCATCAGAGGAGCAACAGAGGAGCATCAGAGGAGCATCAGAGGAGCATCAGAGGAGCATCAGAGGAGCATCAGAGGAGCATCAGAGGAGCATCAGAGGAGCATCAGTGTAGCATCAGAGGAGCATCAGAGGAGCATCAGAGGAGCATCAGAGGAGCATCAGAGGAGCAACAGAGGAGCATCAGAGGAGCAACAGAGGAGCATCAGAGGAGCATCAGAGAAGCATCAGAGGAGCCTCAGAGGAGCATCGGAGGAGCATCAGAGGAGCATCAGAGGAGCATCAGAGGAGCATCAGAGGAGCATCAGAGGAGCATCAGAGGAGCATCAGAGGAGCATCAGAGGAGCCTCAGAGGAGCATCAGAGGAGCATCAGAGGAGCATCAGAGGAGCATCAGAGGAGCATCAGAGGAGCATCAGAGGAGCATCAGAGGAGCAACAGAGGAGCATCAGAGGAGCATCAGAGGAGCCTCAGAGGAGCCTCAGAGGAGCATCAGAGGAGCATCAGAGGAGCATCAGAGGAGCATCAGAGGAGCATCAGAGGAGCATCAGAGGAGCCTCAGAGGAGCGTCAGAGGAGCGTCAGAGGAGCATCAGAGGAGCATCAGAGGAGCATCAGAGGAGCATCAGAGGAGCATCAGAGGAGAATCAGAGGAGCATCAGAGGAGCATCAGAGGAGCATCAGAGGAGCATCAGAGGAGCATCAGAGGAGCATCAGAGGAGCATCAGAGGAGCAACAGAGGAGCAGGAGCAGGAGCAGGAGCAGGTGCAGGAGCAGAAGCAGGAGCAGGTGCAGGAGCAGAAGCAGGAGCAGGAGCAGGTGCAGGAGCAAGAGCATCAAAGGAGCATCAGAGGAGCAGGAGCAGGAGCAGGAGCAGGAGCAGGAACAGGAGCAGGAGCAACAGAGGAGCATCAGAGGAGCAGGAGCAGGAGCAGGAGCAGGAGCAGGAGCAGGTGCAGGAGCAGAAGCAGGAGCAGGAGCAGGTGCAGGAGCAAGAGCATCAGAGGAGCATCAGAGGAGCAGGAGCAGGAGCAGGAGCAGGAGCAGGAACAGGAGCAGGAGCATCAGAGGAGCATCAGAGGAGCAGGAGCAGGAGCAGGAGCAGGAGCAGGAGCATCAGAGGAGCATCAGAGGAGCATCAGAGGAGCATCAGAGGAGCATCAGAGGAGCATCAGAGGAGCATCAGAGGAGCATCAGAGGAGCATCAGAGGAGCATCAGTGGAGCATCAGTGGAGCATCAGAGGAGCTTCAGAGGAGCATCAGAGGAGCATCAGAGGAGCAACAGAGGAGCATCAGAGGAGCATCAGAGGAGCATCAGAGGAGCATCAGAGGAGCATCAGAGGAGCATCAGAGGAGAATCAGAGGAGCATCAGAGGAGCATCAGAGGAGCATCAGAGGAGCATCAGAGGTGCATCAGTGGAGCATCAGAGGAGCATCAGAGGAGCAACAGAGGAGCATCAGAGGAGCATCAGAGGAGCAGGAGCAGGTGCAGGAGCAGAAGCAGGAGCAGGTGCAGGAGCAGAAGCAGGAGCAGGTGCAGGAGCAGAAGCAGGAGCAGGAGCAGGTGCAGGAGCAAGAGCATCAGAGGAGCATCAGAGGAGCAGGAGCAGGAGCAGGAGCAGGAGCAGGAACAGGAGCAGGAGCAACAGAGGAGCATCAGAGGAGCAGGAGCAGGAGCAGGAGCAGGAGCAGGAGCAGGTGCAGGAGCAGAAGCAGGAGCAGGAGCAGGTGCAGGAGCAAGAGCATCAGAGGAGCATCAGAGGAGCAGGAGCAGGAGCAGGAGCAGGAACAGGAACAGGAGCAGGAGCATCAGAGGAGCATCAGAGGAGCAGGAGCAGGAGCAGGAGCAGTAGCAGGAGCATCAGAGGAGCATCAGAGGAGCATCAGAGGAGCATCAGAGGAGCATCAGAGGAGCATCAGAGGAGCATCAGAGGAGCATCAGAGGAGCATCAGAGGAGCATCAGAGGAGCATCAGTGGAGCATCAGTGGAGCATCAGAGGAGCATCAGAGGAGCATCAGAGGAGCATCAGAGGAGCAACAGAGGAGCATCAGAGGAGCATCAGAGGAGCATCAGAGGAGCATCAGAGGAGCATCAGAGGAGCATCAGAGGAGCATCAGAGGAGCATCAGAGGAGCATCAGAGGAGCATCAGAGGAGCAACAGAGGAGCATCAGAGGAGCGACAGAGGAGCAACAGAGGAGCAGGAGCAGGAGCAGGTGCAGGTGCAGGAGCAGAAGCAGGAGCAGGAGCAGGTGCAGGTGCAGGAGGAAGAGCATCAGAGGAGCATCAGAGGAGCAGGAGCAGGAGCAGGAGCAGGAGCAGGAACAGGAGCAGGAGCATCAGAGGAGCATCAGAGGAGCAGGAGCAGGAGCAGGAGCAGGAGCAGGAGCATCAGAGGACCATCATAGGAGCATCAGAGGAGCATCAGAGGAGCATCAGAGGAGCATCAGAGGAGCATCAGAGGAGCATCAGAGGAGCATCAGAGGAGCATCAGAGGAGCATCAGAGGAGCATCAGTGGAGCATCAGTGGAGCATCAGAGGAGCATCAGAGGAGCATCAGAGGAGCATCAGAGGAGCAACAGAGGAGCATCAGAGGAGCATCAGAGGAGCATCAGAGGAGCATCAGAGGAGCATCAGAGGAGCATCAGAGGAGCATCAGTGTAGCATCAGAGGAGCATCAGAGGAGCATCAGAGGAGCATCAGAGGAGCAACAGAGGAGCATCAGAGGAGCAACAGAGGAGCATCAGAGGAGCATCAGAGAAGCATCAGAGGAGCCTCAGAGGAGCATCGGAGGAGCATCAGAGGAGCATCAGAGGAGCATCAGAGGAGCATCAGAGGAGCATCAGAGGAGCATCAGAGGAGCATCAGAGGAGCCTCAGAGGAGCCTCAGAGGAGCATCAGAGGAGCATCAGAGGAGCATCAGAGGAGCATCAGAGGAGCATCAGAGGAGCAACAGAGGAGCATCAGAGGAGCATCAGAGGAGCCTCAGAGGAGCATCAGAGGAGCATCAGAGGAGCATCAGAGGAGCATTAGAGGAGCATCAGAGGAGCATCAGAGGAGCATCAGAGGAGCATCAGAGGAGCAACAGAGGAGCATCAGAGGAGCAACAGAGGAGCATCAGAGGAGCATCAGAGGAGCATCAGAGGAGCATCAGAGGAGCATCAGAGTAGCATCAGTGGAGCATCAGAGGAGCATCAGAGGAGCATCAGAGGAGCATCAGAGGAGCATCAGAGGAGCATCAGAGGAGCATCAGTGGAGCATCAGTGGAGCATCAGAGGAGCATCAGAGGAGCATCAGAGGAGCATCAGAGGAGCAACAGAGGAGCATCAGAGGAGCATCAGAGGAGCATCAGAGGAGCATCAGAGGAGCATCAGAGGAGCATCAGAGGAGCATCAGAGGAGCATCAGTGTAGCATCAGAGGAGCATCAGAGGAGCATCAGAGGAGCATCAGAGGAGCATCAGAGGAGCAACAGAGGAGCATCAGAGGACAACAGAGGAGCATCAGAGAAGCATCAGAGAAGCATCAGAGGAGCATCGGAGGAGCATCAGAGGAGCATCAGAGGAGCATCAGAGGAGCATCAGAGGAGCATCAGAGGAGCATCAGAGGAGCATCAGAGGAGCATCAGTGGAGCATCAGAGAGGCATCAGAGGAGCATCAGAGGAGCATCAGAGGAGCATCAGAGGAGCATCAGAGGAGCATCAGAGGAGCATCAGAGGAGCATCAGAGGAGCATCAGAGGAGCATCAGTGGAGCATCAGAGGAGCATCAGAGGAGCATCAGAGGAGCATCAGAGGAGCATCAGAGGAGCATCAGTGCAGCATCAGAGCAGCATCAGAGGAGCATCAGAGGAGCATCAGAGGAGCATCAGAGGAGCATCAGAGGAGCATCAGAGGAGCATCAGAGGAGCATCAGAGGAGCATCAGTGGAGCATCAGAGGAGCATCAGAGGAGCATCAGTGGAGCATCAGAGGAGCATCAGAGGAGCATCAGAGGAGCATCAAAGGAGCATCAGAGGAGCATCAGAGGAGCATCAGAGGAGCATCAGAGGAGCATCAGAGGAGCATCAGAGGAGCATCAGAGGAGCATCAGAGGAGCATCAGAGGAGCATCAGAGGAGCATCAGAGGAGCATCAGAGGAGTATCAGAGGAGCATCAGAGGAGCATCAGAGGAGCATCAGAGGAGCAACAGAGGAGCATCAGAGGAGCAACAGAGGAGCAGGAGCAGGAGCAGGAGCAGGTGCAGGAGCAGAAGCAGAAGCAGGAGCAGGTGCAGGAGCAAGAGCATCAGAGGAGCATCAGAGGAGCAGGAGCAGGAGCAGGAGCAGGAGCAGGAACAGAAGCAGGAGCATCAGAGGAGCATCAGAGGAGCAGGAGCAGGAGCAGGAGCAGGAGCAGGAGCATCAAAGGAGCATCAGAGGAGCATCAGAGGAGCATCAGAGGAGCATCAGTGGAGCATCAGTGGAGCATCAGAGGAGCATCAGAGGAGCATCAGAGGAGCATCAGAGGAGCAACAGAGGAGCATCAGAGGAGCATCAGAGGAGCATCAGAGGAGCATCAGAGGAGCATCAGAGGAGCATCAGAGGAGCATCAGTGTAGCATCAGAGGAGCATCAGAGGAGCATCAGAGGAGCATCAGAGGAGCAACAGAGGAGCATCAGAGGAGCAACAGAGGAGCATCAGAGAAGCATCAGAGAAGCATCAGAGGAGCCTCGGAGGAGCATCAGAGGAGCATCAGAGGAGCATCAGAGGAGCATCAGAGGAGCCTCAGAGGAGCCTCAGAGGAGCATCAGAGGAGCATCAGAGGAGCATCAGATGAGCATCAGAGGAGCATCAGAGGAGCATCAGAGGAGCATCAGAGGAGCATCAGAGGAGCAACAGAGGAGCATCAGAGGAGCATCAGAGGAGCCTCAGAGGAGCCTCAGAGGAGCATCAGAGGAGCATCAGAGGAGCATCAGAGGAGCATCAGAGGAGCATCAGAGGAGCCTCAGAGGAGCCTCAGAGGAGCATCAGAGGAGCATCAGAGGAGCATCAGAGGAGCATCAGAGGAGCATCAGAGGAGCATCAGAGGAGCATCAGAGGAGCATCAGAGGAGCAACAGAGGAGCATCAGAGGAGCATCAGAGGAGCCTCAGAGGAGCCTCAGAGGAGCATCAGAGGAGCATCAGAGGAGCATCAGAGGAGCATCAGAGGAGCATCAGAGGAGCATCAGAGGAGCCTCAGAGGAGCGTCAGAGGAGCATCAGAGGAGCATCAGAGGAGCATCAGAGGAGCATCAGAGGAGAATCAGAAGAGCATCAGAGGAGCATCAGAGGAGCAACAGAGGAGCATCAGAGGAGCATCAGAGGAGCCTCAGAGGAGCCTCAGAGGAGCATTAGAGGAGCATCAGAGGAGCATCAGAGGAGCATCAGAGGAGCATCAGAGGAGCATCAGAGGAGCATCAGTGGAGCATCGGTGGAGCATCGGAGGAGCATCAGAGGAGCATCTGAGGAGCATCAGAGGAGCAACAGAGGAGCATCAGAGGAGCATCAGAGGAGCATCAGAGGAGCATCAGAGGAGCATCAGAGTAGCATCAGTGGAGCATCAGAGGAGCATCAGTTGAGCATCAGTGGAGCATCAGAGGAGCATCAGTGGAGCATCAGAGGAGCATCAGAGGAGCATCAGAGGAGCATCAGAGGAGCATCAGTGGAGCATCAGAGGAGCATCAGAGGAGCATCAGAGGAGAATCAGAGGAGCATCAGAGGAGCATCAGAGGAGCATCAGAGGAGCATCAGAGGAGCATCAGAGGAGCATCAGAGGAGCATCAGAGGAGCATCAGAGGAGCATCAGTGGAGCATCAGAGGAGCATCAGAGGAGCATCAGTGGAGCATCAGAGGAGCATCAGAGGAGCATCAGAGGAGCATCAGAGGAGCATCAGAGGAGCATCAGAGGAGCATCAGAGGAGCATCAGAGGAGCATCAGAGGAGAATCAGAGGAGCATCAGAGGAGCATCAGAGGAGCATCAGAGGAGCATCAGAGGTGCATCAGTGGAGCATCAGTGGAGCATCAGAGGAGCATCAGAGGAGCATCAGAGGAGCATCAGAGGAGCAACAGAGGAGCATCAGAGGAGCATCAGAGGAGCAGGAGCAGGTGCAGGAGCAGAAGCAGGAGCAGGTGCAGGAGCAGAAGCAGGAGCAGGTGCAGGAGCAGAAGCAGGAGCAGGAGCAGGTGCAGGAGCAAGAGCATCAGAGGAGCATCAGAGGAGCAGGAGCAGGAGCAGGAGCAGGAGCAGGAACAGGAGCAGGAGCAACAGAGGAGCATCAGAGGAGCAGGAGCAGGAGCAGGAGCAGGAGCAGGAGCAGGTGCAGGAGCAGAAGCAGGAGCAGGAGCAGGTGCAGGAGCAAGAGCATCAGAGGAGCATCAGAGGAGCAGGAGCAGGAGCAGGAGCAGGAGCAGGAACAGGAGCAGGAGCATCAGAGGAGCATCAGAGGAGCAGGAGCAGGAGCAGGAGCAGGAGCAGGAGCATCAGAGGAGCATCAGAGGAGCATCAGAGGAGCATCAGAGGAGCATCAGAGGAGCATCAGAGGAGCATCAGAGGAGCATCAGAGGAGCATCAGTGGAGCATCAGTGGAGCATCAGAGGAGCATCAGAGGAGCATCAGAGGAGCATCAGAGGAGCAACAGAGGAGCATCAGAGGAGCATCAGAGGAGCATCAGAGGAGCATCAGAGGAGCATCAGAGGAGCATCAGAGGAGCATCAGAGGAGCATCAGTGTAGCATCAGAGGAGCATCAGAGGAGCATCAGAGGAGCATCAGAGGAGCATCAGAGGAGCAACAGAGGAGCATCAGAGGAGCAACAGAGGAGCATCAGAGGAGCATCAGAGAAGCATCAGAGGAGCCTCAGAGGAGCATCGGAGGAGCATCAGAGGAGCATCAGAGGAGCATCAGAGGAGCATCAGAGGAGCATCAGAGGAGCATCAGAGGAGCATCAGAGGAGCATCAGAGGAGCCTCAGAGGAGCATCAGAGGAGCATCAGAGGAGCATCAGAGGAGCATCAGAGGAGCATCAGAGGAGCATCAGAGGAGCATCAGAGGAGCAACAGAGGAGCATCAGAGGAGCATCAGAGGAGCCTCAGAGGAGCCTCAGAGGAGCATCAGAGGAGCATCAGAGGAGCATCAGAGGAGCATCAGAGGAGCATCAGAGGAGCATCAGAGGAGCCTCAGAGGAGCGTCAGAGGAGCGTCAGAGGAGCATCAGAGGAGCATCAGAGGAGCATCAGAGGAGCATCAGAGGAGCATCAGAGGAGAATCAGAGGAGCATCAGAGGAGCATCAGAGGAGCATCAGAGGAGCATCAGAGGAGCATCAGAGGAGCATCAGAGGAGCATCAGAGGAGCAACAGAGGAGCAGGAGCAGGAGCAGGAGCAGGTGCAGGAGCAGAAGCAGGAGCAGGTGCAGGAGCAGAAGCAGGAGCAGGAGCAGGTGCAGGAGCAAGAGCATCAAAGGAGCATCAGAGGAGCAGGAGCAGGAGCAGGAGCAGGAGCAGGAACAGGAGCAGGAGCAACAGAGGAGCATCAGAGGAGCAGGAGCAGGAGCAGGAGCAGGAGCAGGAGCAGGTGCAGGAGCAGAAGCAGGAGCAGGAGCAGGTGCAGGAGCAAGAGCATCAGAGGAGCATCAGAGGAGCAGGAGCAGGAGCAGGAGCAGGAGCAGGAACAGGAGCAGGAGCATCAGAGGAGCATCAGAGGAGCAGGAGCAGGAGCAGGAGCAGGAGCAGGAGCATCAGAGGAGCATCAGAGGAGCATCAGAGGAGCATCAGAGGAGCATCAGAGGAGCATCAGAGGAGCATCAGAGGAGCATCAGAGGAGCATCAGAGGAGCATCAGTGGAGCATCAGTGGAGCATCAGAGGAGCTTCAGAGGAGCATCAGAGGAGCATCAGAGGAGCAACAGAGGAGCATCAGAGGAGCATCAGAGGAGCATCAGAGGAGCATCAGAGGAGCATCAGAGGAGCATCAGAGGAGAATCAGAGGAGCATCAGAGGAGCATCAGAGGAGCATCAGAGGAGCATCAGAGGTGCATCAGTGGAGCATCAGAGGAGCATCAGAGGAGCAACAGAGGAGCATCAGAGGAGCATCAGAGGAGCAGGAGCAGGTGCAGGAGCAGAAGCAGGAGCAGGTGCAGGAGCAGAAGCAGGAGCAGGTGCAGGAGCAGAAGCAGGAGCAGGAGCAGGTGCAGGAGCAAGAGCATCAGAGGAGCATCAGAGGAGCAGGAGCAGGAGCAGGAGCAGGAGCAGGAACAGGAGCAGGAGCAACAGAGGAGCATCAGAGGAGCAGGAGCAGGAGCAGGAGCAGGAGCAGGAGCAGGTGCAGGAGCAGAAGCAGGAGCAGGAGCAGGTGCAGGAGCAAGAGCATCAGAGGAGCATCAGAGGAGCAGGAGCAGGAGCAGGAGCAGGAACAGGAACAGGAGCAGGAGCATCAGAGGAGCATCAGAGGAGCAGGAGCAGGAGCAGGAGCAGTAGCAGGAGCATCAGAGGAGCATCAGAGGAGCATCAGAGGAGCATCAGAGGAGCATCAGAGGAGCATCAGAGGAGCATCAGAGGAGCATCAGAGGAGCATCAGAGGAGCATCAGAGGAGCATCAGTGGAGCATCAGTGGAGCATCAGAGGAGCATCAGAGGAGCATCAGAGGAGCATCAGAGGAGCAACAGAGGAGCATCAGAGGAGCATCAGAGGAGCATCAGAGGAGCATCAGAGGAGCATCAGAGGAGCATCAGAGGAGCATCAGAGGAGCATCAGTGTAGCATCAGAGGAGCATCAGAGGAGCATCAGAGGAGCATCAGAGGAGCATCAGAGGAGCAACAGAGGAGCATCAGAGGAGCAACAGAGGAGCATCAGAGGAGCATCAGAGGAGCTTCAGAGGAGCCTCAGAGGAGCATCGGAGGAGCATCAGAGGAGCATCAGAGGAGCATCAGAGGAGCATCAGAGGAGCATCAGAGGAGCATCAGAGGAGCATCAGAGGAGCATCAGAGGAGCCTCAGAGGAGCCTCAGAGGAGCATCAGAGGAGCATCAGAGGAGCATCAGAGGAGCATCAGAGGAGCATCAGAGGAGCATCAGAGGAGCATCAGAGGAGCAACAGAGGAGCATCAGAGGAGCATCAGAGGAGCATCAGAGGAGCATCAGTGGAGCATCAGTGGCATCGGAGGAGCATCAGAGGAGCATCAGAGGAGCATCAGAGGAGCATCAGAGGAGCATCAGAGGAGCATCAGAGGAGCATCAGAGGAGCATCAGAGGAGCCTCAGAGGAGCCTCAGAGGAGCATCAGAGGAGCATCAGAGGAGCATCAGAGGAGCATCAGAGGAGCATCAGAGGAGCATCAGAGGAGCAACAGAGGAGCATCAGAGGAGCATCAGAGGAGCCTCAGAGGAGCCTCAGAGGAGCATCAGAGGAGCATCGGAGGAGCATCAGAGGAGCATCAGAGGAGCATCAGAGGAGCATCAGAGGAGCCTCAGAGGAGCGTCAGAGGAGCGTCAGAGGAGCATCAGAGGAGCATCAGAGGAGCATCAGAGGAGCATCAGAGGAGCATCAGAGGAGAATCAGAGGAGCATCAGAGGAGCATCAGAGGAGCATCAGAGGAGCATCAGAGGAGCATCAGAGGAGCATCAGTGGAGCATCAGTGGCATCGGAGGAGCATCAGAGGAGCATCAGAGGAGCATCAGAGGAGCATCAGAGGAGCATCAGAGGAGCATCAGAGGAGCATCAGAGGAGCATCAGAGGAGCCTCAGAGGAGCCTCAGAGGAGCATCAGAGGAGCATCAGAGGAGCATCAGAGGAGCATCAGAGGAGCATCAGAGGAGCATCAGAGGAGCAACAGAGGAGCATCAGAGGAGCATCAGAGGAGCCTCAGAGGAGCCTCAGAGGAGCATCAGAGGAGCATCGGAGGAGCATCAGAGGAGCATCAGAGGAGCATCAGAGGAGCATCAGAGGAGCCTCAGAGGAGCGTCAGAGGAGCGTCAGAGGAGCATCAGAGGAGCATCAGAGGAGCATCAGAGGAGCATCAGAGGAGCATCAGAGGAGAATCAGAGGAGCATCAGAGGAGCATCAGAGGAGCATCAGAGGAGCATCAGAGGAGCATCAGAGGAGCATCAGAGGAGCATCAGAGGAGCATCAGAGGAGCAACAGAGGAGCAGGAGCAGGAGCAGGAGCAGGTGCAGGAGCAGAAGCAGGAGCAGGTGCAGGAGCAGAAGCAGGAGCAGGAGCAGGTGCAGGAGCAAGAGCATCAGAGGAGCATCAGAGGAGCAGGAGCAGGAGCAGGAGCAGGAGCAGGAACAGGAGCAGGAGCAACAGAGGAGCATCAGAGGAGCAGGAGCAGGAGCAGGAGCAGGAGCAGGAGCAGGTGCAGGAGCAGAAGCAGGAGCAGGAGCAGGTGCAGGAGCAAGAGCATCAGAGGAGCATCAGAGGAGCAGGAGCAGGAGCAGGAGCAGGAGCAGGAACAGGAGCAGGAGCATCAGAGGAGCATCAGAGGAGCAGGAGCAGGAGCAGGAGCAGGAGCAGGAGCATCAGAGGAGCATCAGAGGAGCATCAGAGGAGCATCAGAGGAGCATCAGAGGAGCATCAGAGGAGCATCAGAGGAGCATCAGAGGAGCATCAGTGGAGCATCAGTGGAGCATCAGAGGAGCATCAGAGGAGCATCAGAGGAGCATCAGAGGAGCAACAGAGGAGCATCAGAGGAGCATCAGAGGAGCATCAGAGGAGCATCAGAGGAGCATCAGAGGAGCATCAGAGGAGAATCAGAGGAGCATCAGAGGAGCATCAGAGGAGCATCAGAGGAGCATCAGAGGTGCATCAGTGGAGCATCAGAGGAGCATCAGAGGAGCAACAGAGGAGCATCAGAGGAGCATCAGAGGAGCAGGAGCAGGTGCAGGAGCAGAAGCAGGAGCAGGTGCAGGAGCAGAAGCAGGAGCAGGTGCAGGAGCAGAAGCAGGAGCAGGAGCACGTGCAGGAGCAAGAGCATCAGAGGAGCATCAGAGGAGCAGGAGCAGGAGCAGGAGCAGGAGCAGGAACAGGAGCAGGAGCAACAGAGGAGCATCAGAGGAGCAGGAGCAGGAGCAGGAGCAGGAGCAGGAGCAGGTGCAGGAGCAGAAGCAGGAGCAGGAGCAGGTGCAGGAGCAAGAGCATCAGAGGAGCATCAGAGGAGCAGGAGCAGGAGCAGGAGCAGGAGCAGGAACAGGAGCAGGAGCATCAGAGGAGCATCAGAGGAGCAGGAGCAGGAGCAGGAGCAGGAGCAGGAGCAGGAGCAGGAGCATCAGAGGAGCATCAGAGGAGCATCAGAGGAGCATCAGAGGAGCATCAGAGGAGCATCAGAGGAGCATCAGAGGAGCATCAGAGGAGCATCAGATGAGCATCAGAGGAGCATCAGTGGAGCATCAGTGGAGCATCAGAGGAGCATCAGAGGAGCATCAGAGGAGCATCAGAGGAGCAACGGAGGAGCGTCAGAGGAGCATCAGAGGAGCATCAGAGGAGCATCAGAGGAGCATCAGAGGAGCATCAGAGGAGCATCAGAGGAGCATCAGTGTAGCATCAGAGGAGCATCAGAGGAGCATCAGAGGAGCATCAGAGGAGCAACAGAGGAGCATCAGAGGAGCAACAGAGGAGCATCAGAGGAGCATCAGAGAAGCATCAGAGTAGCCTCGGAGGAGCATCGGAGGAGCATCAGAGGAGCATCAGAGGAGCATCAGAGGAGAATCAGAGGAGCATCAGAGGAGCATCAGAGGAGCATCAGAGGAGCATCAGAGGAGCCTCAGAGGAGCCTCAGAGGAGCATCAGAGGAGCATCAGAGGAGCATCAGAGGAGCATCAGAGGAGCATCAGAGGAGCATCAGAGGAGCATCAGAGGAGCAACAGAGGAGCATCAGAGGAGCATCAGAGGAGCCTCAGAGGAGCCTCAGAGGAGCATCAGAGGAGCATCAGAGGAGCATCAGAGGAGCATCAGAGGAGCATCAGAGGAGCATCAGAGGAGCCTCAGAGGAGCGTCAGAGGAGCATCAGAGGAGCATCAGAGGAGCATCAGAGGAGCATCAGAGGAGCATCAGAGGAGAATCAGAGGAGCATCAGAGGAGCATCAGAGGAGCATCAGAGGAGCATCAGAGGAGCATCAGAGGAGCATCAGAGGAGCATCAGAGGAGCATCAGAGGAGCATCAGAGGAGCAACAGAGGAGCAGGAGCAGGAGCAGGAGCAGGTGCAGGAGCAGAAGCAGGAGCAGGTGCAGGAGCAGAAGCAGGAGCAGGAGCAGGTGCAGGAGCAAGAGCATCAGAGGAGCATCAGAGGAGCAGGAGCAGGAGCAGGAGCAGGAGCAGGAACAGGAGCAGGAGCAACAGAGGAGCATCAGAGGAGCAGGAGCAGGAGCAGGAGCAGGAGCAGGAGCAGGTGCAGGAGCAGAAGCAGGAGCAGGAGCAGGTGCAGGAGCAAGAGCATCAGAGGAGCATCAGAGGAGCAGGAGCAGGAGCAGGAGCAGGAGCAGGAACAGGAGCAGGAGCATCAGAGGAGCATCAGAGGAGCAGGAGCAGGAGCAGGAGCAGGAGCAGGAGCATCAGAGGAGCATCAGAGGAGCATCAGAGGAGCATCAGAGGAGCATCAGAGGAGCATCAGAGGAGCATCAGAGGAGCATCAGAGGAGCATCAGAGGAGCATCAGTGGAGCATCAGTGGAGCATCAGAGGAGCATCAGAGGAGCATCAGAGGAGCATCAGAGGAGCAACAGAGGAGCATCAGAGGAGCATCAGAGGAGCATCAGAGGAGCATCAGAGGAGCATCAGAGGAGCATCAGAGGAGCATCAGTGTAGCATCAGAGGAGCATCAGAGGAGCATCAGAGGAGCATCAGAGGAGCATCAGAGGAGCAACAGAGGAGCATCAGAGGAGCAACAGAGGAGCATCAGAGGAGCATCAGAGAAGCATCAGAGGAGCCTCAGAGGAGCATCGGAGGAGCATCAGAGGAGCATCAGAGGAGCATCAGAGGAGCATCAGAGGAGCATCAGAGGAGCATCAGAGGAGCATCAGAGGAGCCTCAGAGGAGCCTCAGAGGAGCATCAGAGGAGCATCAGAGGAGCATCAGAGGAGCATCAGAGGAGCATCAGAGGAGCAACAGAGGAGCATCAGAGGAGCATCAGAGGAGCCTCAGAGGAGCCTCAGAGGAGCATCAGAGGAGCATCAGAGGAGCATCAGAGGAGCATCAGAGGAGCATCAGAGGAGCCTCAGAGGAGCGTCAGAGGAGCATCAGAGGAGCATCATTGGAGCAT
Organism: Narcine bancroftii; assembly: GCF_036971445.1. NCBI lineage: Eukaryota > Metazoa > Chordata > Chondrichthyes > Torpediniformes > Narcinidae > Narcine > Narcine bancroftii. Next base: position 3,081,468 of record NW_027211893.1, read on the forward strand.
CAGAGGAGCATCAGAGGAGCATCAGAGGAGAATCAGAGGAGCATCAGAGGACCATCTGAGGAGCATCAGAGGAGAATCAGAGGAGCATCAGAGGAGCATCAGAGGAGCAACAGAGGAGCATCAGAGGAGCATCAGAGGAGCCTCAGAGGAGCCTCAGAGGAGCATTAGAGGAGCATCAGAGGAGCATCAGAGGAGCATCAGAGGAGCATCAGAGGAGCATCAGAGGAGCATCTGAGGAGCATCTGAGGAGCATCAGAGGAGCAACAGAGGAGCATCAGAGGAGCATCAGAGGAGCATCAGAGGAGCATCAGAGGAGCATCAGAGTAGCATCAGTGGAGCATCAGAGGAGCATCAGTTGAGCATCAGTGGAGCATCAGAGGAGCATCAGTGTAGCATCAGAGGAGCATCAGAGGAGCATCAGTGGAGCATCAGAGGAGCATCAGAGGAGCATCTGAGGAGCATCAGAGGAGCATCAGAGGAGCATCAGAGGAGCATCAGAGGAGCATCAGAGGAGCATCAGAGGAGCATCAGAGGAGCATCAGTGGAGCATCAGAGGAGCATCAGAGGAGCATCAGTGGAGCATCAGAGGAGCATCAGAGGAGCATCAGAGGAGCATCAGAGGAGCATCAGAGGAGCATCAGAGGAGCATCAGAGGAGCATCAGAGGAGCATCAGAGGAGCAACAGAGGAGCATCAGAGGAGCAACAGAGGAGCAGGAGCAGGAGCAGGAGCAGGTGCAGGAGCAGAAGCAGGAGCAGGAGCAGGTGCAGGAGCAAGAGCATCAGAGGAGCATCAGTGGAGCATCAGAGGAGCATCAGAGGAGCATCAGAGGAGCATCAGAGGAGCATCAGTGGAGCATCAGAGGAGCATCAGAGGAGCATCAGTGGAGCATCAGAGGAGCATCAGAGGAGCATCAGAGGAGCATCAGAGGAGCATCAGTTGAGCATCAGAGGAGCATCAGAGGAGCATCAGAGGAGCTTCAGAGGAGCATCAGAGGAGCATCAGAGGAGCATCAGAGGAGCATCAGAGGAGCATCAGAGGAGCATCAGAGGAGCATCAGAGGAGCATCAGAGGAGCATCAGAGGAGCATCAGTGTAGCATCAGAGGAGCATCAGAGGAGCATCAGAGGAGCATCAGAGGAGCATCAGAGGAGCATCAGAGGAGCAACAGAGGAGCATCAGAGGAGCATCATAGGAGCATCAGAGGAGCATCAGTGTAGCATCAGAGGAGCATCAGAGGAGCATCAGAGGAGCATCAGAGGAGCATCAGAGGAGCATCAGAGGAGCAACAGAGGAGCATCAGAGGAGCAACAGAGGAGCATCAGAGGAGCATCAGAGGAGCATCAGATGAGCATCAGAGGAGCATCAGAGTAGCATCAGAGGAGCATCAGAGGAGCATCAGAGGAGCATCAGTGGAGCATCAGAGGAGCATCAGTGGAGCATCAGAGGAGCGTCAGAGGAGCATCAGAGGAGCATCAGAGGAGCATCAGAGGAGCATCAGTGGAGCATCAGAGGAGCATCAGAGGAGCATCAGAGGAGCATCAGAGGAGCATCAGAGGAGCATCAGAGGAGCATCAGAGGAGCATCAGAGGAGCATCAGAGGAGTATCAGAGGAGCATCAGTGGAGCATCAGTGGAGCATCAGAGGAGCATCAGAGGAGCATCAGAGGAGCATCAGAGGAGCAACAGAGGAGCATCAGAGGAGCATCAGAGGAGCATCAGAGGAGGATCAGAGGAGCATCAGAGGAGCATCAGAGGAGCATCAGAGGAGCATCAGAGGAGCATCAGAGTAGCATCAGTGTAGCATCAGAGGAGCATCAGAGGAGCATCAGAGGAGCATCAGAGGAGCATCAGAGGAGCATCAGAGGAGCATCAGAGGAGCAACAGAGGAGCATCAGTCGAGCATCAGAGGAGCATCAGTTGAGCATCAGAGGAGCATCAGAGGAGGATCAGAGGAGCATCAGAGGACCATCAGAGGAGCATCAGATGAGCATCAGAGGAGCATCAGTGGAGCATCAGAGGAGCATCAGAGGAGCATCAGAGGAGCATCAGAGGAGCATCAGAGGAGCATCAGAGGAGCATCAGAGGAGCATCAGAGGAGCATCAGAGGAGCATCAGAGGAGCATCAGTGGAGCATCAGAGGAGCATCAGAGGAGCATCAGTGGAGCATCAGAGGAGCATCAGAGGAGCATCAGAGGACCATCAGAGGAGCAGCAGAGGAGCATCAGAGGAGCATCCGAGGAGCATCAGAGGAGCATCAGAGGAGCATCAGAGGAGCATCACAGGTGCATCAGTGGAGCATCAGTGGAGCATCAGAGGAGCATCAGAGGAGCATCAGAGGAGCATCAGAGGAGCAACAGAGGAGCATCAGAGGAGCATCAGAGGAGCATCAGAGGAGCATCAGAGGAGCATCAGAGGAGCATCAGAGGAGCATCAGAGGAGCATCAGAGGAGCATCAGAGGAGCATCAGAGGTGCATCAGTGGAGCATCAGAGGAGCATCAGAGGAGCAACAGAGGAGCATCAGAGGAGCATCAGAGGAGCAGGAGCAGGTGCAGGAGCAGAAGCAGGAGCAGGTGCAGGAGCAGAAGCAGGAGCAGGTGCAGGAGCAGAAGCAGGAGCAGGAGCAGGTGCAGGAGCAAGAGCATCAGAGGAGCATCAGAGGAGCAGGAGCAGGAGCAGGAGCAGGAGCAGGAACAGGAGCAGGAGCAACAGAGGAGCATCAGAGGAGCAGGAGCAGGAGCAGGAGCAGGAGCAGGAGCAGGTGCAGGAGCAGAAGCAGGAGCAGGAGCAGGTGCAGGAGCAAGAGCATCAGAGGAGCATCAGAGGAGCAGGAGCAGGAGCAGGAGCAGGAACAGGAACAGGAGCAGGAGCATCAGAGGAGCATCAGAGGAGCAGGAGCAGGAGCAGGAGCAGTAGCAGGAGCATCAGAGGAGCATCAGAGGAGCATCAGAGGAGCATCAGAGGAGCATCAGAGGAGCATCAGAGGAGCATCAGAGGAGCATCAGAGGAGCATCAGAGGAGCATCAGAGGAGCATCAGAGGAGCATCAGTGGAGCATCAGTGGAGCATCAGAGGAGCATCAGAGGAGCATCAGAGGAGCATCAGAGGAGCAACAGAGGAGCATCAGAGGAGCAGGAGCAGGAGCAGGAGCAGGAGCAGGAGCATCAGAGGAGCATCAGAGGAGCATCAGAGGAGCATCAGAGGAGCATCAGAGGAGCATCAGAGGAGCATCAGAGGAGCATCAGAGGAGCATCAGAGGAGCATCAGAGGAGCATCAGTGGAGCATCAGTGGAGCATCAGAGGAGCATCAGAGGAGCATCAGAGGAGCATCAGAGGAGCAACAGAGGAGCATCAGAGGAGCATCAGAGGAGCATCAGAGGAGCATCAGAGGAGCATCAGAGGAGCATCAGAGGAGCATCAGTGGAGCATCAGTGGAGCATCAGAGGAGCATCAGAGGAGCATCAGAGGAGCATCAGAGGAGCAACAGAGGAGCATCAGAGGAGCAGGAGCAGGAGCAGGAGCAGGAGCAGGAGCATCAGAGGAGCATCAGAGGAGCATCAGAGGAGCATCAGAGGAGCATCAGAGGAGCATCAGAGGAGCATCAGAGGAGCATCAGAGGAGCATCAGAGGAGCATCAGAGGAGCATCAGTGGAGCATCAGTGGAGCATCAGAGGAGCATCAGAGGAGCATCAGAGGAGCATCAGAGGAGCAACAGAGGAGCATCAGAGGAGCATCAGAGGAGCATCAGAGGAGCAACAGAGGAGCATCAGAGGAGCATCAGAGGAGCATCAGAGGAGCATCAGTGTAGCATCAGAGGAGCATCAGAGGAGCATCAGAGGAGCATCAGAGGAGCATCAGAGGAGCAACAGAGGAGCATCAGAGGAGCAACAGAGGAGCATCAGAGGAGCATCAGAGAAGCATCAGAGGAGCCTCAGAGGAGCATCGGAGGAGCATCAGAGGAGCATCAGAGGAGCATCAGAGGAGCATCAGAGGAGCATCAGAGGAGCATCAGAGGAGCATCAGAGGAGCATCAGAGGAGCCTCAGAGGAGCCTCAGAGGAGCATCAGAGGAGCATCAGAGGAGCATCAGAGGAGCATCAGAGGAGCATCAGAGGAGCATCAGAGGAGCATCAGAGGAGCATCAGAGGAGCCTCAGAGGAGCCTCAGAGGAGCATCAGAGGAGCATCAGAGGAGCATCAGAGGAGCATCAGAGGAGCATCAGAGGAGCATCAGAGGAGCCTCAGAGGAGCGTCAGAGGAGCGTCAGAGGAGCATCAGAGGAGCATCAGAGGAGCATCAGAGGAGCATCAGAGGAGCATCAGAGGAGAATCAGAGGAGCATCAGAGGAGCATCAGAGGAGCATCAGAGGAGCATCAGAGGAGCATCAGAGGAGCATCAGAGGAGCAACAGAGGAGCAGGAGCAGGAGCAGGAGCAGGTGCAGGAGCAGAAGCAGGAGCAGGTGCAGGAGCAGAAGCAGGAGCAGGAGCAGGTGCAGGAGCAAGAGCATCAGAGGAGCATCAGAGGAGCAGGAGCAGGAGCAGGAGCAGGAGCAGGAACAGGAGCAGGAGCAACAGAGGAGCATCAGAGGAGCAGGAGCAGGAGCAGGAGCAGGAGCAGGAGCAGGTGCAGGAGCAGAAGCAGGAGCAGGAGCAGGTGCAGGAGCAAGAGCATCAGAGGAGCATCAGAGGAGCAGGAGCAGGAGCAGGAGCAGGAGCAGGAACAGGAGCAGGAGCATCAGAGGAGCATCAGAGGAGCAGGAGCAGGAGCAGGAGCAGGAGCATCAGAGGAGCATCAGAGGAGCATCAGAGGAGCATCAGAGGAGCATCAGAGGAGCATCAGAGGAGCATCAGAGGAGCATCAGAGGAGCATCAGTGGAGCATCAGTGGAGCATCAGAGGAGCATCAGAGGAGCATCAGAGGAGCATCAGAGGAGCAACAGAGGAGCATCAGAGGAGCATCAGAGGAGCATCAGAGGAGCATCAGAGGAGCATCAGAGGAGCATCAGAGGAGAATCAGAGGAGCATCAGAGGAGCATCAGAGGAGCATCAGAGGAGCATCAGAGGTGCATCAGTGGAGCATCAGAGGAGCATCAGAGGAGCAACAGAGGAGCATCAGAGGAGCATCAGAGGAGCAGGAGCAGGTGCAGGAGCAGAAGCAGGAGCAGGTGCAGGAGCAGAAGCGGGAGCAGGTGCAGGAGCAGAAGCAGGAGCAGGAGCAGGTGCAGGAGCAAGAGCATCAGAGGAGCATCAGAGGAGCAGGAGCAGGAGCAGGAGCAGGAGCAGGAACAGGAGCAGGAGCAACAGAGGAGCATCAGAGGAGCAGGAGCAGGAGCAGGAGCAGGAGCAGGAGCAGGTGCAGGAGCAGAAGCAGGAGCAGGAGCAGGTGCAGGAGCAAGAGCATCAGAGGAGCATCAGAGGAGCAGGAGCAGGAGCAGGAGCAGGAACAGGAACAGGAGCAGGAGCATCAGAGGAGCATCAGAGGAGCAGGAGCAGGAGCAGGAGCAGTAGCAGGAGCATCAGAGGAGCATCAGAGGAGCATCAGAGGAGCATCAGAGGAGCATCAGAGGAGCATCAGAGGAGCATCAGAGGAGCATCAGAGGAGCATCAGAGGAGCATCAGAGGAGCATCAGAGGAGCATCAGTGGAGCATCAGTGGAGCATCAGAGGAGCATCAGAGGAGCATCAGAGGAGCATCAGAGGAGCAACAGAGGAGCATCAGAGGAGCATCAGAGGAGCATCAGAGGAGCATCAGAGGAGCATCAGAGGAGCATCAGAGGAGCATCAGTGTAGCATCAGAGGAGCATCAGAGGAGCATCAGAGGAGCATCAGAGGAGCAACAGAGGAGCATCAGAGGAGCATCAGAGGAGCATCAGAGGAGCATCAGAGGAGCCTCAGAGGAGCATCGGAGGAGCATCAGAGGAGCATCAGAGGAGCATCAGAGGAGCATCAGAGGAGCATCAGAGGAGCATCAGAGGAGCATCAGAGGAGCCTCAGAGGAGCCTCAGAGGAGCATCAGAGGAGCATCAGAGGAGCATCAGAGGAGCATCAGAGGAGCATCAGAGGAGCAACAGAGGAGCATCAGAGGAGCATCAGAGGAGCCTCAGAGGAGCCTCAGAGGAGCATCGGAGGAGCATCGGAGGAGCATCAGAGGAGCATCAGAGGAGCATCAGAGGAGCATCAGAGGAGCCTCAGAGGAGCGTCAGAGGAGCGTCAGAGGAGCATCAGAGGAGCATCAGAGGAGCATCAGAGGAGCATCAGAGGAGCATCAGAGGAGAATCAGAGGAGCATCAGAGGAGCATCAGAGGAGCATCAGAGGAGCATCAGAGGAGCATCAGAGGAGCATCAGAGGAGCATCAGTGGAGCATCAGTGGAGCATCAGAGGAGCATCAGAGGAGCATCAGAGGAGCATCAGAGGAGCAACAGAGGAGCATCAGAGGAGCATCAGAGGAGCATCAGAGGAGCATCAGAGGAGCATCAGAGGAGCATCAGAGGAGCATCAGAGGAGCATCAGAGGAGCATCAGAGGAGCATCAGAGGAGCATCAGAGGAGCATCAGAGGAGCCTCAGAGGAGCCTCAGAGGAGCATCAGAGGAGCATCAGAGGAGCATCAGAGGAGCATCAGAGGAGCATCAGAGGAGCAACAGAGGAGCATCAGAGGAGCATCAGAGGAGCCTCAGAGGAGCCTCAGAGGAGCATCAGAGGAGCATCGGAGGAGCATCAGAGGAGCATCAGAGGAGCATCAGAGGAGCATCAGAGGAGCCTCAGAGGAGCGTCAGAGGAGCGTCAGAGGAGCATCAGAGGAGCATCAGAGGAGCATCAGAGGAGCATCAGAGGAGCATCAGAGGAGAATCAGAGGAGCATCAGAGGAGCATCAGAGGAGCATCAGAGGAGCATCAGAGGAGCATCAGAGGAGCATCAGAGGAGCATCAGTGGAGCATCAGTGGAGCATCAGAGGAGCATCAGAGGAGCATCAGAGGAGCATCAGAGGAGCAACAGAGGAGCATCAGAGGAGCATCAGAGGAGCATCAGAGGAGCATCAGAGGAGCATCAGAGGAGCATCAGAGGAGCATCAGAGGAGCATCAGTGTAGCATCAGAGGAGCATCAGAGGAGCATCAGAGGAGCATCAGAGGAGCATCAGAGGAGCAACAGAGGAGCATCAGAGGAGCAACAGAGGAGCATCAGAGGAGCATCAGAGGAGCTTCAGAGGAGCCTCGGAGGAGCATCGGAGGAGCATCAGAGGAGCATCAGAGGAGCATCAGAGGAGCATCAGAGGAGCATCAGAGGAGCATCAGAGGAGCATCAGAGGAGCATCAGAGGAGCCTCAGAGGAGCATCAGAGGAGCATCAGAGGAGCATCAGAGGAGCATCAGAGGAGCATCAGAGGAGCATCAGAGGAGCATCAGAGGAGCAACAGAGGAGCATCAGAGGAGCATCAGAGGAGCCTCAGAGGAGCCTCAGAGGAGCATCAGAGGAGCATCGGAGGAGCATCAGAGGAGCATCAGAGGAGCATCAGAGGAGCATCAGAGGAGCCTCAGAGGAGCGTCAGAGGAGCGTCAGAGGAGCATCAGAGGAGCATCAGAGGAGCATCAGAGGAGCATCAGAGGAGCATCAGAGGAGAATCAGAGGAGCATCAGAGGAGCATCAGAGGAGCATCAGAGGAGCATCAGAGGAGCATCAGAGGAGCATCAGAGGAGCATCAGAGGAGCATCAGAGGAGCAACAGAGGAGCAGGAGCAGGAGCAGGAGCAGGTGCAGGAGCAGAAGCAGGAGCAGGTGCAGGAGCAGAAGCAGGAGCAGGAGCAGGTGCAGGAGCAAGAGCATCAGAGGTGCATCAGAGGAGCAGGAGCAGGAGCAGGAGCAGGAGCAGGAACAGGAGCAGGAGCAACAGAGGAGCATCAGAGGAGCAGGAGCAGGAGCAGGAGCAGGAGCAGGAGCAGGTGCAGGAGCAGAAGCAGGAGCAGGAGCAGGTGCAGGAGCAAGAGCATCAGAGGAGCATCACAGGAGCAGGAGCAGGAGCAGGAGCAGGAGCAGGAACAGGAGCAGGAGCATCAGAGGAGCATCAGAGGAGCAGGAGCAGGAGCAGGAGCAGGAGCAGGAGCATCAGAGGAGCATCAGAGGAGCATCAGAGGAGCATCAGAGGAGCATCAGAGGAGCATCAGAGGAGCATCAGAGGAGCATCAGAGGAGCATCAGTGGAGCATCAGTGGAGCATCAGAGGAGCATCAGAGGAGCATCAGAGGAGCATCAGAGGAGCAACAGAGGAGCATCAGAGGAGCATCAGAGGAGCATCAGAGGAGCATCAGAGGAGCATCAGAGGAGCATCAGAGGAGAATCAGAGGAGCATCAGAGGAGCATCAGAGGAGCATCAGAGGAGCATCAGAGGTGCATCAGTGGAGCATCAGAGGAGCATCAGAGGAGCAACAGAGGAGCATCAGAGGAGCATCAGAGGAGCAGGAGCAGGTGCAGGAGCAGAAGCAGGAGCAGGTGCAGGAGCAGAAGCAGGAGCAGGTGCAGGAGCAGAAGCAGGAGCAGGAGCACGTGCAGGAGCAAGAGCATCAGAGGAGCATCAGAGGAGCAGGAGCAGGAGCAGGAGCAGGAGCAGGAACAGGAGCAGGAGCAACAGAGGAGCATCAGAGGAGCAGGAGCAGGAGCAGGAGCAGGAGCAGGAGCAGGTGCAGGAGCAGAAGCAGGAGCAGGAGCAGGTGCAGGAGCAAGAGCATCAGAGGAGCATCAGAGGAGCAGGAGCAGGAGCAGGAGCAGGAGCAGGAACAGGAGCAGGAGCATCAGAGGAGCATCAGAGGAGCAGGAGCAGGAGCAGGAGCAGGAGCAGGAGCAGGAGCAGGAGCATCAGAGGAGCATCAGAGGAGCATCAGAGGAGCATCAGAGGAGCATCAGAGGAGCATCAGAGGAGCATCAGAGGAGCATCAGAGGAGCATCAGAGGAGCATCAGAGGAGCATCAGTGGAGCATCAGTGGAGCATCAGAGGAGCATCAGAGGAGCATCAGAGGAGCATCAGAGGAGCAACGGAGGAGCATCAGAGGAGCATCAGAGGAGCATCAGAGGAGCATCAGAGGAGCATCAGAGGAGAATCAGAGGAGCATCAGAGGAGCATCAGAGGAGCATCAGAGGAGCCTCAGAGGAGCCTCAGAGGAGCATCAGAGGAGCATCAGAGGAGCATCAGAGGAGCATCAGAGGAGCATCAGAGGAGCATCAGAGGAGCAACAGAGGAGCATCAGAGGAGCATCAGAGGAGCCTCAGAGGAGCCTCAGAGGAGCATCAGAGGAGCATCAGAGGAGCATCAGAGGAGCATCAGAGGAGCATCAGAGGAGCATCAGAGGAGCCTCAGAGGAGCGTCAGAGGAGCATCAGAGGAGCATCAGAGGAGCATCAGAGGAGCATCAGAGGAGCATCAGAGGAGCATCAGAGGAGAATCAGAGGAGCATCAGAGGAGCATCAGAGGAGCATCAGAGGAGCATCAGAGGAGCATCAGAGGAGCATCAGAGGAGCATCAGAGGAGCATCAGAGGAGCAACAGAGGAGCAGGAGCAGGAGCAGGAGCAGGTGCAGGAGCAGAAGCAGGAGCAGGTGCAGGAGCAGAAGCAGGAGCAGGAGCAGGTGCAGGAGCAAGAGCATCAGAGGAGCATCAGAGGAGCAGGAGCAGGAGCAGGAGCAGGAGCAGGAACAGGAGCAGGAGCAACAGAGGAGCATCAGAGGAGCAGGAGCAGGAGCAGGAGCAGGAGCAGGAGCAGGTGCAGGAGCAGAAGCAGGAGCAGGAGCAGGTGCAGGAGCAAGAGCATCAGAGGAGCATCAGAGGAGCAGGAGCAGGAGCAGGAGCAGGAGCAGGAACAGGAGCAGGAGCATCAGAGGAGCATCAGAGGAGCAGGAGCAGGAGCAGGAGCAGGAGCAGGAGCATCAGAGGAGCATCAGAGGAGCATCAGAGGAGCATCAGAGGAGCATCAGAGGAGCATCAGAGGAGCATCAGAGGAGCATCAGAGGAGCATCAGAGGAGCATCAGTGGAGCATCAGTGGAGCATCAGAGGAGCATCAGAGGAGCATCAGAGGAGCATCAGAGGAGCAACAGAGGAGCATCAGAGGAGCATCAGAGGAGCATCAGAGGAGCATCAGAGGAGCATCAGAGGAGCATCAGAGGAGCATCAGAGGAGCATCAGTGTAGCATCAGAGGAGCATCAGAGGAGCATCAGAGGAGCATCAGAGGAGCATCAGAGGAGCAACAGAGGAGCATCAGAGGAGCAACAGAGGAGCATCAGAGGAGCATCAGAGAAGCATCAGAGGAGCCTCAGAGGAGCATCGGAGGAGCATCAGAGGAGCATCAGAGGAGCATCAGAGGAGCATCAGAGGAGCATCAGAGGAGCATCAGAGGAGCATCAGAGGAGCCTCAGAGGAGCCTCAGAGGAGCATCAGAGGAGCATCAGAGGAGCATCAGAGGAGCATCAGAGGAGCAACAGAGGAGCATCAGAGGAGCATCAGAGGAGCCTCAGAGGAGCCTCAGAGGAGCATCAGAGGAGCATCAGAGGAGCATCAGAGGAGCATCAGAGGAGCATCAGAGGAGCATCAGAGGAGCCTCAGAGGAGCGTCAGAGGAGCATCAGAGGAGCATCATTGGAGCATCAGAGGAGCATCAGAGGAGCATCAGAGGAGAATCAGAGGAGCATCAGAGGACCATCTGAGGAGCATCAGAGGAGAATCAGAGGAGCATCAGAGGAGCATCAGAGGAGCAACAGAGGAGCATCAGAGGAGCATCAGAGGAGCCTCAGAGGAGCCTCAGAGGAGCGTTAGAGGAGCATCAGCGGAGCATCAGAGGAGCATCAGAGGAGCATCAGAGGAGCATCAGAGGAGCATCTGAGGAGCATCTGAGGAGCATCAGAGGAGCAACAGAGGAGCATCAGAGGAGCATCAGAGGAGCATCAGAGGAGCATCAGAGGAGCATCAGAGTAGCATCAGTGGAGCATCAGAGGAGCATCAGTTGAGCATCAGAGGAGCATCAGAGGAGCATCAGAGGAGCATCAGAGGAGCATCAGAGGAGCAACAGAGGAGCATCAGAGGAGCAACAGAGGAGCAGGAGCAGGAGCAGGAGCAGGTGCAGGAGCAGAAGCAGGAGCAGGAGCAGGTGCAGGAGCAAGAGCATCAGAGGAGCATCAGTGGAGCATCAGAGGAGCATCAGAGGAGCATCAGAGGAGCATCAGAGGAGCATCAGAGGAGCATCAGTGGAGCATCAGAGGAGCATCAGAGGAGCATCAGTGGAGCATCAGAGGAGCATCAGAGGAGCATCAGAGGAGCATCAGAGGAGCATCAGTTGAGCATCAGAGGAGCATCAGAGGAGCATCAGAGGAGCTTCAGAGCAGCATCAGAGGAGCATCAGAGGAGCATCAGAGGAGCATCAGAGGAGCATCAGAGGAGCATCAGAGGAGCATCAGAGGAGCATCAGAGGAGCATCAGAGGAGCATCAGTGTAGCATCAGAGGAGCATCAGCGGAGCATCAGAGGAGCATCAGAGGAGCATCAGAGGAGCAACAGAGGAGCATCAGAGGAGCATCAGAGGAGCATCAGAGGAGCATCAGTGTAGCATCAGAGGAGCATCAGAGGAGCATCAGAGGAGCATCAGAGGAGCATCAGAGGAGCATCAGAGGAGCAACAGAGGAGCATCAGAGGAGCAACAGAGGAGCATCAGAGGAGCATCAGAGGAGCATCAGATGAGCATCAGAGGAGCATCAGAGTAGCATCAGAGGAGCATCAGAGGAGCATCAGAGGAGCATCAGTGGAGCATCAGAGGAGCATCAGTGGAGCATCAGAGGAGCGTCAGAGGAGCATCAGAGGAGCATCAGAGGAGCATCAGAGGAGCATCAGTGGAGCATCAGAGGAGCATCAGAGGAGCATCAGAGGAGCATCAGAGGAGCATCAGAGGAGCATCAGAGGAGCATCAGAGGAGCATCAGAGGAGCATCAGAGGAGTATCAGAGGAGCATCAGTGGAGCATCAGTGGAGCATCAGAGGAGCATCAGAGGAGCATCAGAGGAGCATCAGAGGAGCAACAGAGGAGCATCAGAGGAGCATCAGAGGAGCATCAGAGGAGGATCAGAGGAGCATCAGAGGAGCATCAGAGGAGCATCAGAGGAGCATCAGAGGAGCATCAGAGTAGCATCAGTGTAGCATCAGAGGAGCATCAGAGGAGCATCAGAGGAGCATCAGAGGAGCATCAGAGGAGCATCAGAGGAGCATCAGAGGAGCAACAGAGGAGCATCAGTGGAGCATCAGAGGAGCATCAGTTGAGCATCAGAGGAGCATCAGAGGAGGATCAGAGGAGCATCAGAGGACCATCAGAGGAGCATCAGATGAGCATCAGAGGAGCATCAGTGGAGCATCAGAGGAGCATCAGAGGAGCATCAGAGGAGCATCAGAGGAGCATCAGAGGAGCATCAGAGGAGCATCAGAGGAGCATCAGAGGAGCATCAGAGGAGCATCAGAGGAGCATCAGTGGAGCATCAGAGGAGCATCAGAGGAGCATCAGTGGAGCATCAGAGGAGCATCAGAGGAGCATCAGAGGACCATCAGAGGAGCAGCAGAGGAGCATCAGAGGAGCATCCGAGGAGCATCAGAGGAGCATCAGAGGAGCATCAGAGGAGCATCACAGGTGCATCAGTGGAGCATCAGTGGAGCATCAGAGGAGCATCAGAGGAGCATCAGAGGAGCATCAGAGGAGCAACAGAGGAGCATCAGAGGAGCATCAGAGGAGCATCAGAGGAGCATCAGAGGAGCATCAGAGGAGCATCAGAGGAGCATCGGAGGAGCATCAGAGGAGCAACAGAGGAGCATCAGAGGAGCAACAGAGGAGCATCAGAGGAGCATCAGAGAAGCATCAGAGGAGCCTCAGAGGAGCATCGGAGCAGCATCAGAGGAGCCTCAGAGGAGCATCAGAGGAGCATCAGAGGAGCATCAGAGGAGCATCAGAGGAGCATCAGAGGAGCATCAGTGGAGCATCAGAGCAGCATCAGAGGAGCATCAGAGGAGCATCAGAGGAGCATCAGAGGAGCATCAGAGGAGCATCAGAGGAGCATCAGTGTAGCATCAGAGGAGCATCAGAGGAGCATCAGAGGAGCATCAGAGGAGCATCAGAGGAGCAACAGAGGAGCATCAGAGGAGCAACAGAGGAGCATCAGAGGAGCATCAGAGGAGCATCAGAGGAGCATCAGAGGAGCATCAGAGTCGCATCAGTGGAGCATCAGAGGAGCATCAGTGGAGCATCAGTGGAGCATCAGAGGAGCATCAGAGGAGCATCAGAGGAGCATCAGAGGAGCAACAGAGGAGCATCAGAGGAGCATCAGAGGAGCATCAGAGGAGGATCAGAGGAGCATCAGAGGACCATCAGAGGAGCATCAGAGGAGAATCAGAGGAGCATCAGAGGAGCATCAGAGGAGCAACAGAGGAGCATCAGAGGAGCATCAGAGGAGCCTCAGAGGAGCCTCCGAGGAGCATCAGAGGAGCATCAGAGGAGCATCAGAGGAGCATCAGAGGAGCATCAGAGGAGCATCAGAGGAGCATCAGTGGAGCATCAGTGGAGCATCAGAGGAGCATCAGAGGAGCATCTGAGGAGCATCAGAGGAGCAACAGAGGAGCATCAGAGGAGCATCAGAGGAGCATCAGAGGAGCATCAGAGGAGCATCAGTGTAGCATCAGTGGAGCATCAGAGGAGCATCAGTTGAGCATCAGTGGAGCATCAGAGGAGCATCAGTGGAGCATCAGAGGAGCATCAGAGGAGCATCAGAGGAGCATCAGAGGAGCATCAGTGGAGCATCAGAGGAGCATCAGAGGAGCATCAGAGGAGCATCAGAGGAGCAACAGAGGAGCATCAGAGGAGCATCAGAGGAGCATCAGAGGAGGATCAGAGGAGCATCAGAGGACCATCAGAGGAGCATCAGAGAAGAATCAGAGGAGCAACAGAGGAGCAGGAGCAGGAGCAGGAGCAGGTGCAGGAGCAGAAGCAGGAGCAGGAGCAGGTGCAGGAGCAAGAGCATCAGAGGAGCATCAGAGGAGCAGGAGCAGGAGCAGGAGCAGGAGCAGGAACAGGAGCAGGAGCATCAGAGGAGCATCAGAGGAGCAGGAGCAGGAGCAGGAGCAGGAGCAGGAGCATCAGAGGAGCATCAGAGGAGCATCAGAGGAGCATCAGAGGAGCATCAGAGGAGCATCAGAGGAGCATCAGAGGAGCATCAGTGGAGCATCAGTGGAGCATCAGAGGAGCATCAGAGGAGCATCAGAGGAGCATCAGAGGAGCAACAGAGGAGCATCAGAGGAGCATCAGAGGAGCATCAGAGGAGCATCAGAGGAGCATCAGAGGAGCATCAGAGGAGCATCAGAGGAGCATCAGAGGAGCATCAGAGGAGCATCAGAGGAGCATCAGAGGAGCAACAGAGGAGCATCAGAGGAGCAACAGAGGAGCATCAGAGGAGCATCAGAGAAGCATCAGAGGAGCCTCAGAGGAGCATCGGAGGAGCATCAGAGGAGCATCGGAGGAGCATCAGAGGAGCATCAGAGGAGCATCAGAGGAGCATCAGAGGAGCATCAGAGGAGCATCAGTGGAGCATCAGAGCAGCATCAGAGGAGCATCAGAGGAGCATCAGAGGAGCATCAGAGGAGCATCAGAGGAGCATCAGAGGAGCATCAGAGGAGCATCAGAGGAGCATCAGAGGAGCATCGGAGGAGCATCAGAGGAGCATCAGAGGAGCATCAGAGGAGCATCAGAGGAGCATCAGTGTAGCATCAGAGGAGCATCGGAGGAGCATCAGAGGAGCATCAGAGGAGCATCAGAGGAGCATCAGTGGAGCATCAGAGCAGCATCAGAGGAGCATCAGAGGATCATCAGAGGAGCATCAGAGGAGCATCAGTGTAGCATCAGAGGAGCATCAGAGGAGCGTCAGAGGAGCATCAGAGGAGCATCAGAGGAGCATCAGAGGAGCATCAGAGGAGCAACAGAGGAGCATCAGAGGATCATCAGAGGAGCATCAGAGGAGCATCAGAGGAGCATCAGTGTAGCATCAGAGGAGCATCAGAGGAGCATCAGAGGAGCATCAGAGGAGCATCAGAGGAGCAACAGAGGAGCATCAGAGGAGCAATAGAGGAGCATCAGAGGAGCATCAGAGGAGCATCAGAGGAGCATCAGAGGAGCATCAGAGTAGCATCAGTGGAGCATCAGAGGAGCATCAGTTGAGCATCAGTGGAGCATCAGAGGAGCATCAGTGGAGCATCAGAGGAGCATCAGAGGAGAATCAGAGGAGCATCAGAGGAGCATCAGAGGAGCATCAGTGGAGCATCAGAGGAGCATCAGAGGAGCATCAGAGGAGCATCAGAGGAGCATCAGAGGAGCATCAGAGGAGCATCAGAGGAGCATCAGAGGAGCATCAGAGGAGTATCAGAGGAGCATCAGTGGAGCATCAGTGGAGCATCAGAGGAGCATCAGAGGAGCATCAGAGGAGCATCAGAGGAGCAACAGAGGAGCATCAGAGGAGCATCAGAGGAGCATCAGAGGAGGATCAGAGGAGCATCAGAGGACCATCAGAGGAGCATCAGAGGAGAATCAGAGGAGCATCAGAGGTGCATCAGAGGAGCAACAGAGGAGCATCAGAGGAGCATCAGAGGAGACTCAGAGGAGCCTCAGAGGAGCATTAGAGGAGCATCAGAGGAGCATCAGAGGAGCATCAGAGGAGCATCGGAGGAGCATCAGAGGAGCATCAGTGGAGCATCAGTGGAGCATCAGAGGAGCATCAGAGGAGCATCTGAGGAGCATCAGAGGAGCAACAGAGGAGCATCAGAGGAGCATCAGAGGAGCATCAGAGGAGCATCAGAGGAGCATCAGAGTAGCATCAGTGGAGTATCAGAGGAGCATCAGTTGAGCATCAGTGGAGCATCAGAGGAGCATCAGAGGAGCATCAGAGGAGCATCAGAGGAGCATCAGTGGAGCTTCAGAGGAGCATCAGAGGAGCATCAGAGGAGCATCAGAGGAGCAACAGAGGAGCATCAGAGGAGCATCAGAGGAGCATCAGAGGAGGATCAGAGGAGCATCAGAGGAGCAGGAGCAGGAGCAGGAGCAGGTGCAGGAGCAGAAGCAGGAGCAGGAGCAGGTGCAGGAGCAAGATCATCAGAGGAGCATCAGAGAAGCAGGAGCAGGAGCAGGAACAGGAGCAGGAACAGGAGCAGGAGCATCAGAGGAGCATCAGAGGAGCAGGAGCAGGAGCAGGAGCAGGAGCAGGAGCATCAGAGGAGCATCAGAGGAGCATCAGAGGAGCATCAGAGGAGCATCAGAGGAGCATCAGAGGAGCATCAGAGGAGCATCAGAGGAGCATCAGTGGAGCATCAGTGGAGCATCAGAGGAGCATCAGAGGAGCATCAGAGGAGAATCAGAGGAGCAACAGAGGAGCATCAGAGGAGCATCAGAGGAGCATCAGAGGAGCATCAGAGGAGCATCAGAGGAGCATCAGTGTAGCATCAGAGGAGCATCAGAGGAGCATCAGAGGCGCATCAGAGCAGCATCAGAGGAGCAACAGAGGAGCATCAGAGGAGCATCAGAGAAGCATCAGAGGAGCCTCAGAGGAGCATCGGAGGAGCATCAGAGGAGCATCAGAGGAGCATCAGAGGAGCATCAGAGGAGCATCAGAGGAGCATCAGTGGAGCATCAGAGCAGCATCAGAGGAGCATCAGAGAAGCATCAGAGGAGCAACAGAGGAGCATCAGAGGAGCAACAGAGGAGCATCAGAGGAGCATCAGAGAAGCATCAGAGGAGCATCAGAGGAGCATCAGAGGAGCATCAGAGGAGCTACAGAGGAGCATCAGAGGAGCATCAGAGGAGCATCAGAGGAGCATCAGAGGAGCATCAGAGGAGCATCAGATGAGCATCAGAGGAGCATCAGAGGAGCATCAGAGGAGCATCAGTGTAGCATCAGAGGAGCATCAGAGGAGCATCAGAGGAGCATCAGAGGAGCATCAGAGGAGCAACAGAGGAGCATCAGAGGAGCAACAGAGGAGCATCAGAGGAGCATCAGAGAAGCATCAGAGGACCCTCAGAGGAGCATCGGAGGAGCATCAGAGGAGCATCAGAGGAGCATCAGAGGAGCATCAGAGGAGCATCAGAGGAGCATCAGAGGAGCATCAGTGGAGCATCAGAGCAGCATCAGAGGAGCATCAGAGGAGCATCAGAGGAGCATCAGAGGAGCATCAGAGGAGCATCAGAGGAGCATCAGAGGAGCATCAGAGGAGCATCAGAGGAGCATCAGTGGAGCATCAGAGGAGCATCAGAGGAGCATCAGAGGAGCATCAGAGGAGCATCAGAGGAGCAGGAGCAGGAGCAGGAGCAGGTGCAGGAGCAGAAGCAGGAGCAGGAGCAGGTGCAGGAGCAAGAGCATCAGAGGAGCATCAGAGGAGCAGGAGCAGGAGCAGGAGCAGGAGCAGGAACAGGAGCAGGAGCATCAGAGGAGCATCAGAGGAGCAGGAGCAGGAGCAGGAGCAGGAGCAGGAGCATCAGAGGAGCATCAGAGGAGCATCAGAGGAGCATCAGAGGAGCATCAGAGGAGCATCAGAGGAGCATCAGAGGAGCATCAGAGGAGCATCAGAGGAGCATCAGTGGAGCATCAGAGGAGCATCAGAGGAGCATCAGTGGAGCATCAGAGGAGCATCAGAGGAGCATCAGAGGAGCATCAGTGGAGCATCAGAGGAGCATCAGAGGAGCAGGAGCAGGAGCAGGAGCAGGTGCAGGAGCAGAAGCAGGAGCAGGAGCAGGTGCAGGAGCAAGAGCATCAGAGGAGCATCAGAGGAGCAGGAGCAGGAGCAGGAGCAGGAGCAGGAGCAGGAGCATCAGAGGAGCATCAGAGGAGCATCAGAGGAGCATCAGAGGAGCATCAGAGGAGCATCAGTGGAGCATCAGTGGAGCATCAGAGGAGCATCAGAGGAGCATCAGAGGAGCATCAGAGGAGCAACAGAGGAGCATCAGAGGAGCATCAGAGGAGCATCAGAGGAGCATCAGAGGAGCATCAGAGGAGCATCAGTGTAGCATCAGAGGAGCATCAGAGGAGCATCAGAAGAGCATCAGAGGAGCATCAGAGGAGCAACAGAGGAGCATCAGAGGAGCAACAGAGGAGCATCAGAGGAGCATCAGAGAAGCATCAGAGGAGCCTCAGAGGAGCATCGGAGGAGCATCAGAGGAGCATCAGAGGAGCATCAGAGGAGCATCAGAGGAGCATCCAAGGAGCATCAGAGGAGCATCAGAGGAGCATCAGAGGAGCATCAGAGGAGCCTCAGAGGAGCATCAGAGGAGCATCAGAGGAGCATCAGAGGAGCATCAGAGGAGCATCAGAGGAGCATCAGAGGTGCATCAGAGGAGCATCACAGGAGCATCAGAGGAGCAACAGAGGAGCATCAGAGGAGCATCAGAGGAGCATCAGAGGAGCATCAGTGTAGCATCAGAGGAGCATCAGAGGAGCATCAGAGGAGCATCAGAGGAGCAACAGAGGAGCATTAGAGGAGCATCAGAGGAGAATCAGAGGAGCATCAGAGGAGCTTCAGAGTAGCATCAGTGGAGCATCAGAGGAGCATCAGTTGAGCATCAGTGGAGCATCAGAGGAGCATCAGTGGAGCATCAGAGGAGCATCAGAGGAGCATCAGAGGAGCATCAGAGGAGCATCAGAGGAGCATCAGTGGAGCATCAGAGGAGCATCAGAGGAGCATCAGAGGAGCATCAGAGGAGCATCAGAGGAGCATCAGAGGAGCATCAGAGGAGCATCAGAGGAGTATCAGAGGAGCATCAGTGGAGCATCAGTGGAGCATCAGAGGAGCATCAGAGGAGCATCAGAGGAGCATCAGAGGAGCAACAGAGGAGCATCAGAGGAGCATCAGAGGAGCATCAGAGGAGCATCAGAGGAGCCTCAGAGGAGCCTCAGAGGAGCATTAGAGGAGCATCAGAGGAGCATCAGAGGAGCATCAGAGGAGCATCAGAGGAGCATCAGTGGAGCATCAGAGTAGCATCAGTGGAGCATCAGAGGAGCATCAGTTGAGCATCAGTGGAGCATCAGAGGAGCATCAGAGGAGCATCAGAGGAGCATCAGAGGAGCATCAGAGGAGCAACAGAGGAGCATCAGAGGAGCATCAGAGGAGCATCAGAGGAGGATCAGAGGAGCATCAGAGGACCATCAGAGGAGCATCAGAGGAGAATCAGAGGAGCAACAGAGGAGCAGGAGCAGGAGCAGGAGCAGGTGCAGGAGCAGAAGCAGGAGCAGGAGCAGGTGCAGGAGCAAGAGCATCAGAGGAGCATCAGAGGAGCAGGAGCAGGAGCAGGAGCAGGAGCAAGAACAGGAGCAGGAGCATCAGAGGAGCATCAGAGGAGCAGGAGCAGGAGCAGGAGCAGGAGCAGGAGCATCAGAGGAGCATCAGAGGAGCATCAGAGGAGCATCAGAGGAGCATCAGAGGAGCATCAGAGGAGCATCAGAGGAGCATCAGAGGAGCATCAGTGGAGCATCAGTGGAGCATCAGAGGAGCATCAGAGGAGCATCAGAGGAGCATCAGAGGAGCAACAGAGGAGCATCAGAGGAGCATCGGAGGAGCATCAGAGGAGCATCAGAGGAGCATCAGAGGAGCATCAGAGGAGCATCAGAGGAGCATCAGTGTAGCATCAGAGGAGCATCAGAGGAGCATCAGAGGAGCATCAGAGGAGCATCAGAAGAGCAACAGAGGAGCATCAGAGGAGCAACAGAGGAGCATCAGAGGAGCATCAGAGAAGCATCAGAGGAGCCTCGGAGGAGCATCGGAGGAGCATCAGAGGAGCATCAGAGGAGCATCAGAGGAGCATCAGAGGAGCATCAGAGGAACATCAGAGGAGCATCAGAAGAGCATCAGTGGAGCATCAGAGCAACATCAGAGGAGCATCAGAGGAGCATCAGAGGAGCATCAGAGGAGCATCAGAGGAGCATCAGAGGAGCATCAGAGGAGCATCAGAGGAGCATCAGAGGAGCATCAGAGGAGCATCAGAGGAGCATCAGAGGAGCATCAGAGGAGCATCAGAGGAGCATCAGTGTAGCATCAGAGGAGCATCAGAGGAGCATCAGAGGAGCATCAGAGGAGCATCAGAGGAGCAACAGAGGAGCATCAGAGGAGCAACAGAGGAGCATCAGAGGAGCATCAGAGAAGCATCAGAGGAGCCTCAGAGGAGCATCGGAGGAGCATCAGAGGAGCATCAGAGGAGCATCAGAGGAGCATCAGAGGAGCATCAGAGGAGCATCAGAGGAGCATCAGTGGAGCATCAGAGCAGCATCAGAGGAGCATCAGAGGAGCATCAGAGGAGCAACAGAGGAGCATCAGAGAAGCATCAGAGGAGCATCAGAGGAGCATCAGAGGAGCATCAGAGGAGCATCAGAGGAGCATCAGAGGAGCATCAGAGGAGCATCAGTGGAGCATCAGAGGAGCATCAGAGGAGCATCAGAGGAGCATCAGAGGAGCATCAGTGGAGCATCAGAGGAGCATCAGAGGAGCATCAGAGGAGCATCAGAGGAGCATCAGAGGAGCAGGAGCAGGAGCAGGAGCAGGTGCAGGAGCAGAAGCAGGAGCAGGAGCAGGTGCAGGAGCAAGAGCATCAGAGGAGCATCAGAGGAGCAGGAGCAGGAGCAGGAGCAGGAGCAGGAACAGGAGCAGGAGCATCAGAGGAGCATCAGAGGAGCAGGAGCAGGAGCAGGAGCAGGAGCAGGAGCATCAGAGGAGCATCAGAGGAGCATCACAGGAGCATCAGAGGAGCATGAGGAGCATCAGAGGAGCATCAGAGGAGCATCAGAGGAGCATCAGAGGAGCATCAGAGGAGCATCTCTGGAGCATCAGAGGAGCATCAGAGGAGCATCAGTGGAGCATCAGAGGAGCATCAGAGGAGCATCAGAGGAGCATCAGTGGAGCATCAGAGGAGCATCAGAGGAGCAGGAGCAGGAGCAGGAGCAGGTGCAGGAGCAGAAGCAGGAGCAGGAGCAGGTGCAGGAGCAAGAGCATCAGAGGAGCATCAGAGGAGCATCAGTGGAGCATCAGAGGAGCATCAGAGGAGCATCAGAGAAGCATCAGAGGAGCCTCAGAGGAGCATCGGAGGAGCATCAGAGGAGCATCAGAGGAGCATCAGAGGAGAATCAGAGGAGCATCAGAGGAGCATCAGAGGAGCATCAGTGGAGCATCAGAGCAGCATCAGAGGAGCATCAGAGGAGATTCAGAGGAGCATCAGAGGAGCATCAGAGGAGCATCAGAGGAGCATCAGAGGAGCATCAGAGGAGCATCAGAGGAGCATCAGAGGAGCATCAGAGGAGCATCAGTGGAGCATCAGAGGAGCATCAGAGGAGCATCAGAGGAGCATCAGAGGAGCATCAGAGGAGCATCAGAGGAGCATCAGAGGAGCAACAGAGGAGCATCAGAGGAGCATCAGAGGAGCATCAGAGGAGCATCAGAGGAGGATCAGAGAGCATCAGAGGACCATCAGAGGAGCATCAGAGGAGCATCAGAGGAGCATCAGAGGAGCATCAGAGGAGCAACAGAGGAGCATCAGAGGAGCAATAGAGGAGCATCAGAGGAGCATCAGAGGAGCATCAGAGGAGCATCAGAGGAGCATCAGAGTAGCATCAGTGGAGCATCAGAGGAGCATCAGTTGAGCATCAGTGGAGCATCAGAGGAGCATCAGTGGAGCATCAGAGGAGCATCAGAGGAGAATCAGAGGAGCATCAGAGGAGCATCAGAGGAGCATCAGTGGAGCATCAGAGGAGCATCAGAGGAGCATCAGAGGAGCATCAGAGGAGCATCAGAGGAGCATCAGAGGAGCATCAGAGGAGCATCAGAGGAGCATCAGAGGAGTATCAGAGGAGCATCAGTGGAGCATCAGTGGAGCATCAGAGGAGCATCAGAGGAGCATCAGAGGAGCATCAGAGGAGCAACAGAGGAGCATCAGAGGAGCATCAGAGGAGCATCAGAGGAGGATCAGAGGAGCATCAGAGGACCATCAGAGGAGCATCAGAGGAGAATCAGAGGAGCATCAGAGGTGCATCAGAGGAGCAACAGAGGAGCATCAGAGGAGCATCAGAGGAGACTCAGAGGAGCCTCAGAGGAGCATTAGAGGAGCATCAGAGGAGCATCAGAGGAGCATCAGAGGAGCATCGGAGGAGCATCAGAGGAGCATCAGTGGAGCATCAGTGGAGCATCAGAGGAGCATCAGAGGAGCATCTGAGGAGCATCAGAGGAGCAACAGAGGAGCATCAGAGGAGCATCAGAGGAGCATCAGAGGAGCATCAGAGGAGCATCAGAGTAGCATCAGTGGAGTATCAGAGGAGCATCAGTTGAGCATCAGTGGAGCATCAGAGGAGCATCAGAGGAGCATCAGAGGAGCATCAGAGGAGCATCAGTGGAGCTTCAGAGGAGCATCAGAGGAGCATCAGAGGAGCATCAGAGGAGCAACAGAGGAGCATCAGAGGAGCATCAGAGGAGCATCAGAGGAGGATCAGAGGAGCATCAGAGGAGCAGGAGCAGGAGCAGGAGCAGGTGCAGGAGCAGAAGCAGGAGCAGGAGCAGGTGCAGGAGCAAGATCATCAGAGGAGCATCAGAGAAGCAGGAGCAGGAGCAGGAACAGGAGCAGGAACAGGAGCAGGAGCATCAGAGGAGCATCAGAGGAGCAGGAGCAGGAGCAGGAGCAGGAGCAGGAGCATCAGAGGAGCATCAGAGGAGCATCAGAGGAGCATCAGAGGAGCATCAGAGGAGCATCAGAGGAGCATCAGAGGAGCATCAGAGGAGCATCAGAGGAGCATCAGTGGAGCATCAGTGGAGCATCAGAGGAGCATCAGAGGAGCATCAGAGGAGAATCAGAGGAGCAACAGAGGAGCATCAGAGGAGCATCAGAGGAGCATCAGAGGAGCATCAGAGGAGCATCAGAGGAGCATCAGTGTAGCATCAGAGGAGCATCAGAGGAGCATCAGAGGCGCATCAGAGCAGCATCAGAGGAGCAACAGAGGAGCATCAGAGGAGCATCAGAGAAGCATCAGAGGAGCCTCAGAGGAGCATCGGAGGAGCATCAGAGGAGCATCAGAGGAGCATCAGAGGAGCATCAGAGGAGCATCAGAGGAGCATCAGTGGAGCATCAGAGCAGCATCAGAGGAGCATCAGAGAAGCATCAGAGGAGCAACAGAGGAGCATCAGAGGAGCAACAGAGGAGCATCAGAGGAGCATCAGAGAAGCATCAGAGGAGCATCAGAGGAGCATCAGAGGAGCATCAGAGGAGCTACAGAGGAGCATCAGAGGAGCATCAGAGGAGCATCAGAGGAGCATCAGAGGAGCATCAGAGGAGCATCAGATGAGCATCAGAGGAGCATCAGAGGAGCATCAGAGGAGCATCAGTGTAGCATCAGAGGAGCATCAGAGGAGCATCAGAGGAGCATCAGAGGAGCATCAGAGGAGCAACAGAGGAGCATCAGAGGAGCAACAGAGGAGCATCAGAGGAGCATCAGAGAAGCATCAGAGGACCCTCAGAGGAGCATCGGAGGAGCATCAGAGGAGCATCAGAGGAGCATCAGAGGAGCATCAGAGGAGCATCAGAGGAGCATCAGAGGAGCATCAGTGGAGCATCAGAGCAGCATCAGAGGAGCATCAGAGGAGCATCAGAGGAGCATCAGAGGAGCATCAGAGGAGCATCAGAGGAGCATCAGAGGAGCATCAGAGGAGCATCAGAGGAGCATCAGTGGAGCATCAGAGGAGCATCAGAGGAGCATCAGAGGAGCATCAGAGGAGCATCAGAGGAGCAGGAGCAGGAGCAGGAGCAGGTGCAGGAGCAGAAGCAGGAGCAGGAGCAGGTGCAGGAGCAAGAGCATCAGAGGAGCATCAGAGGAGCAGGAGCAGGAGCAGGAGCAGGAGCAGGAACAGGAGCAGGAGCATCAGAGGAGCATCAGAGGAGCAGGAGCAGGAGCAGGAGCAGGAGCAGGAGCATCAGAGGAGCATCAGAGGAGCATCAGAGGAGCATCAGAGGAGCATCAGAGGAGCATCAGAGGAGCATCAGAGGAGCATCAGAGGAGCATCAGAGGAGCATCAGTGGAGCATCAGAGGAGCATCAGAGGAGCATCAGTGGAGCATCAGAGGAGCATCAGAGGAGCATCAGAGGAGCATCAGTGGAGCATCAGAGGAGCATCAGAGGAGCAGGAGCAGGAGCAGGAGCAGGTGCAGGAGCAGAAGCAGGAGCAGGAGCAGGTGCAGGAGCAAGAGCATCAGAGGAGCATCAGAGGAGCAGGAGCAGGAGCAGGAGCAGGAGCAGGAGCAGGAGCATCAGAGGAGCATCAGAGGAGCATCAGAGGAGCATCAGAGGAGCATCAGAGGAGCATCAGTGGAGCATCAGTGGAGCATCAGAGGAGCATCAGAGGAGCATCAGAGGAGCATCAGAGGAGCAACAGAGGAGCATCAGAGGAGCATCAGAGGAGCATCAGAGGAGCATCAGAGGAGCATCAGAGGAGCATCAGTGTAGCATCAGAGGAGCATCAGAGGAGCATCAGAAGAGCATCAGAGGAGCATCAGAGGAGCAACAGAGGAGCATCAGAGGAGCAACAGAGGAGCATCAGAGGAGCATCAGAGAAGCATCAGAGGAGCCTCAGAGGAGCATCGGAGGAGCATCAGAGGAGCATCAGAGGAGCATCAGAGGAGCATCAGAGGAGCATCCAAGGAGCATCAGAGGAGCATCAGAGGAGCATCAGAGGAGCATCAGAGGAGCCTCAGAGGAGCATCAGAGGAGCATCAGAGGAGCATCAGAGGAGCATCAGAGGAGCATCAGAGGAGCATCAGAGGTGCATCAGAGGAGCATCACAGGAGCATCAGAGGAGCAACAGAGGAGCATCAGAGGAGCATCAGAGGAGCATCAGAGGAGCATCAGTGTAGCATCAGAGGAGCATCAGAGGAGCATCAGAGGAGCATCAGAGGAGCAACAGAGGAGCATTAGAGGAGCATCAGAGGAGAATCAGAGGAGCATCAGAGGAGCTTCAGAGTAGCATCAGTGGAGCATCAGAGGAGCATCAGTTGAGCATCAGTGGAGCATCAGAGGAGCATCAGTGGAGCATCAGAGGAGCATCAGAGGAGCATCAGAGGAGCATCAGAGGAGCATCAGAGGAGCATCAGTGGAGCATCAGAGGAGCATCAGAGGAGCATCAGAGGAGCATCAGAGGAGCATCAGAGGAGCATCAGAGGAGCATCAGAGGAGCATCAGAGGAGTATCAGAGGAGCATCAGTGGAGCATCAGTGGAGCATCAGAGGAGCATCAGAGGAGCATCAGAGGAGCATCAGAGGAGCAACAGAGGAGCATCAGAGGAGCATCAGAGGAGCATCAGAGGAGCATCAGAGGAGCCTCAGAGGAGCCTCAGAGGAGCATTAGAGGAGCATCAGAGGAGCATCAGAGGAGCATCAGAGGAGCATCAGAGGAGCATCAGTGGAGCATCAGAGTAGCATCAGTGGAGCATCAGAGGAGCATCAGTTGAGCATCAGTGGAGCATCAGAGGAGCATCAGAGGAGCATCAGAGGAGCATCAGAGGAGCATCAGAGGAGCAACAGAGGAGCATCAGAGGAGCATCAGAGGAGCATCAGAGGAGGATCAGAGGAGCATCAGAGGACCATCAGAGGAGCATCAGAGGAGAATCAGAGGAGCAACAGAGGAGCAGGAGCAGGAGCAGGAGCAGGTGCAGGAGCAGAAGCAGGAGCAGGAGCAGGTGCAGGAGCAAGAGCATCAGAGGAGCATCAGAGGAGCAGGAGCAGGAGCAGGAGCAGGAGCAGGAACAGGAGCAGGAGCATCAGAGGAGCATCAGAGGAGCAGGAGCAGGAGCAGGAGCAGGAGCAGGAGCATCAGAGGAGCATCAGAGGAGCATCAGAGGAGCATCAGAGGAGCATCAGAGGAGCATCAGAGGAGCATCAGAGGAGCATCAGAGGAGCATCAGTGGAGCATCAGTGGAGCATCAGAGGAGCATCAGAGGAGCATCAGAGGAGCATCAGAGGAGCAACAGAGGAGCATCAGAGGAGCATCGGAGGAGCATCAGAGGAGCATCAGAGGAGCATCAGAGGAGCATCAGAGGAGCATCAGAGGAGCATCAGTGTAGCATCAGAGGAGCATCAGAGGAGCATCAGAGGAGCATCAGAGGAGCATCAGAAGAGCAACAGAGGAGCATCAGAGGAGCAACAGAGGAGCATCAGAGGAGCATCAGAGAAGCATCAGAGGAGCCTCGGAGGAGCATCGGAGGAGCATCAGAGGAGCATCAGAGGAGCATCAGAGGAGCATCAGAGGAGCATCAGAGGAACATCAGAGGAGCATCAGAAGAGCATCAGTGGAGCATCAGAGCAACATCAGAGGAGCATCAGAGGAGCATCAGAGGAGCATCAGAGGAGCATCAGAGGAGCATCAGAGGAGCATCAGAGGAGCATCAGAGGAGCATCAGAGGAGCATCAGAGGAGCATCAGAGGAGCATCAGAGGAGCATCAGAGGAGCATCAGAGGAGCATCAGTGTAGCATCAGAGGAGCATCAGAGGAGCATCAGAGGAGCATCAGAGGAGCATCAGAGGAGCAACAGAGGAGCATCAGAGGAGCAACAGAGGAGCATCAGAGGAGCATCAGAGAAGCATCAGAGGAGCCTCAGAGGAGCATCGGAGGAGCATCAGAGGAGCATCAGAGGAGCATCAGAGGAGCATCAGAGGAGCATCAGAGGAGCATCAGAGGAGCATCAGTGGAGCATCAGAGCAGCATCAGAGGAGCATCAGAGGAGCATCAGAGGAGCAACAGAGGAGCATCAGAGAAGCATCAGAGGAGCATCAGAGGAGCATCAGAGGAGCATCAGAGGAGCATCAGAGGAGCATCAGAGGAGCATCAGAGGAGCATCAGTGGAGCATCAGAGGAGCATCAGAGGAGCATCAGAGGAGCATCAGAGGAGCATCAGTGGAGCATCAGAGGAGCATCAGAGGAGCATCAGAGGAGCATCAGAGGAGCATCAGAGGAGCAGGAGCAGGAGCAGGAGCAGGTGCAGGAGCAGAAGCAGGAGCAGGAGCAGGTGCAGGAGCAAGAGCATCAGAGGAGCATCAGAGGAGCAGGAGCAGGAGCAGGAGCAGGAGCAGGAACAGGAGCAGGAGCATCAGAGGAGCATCAGAGGAGCAGGAGCAGGAGCAGGAGCAGGAGCAGGAGCATCAGAGGAGCATCAGAGGAGCATCACAGGAGCATCAGAGGAGCATGAGGAGCATCAGAGGAGCATCAGAGGAGCATCAGAGGAGCATCAGAGGAGCATCAGAGGAGCATCTCTGGAGCATCAGAGGAGCATCAGAGGAGCATCAGTGGAGCATCAGAGGAGCATCAGAGGAGCATCAGAGGAGCATCAGTGGAGCATCAGAGGAGCATCAGAGGAGCAGGAGCAGGAGCAGGAGCAGGTGCAGGAGCAGAAGCAGGAGCAGGAGCAGGTGCAGGAGCAAGAGCATCAGAGGAGCATCAGAGGAGCATCAGTGGAGCATCAGAGGAGCATCAGAGGAGCATCAGAGAAGCATCAGAGGAGCCTCAGAGGAGCATCGGAGGAGCATCAGAGGAGCATCAGAGGAGCATCAGAGGAGAATCAGAGGAGCATCAGAGGAGCATCAGAGGAGCATCAGTGGAGCATCAGAGCAGCATCAGAGGAGCATCAGAGGAGATTCAGAGGAGCATCAGAGGAGCATCAGAGGAGCATCAGAGGAGCATCAGAGGAGCATCAGAGGAGCATCAGAGGAGCATCAGAGGAGCATCAGAGGAGCATCAGTGGAGCATCAGAGGAGCATCAGAGGAGCATCAGAGGAGCATCAGAGGAGCATCAGAGGAGGATCAGAGGAGCATCAGAGGAGCAACAGAGGAGCATCAGAGGAGCATCAGAGGAGCATCAGAGGAGCATCAGAGGAGGATCAGAGAGCATCAGAGGACCATCAGAGGAGCATCAGAGGAGAATCAGAGGAGCATCAGAGGAGCATCAGAGGAGCAACAGAGGAGCATCAGAGGAGCATCAGAGGAGCCTCAGAGGAGCCTCAGAGGAGCATTAGAGGAGCATCAGAGGAGCATCAGAGTTGCATCAGTGGAGCATCAGAGGAGCATCAGAGTTGCATCAGAGGAGCATCTGAGGAGCATCAGAGGAGCAACAGAGGAGCATCAGAGGAGCATCAGAGGAGCATCAGAGGAGCATCAGAGGAGCATCAGAGTAGCATCAGTGGAGCATCAGAGGAGCATCAGTTGAGCATCAGTGGAGCATCAGAGGAGCATCAGTGGAGCATCAGAGGAGCATCAGAGGAGCATCAGAGGAGCATCAGAGGAGCATCAGTGGAGCATCAGAGGAGCATCAGAGGAGCATCAGAGGAGCATCAGAGGAGCATCAGAGGAGCATCAGAGGAGCATCAGAGGAGCATCAGAGGAACATCAGAGGAGCATCAGAGGAGCATCAGAGGAGCATCAGAGGAGCATCAGAGGAGCATCAGTGGAGCATCAGAGGAGCATCAGAGGAGCATCAGAGGAGCATCAGAGGAGCATCAGAGGAGCATCAGTGGAGCATCAGAGGAGCATCAGAGGAGGATCAGAGGAGCATCAGAGGACCATCAGAGGAGCATCAGAGGAGAATCAGAGGAGCATCAGAGGAGCATCAGAGGAGCAACAGAGGAGCATCAGAGGAGCATCAGAGGAGCCTCAGAGGAGCCTCAGAGGAGCATCAGAGGAGCATCAGAGGAGCATCAGAGGAGCATCAGAGGAGCATCAGAGGAGCATCAGAGGAGCATCAGTGGAGCATCAGTGGAGCATCAGAGGAGCATCAGAGGAGCATCTGAGGAGCATCAGAGGAGCAACAGAGGAGCATCAGAGGAGCATCAGAGGAGCATCAGAGGAGCATCAGAGGAGCATCAGTGTAGCATCAGTGGAGCATCAGAGGAGCATCAGTTGAGCATCAGTGGAGCATCAGAGGAGCATCAGTGGAGCATCAGAGGAGCATCAGAGGAGCATCAGAGGAGCATCAGAGGAGCATCAGTGGAGCATCAGAGGAGCATCAGAGGAGCATCAGAGGAGCATCAGAGGAGCAACAGAGGAGCATCAGAGGAGCATCAGAGGAGCATCAGAGGAGGATCAGAGGAGCATCAGAGGACCATCAGAGGAGCATCAGAGAAGAATCAGAGGAGCAACAGAGGAGCAGGAGCAGGAGCAGGAGCAGGTGCAGGAGCAGAAGCAGGAGCAGGAGCAGGTGCAGGAGCAAGAGCATCAGAGGAGCATCAGAGGAGCAGGAGCAGGAGCAGGAGCAGGAGCAGGAACAGGAGCAGGAGCATCAGAGGAGCATCAGAGGAGCAGGAGCAGGAGCAGGAGCAGGAGCAGGAGCATCAGAGGAGCATCAGAGGAGCATCAGAGGAGCATCAGAGGAGCATCAGAGGAGCATCAGAGGAGCATCAGAGGAGCATCAGTGGAGCATCAGTGGAGCATCAGAGGAGCATCAGAGGAGCATCAGAGGAGCATCAGAGGAGCAACAGAGGAGCATCAGAGGAGCATCAGAGGAGCATCAGAGGAGCATCAGAGGAGCATCAGAGGAGCATCAGAGGAGCATCAGAGGAGCATCAGAGGAGCATCAGAGGAGCATCAGAGGAGCATCAGAGGAGCAACAGAGGAGCATCAGAGGAGCAACAGAGGAGCATCAGAGGAGCATCAGAGAAGCATCAGAGGAGCCTCAGAGGAGCATCGGAGGAGCATCGGAGGAGCATCGGAGGAGCATCAGAGGAGCATCAGAGGAGCATCAGAGGAGCATCAGAGGAGCATCAGAGGAGCATCAGTGGAGCATCAGAGCAGCATCAGAGGAGCATCAGAGGAGCATCAGAGGAGCATCAGAGGAGCATCAGAGGAGCATCAGAGGAGCATCAGAGGAGCATCAGAGGAGCATCAGAGGAGCATCGGAGGAGCATCAGAGGAGCATCAGAGGAGCATCAGAGGAGCATCAGAGGAGCATCAGTGTAGCATCAGAGGAGCATCGGAGGAGCATCAGAGGAGCATCAGAGGAGCATCAGAGGAGCATCAGTGGAGCATCAGAGCAGCATCAGAGGAGCATCAGAGGATCATCAGAGGAGCATCAGAGGAGCATCAGTGTAGCATCAGAGGAGCATCAGAGGAGCGTCAGAGGAGCATCAGAGGAGCATCAGAGGAGCATCAGAGGAGCATCAGAGGAGCAACAGAGGAGCATCAGAGGAGCATCAGAGGAGCATCAGAGGAGCATCAGAGGAGCATCAGTGTAGCATCAGAGGAGCATCAGAGGAGCATCAGAGGAGCATCAGAGGAGCATCAGAGGAGCAACAGAGGAGCATCAGAGGAGCAATAGAGGAGCATCAGAGGAGCATCAGAGGAGCATCAGAGGAGCATCAGTGTAGCATCAGAGGAGCATCAGAGGAGCATCAGAGGAGCATCAGAGGAGCATCAGAGGAGCAACAGAGGAGCATCAGAGGAGCAATAGAGGAGCATCAGAGGAGCATCAGAGGAGCATCAGAGGAGCATCAGAGGAGCATCAGTGTAGCATCAGAGGAGCATCAGAGGAGCATCAGAGGAGCATCAGAGGAGCATCAGAGGAGCAACAGAGGAGCATCAGAGGAGCAATAGAGGAGCATCAGAGGAGCATCAGAGGAGCATCAGAGGACCATCAGAGGAGCATCAGAGTAGCATCAGTGGAGCATCAGAGGAGCATCAGTTGAGCATCAGTGGAGCATCAGAGGAGCATCAGTGGAGCATCAGAGGAGCATCAGAGGAGAATCAGAGGAGCATCAGAGGAGCATCAGAGGAGCATCAGTGGAGCATCAGAGGAGCATCAGAGGAGCATCAGAGGAGCATCAGAGGAGCATCAGAGGAGCATCAGAGGAGCATCAGAGGAGCATCAGAGGAGCATCAGAGGAGTATCAGAGGAGCATCAGTGGAGCATCAGTGGAGCATCAGAGGAGCATCAGAGGAGCATCAGAGGAGCATCAGAGGAGCAACAGAGGAGCATCAGAGGAGCATCAGAGGAGCATCAGAGGAGGATCAGAGGAGCATCAGAGGACCATCAGAGGAGCATCAGAGGAGAATCAGAGGAGCATCAGAGGAGCATCAGAGGAGCAACAGAGGAGCATCAGAGGAGCATCAGAGGAGACTCAGAGGAGCCTCAGAGGAGCATTAGAGGAGCATCAGAGGAGCATCAGAGGAGCATCAGAGGAGCATCGGAGGAGCATCAGAGGAGCATCAGTGGAGCATCAGTGGAGCATCAGAGGAGCATCAGAGGAGCATCTGAGGAGCATCAGAGGAGCAACAGAGGAGCATCAGAGGAGCATCAGAGGAGCATCAGAGGAGCATCAGAGGAGCATCAGAGTAGCATCAGTGGAGTATCAGAGGAGCATCAGTTGAGCATCAGTGGAGCATCAGAGGAGCATCAGTGGAGCATCAGAGGAGCATCAGAGGAGCATCAGAGGAGCATCAGAGGAGCATCAGTGGAGCTTCAGAGGAGCATCAGAGGAGCATCAGAGGAGCATCAGAGGAGCAACAGAGGAGCATCAGAGGAGCATCAGAGGAGCATCAGAGGAGGATCAGAGGAGCATCAGAGGAGCAGGAGCAGGAGCAGGAGCAGGTGCAGGAGCAGAAGCAGGGCAGGAGCAGGTGCAGGAGCAAGATCATCAGAGGAGCATCAGAGGAGCAGGAGCAGAAGCAGGAGCAGGAGCAGGAACAGGAGCAGGAGCATCAGAGGAGCATCAGAGGAGCAGGAGCAGGAGCAGGAGCAGGAGCAGGAGCATCAGAGGAGCATCAGAGGAGCATCAGAGGAGCATCAGAGGAGCATCAGAGGAGCATCAGAGGAGCATCAGAGGAGCATCAGAGGAGCATCAGAGGAGCATCAGTGGAGCATCAGTGGAGCATCAGAGGAGCATCAGAGGAGCATCAGAGGAGAATCAGAGGAGCAACAGAGGAGCATCAGAGGAGCATCAGAGGAGCATCAGAGGAGCATCAGAGGAGCATCAGAGGAGCATCAGAGGAGCATCAGTGTAGCATCAGAGGAGCATCAGAGGAGCATCAGAGGAGCATCAGAGCAGCATCAGAGGAGCAACAGAGGAGCATCAGAGGAGCATCAGAGAAGCATCAGAGGAGCCTCAGAGGAGCATCGGAGGAGCATCAGAGGAGCATCAGAGGAGCATCAGAGGAGCATCAGAGGAGCATCAGAGGAGCATCAGTGGAGCATCAGAGCAGCATCAGAGGAGCATCAGAGAAGCATCAGAGGAGCAACAGAGGAGCATCAGAGGAGCAACAGAGGAGCATCAGAGGAGCATCAGAGAAGCATCAGAGGAGCATCAGAGGAGCATCAGAGGAGCATCAGAGGAGCATCAGAGGAGCAACAGAGGAGCATCAGAGGAGCATCAGAGGAGACTCAGAGGAGCCTCAGAGGAGCATTAGAGGAGCATCAGAGGAGCATCAGAGGAGCATCAGAGGAGCATCGGAGGAGCATCAGAGGAGCATCAGTGGAGCATCAGTGGAGCATCAGAGGAGCATCAGAGGAGCATCTGAGGAGCATCAGAGGAGCAACAGAGGAGCATCAGAGGAGCATCAGAGGAGCATCAGAGGAGCATCAGAGGAGCATCAGAGTAGCATCAGTGGAGTATCAGAGGAGCATCAGTTGAGCATCAGTGGAGCATCAGAGGAGCATCAGTGGAGCATCAGAGGAGCATCAGAGGAGCATCAGAGGAGCATCAGAGGAGCATCAGTGGAGCTTCAGAGGAGCATCAGAGGAGCATCAGAGGAGCATCAGAGGAGCAACAGAGGAGCATCAGAGGAGCATCAGAGGAGCATCAGAGGAGGATCAGAGGAGCATCAGAGGAGCAGGAGCAGGAGCAGGAGCAGGTGCAGGAGCAGAAGCAGGAGCAGGAGCAGGTGCAGGAGCAAGATCATCAGAGGAGCATCAGAGGAGCAGGAGCAGAAGCAGGAGCAGGAGCAGGAACAGGAGCAGGAGCATCAGAGGAGCATCAGAGGAGCAGGAGCAGGAGCAGGAGCAGGAGCAGGAGCATCAGAGGAGCATCAGAGGAGCATCAGAGGAGCATCAGAGGAGCATCAGAGGAGCATCAGAGGAGCATCAGAGGAGCATCAGAGGAGCATCAGAGGAGCATCAGTGGAGCATCAGTGGAGCATCAGAGGAGCATCAGAGGAGCATCAGAGGAGAATCAGAGGAGCAACAGAGGAGCATCAGAGGAGCATCAGAGGAGCATCAGAGGAGCATCAGAGGAGCATCAGAGGAGCATCAGAGGAGCATCAGTGTAGCATCAGAGGAGCATCAGAGGAGCATCAGAGGAGCATCAGAGCAGCATCAGAGGAGCAACAGAGGAGCATCAGAGGAGCATCAGAGAAGCATCAGAGGAGCCTCAGAGGAGCATCGGAGGAGCATCAGAGGAGCATCAGAGGAGCATCAGAGGAGCATCAGAGGAGCATCAGAGGAGCATCAGTGGAGCATCAGAGCAGCATCAGAGGAGCATCAGAGAAGCATCAGAGGAGCAACAGAGGAGCATCAGAGGAGCAACAGAGGAGCATCAGAGGAGCATCAGAGAAGCATCAGAGGAGCATCAGAGGAGCATCAGAGGAGCATCAGAGGAGCAACAGAGGAGCATCAGAGGAGCATCAGAGGAGCATCAGAGGAGCATCAGAGGAGCATCAGAGGAGCATCAGATGAGCATCAGAGGAGCATCAGAGGAGCATCAGAGGAGCATCAGTGTAGCATCAGAGGAGCATCAGAGGAGCATCAGAGGAGCATCAGAGGAGCATCAGAGGAGCAACAGAGGAGCATCAGAGGAGCAACAGAGGAGCATCAGAGGAGCATCAGAGAAGCATCAGAGGACCCTCAGAGGAGCATCGGAGGAGCATCAGAGGAGCATCAGAGGAGCATCAGAGGAGCATCAGAGGAGCATCAGAGGAGCATCAGAGGAGCATCAGTGGAGCATCAGAGCAGCATCAGAGGAGCATCAGAGGAGCATCAGAGGAGCATCAGAGGAGCATCAGAGGAGCATCAGAGGAGCATCAGAGGAGCATCAGAGGAGCATCAGAGGAGCATCAGAGGAGCATCAGTGGAGCATCAGAGGAGCATCAGAGGAGCATCAGAGGAGCATCAGAGGAGCATCAGAGGAGCAGGAGCAGGAGCAGGAGCAGGTGCAGGAGCAGAAGCAGGAGCAGGAGCAGGTGCAGGAGCAAGAGCATCAGAGGAGCATCAGAGGAGCAGGAGCAGGAGCAGGAGCAGGAGCAGGAACAGGAGCAGGAGCATCAGAGGAGCATCAGAGGAGCAGGAGCAGGAGCAGGAGCAGGAGCAGGAGCATCAGAGGAGCATCAGAGGAGCATCAGAGGAGCATCAGAGGAGCATCAGAGGAGCATCAGAGGAGCATCAGAGGAGCATCAGAGGAGCATCAGTGGAGCATCAGAGGAGCATCAGAGGAGCATCAGTGGAGCATCAGAGGAGCATCAGAGGAGCATCAGAGGAGCATCAGTGGAGCATCAGCGGAGCATCAGAGGAGCAGGAGCAGGAGCAGGAGCAGGTGCAGGAGCAGAAGCAGGAGCAGGAGCAGGTGCAGGAGCAAGAGCATCAGAGGAGCATCAGAGGAGCAGGAGCAGGAGCAGGAGCAGGAGCAGGAGCAGGAGCATCAGAGGAGCATCAGAGGAGCATCAGAGGAGCATCAGAGGAGCATCAGAGGAGCATCAGTGGAGCATCAGTGGAGCATCAGAGGAGCATCAGAGGAGCATCAGAGGAGCATCAGAGGAGCAACAGAGGAGCATCAGAGGAGCATCAGAGGAGCATCAGAGGAGCATCAGAGGAGCATCAGTGTAGCATCAGAGGAGCATCAGAGGAGCATCAGAGGAGCATCAGAGGAGCATCAGAGGAGCAACAGAGGAGCATCAGAGGAGCAACAGAGGAGCATCAGAGGAGCATCAGAGAAGCATCAGAGGAGCCTCAGAGGAGCATCGGAGGAGCATCAGAGGAGCATCAGAGGAGCATCAGAGGAGCATCAGAGGAGCATCCAAGGAGCATCAGAGGAGCATCAGAGGAGCATCAGAGGAGCATCAGAGGAGCCTCAGAGGAGCATCAGAGGAGCATCAGAGGAGCATCAGAGGAGCATCAGAGGAGCATCAGAGGAGCATCAGAGGTGCATCAGAGGAGAATCACAGGAGCATCAGAGGAGCAACAGAGGAGCATCAGAGGAGCATCAGAGGAGCATCAGAGGAGCATCAGTGTAGCATCAGAGGAGCATCAGAGGAGCATCAGAGGAGCATCAGAGGAGCAACAGAGGAGCATTAGAGGAGCATCAGAGGAGAATCAGAGGAGCATCAGAGGAGCTTCAGAGTAGCATCAGTGGAGCATCAGAGGAGCATCAGTTGAGCATCAGTGGAGCATCAGAGGAGCATCAGTGGAGCATCAGAGGAGCATCAGAGGAGCATCAGAGGAGCATCAGAGGAGTATCAGAGGAGCATCAGTGGAGCATCAGTGGAGCATCAGAGGAGCATCAGAGGAGCATCAGAGGAGCATCAGAGGAGCAACAGAGGAGCATCAGAGGAGCATCAGAGGAGCATCAGAGGAGCATCAGAGGAGCCTCAGAGGAGCCTCAGAGGAGCATTAGAGGAGCATCAGAGGAGCATCAGAGGAGCATCAGAGGAGCATCAGAGGAGCATCAGTGGAGCATCAGAGTAGCATCAGTGGAGCATCAGAGGAGCATCAGTTGAGCATCAGTGGAGCATCAGAGGAGCATCAGAGGAGCATCAGAGGAGCATCAGAGGAGCATCAGAGGAGCAACAGAGGAGCATCAGAGGAGCATCAGAGGAGCATCAGAGGAGGATCAGAGGAGCATCAGAGGACCATCAGAGGAGCATCAGAGGAGAATCAGAGGAGCAACAGAGGAGCAGGAGCAGGAGCAGGAGCAGGTGCAGGAGCAGAAGCAGGAGCAGGAGCAGGTGCAGGAGCAAGAGCATCAGAGGAGCATCAGAGGAGCAGGAGCAGGAGCAGGAGCAGGAGCAGGAACAGGAGCAGGAGCATCAGAGGAGCATCAGAGGAGCAGGAGCAGGAGCAGGAGCAGTAGCAAGAGCATCAGAGGAGCATCAGAGGAGCATCAGAGGAGCATCAGAGGAGCATCAGAGGAGCATCAGATGAGCATCAGAGGAGCATCAGAGGAGCATCAGAGGAGCATCAGTGTAGCATCAGAGGAGCATCAGAGGAGCATCAGAGGAGCATCAGAGGAGCATCAGAGGAGCAACAGAGGAGCATCAGAGGAGCAACAGAGGAGCATCAGAGGAGCATCAGAGAAGCATCAGAGGACCCTCAGAGGAGCATCGGAGGAGCATCAGAGGAGCATCAGAGGAGCATCAGAGGAGCATCAGAGGAGCATCAGAGGAGCATCAGAGGACCATCAGAGGAGCATCAGAGGAGAATCAGAGGAGCAACAGAGGAGCAGGAGCAGGAGCAGGAGCAGGTGCAGGAGCAGAAGCAGGAGCAGGAGCAGGTGCAGGAGCAAGAGCATCAGAGGAGCATCAGAGGAGCAGGAGCAGGAGCAGGAGCAGGAGCAGGAACAGGAGCAGGAGCATCAGAGGAGCATCAGAGGAGCAGGAGCAGGAGCAGGAGCAGGAGCAAGAGCATCAGAGGAGCATCAGAGGAGCATCAGAGGAGCATCAGAGGAGCATCAGAGGAGCATCAGAGGAGCATCAGAGGAGCATCAGAGGAGCATCAGTGGAGCATCAGTGGAGCATCAGAGGAGCATCAGAGGAGCAGCAGAGGAGCATCAGAGGAGCAACAGAGGAGCATCAGAGGAGCATCGGAGGAGCATCAGAGGAGCATCAGAGGAGCATCAGAGGAGCATCAGAGGAGCATCAGAGGAGCATCAGTGTAGCATCAGAGGAGCATCAGAGGAGCATCAGAGGAGCATCAGAGGAGCATCAGAAGAGCAACAGAGGAGCATCAGAGGAGCAACAGAGGAGCATCAGAGGAGCATCAGAGAAGCATCAGAGTAGCCTCGGAGGAGCATCGGAGGAGCATCAGAGGAGCATCAGAGGAGCATCAGAGGAGCATCAGAGGAGCATCAGAGGAGCATCAGAGGAGCATCAGAAGAGCATCAGTGGAGCATCAGAGCAACATCAGAGGAGCATCAGAGGAGCATCAGAGGAGCATCAGAGGAGCATCAGAGGAGCATCAGAGGAGCATCAGAGGAGCATCAGAGGAGCATCAGAGGAGCATCAGAGGAGCATCAGAGGAGCATCAGAGGAGCATCAGAGGAGCATCAGAGGAGCATCAGTGTAGCATCAGAGGAGCATCAGAGGAGCATCAGAGGAGCATCAGAGGAGCATCAGAGGAGCAACAGAGGAGCATCAGAGGAGCAACAGAGGAGCATCAGAGGAGCATCAGAGAAGCATCAGAGGAGCCTCAGAGGAGCATCGGAGGAGCATCAGAGGAGCATCAGAGGAGCATCAGAGGAGCATCAGAGGAGCATCAGAGGAGCATCAGAGGAGCATCAGTGGAGCATCAGAGGAGCATCAGAGGAGCATCAGAGGAGCATCAGAGGAGCATCAGTGGAGCATCAGAGGAGCATCAGAGGAGCATCAGAGGAGCATCAGAGGAGCATCAGAGGAGCAGGAGCAGGAGCAGGAGCAGGTGCAGGAGCAGAAGCAGGAGCAGGAGCAGGTGCAGGAGCAAGAGCATCAGAGGAGCATCAGAGGAGCAGGAGCAGGAGCAGGAGCAGGAGCAGGAACAGGAGCAGGAGCATCAGAGGAGCATCAGAGGAGCAGGAGCAGGAGCAGGAGCAGGAGCAGGAGCATCAGAGGAGCATCAGAGGAGCATCACAGGAGCATCAGAGGAGCATGAGGAGCATCAGAGGAGCATCAGAAGAGCATCAGAGGAGCATCAGAGGAGCATCAGAGGAGCATCACTGGAGCATCAGAGGAGCATCAGAGGAGCATCAGTGGAGCATCAGAGGAGCATCAGAGGAGCATCAGAGGAGCATCAGTGGAGCATCAGAGGAGCATCAGAGGAGCAGGAGCAGGAGCAGGAGCAGGTGCAGGAGCAGAAGCAGGAGCAGGAGCAGGTGCAGGAGCAAGAGCATCAGAGGAGCATCAGAGGAGCAGGAGCAAGAGCAGGAGCAGGAGCAGGAACAGGAGCAGGAGCATCAGAGGAGCATCAGAGGAGCAGGAGCAGGAGCAGGAGCAGGAGCAGGAGCATCAGAGGAGCATCAGAGGAGCAGCATCAGAGGAGCATCAGAGGAGCATCAGAGGAGCATCAGAGGAGCATCAGAGGAGCATCAGAGGAGCATCAGAGGAGCATCAGTGGAGCATCAGAGGAGCATCAGAGGAGCATCAGTGGAGCATCAGAGGAGCATCAGAGGAGCATCAGAGGAGCATCAGAGGAGCATCAGAGGAGCATCAGAGGAGCATCAGAGCAGCATCAGAGGAGCATCAGAGGAGCATCAGCGGAGCATCAGAGGAGCATCAGAGGAGCATCAGAGGAGCATCTGAGGCGCATCAGTGGAGCATCAGTGGAGCATCAGAGGAGCATCAGAGGAGCATCAGAGGAGCATCAGAGGAGCAACAGAGGAGCATCAGAGGAGCATCAGAGGAGCATCAGAGGAGCATCAGAGGAGCATCAGAGGAGCATCAGAGGAGCATCAGAGGAGCATCAGAGGAGCATCAGAGGAGCATCAGAGGAGCAACAGAGGAGCATCAGAGGAGCAACAGAGGAGCATCAGAGGAGCATCAGAGAAGCATCAGAGGAGCCTCAGAGGAGCATCGGAGGAGCAACAGAGGAGCATCAGAGGAGCAACAGAGGAGCATCAGAGGAGCATCAGAGAAGCATCAGAGGAGCCTCAGAGGAGCATCGGAGGAGCATCAGAGGAGCATCAGAGGAGCATCAGAGGAGAATCAGAGGAGCATCAGAGGAGCATCAGAGGAGCATCAGTGGAGCATCAGAGCAGCATCAGAGGAGCATCAGAGGAGATTCAGAGGAGCATCAGAGGAGCATCAGAGGAGCATCAGAGGAGCATCAGAGGAGCATCAGAGGAGCATCAGAGGAGCATCAGAGGAGCATCAGAGGAGCATCAGAGGAGCATCAGAGGAGCATCAGTGGAGCATCAGAGGAGCATCAGAGGAGCATCAGTGGAGCATCAGAGGAGCATCAGAGGAGCATCAGAGGAGCATCAGTGGAGCATCAGAGGAGCATCAGAGGAGCAGGAGCAGGAGCAGGAGCAGGTGCAGGAGCAGAAGCAGGAGCAGGAGCAGGTGCAGGAGCAAGAGCATCAGAGGAGCATCAGAGGAGCAGGAGCAGGAGCAGGAGCAGGAGCAGGAGCAGGAGCATCAGAGGAGCATCAGAGGAGCATCAGAGGAGCATCAGAGGAGCATCAGTGGAGCATCAGTGGAGCATCAGTGGAGCATCAGAGGAGCATCAGAGGAGCATCAGAGGAGCATCAGAGGAGCAACAGAGGAGCATCAGAGGAGCATCAGAGGAGCATCAGAGGAGAATCAGAGGAGCAACAGAGGAGCAGGAGCAGGAGCAGGAGCAGGTGCAGGAGCAGAAGCAGGAGCAGGAGCAGGTGCAGGAGCAAGAGCATCAGAGGAGCATCAGAGGAGCAGGAGCAGGAGCAGGAGCAGGAGCAGGAACAGGAGCAGGAGCATCAGAGGAGCATCAGAGGAGCAGGAGCAGGAGCAGGAGCAGGAGCAGGAGCATCAGAGGAGCATCAGAGGAGCATCAGAGGAGCATCAGAGGAGCATCAGAGGAGCATCAGAGGAGCATCAGAGGAGCATCAGAGGAGCATCAGTGGAGCATCAGTGGAGCATCAGAGGAGCATCAGAGGAGCATCAGAGGAGCATCAGAGGAGCAACAGAGGAGCATCAGAGGAGCATCGGAGGAGCATCAGAGGAGCTTCAGAGTAGCATCAGTGGAGCATCAGAGGAGCATCAGTTGAGCATCAGTGGAGCATCAGAGGAGCATCAGTGGAGCATCAGAGGAGCATCAGAGGAGCATCAGAGGAGCATCAGAGGAGCATCAGAGGAGCATCAGTGGAGCATCAGAGGAGCATCAGAGGAGCATCAGAGGAGCATCAGAGGAGCATCAGAGGAGCATCAGAGGAGCATCAGAGGAGCAGGAGCAGGAGCAGGAGCAGGTGCAGGAGCAGAAGCAGGAGCAGGAGCAGGTGCAGGAGCAAGAGCATCAGAGGAGCATCAGAGGAGCAGGAGCAGGAGCAGGAGCAGGAGCAGGAACAGGAGCAGGAGCATCAGAGGAGCATCAGAGGAGCAGGAGCAGGAGCAGGAGCAGGAGCAGGAGCATCAGAGGAGCATCAGAGGAGCATCACAGGAGCATCAGAGGAGCATGAGGAGCATCAGAGGAGCATCAGAAGAGCATCAGAGGAGCATCAGAGGAGCATCAGAGGAGCATCACTGGAGCATCAGAGGAGCATCAGAGGAGCATCAGTGGAGCATCAGAGGAGCATCAGAGGAGCATCAGAGGAGCATCAGTGGAGCATCAGAGGAGCATCAGAGGAGCAGGAGCAGGAGCAGGAGCAGGTGCAGGAGCAGAAGCAGGAGCAGGAGCAGGTGCAGGAGCAAGAGCATCAGAGGAGCATCAGAGGAGCAGGAGCAAGAGCAGGAGCAGGAGCAGGAACAGGAGCAGGAGCATCAGAGGAGCATCAGAGGAGCAGGAGCAGGAGCAGGAGCAGGAGCAGGAGCATCAGAGGAGCATCAGAGGAGCAGCATCAGAGGAGCATCAGAGGAGCATCAGAGGAGCATCAGAGGAGCA
Organism: Narcine bancroftii; assembly: GCF_036971445.1. Classification (NCBI taxonomy): domain Eukaryota; kingdom Metazoa; phylum Chordata; class Chondrichthyes; order Torpediniformes; family Narcinidae; genus Narcine; species Narcine bancroftii. The sequence continues at coordinate 3,122,240 of NW_027211893.1, forward strand.
TCAGAGGAGCATCAGAGGAGCATCAGAGGAGCATCAGTGGAGCATCAGAGGAGCATCAGAGGAGCATCAGTGGAGCATCAGAGGAGCATCAGAGGAGCATCAGAGGAGCATCAGAGGAGCATCAGAGGAGCATCAGAGGAGCATCAGAGCAGCATCAGAGGAGCATCAGAGGAGCATCAGCGGAGCATCAGAGGAGCATCAGAGGAGCATCAGAGGAGCATCTGAGGCGCATCAGTGGAGCATCAGTGGAGCATCAGAGGAGCATCAGAGGAGCATCAGAGGAGCATCAGAGGAGCAACAGAGGAGCATCAGAGGAGCATCAGAGGAGCATCAGAGGAGCATCAGAGGAGCATCAGAGGAGCATCAGAGGAGCATCAGAGGAGCATCAGAGGAGCATCAGAGGAGCATCAGAGGAGCAACAGAGGAGCATCAGAGGAGCAACAGAGGAGCATCAGAGGAGCATCAGAGAAGCATCAGAGGAGCCTCAGAGGAGCATCGGAGGAGCAACAGAGGAGCATCAGAGGAGCAACAGAGGAGCATCAGAGGAGCATCAGAGAAGCATCAGAGGAGCCTCAGAGGAGCATCGGAGGAGCATCAGAGGAGCATCAGAGGAGCATCAGAGGAGAATCAGAGGAGCATCAGAGGAGCATCAGAGGAGCATCAGTGGAGCATCAGAGCAGCATCAGAGGAGCATCAGAGGAGATTCAGAGGAGCATCAGAGGAGCATCAGAGGAGCATCAGAGGAGCATCAGAGGAGCATCAGAGGAGCATCAGAGGAGCATCAGAGGAGCATCAGAGGAGCATCAGAGGAGCATCAGAGGAGCATCAGTGGAGCATCAGAGGAGCATCAGAGGAGCATCAGTGGAGCATCAGAGGAGCATCAGAGGAGCATCAGAGGAGCATCAGTGGAGCATCAGAGGAGCATCAGAGGAGCAGGAGCAGGAGCAGGAGCAGGTGCAGGAGCAGAAGCAGGAGCAGGAGCAGGTGCAGGAGCAAGAGCATCAGAGGAGCATCAGAGGAGCAGGAGCAGGAGCAGGAGCAGGAGCAGGAGCAGGAGCATCAGAGGAGCATCAGAGGAGCATCAGAGGAGCATCAGAGGAGCATCAGTGGAGCATCAGTGGAGCATCAGTGGAGCATCAGAGGAGCATCAGAGGAGCATCAGAGGAGCATCAGAGGAGCAACAGAGGAGCATCAGAGGAGCATCAGAGGAGCATCAGAGGAGAATCAGAGGAGCAACAGAGGAGCAGGAGCAGGAGCAGGAGCAGGTGCAGGAGCAGAAGCAGGAGCAGGAGCAGGTGCAGGAGCAAGAGCATCAGAGGAGCATCAGAGGAGCAGGAGCAGGAGCAGGAGCAGGAGCAGGAACAGGAGCAGGAGCATCAGAGGAGCATCAGAGGAGCAGGAGCAGGAGCAGGAGCAGGAGCAGGAGCATCAGAGGAGCATCAGAGGAGCATCAGAGGAGCATCAGAGGAGCATCAGAGGAGCATCAGAGGAGCATCAGAGGAGCATCAGAGGAGCATCAGTGGAGCATCAGTGGAGCATCAGAGGAGCATCAGAGGAGCATCAGAGGAGCATCAGAGGAGCAACAGAGGAGCATCAGAGGAGCATCGGAGGAGCATCAGAGGAGCTTCAGAGTAGCATCAGTGGAGCATCAGAGGAGCATCAGTTGAGCATCAGTGGAGCATCAGAGGAGCATCAGTGGAGCATCAGAGGAGCATCAGAGGAGCATCAGAGGAGCATCAGAGGAGCATCAGAGGAGCATCAGTGGAGCATCAGAGGAGCATCAGAGGAGCATCAGAGGAGCATCAGAGGAGCATCAGAGGAGCATCAGAGGAGCATCAGAGGAGCATCAGAGGAGTATCAGAGGAGCATCAGTGGAGCATCAGTGGAGCATCAGAGGAGCATCAGAGGAGCATCAGAGGAGCATCAGAGGAGCAACAGAGGAGCATCAGAGGAGCATCAGAGGAGCATCAGAGGAGCATCAGAGGAGCCTCAGAGGAGCCTCAGAGGTGCATTAGAGGAGCATCAGAGGAGCATCAGAGGAGCATCAGAGGAGCATCAGAGGAGCATCAGTGGAGCATCAGAGTAGCATCAGTGGAGCATCAGAGGAGCATCAGTTGAGCATCAGTGGAGCATCAGAGGAGCATCAGAGGAGCATCAGAGGAGCATCAGAGGAGCATCAGAGGAGCAACAGAGGAGCATCAGAGGAGCATCAGAGGAGCATCAGAGGAGGATCAGAGGAGCATCAGAGGACCATCAGAGGAGCATCAGAGGAGAATCAGAGGAGCAACAGAGGAGCAGGAGCAGGAGCAGGAGCAGGTGCAGGAGCAGAAGCAGGAGCAGGAGCAGGTGCAGGAGCAAGAGCATCAGAGGAGCATCAGAGGAGCAGGAGCAGGAGCAGGAGCAGGAGCAGGAACAGGAGCAGGAGCATCAGAGGAGCATCAGAGGAGCAGGAGCAGGAGCAGGAGCAGGAGCAAGAGCATCAGAGGAGCATCAGAGGAGCATCAGAGGAGCATCAGAGGAGCATCAGAGGAGCATCAGATGAGCATCAGAGGAGCATCAGAGGAGCATCAGAGGAGCATCAGTGTAGCATCAGAGGAGCATCAGAGGAGCATCAGAGGAGCATCAGAGGAGCATCAGAGGAGCAACAGAGGAGCATCAGAGAAGCAACAGAGGAGCATCAGAGGAGCATCAGAGAAGCATCAGAGGACCCTCAGAGGAGCATCGGAGGAGCATCAGAGGAGCATCAGAGGAGCATCAGAGG